>NW_017729029.1:35955675-35955964 GCF_001723915.1 Gavialis gangeticus | reverse complement strand
CCTTCGTTCTGAATACGAATCAGAAATATTCTGGTTCTGTATTACATTATTATATTTATCACAGTGCATCCCTCAAATTGCTATTCCTTTTTGAAAAAGTTGAAAGCAGGCACTATCTTATATATGTTTGGGTTTTTTTCATGGATTTTTTTTTTTTTTCTGGAAGGGCTTGTAGTGGATTTAGTATCACTAAGAAACCAGATTACAGAACCATAGATAGCATGATTCAGTGGGTAGAGCATGGACTGAGGAAATGGGTTTTGGGGGGGGGGGGGGGGGGGGGGGGGGG
>NW_017729029.1:35947562-35950675 GCF_001723915.1 Gavialis gangeticus | reverse complement strand
TGGGGGGGGGGGGGGGGGGGGAAGGGAGCATGGTCTGTCATTGACCCAGCATGTGACCTTGCACAAGTCAATTCTCCCTTCAGCACTTTAGTAGCACTTTGCCATGTCTATTTAGTATAGAGCAGAGGCCATCTCTTAATATGTATAGATAGATAGATCTAGATATACATTGTCTAGAATAGCAAGTACTGATTTCACTTGGAGCCTCTAGGTACTAATACAAGAAATTAATAATATGTGCAAACATAAATTTCAAAATGGTCCTTCCTGCAATGAAAATTTTGCTTTAGCTTTCAGTCAAAACTTTTTCAGTCCTCCAAAAGTTTGTACAAACCTCCAGAAAATTTCTATATTTGGACCCAAAGCTTGCACAGTTTTCGTTTTCTTTGATTTCCTTATGAAGAGTGTGCTTGGTTCTTGCTGGCATACAACCATTTATGACACACACACACACACACACACACACACACACACACACACACACACACACACACGCACACACACACACATATTTATTTATTTATTGCTTATTATATATAGTGTTACTGGGGTTGCATTTTCCAGGCATCCTTAATATTACCATGTATGCATCCTGTGTGTTATAGACTCTGAGCATGATCACAATCGTAAATGAGTTGTACATCCACTTTATAGCTGAATACACTCAATGTGATGGCGATGGTATAGAATATCTATCGCCTTGTCTTCAATTTGTTAGCTAGAGAGAAAATCCCTTCACACGTGGGTTTTATGTTGAGTGAGAATGCTGTAATGAGATGCTGAAGACATTTCATGTATCCAAATGCATATTTAGATAATTTTATGTTAATCGCTTTACAATAATGTCCTTCAATCACCTGATAGCTTCTGTGGTCTGAATTCTTTATTTTAGGTAAGTGTAAGATACTGTATATAGGGGAAGTACAGCCTAAGAATGGGCTTGTGTTTAGGGCAGGCAATTATTTTGGACGGAGGGCCGCTTACTGAGTTTTGGTAAGCCATTGAGGGCCTCATGACAGGCACCCAGGGGCAGATAAATATTAATTTTCTAAAATTTTTAGGGGCCCTGCAGGCCGGATAGAACGGCCTGGTGGGCCACATCCAGCCTGCGGGCTACATTTTGCCCACCCATAGCGTAGGGGGAGATGCTTTGAGTAGATTATATTCCTCAGTATGCATCCCTCATTAAAACACCACCCAGTTTTGTGCCGAAACGCATAACATCTGGACAATAAGCACCTTAAAATAAGTCGGAAGACTCCCATTAGTTTCAGTGGACCATTATAGGAAGTGTTTATAGTATTTTCCCATTTATGTAGTCATCTATCTTTTTATGATCACATCCTTTCCAGTCCAGGGCCTACAGTGGTATTCTTTCAATTCAGACTACTTCAGCACAGCTGGGTAGCCACATAGCAGACAAAGATGTGAAATAAGTAGAGGGAGAAATTTCATTCATTTCAACATTTGTGAGAGTCCTGGCCTCATGCCCCACAATGTGACCCCAACACTTGCCCGGCACTACTTATAGTAGCAGCACAGAAGTGTTTTCCCACAAAATCAATTGGGTAAGTTATATACTGTTCTTTTTTTTTCCCCAGTAGGAATGCTTCTCTTTTCAGCAGATGGCAGTATATATCTCACTACAACTGCAAGCCACAAACTATCATTCAAATATTAATAAATTCTGTACAGTGGTGGTATGCTGTATATATTTTTTCCAGCAAGATATATAGCATATGTTTTCTTTCATTTTCTTTCTTTTTTTTAAGTGTGCTAGTCTGAAGCCACTAGAATTTTTATAGAAGTTGAGCATTGTTCCATGCTCTTTCCTGAGGTCTGATTTAACTAGCTGTTCAATTCAGAAGAAGGGAGAAATGTGGGATTCAACTGATGTGCCCATCTTTTTCCCAGTGACAGCTTTCAGCACAGATGTCCATGTGTCTTTGAATTCAAATGGGATGATGATTCCATTTGTAATAGTAGAACAGCAAAAGTCAGAAATTAGAAGAAAACTTTTTATCAGGGTCCCCCAATCTTGATGGCGGTCATTCCTCACATATTCATATTTTATCAACTTTGTCATTGGTATTTTTTTCTTTTGTTAACAGAAATAGAAGTCGCACAGCAAATTACCTAGAGAAACAGAATAATCTCCCCAAATCCCTGTTCAGTCCATGGTGTGCATTGGCCAATGTGAAGGCAACCATTAAGCCCATTGGGGGTGGAAGCCCATTAAAATGAGTTTACTGTGCCAAAGCACATCTCCAGTACTTTACGAGGAAGTCAACCCACCCCTGAATAGCATGTAGGGAAGAGCTTTCTTCCAGCCATTGAACAGATTTCACTGTCTATATTCAGCTTGCCTTGTTGATGCAAGAACTTTGTTTATTGGGAGCTGCTTTGTGGTGATACTGCATCAGTGGTTCTCAACCTTGTTAGACTCAAGGCACCCCTCAGAATATGTCAGGTCTCAGTTTTCACTCATTTTTTGACAACAGAAAAATAATAGAGCAATGCTTCCATTGGGAAGATCTCAGGAAGTTCACAACAGGTCAAAGTGTCTTTAGCACTACAGATTTCCATTTGCAATCTCTGGGATTATCCTGTGAATCATGTGTTCACATCTAGCAGTGCTACCATTGTGCAGGACTCTGCAGCCTCCTGGAAAGCATCTCAAAGCACCCAAGAGTGCCATGCTATCCCGGTTGAGAATCACTGTATTAGATAGAGGAGTTTTGAGCTGCAAAGGGATGGTCGCTTTTATTTCAGTATTTAGCTGCTCCGTAATTCATTTGTGAAAATATAGCTTAGGTGCAGACATTCAAAAAGCCAGAGTTGGAATCAATTTAAGTTAAGCAGTTTTATGTAAGAGGAATAGTTTAGATTGGTAATGAACAGAGCACATACTCATCCTTTGGTGGGGTGTACAAATCTTAGACCCAGTTCTGCCACTTTTAAACTAGTCTATGTGTGTCGAACTTCTGTTATGGGTATAGACCAATTCTGTGTGCCGGATTTCCATTCTGTTATGAGTATAGACAAGTTTCCAATTACTTTTACTGGTAAAAGTGTAATGGTTGTACTTGGCCATAGATACTTAATTGACACAC
>NW_017729029.1:35931422-35942562 GCF_001723915.1 Gavialis gangeticus | reverse complement strand
AACTTCTGTTATGGGTATAGACCAATTCTGTGTGCCGGATTTCCATTCTGTTATGAGTATAGACAAGTTTCCAATTACTTTTACTGGTAAAAATGTAATGGTTGTACTTGGCCATAGATACTTAAGTGACACACAAACTTGCTGGTCACACTGATGCATGCTCTGAATTCTTTCCTACAAGGTCCTGTGGCTAGAAATAATTAGATTCTTGCATATCTTCCATATGGTATTAGGATACATAATCAGCCTTACCAGCTGACTGAGGAAGAGTGTGTAAGGGAGAGGGGAAAGAAAACATTCGGTTAACCAAGTGACCTTTTTACTTCGTAGCGGATATGCAGTCCGCATTTCCTTTTTGCAAGTAGTAATGAAGATTATTTCCTTATTTATTGTGGATATGCTGTGTCAGAATTGCATGTTTAATGTAATGTTGGAGAATAGCTTGCTGTTGCAGCGATTAACTGTTGACAGACACTATATAGTTTGCAATAACATGTTCCAGTGTGAATGTAGCCACTCCACAGTTAAAATAGCTTCCAGCTATAAATCTTCACCTACATTTATTTTTCCTCCTCTTCTGTGTTCTCTAAACATCTTATCACTTGAGAACTTGCATGTCATACTTCATCTATTGCCTGGAGAGCCTCAGATGGATGAATAAGTTACTGCAAACTTAACCCATCTGTTCCAAACACATTCACTGGAATCTGATTACTACTTCTTTCCTCACTGCACTCAACTGGTACCACCTACCCAAATATTAATTCTGCTCATTTATACTTTATGATGCATATAATACTATAAAGTCAGCATAATAAGATATTAGGAAATGAGTAAAGCCTACAGTTTGATCCTCTGTACAACTGAAAATACATCTGTGCATTGGAAGACACGCTTGTAAATTCTGGCACTGTGTAGCAAATGCATGGAAGTTTACATTTACAATCTTTTAGGCACTATTTGCACTTGAGTAATTCTATGCCATCACTAGTCGAACAGATCATTCCACTTCCTCTTATCGAAATGATTCTTCTGCTTCAGAGAGATATCGTGCTATCAGAAAATGTAAAGAATTCGACACAAGTGGATGATCTCTGGAACTGTTTCATCTGTAGTCTTTATAGCACTGTTAATGTACGTCAGCATGTTGCATTATTCATTAGAAAAATTAGGTTAAGGTTGGTGTAAGTCAGTAGCCAGCGTACTGAATGAAGAATAAGACAGCAGAGGGAAACTGTGGGCTCTCGAGGGGTGTGGCACTCAAAAGGGTGTAGCATTGGCCTAAGTACTGTCATTGAAGTCAGCGGGGACAAGTCTTCATCTCTTGTAAATTGTCATATTTCCACTGAAAAGAATGCATCAAGCAACAAATCTTCCCCCAGATGAGCAGAGTCCATACAAAACTGAGTGCTTTTGACAGTCCTACTCTATGAGTTCGCTCTGAGAATGTCCACCTTTTTTTTTTCTTGTATTAAAAAGCCTTTTTCTTTTTTTCTTTTTTTTTTTAAATTAGTTTCTGGTGCACGTGAAGTGGTTGAATGCCACTGGAATGCACTTTTAACTCCCATTTTAATAAAGTGGCTTCTGCATATAAACCCTCACTTGTCCAAATTATGTCTTTTGTTTTGTTCTTGTTGCAATGAATCTCTGTTTGCCATCATTAGCATTCCTTGTTTTGGTTTAGATTCACCCAGATGTTGGTAAGCAGCCCTGTATTTATGGATTACTTTCTGTTGAGTAGCTCTTTTCCAATGAACTCATCTAAGAGGGAGGCTACATAATAGGGAAAAGACACCTATGCAAGTGAAATGCCGTGGTGACAAGCATTGTGTTGTTTTCTGGCAAAATGTGATATATTAATTTGCATGCTACACGCCAGCTTATGAAGGACTGAAGTCATAGTTTCAAAGAAGATAAAAGCAACCACAATTGACAACTTTCTGCAAGATCACTTTAATCCTTTGCTATTAACAGCTGCGAATGCAAAAGAGAAAACATGTCACCAGTGAATGAATGAATAGTATTGAAGTCAGCTGCCTTTTTAACTCCAGAATATGTTGCTTTTTGTTACTTGTCAGTATGCTTAGCAATGTCTTCTGGGATTTTTCTCTTTTAAGGGCAGCAGGGGCAGAACCTGGGAGCTCTGGATCTTAACTCTCAAGCCATCTCTACCTTGGCTAAAATAACTTGTTCTGCTCAACAAGCCTGTAGCAGGTCATCAACCTGCTGGTGACCCACAAATGTAAGAGAAGAAATAGGGATGTATTTAGCAGCCGTGTCGAGTGGGTGTCTCAAGACCAGATGAGGGGCCAGATCATGACTCCCAGATTAATAATCTGGTTCCCTTTCCACCCCTCTACAACAACTCTGTTCCATGCAGGAAAGGATTTGCTATTGGTCTATACCTCCTTTGATATTTTCTAGGAGCCTTAGTCAAGGACCAGAATCCCAGTAGAATAGGAAAAGATGATCTGTACCCTACAGCATTCATCTAAATTCACAGTCTAAATTCATCTTGTTCCCCTTCAGCAAAGCATAATGCGAGTGACAATCTTCCCTCACTATACCTATTCCTCCCCCTTCCAAAAATATTTGCTTCCTTTTACTTCTGCTAGTTACAGTGAACAAACAGAAACATCCATCACCATTAGAAGGTCATTCTTCAGTTAAGTGCCATCTACAAAATGCCCCAGCTCTTGTGATGGAAACAGGCATTATTGCTCTCAAAGTATAATCTTTCATTTTGCACTTCTTCATTTCAGTGACACTCTCTGAGCACAGAGTAGCATGATAACAACAAACTGAGAGAGAAAAATTGAAAAAAAAAAACAAAAAAACCCTTCCTGATTTTTTTTTTTTTTTAAAGTCTGGGGCACTCATGCACAACAAGATGAAGTTCATGGGAATCTTCACATTCGACATCAGAAGCCTTTGGATCATATCCCTGCCTTAGTGTTCGTGAAAGACTTTGAATGATTAAAATGCAGAGATGACATACATAGGTAGGTTTGTGATACTTCCATAAAGTAGGCATAACCTGCCATGGAGGCAGAAGGATGAGGCTGTAACATGACAAACATCCAAGAGGATGTTCGTCTTTAATCATATTCCTCCTTATACTCTCCCATTGCTTACTTTACCGCTACAAGACAGTCCAGTAGTCTCTGTGGCACGCAGCTGGCACCACTATTTACAGGGTCTTTGAATTTGGCCCAGGTGGAGTTGTACTTCTTACCCAACAGTTTAATTTTGCCCCATGTTAGGAAACCAGTCATATCCCCAAAGGGTGAATTTGCCTTTTCCAGATTACCCATGGCAGAGCCAACAATTGGTAATGGAGATTTGAGTCCCTTGTGTCCTGGCAATTGCATATAGAGCTTTAGAGGGACATGCTGTACTATGTGCATCAGAAACTTTGCCATCAAGGATAAAACAAGGGAAATAAATTACATTAACTTTTTATGGGGTTATCATGAATAACCTGTTAAATAATAAAATCCAGGTACATTTTGAAGGAACAAAAGAAAAGGAGCGTGAAAAAGCATATCTCTGTTTGCAGCTTCACCATGGGGAAATCTAACTTATGTTTGCTTAGATTAACTATAAGAAAAGACCTTGAAAATGAGACAGTCTTTGTTCCACTAGTCCTATTTAATCCATACATGACTGGATTGTGATAAGTATTGTACCTAGTCGGTTTATAGACTTCCTTCTCTATTGCTGCCGCTTCTAAAGAGGAAAGGCTTATCCTCTATCTTGGGAATAGGCAGAGAAATAATAAGTATGAACTTGAAAAGTCACGCAGCTTTGGGGGCCACTTGTCTTTCAAGCAGAAAATCCTCCTGGAGTATTCTTGTCTCATAAAATGTAGGCACGGCTGTCTAGCTCTGCATGCGTAGGCAAAGCTTGGTGGGAAAGGATGCATGGAGCCATTTGTGCATGTGGGCTCAGGGTCAGGGCATGTTATGCATTCAGCACTCTGTGGCTGGTCCAGGATATGGGTTCGATACCACTCTCATCTGGAGGGTCTAGCTCTTCAGCTTAACCAGTAGAAAATTGTGCTTCTGGTTGCGAAGGTCACATTCCCTTTTGCTGGCCAACCTGGGAGTTACCAGTAGGTACTTCAGGAC
The DNA here is from genome assembly GCF_001723915.1 of Gavialis gangeticus. NCBI lineage: Eukaryota > Metazoa > Chordata > Crocodylia > Gavialidae > Gavialis > Gavialis gangeticus. The sequence continues at coordinate 35,938,432 of NW_017729029.1, read as the reverse complement.
AGTGATATTCCCATCAGGTGCAGGAAGAGACATGGCAGTGCTTCAGCTCCTCTTCCACTCAGGGTAAGACGACAACCGCTGCAGCAGGATTAAGTGAGGATGTGCACTATCAGAAAGATAAGGTATTGGCTCCTCTCTCCAGCACTTTAGTGGGCAGCGCGCCCGAGGAAGCTCACGATGTGTTGCTGTGTCTCCGCACGCAGCCCAGCATGGGAGACTGCCTTTATGTACCAAGGAAATTAGATTGGAGATGTCAAGCTGTTGTTTCAAAATGAACAGTGCAGAAATTGTGCTGAAGAACAAGAATGGAGAACAAGCCAAGATCATTCAACAGTTAGGCTTTTCTCTCTTGTCCTATACCTTCCTCTCAAGCACGTCCTGGAAGCAGACAATTCTAACACCTTAGATGTCTATGTGCCATCATATCTCCTATTAGACTACCACTAATCTAATATCAGATCTCAGCTGGTGTAACTCAGCAGAGCTGTGGTGGGCTCAGAAATACCTCAATAGCACCAGTAATCTATTAGAAATGTTAACACTTATTGTTGGTTTGCTTTAAAGGAAGTCAAACTGATACACACCTTCTCCCTCATTGGTCTCAAGGAGAATCAAGAGTAAAAAGCCTAACCTTTTTTTCTTATTGTAAATCTGTTATATTTACTAAGAGTTAAACTCTTTTTTTCCTTTATGCACATAGTTACTAATGTCTTGTTGCCAAATGAAGGCAACAGGTTAAAAAAAGAAAGCCTAAATTGGTTATTTGTGTAGGTTCTTGAGAAGTTTTGCGAAGTGAAGTCAGGAAAATGCTCATTTCCATCACGCTCAGCCTGCTGATTGACTTATGCTAATCTACTGCTATCCAGTCATCTGGGATCTTATCATTTGCATTCAGAATAATTAAGAGGGGATGAATTCTTTCAACAGGGATTGTATTTATGGAATAAAATGTATTGTGCCCTACTGGAGTAAAATTTACTTTGAAGTTTACTCTGCCTCTGTTTCAAGTTAAAAGAGATGGAGAAGTCTTGCAGTTATGACAGTGACATGGGAAATATGGGGTCAGTTCCACGAGGAAGATTTGGGGGAATTTATTTCATCACATTGAGTCTCATTCCCCTCTTCCTTACACACTTTCTTTACCTGTCTTGTGTACCTATAGTGTAAGTTTTCAGGATAGTAGCACTCTCTGACTATATGCAACATAGGTGACCATGCCGATTTTTGGTCCCATTCTTGCAAAGACATAATCTTACGTGCTATCACACTGATCCAGAAAAGCACTTAAGTTTCTGGGTAATTTAACAAAAGGTAAGGATTTTTGGGGGTGATATCTTTTATTGGATCAAGTGTACAGTTGAGATGAAGTTAGATAAGCTTTCAAATGCAAAACGTTCTTCCTCAGGTTAATTTTAACCATACAAATTGTTCTGCTGCTTTCTACGGGACAACTTGCATTCTTAAGTTTCATAGTTTCTAGGGTTAGAAGGGACCTGAGCAGATCATCGAGTCCGACCCCCTACCATGGCAGGAAAGAGTACTGGGGTCAAACGACCCCAGCAAGGTAGACATCTAACCTCCTCTTAAAGACCCCCAGGGTAGAAGCCAGCACCACTTCTCTTGGAAGTTGGTTCCAGATCCTAGCCGCCCTGAACGTGAAGTCGCGCCTCCTGACGTCTAGTCTGAATTTACCCTCTGCTAGCTTGTGACCGTTATTCCTGGTCACTCCTGGCAGTGCTTGGGGGAACAGACTCCCCCAGTGCCTGCTGGTCCCCTCTGACTAGTTTGTAACAGGCCACTAGATCCCCCCTCAGCCTTCTCTTGTGGAGCCTGAACAGGTTCAGGTCCCGTAGCCTCTTCTCGTAGTTAAGTATATGTGTAAGTTATTTCTTACATTGGGACCTTGAGTTTCCATGGGACAGCTCACAGAGTACCGAATTAAGTGGGAGCATTTGTTTTGCACGCTGTCAGTAATTCACAAGCTGTTCTGTGTTAAAATGCACAGAAATTCAGTATGTCCACATAGTCATGCTGACATAGAACAAATCCACTCCAACTTACACTTCTGTACAGGCAGTCCTCGGACTTACATCACAGTTGGTTCCTGAAAAATGTCTTAAGTCGAAACATTGCAACTTGGAACCGACTTTCCCATAGGAAACGATGTTATAAATGGGGGACTGGTTCCTGAACCAAGGCCCAATACCTTATTTTCACCCAAATAACCCAAAATTTTGTACTCAATCAATTATAGATGAGTAATATAGTTACATGAATGCATTTATGTTGTAAATAGCAATCATATTGATTTGGAAGGACTTCTTTGAGGTGACTTTGCTGGACTTTTTGAAGGGCACTTAAGCGGACATTTGAAAGGTTCTTGGCTGGAGTCTTCTCAGGAGTCTTGGTTGCAGGTTTTTCTGGAGCCTTGTCTGCTTTCTTAAAGAAAATGTCCAAGGAAGTTTGGAAAGATGTTCTCCAGGAAGACAGGCGATGCAGCAAACTTGTTCACTGGTGTGGCGTGGCATCGGATCAAACACTGTAAAGTTGAAACTGGCATCAGAAAGTCAAAACACAGTGTCAATGTATAAATGTCGAGAGTGTGAAACACTGTAACTCAAAACATTGCAAGTGGAGGACTGCCTGTACATTAAAAACAGAAAAGTAAAATAACACAAATCATGCCATCAGTGAGGGTGGCACCAGGAATAAAAATGCATGGCTCTCAAATGGAACTTTTCATTAAACACAGCTGTCGGCATCATTACCTTTCAGTCTTAATACTGAAATTCAGTATTTGGTGTTCTATCAGGTAAGCTATAACTGCCTTCAACGTTAGGGACATTCGCCTTTCTACAAATACCACTACATGCTTTGGTAATGAATTTGAGTGAAAAGAAAAGCGTGTATTTGCTTTGGCCCTCGAGGCTGTATGAAAGAATTGTTCCATCTAAGCAAATTCTCTACCTGCCAGTATTGGTAAAGAACAAAGACATCTTGTATTGTTTAGCAGGAAAGATACACTGATGTATTTTATAATGCAGCAATTGTTTTAGTGTTCCAAGGTTATACTCCGGGATATGAATGTGGACAGCATGAATACATTTTCATGATGCTGAATTTGATTCTTCAGCTTCTTAGGGGAAAGAGGTTGAAATTGCATATCCTCAGTGAATGAGGGAATCACAACTGACACGTTGCTGTATTGTATGATCTAGTAAATGAGAGAGGCATGAGGAAGCTGGGCTGCGAAAGGAAAATGCATAATTATCCCACACAAAAGGGAGATGCTGTGTCTAGTATCTGATTTTCTTTTCCACACTTGCTTGCGTCTCTAGCACCTAATGTATTTTGGTTGTATTTTGTCTAAATACATAGTGAGCTGAACAAGTGAGGAACTGACCTTCGAGGTTTCTTCCGAAGACATTTCATGTTCGTACCCCTACTATGCCGAGCAAAGTTACGGCCATGCTGCCTTTGCAGAGGAGGAAAGATAATTAATGGAAACTAGTAGATTTATAACATGAACAGCAAGTACTGACCATGACTTTCACAGAAAGAAGTGATGTGATTTTTTCCCCCATGTCAAATTTTGATTTAGAAACTGGAGAGACTTAAACAGAATTATTCTTACAAAACTTTCAACAGTTTCAATGGAATAGATGAACTTGTGGGGAGTTTGTGCTCAAAAACCCCTCAGGCTTTTTCAGATGTCCACTGTAAAGTGTCTTTTAACTTAACAAGGAGGAAAGGGACTAGTTTGAATCAGGGCTGTCCAGTTGGTACACATGGGCAGCTCCTGGGCTCCCAAACCAGGTATTGCTCCCCCATCATGATCTTACTACCACTGCTACCAGGGTCTTCAAGTTTTCCTTCACTCCTCCATCTTCTGCTCCTTCCCCAATCCTGGCAGTGGGGTGGGAAGGGCTGGGGCAGGATTGGAAACCCTATGTAGTGTGTGGCCCAGGTGGCATGTAAGTGGGATGCTCTGAGCCACTCAGAAGTTGGATAGTCCTGATTTAAATGACGGCCACTCTATATGAGTGTGAAGACAGAAGGAAGATAAAAATATGTGGTTCCCAAACTCTTTGTTTCCCGTGATGGCATTATGGTCAAGCCATGTAAAAGACTGTGGATCATTTAAACAGTGGTTCTGCTACATAGAAACATCTCATTCCCTGGATGGGGAACAGTGCCACATATAAAATCTGCATTGTAAACCTCATCTCAGATGCTTCTTCCCAGGAAAAAAAACCAAAACCTTTGCAGCAAGTATTAGAGAAGGTGACAGTTCTGTCTTAACGTATTAGAGAAGCTAAAAACAGTGAAAGTACTCAACAGTGAGAGAACACAACCCTTCAACAATTCCTGCTGAGAAAGGAAGAGGACAGGAACAGGATTAGCATTGCCAGGTAATTCATCTGGGCAAGAATCTTTCCTTCCTTCAAGAAGAGATAGGGAAGTCTGGAAAGAAACAATGGAAATGGGAGTCTTCCCACAGGTTTCAATGAGCTTGGGTCAGATCCTAATAGGAGTTTATACACATGCTCCGAGAGTGGTGGGGGGGTGCTTTAATTAGAGCAGCTCTAATTAAAGTGCCTGGAGTATCACGTGCATCGGTGTCCCCACCCTGAAAAATGATGGCGGGGTTGTTTTAACTAAAGCTCATCGAATGAGCTTTCCCCGCTGCCATTTTTCAGTGCAGGGATGCTGATGCATATGATGCTGGAGCACGGGAATTACCACACTTCAGCAGACTCAATTAATTAGAGAGCATCAGAACAGCTTCGCTACACGTGTATAGGTGCCCAAAGTTACTGGTGTGATTATGAACCACACACAAGTGGGGATCCTTATTTATCTCCTCCTGGGGCAAGTCACTAGGGACAGATTGGAGATACCTGTTAATGACTGGCAACATTTTCTAATCATAACCCCTAACTCTTCACAATTTGGGAGTCAGTCAATGAGTAAACTCTGCATTGATATTTTCCCAACCACTGTGTAAAGAAAACCATTTTTATTCTCCTAGTCCTTTTTTATTTTACTGTATCACTGCTTGATCTTATTTTAGCATCCTTGGAGAAGAGTCTTATATGCTGTATTTGTGTTGCATGTGATGATTGCTACTGACCACAGCAGACTTCCTAATTCATTTTTTCTCCAGTTTCCAATAGAAGCATTGTGCATGTCCACATGAGCGTGCACATGAGGTATGCAGCGTCACAGACCCATCTGCAGCACCACAAACTGCACGTATCATATATGCAGGAGTTTGCTGTGCTGCTAATTTGCAGCACTGTAGGGTTTGGGTTTTTTTACACTGGGAGATCCTGGTGTCAAAAAAAGCTGTGCCTGAAAAAAGCAGAGCGGTGCACGTGGAGGCAGTGTACACCACCCAAAATTGGAGTCTGGCCAGCCAGAGCCATGCTCCAGCCCTGTGTGCCGGATGGCCACCACAGGGGCCCTGGGTGGCCCCCAGGACTCCAGGTAAGGCTGTTGGCCCCAGCTTCCCCTACCGCACCTGGGGCAACTTGTTGCATGCCAGAGCACATGTGCACAAGCCTTCCCCAGGGACAAGTAACAGCGACACAGCTATTGATTTTAAGAACAAATTGTTCTGTCTAAGGCTGGCCCATCCAGTAGATCTCATTGTGAATTTAATTGCTTCTGAAACATTGGCTTTGAAATCTTCAACTGTGGCCCTGTCACAAACCCAGAGACTGGGGTAGCATAGAGTGATGTTACCCCGGGAATTCAGACAAGGGGTAAGCTTATGACTCTGAGAAGCTTTGCCCATTTGCTGTCATTGCCTGCTCTCATGCCATCCACACCCATTACCATATATTTCTTCAAAAAGCAGTGCCTGTATGGTATGGAAAAGAATTAATTGTGTGTAAAAGCACCGTCTTGTGATTCTCTACCGCAGCACCCTTGTGTTCTCCTGGCTGGCAGGTTAGGTATGGTTTCAGTTAGTTCTTTCCTCTTGGAGAACCCTGTAAAAAAAAAGACTGATTGCATCTATGCTCCACCAGAAAGTGCTTGATGTTGTTAAAATTAAGAGGTATTAATTAGTTGGATCTATCATGTTCTGCTATACTATGTATATTAATGCAGTTTCAACTTGATATTGCTATATGAAATCAATAGTGATTTAGTGCTGATCTCGTGGGCCTGTGGTAGAATAACGGAGCTGCATTTCTTGCAGTATTGACAAACTTTACTAAGTTCTCCTTATGTAGTTTGTTCCCGTGGAGCTCCCTTTTATAAATGTTCATTTTAAGAGCCACAGCTTACTGCGTTGAATACCGGGTTAAAAAAAAAAATAGGGCTTGATTCTTTTCACACTGAAACTAGAACTGGATATGAACGGTTATGGTAAAGTCATTAAATCTGAAGCCTTTAAAAATTTGAGAAGAGAATGAAACTGTTATTGTGCTGGGGTTAATTGGCAACTCATCCATATTTGAAACCGCAATATTACTTTAAAGTTCAGCATAAAGGTATTTTTTCTCCCCGTCATTTCTGATAGACATTGTGCATCATATTTCTTCAGGGGTCTGATCTCACTCCCACTAATGTCACTAGACTCTCACTGACTTAACAAGTCATTACAAGGGGGTGAAATCTGTCTGTCCTAGGTATTGCTCATAGCTGGGGCTCAGGTACTATGATCAGCTTTGTATCCCATAGGTAAAAATAAAGATTTCTGGCTGTAGATGAGAGAGGCTTGATCAAGTAGACGTGTAAACTGGGTAGTTCTGTGTTTTGGGCAGCAGCAGTGCAAACTGCAGCCCAATTGGGTCTTGCGTCAGCTCACAGAGGTGGTGAAGGCTAAGGATGTGGTAGTCATGGGGGACCTGAACTTCCCAGACATCTGCTGGGAAGAGCAATCAGCCAGGTCAGAACGCTCACGTAGGTTCTTAGACAGAGTGCAGGACCTCCATCTAACCCAGGAGGTGCACAGCCCCACTAGGGGGGACGCCTTGTTGGACCTAGTGCTGGCCATG
>NW_017729029.1:35897817-35930110 GCF_001723915.1 Gavialis gangeticus | reverse complement strand
TTCACGGTCAGGGCGGCTAGGGTCTGGAACCAACTTCCAGGAGAGGTGGTGCAGGCTCCTACCCTGGGGGTTTTTAAGAGGAGGTTAGATGAACACCTTGCTGGGGTCATTTGACCCCAGTACTCTTTCCTGCCATGGCAGGGGGTCAGACTAGATGATCTGCTCAGGTCCCTTCCAACCCTAGAAACTATGAAACTATGAATTGCATGGGGGCTGGTAAAATAGCAGCAGCTACTGCATTTTTTTTGACCCCTATGCCACTAAGTTGAGTGCCCCAGACACAACCCCCATCCCTTAGTTATGTTACTGTGACTAAGACTTGTCACCATGTAAAATGTCATTATGAATGTGAGTGAGGGGTTCTGGATGTTTTGTGTCCTTCTTGTCATGGGACTGGAGGAGATATCCCAGAGAAGCGGCTGTACACCAAGCAGCCCAGGAAGTGGGATGACCTGTAGCAAAGCATTTGCTTTGATTCTTGAATAGGCCAGTCACTTTACACTTGCAAAACATCTGCAAGAAAGTGGGTGTTGTCTCCTTGGTTTTCATAATTCTTAAAAATTCTCTTCTCAGCCCAGGATTTGGAAGGGTGATGTTGTAATATCAGATAATTCCTGTTTGCTGTGATGTTTGTGAATCAGGAATGTAGTACAGAGGTGAATGCGAAATTCAGATCTGATTCTAGATCTTGAAATGTCCTCCTTGTTTGTCCCTCCACTTGATTGAACCCCCCCCGCCCCAAATAGACCTTGGTTTCTGGTCTAGCCTCCTATAAAGACAGAAGGCAGCTACAAAACTTGGTTCACGACCTGGGTTTGGATTCTGAGCAGCACCCTATACACGGACAAAAATGCTGCCCACAGGGATTTAGTTTAGGTCCATCACTATTCATCAAGTTCCGGGCTGTACAGTAGTTTCCGTAGGTTGCAATACTAAAAATTTACCCAATGATGCTAGGTTAGTTTGAAGAGGTTTTTTTTCTTTATTAAAACAAAGTCAAACAAGTTTTCAGAACTTCCCTGGACTCCATTTCTCAGATTCCTGACTTCACTAGAAGTTTGTTGACTGGGCAGAGGAAAGAGTTCAGCTGGGCAACCAATCTTCTCTAGAAATTCCCTAAGGTCTTAACCTAAGTGCTCATGTGAATAGTTGAAAGTCACATCTCAAAGAGTGGGACAGATCTTCCCAGGAAGCAAGAGATTGTACAGTTTTAGTATCCCGGTAAAATAAAAAATAAAAAAGTTGTCCAATGAGAGTTATTTAAAAGTTACAGAAGCCAGAAGCCTAGATTAATTTAATTATTGAATTCATCAGTGAAATATCAAGACCAAAATTGAAGCCTTTGGCGAAGTTTTTTTTGAAAAATTGCAGAGGACGTGGGAGAGATCAGAGGATTTTCAAGTGACCCTTTTATTAGCCGCTGCCACATAGTTTAGAAAGGATAAGGGAGCTTTGATTAACGCCTATCTTTAATTGTGTTGAAGTAATTAGAAACACTGGTATGGGACAAGTTTATTCCACAGTCAGAAATGTACCCTGTGATCATTAGGATGGAGTAAGAAAGGAGGCACCATGCATGAATTATTATAGCATTATTCACATGAATAAAATAAGACTCTTGCTTCTTCCTTCTCAATTGCATGATAGCCATACTCTTCCTCACATCAACTTCTACAGTGTCTGGATCTAAGTCAATTTTAGACTAAAAAAGACATTCTTATCCTCTCTTACAAACTAAAATCTAATATTATAACTGGATTTCTGTGGGCTCATTGCTGTATCCTTCTGAAGTCTAAATGAAGAGAGCAGGACCTTCCAAGGGCACAGAGGTCAGTCTCTGTGTATCCAATTGGAGCATTGGCGCCTACGTTTATACAAAGGCTAAAGAGGGAAAGCAATGAGCAATGCAGTGAGCTACAACAAATAGTGGTTGATTCATTTTTCTGTGTCTGATTGTGATAGTTCCACTATTAAGGAGGGTGCCATCCATGACTTTGCAACAAAGTTTTGGTGAACATCAATGAGGTCACCAGCTCCTTGCACTGTAGGGAAAATTCTAGCAGTAGTACCTGAAAGGGCAGAATCTGAACCAGAAATCTTGGAAGACTGTCTGTATTTGCAGAACTGGACAAAATATTTCCAGTTATTTTTCTGGCCTTTGAATCTGTAGAGCTCATAAAGAACAACCTACAGCGCAGAACACAAATCATGTGGAATATTGTTTTCCAGAGTGCAATTAACATACAGTAAACTATTATTATGAAAGGCATTTTAATTATAAAGGAAAAGGTTAAAATAACAAAGGTGCCCAACTACTAAAAAATTCATCATGCTTGACTGATATTCATTATTGTACACTGAATGACTAGCTAGAAAATCAGACAATATTGGGGGAGGAGGGAGGTTTACATTTGGAGCAGTGAATAAAAAGGCTTTTAAATTTAACCAAAAAAAAAAAAAGGAAATAAGGAGAGAAAGCCGGGGCTGCGTATTTGACCATAATCTTGCATTTTAGAATATTGCTTGATTCTGAATCCTGGAGAAACCAGTCAAAAATTAAAAGAATAAAAGGTTAATTAGTTTTTTATTACTGCAATATTTTTTATGACATGTTATCAAATTGTCACCTGCTTTGTTGTACCCTGGATGGATGTAAATACCCACAATCTCTTACAGCCAAAACCAGGCAGAAAGCGGTTAAGGTAAATGACTTGGAATATTAAAGGATTTTTCAGTAACTGTCTCCCCCACTTTATGTAAATAATTTGCCTACGTGGTGATTAGCTTGGACTGTTTCTGTTTACAGCCTCCAAAGATTCATTGCATTGCTTTTAAGTCTGCTCCATTTTACTGTGCAGTCATTCCATTTATACATGTCAAAAGACCTGGAATGAGTTCATTTGTGCTCTTTCAGTAATAATGTTAAAAGCCTTAACTCTTTGTCATGCATTTTGGTATCATTGTAACAAAAATAATATCAAGAAGAATGACTCTCTAAAATTCAAGGACTGAAAGCTAGGAGTATATATGTGTAGTTGTTTTTTTGTAATTGAAGGGTTTCATCATGTTAAAAAAAAACAATTTAGGAATTTCTATTTTTAATTGCGTTTTTAGATCTAAGTAACAGCTTATAAATTTGTAGTTTTCCTATTATGCTATTTTAAAATGTCAGTGTTCCTAGAAGAAATGTTGATATTCCTAGTGACACATGATGTAAATAAATTGAGATCAGTATACATCAATATACATGCCTTGCTGAATAAGTATATTAGTAGAAAAATATTGACAATATTTTCACTTGGAATTGTATTTATTACCAGTAGAGGATAAAAGGAAGAGAGACTTTTGTTTGGTTTCTTCCTTTTACAAAAAGGAACAAATCCCCATCATGTTCGCTTATTAAGCTGCTCTCAGTTTATGGCCATAAAGGTCCAATAAAGTCAGTTTGGTGACATGAATATTACTGAAGGAAGTCTAAATAATGTCAGATAAAAGTGTTGAACCAAAACACATTGATTTTGGATAAAATTGGGAAATATAATCATAGTTGTCAGGAAAAGCTGTTTACCAGGCAAAAAATATCAATAAGAAGTTCATCAGAAGACAAGAATCAGTTATTTAGAGTTAGCCATCCTCTATGTGTGAAAACATTGGCTTGTCTAAAAACGTTGGTATTTCCACTATTATGTTACATGTTTTTGCAGAACAATACTTGGATACTGATTAGCAAAAGTCAAGGCCTTGATGTTGTGGAGCTTGGCATATCCTGTGTTGATACTAGCAGGTATTGGATTCATTATATTTTCATTCATTAGTGCAGTTAGCATGGACAATATCTAAAGTTGGGGGAGAGATGAGTCATTTAGTTCAAAAATAAAAAAAAGGTGGAATAGATGACCAAGTTGTATTAATTCAACGTAATGTATCCTCATGCAGATGCTTATGCAGCATTGCACGCTGAAATAAATAAGCTGCATGGTAGCTTTGATATGTTCTATTGAAACAGGTAAATTGCAAGCTGAAAAATAATTAATCATTGGAAGGAAAAAAGTCACCTACTCAACCAGCTACATCAAACTAATGAATTTACATACATCACCTATTGAACCTGGTCTGTCAGCCATCACATGAGAGATATCACTGTGGAATTAAAAATATAATATTGTAAATCAAGGTTATTACCTACTGAGTCTCTTATAGCATCTATCAAAATATATCAAGAGAGGGCCAGCTAAATTAATGTGAATAGTGCACAATTTCCTGACAGATTAAAAAAAATGCTGATGCTATATGCTACCATGCAAGTACAGGAAACACCAACCAGCTCTTAAACACTAATTCTACTGAGTTTAGATACCATAGTGATTGGGAACCCTATAAACGCGAAGGCGGAGACAAAGTAGATGGATGCCAACATTTTTAGATAACTACTGTTTTCTTGGATGAGGCTCCTGTCAGGAAATACTTAGACCTTTGATCCTTAAGGAAATGTTACATGAAGATGGCAATGTTTTTATAGGTCTTTTTCAACAATCCTATTTAATTTACTAGGACGTTGTGGAGAGCTTGTCAAAGCATTCAGTTCCAACCAAACTGTATTTCTATTGAAGTTCACTAGAGTTTTACTGTTGACTTCTGTGGACGTAGAAATGGATCAGCTCTTGGCCTTTCTTAATACATCTTCCCGTATTCCTATTGTACAGTCTCATGGGGAGGTGAAGGACCTCAGTAAGCCATTCCTTCTATGACTGTTTTGGAATCATTCAAGCCTATTTAGTTTCTCTTGAACCTTGTTCATATCTGTTAAATCCAAAGCAACTTCCTGTAGAAATATTGTGAAGATGTGGCAGACTGTTCCATTCATCCCTTCCTAGTCAACAGCTGTGTACGTTTTCTCAAGCTGGCTTCCCTTTGAACAGGTAAATCCAAAGGGCATCTGTACACAACACGGTGTTTAATCCTCATTGATTTACTGTGCCTTAAACATTTTAACCAGGGTTAATTTGGTGTGTCGCATTTGTGTTTGGATGACATGTACTTTCGAGCAACTTAAGTCCCATGTAAGATACTAGCTTACAATTTATTAGCTGGTCTGGTGGCCTATTTTGGACCGAGTTGAATTTGCTTCCGTGTTCCTGGTAACCTTTCCAGCTCACTGCTACAAAACATCTTTAAATGGTTACTGGTGTCATAGTACTATTAAAAGTGTTCTGTCAACTATCCAAGTACATTTTTTTGGCAGCAGAGCTTCAGGATGTGACCTGGGCAAGAAGAAAAGGCCTGGAAAGTAGATTCGTAATCTGGCTTCAGTTTTGTGAATGCCCCCTCTCTCTTTTTTTTCTCTCTCTCTCCCTCTCTCTCAATGCAGACTATGGTAAACAAGTTAATAAAGTAAAAAACTGCTTTTCATCTCTTGTAAAACAGGTGAATATCAGTAGATGATCTTTTTTTTTTTCCCGAAGGACTTCATAGGTTTCTAAATCTCTGGGAAACAGCTTTTTCTACCTCCCAGTTTTCATTCCACATGCCTAAAATTAAGTCTCTACCTGTGGGAAAATGCATCTGTTTCTCAATTAATCAGCATTAGATGGTTCTATGACATTTTCATAACTACCATTTTCAAAATACCAATACAATGGGGTGCCAGTCTTTCTATAAATGGAGATAGTCAAAGCCTGCCAAGCGAGTTAGCCTAGATCGTGGTATTTTATTTGACCATTTAAAATAAAAATCCAAACAATTGTTCACAGGATATTGTAGTAGCTGGAAAAGTCACCTGCCAACACTGTGATAAGCCAGGCTTCTCAGAGGCCTTAGTGCACATGGAATTCATTAATCATCCTTAGCAATTAAGCTTTCTGTTGAACGTCTCAGGCATTTTTCTGTTTTTCATCAAATCTATTATTTAATAGCATTCCTAAACAATTTGTCAAATATGGCTGCATCTACATGAGATGCTTACTGCGCAGTAGCTTGCTACTACTAAGCAATAAGTCATTACTACTGTGCAGTAGCTTTGCATGGCATGAACCATGATGCGCCGCTACTGCACAGTAGTAGTGAGCTACTGTGCAGTCAGTATCACCAGGAAGCCGTGCGGTGACACTACCGCGCAGTTACGCCAGGTACTGCACAGTCATTTAATGGTTATGTGTGCAAGTACTAAATGACCGTGCAGTAACAACTGCTCAGTCAGCGTTTCATGTGGATGCAGCCTATTTCCATGATCCACTAAAGAGTTACTTCTGTTTCTGCAGGCAATATCCCCAGAAGTTATATGGAAAAATGAAGATAGGATTTGACCCAAAATGTATTGAAATCAATTGGAGACTTTCCAGTGATGGCAGTATCTGTGCTTCAGGCTAGGTACTGCCATACAGGCCAGTACTATATAGATAAAGATAGATTGTATAGATATACTATACAATAGATACTTTATATAGAGCTTTTCCTTTATATAGATGAAGTATCTATATACAAAGCTGGAAGCGTCAAGTATGGAGCTCAAGTGCTATAACAAAACTTCTTCTCATAACTACTGGGAGCCAATCAATTTCTGTGCCATTCTTCTGGTGTTAATCACCTAAACAGTAAAATGAAAATGCAGGAAATCCATGTTACTTTGTCACGCTCTTGCTCTGAACAAGTGCAAAATAATTGTTACAAATAAAAATAAGCCTGCATTTTCTCTAATGAGCCTCCTTCTCAGTTTTGCAAGTGACATGAAAAACTAAGAGCGGAGTCAATATGTGTCTGTGGTAATTATCATGCCACTTCTACTCTTTTCCTTTATTTTTCTCATGTTACATTTTAATATGTTTCTGCTCAAGTCAATTCAATTTATCAGTAGGCAAAAGGCATGAAGCAGTCCTGATTTGCTTTGGATCTACTTACAAATAAACTGGAAAACTCAATTTTCAAGTTGGGTTTTTCAATCAGATACACATGAGAAGAACAATAACCGAATTTTAAGATGCCATTATTTACACAGAGATAATATAATCTAATATACATCAAAAGGGAAAATTTTAATGTGCCAATAATACATTAGGCTTTCTTTTTAGCAGTCACACCCATTCAGGGTGGGTTTTATTTATCACCACAATAATATTATAGGAATGGATTGAAATGCATATTGAGGAAATGAAAACTTTTGGGGAGCAAATACGGCAAAACATTATGGAGCCATTTTTTGCCTTTTGTCTTCCCTTGTACAAGAGAATGACTGTGCTTTCCAAGCTAACCTTCAGGTCTGTAACTTGTGAATGAAATGCCTGATTTCTGCATAATATTGGCCAAAGAGGTTTTTCCTCCCTGCCGTCCCTTTACAGTTTATTTTTATCAGTAATACAGAAAATGATTTTGGGCAATGAGTTGATTGTGGGGGCAGGATAACATAAGCAGCTTAACTTGGACCCTTTTAACTCATTTTATATCATCCTTGCAATCTGGTTTGCCATGTGCACGTGTTCCTGTCTGTTCTCACTGGGTGCATTGAGCCTAGCAGGAAAGGCCAGATCCTGGAGGTGTGTGACAGAGCCTAAAAATGACCAGTGCATCCTTACCGCACATGTTGGGCAGTCCTGCCAGCTCAAGTAAGTGCATCCTGCTCCACAGCTTTACTGCTGACAGTGTCATGGCAGTTGTCCTAAAGGGCCAGGGAGCCCAAGTCAAGGGTCTCTTTACTAGTCTGCCCTCTGCATTTCGTGCACCTCAGCCCAATGGCTTGTTAAGCTAGGAGTGCTGATCTGCAGGATTCAATGTCTTGCCTGAGATATCTCTTGTTGCACATTGTGGGGCTTGTGTACTTTTTTGTTGGAGTTATTAAGGTATCTATCTGCAAAGGAAAGCAAGCAGGACTCTCTAAAGACTGGCAATGCAGTCAGGATGCCATATGGAGGTGCATTTTAAAAGACCTTGAAGTGCCTTATTTTTCTATCAGTTCTCAGACTGCCCAGGCCTGCTTGCTTTCCAGGCTCTGTTTTTTATATCTTGTATTCCAAAATGGGTGAGACCTGCCAATGAGCCTGCTCCTGGGTGAGATTGCAAGTGTGTTCTCACAAGGCCAGGCAGAAAACACCATCTTTTGAACCTAGGCGACAAAAAGTGAAAAATAACAATACCCTCCAAATTCTTAATATTTACTTTGTAGCATTTTAGCTTTTGGCTTTGCATTTTTTTTTCCAGGGTAAGAAAGCTTAGAAACACTGTTGCATCCCATTGTGGTTTTCTGGTTTATAGTGTTTTGCTGGATTGTTATGTAAAAGCCAAGAGTTTCATGTGACTGTTGATTCCTGGAGGGGAGGCATTAAATAAAGCATCAAATAGCCTGATAATATTTTCAAAGTTGAAAGAACTAAGTCATTTTATCAAGGTGGCTGCTATGTTTTGCCAGCCAGGGCAGAGCTAGTCAAAAATTTTCAAAGGATCAATTTTGTGGGAAATGCTGATTTGACAAGATCCATACATTTCTCGCAGATAGACTGATTCCACCAAAGTTTTTGATATAACCAGGTAGGTTAGGGTAGCCTGGACTTCTGCATCTCCCTGACCCTAGGGCTTCCCACCTTTTCCAGCCGGTGGCTCTGCGAGGACTTTGACGGCATGGAAAGGCATGTAATCCAGAGGGAGTCAGTTCTGTAACCTCCCAAGGTAGCTTCCTGCTGTAGTGCCCCCTTTCAGCCATGAGCAAGCTGCCTGAGGTGGTGCAGGGTGCCAGGAGGCAGCCCCTGGTAAAGCTAGATAGATGGGAAGCTGAAAAATCCCACTAGCTTTCTTCAAAAATAGCAATGCTTGCATTTCAGCAACGTTTCCTCCAGCAAAAAGAAAGGGAAAAAAAGAAAAAAGAAAAAAAATTTTTCCCAATGTGGAACAAAATATTTTTGAGAGGAAAAAAAAAAAGTGAAATTTTCTACTGCAGAGAAATTTTGCTTTTCCAGCTACCTTTTATTCATAGTAGAGGGAAACCATGAGCACCTCATGCTTGACCGAATCTGGGCATTTGCTCAGCTTCTGCCAAGTATTGAGCAACAACACTCAGCACCTCTGAACTTCTCCTCTGAGCTGCTGCCTTAAGTCTTAAATTGCCTAAGGAGAGACTCAAGGAACTGACCACCTGCAGGAAAAGCTTAAGTTGAGATGTATGTTTTGCTGGTATTTAATAAGGCCAGATCCCTAGGAGGGAGCTGGTTTGTGAACTCAGAGTAGGGAATGTGCCCCTTTCATTCATTAATTTCTAGCTACATATTCATAGGCCACTGCTGTGTTTTTTTAGTTATTGGATGCTGGCATAAATAATCAGCCTCAGGAAAGAACACATCTCATTCCTTTTGTGTTAAAATGATAGTAAAAAGCTGTTAAACTGCAGTCCTCAATCATTCAGCTCTTCCAGCAAGCTACCTTTGATTTCCAGAAGAGTTTCCCTGCTATGGATGAGGGTCAAGTTGGTTTTAAGAGCTATTTTTCCTTCCCTGGTCCTGGAACAAATGCAGTCTTGCAAGAAGAAAAGTCATTTTCTATAGGAGAACGCAGCCTGTCCCAAAGCATACAAGCAGACCATTTGTAGCCAAGGCCTGGAGGCTTTTACCCCCTGTTAAATGGCACAAGAGGGGAAGGAAAGGAGAAGGTATGGGATTGGAAAGATCCCACATGCAATAGGACTGAGTAAAGCAGTGGTCCTAAAAGGCTATAGGAGATACTCCATGCAAATACCACATCATTTGATCTTTGTGGTTTAAAGCATTGTGCTACTGTAGGAACAGAGAAGCTTATAAGGACCTAGTTAAAGAAGCTTGCAGAGAACATGTTTATGCATAACCGAGGACCAGCTGCTCTGTGTGGTATGTTCCTATGGCTACATGACATAAATACTGCTGGAAAAGTTGGCAGAATTGATGCCGCTACCCACAGAGGCAGCAGGGAAGGGCATACGGACCTCCTTCGGTGCTAGTCATTGCTACACTAATCACTTAGTAGAAAATGTTCCCAAAGGAAAAGCAAAGGATGGTTAGTTTACCTAGCAACTCAGCTAGCACCCTGAGAAGCTCTGTGGGTGTACAATGATGTGGAAGGAGCTCACTTAATAGAGCCGATGTTCTAGGAGGGTTGGCAAGGCTTTTTCAACAGGATAGAGCAATTTAAATTAAGGTGATTTAGATCACTCAGGGAAAAAAAAATAAAAGGAAGAAATGTTAAATCAGGTTGAGGCTTGTAAAACCATTTTGAAATTTGTATGTTTGCAAACTGGTGATTAAAATGTATAATGAATTTAATTATGTACAGAGTCTGAAATGTGACTGCTGCTAGGGGGTTTCATTTGAATTATATAAAACTGCTCAAGGTGAAAGCGATTGCACACTAAGCCCCAGTCCTGCACACCATACCACATACATGCCTTTAATCCTGTAAACAGTCTTATTGGCTTCAGTAATGCTTCCCCTGTGCTTTAAGTCCAACATGTGCGTAAATGCTTTTCAGCATGCCGGGGGGTGGGTGCATTGGAGGGGAGGAGGGGGATGATATTTATTTATTTATTTATTTATTTATTTTTAGGAACTGCCTGCTTTCGTGGCATTAAATCTGATCTTGCAAACCAAGCTGTTTCAGTACAAAGAGTCCAGAAGTGGTTTGGACATTGACTGTCTTAACAAAGAATTTTTAATGCAGATAGGCCAACCTTTTCCAAAACAGGAAACTTGTGTTAGGCTTGTAGGGCTGTATCTAGGCATCCAGGACTGGGATTTTCAGAGTCGTGGAACTGATTTCAGATAAAAAGTTTAGAGCAGTTGAAGCCTTTCAGCTTGTGCAATGTTGCTCTCTGCAAAGGGGATACTATTTGCAAGTACAGGCTGCTTGCTTATCGTTCTCAGTTCTGTTTTGAGGGTTGCGGTGTTCTCAGTTTAAGGAGAATACTAAGACCCTCACATCTCAAGTATTTTTTTTCAGCCCAGAAGAGCATTTAAAACATGTAATTTCTTAGTAACAATGTAGTACAGATGCTAATTAAAAAGGTACAGAACATCCACATTAGCATTATAAGAAGGAAATAAATTGGCAAGATGCAATTAAGCCATCTGATTTAAATACTCAAAATCAATTTAAATTAAAAAAAAAAGTTTAAATTAAGTTGTTTTTGAGAGAGATGTTAACCAGGTTCCAAAGAGCTCTAATTATGGCTCCTGAGAGGTAGCTGCTGATATGGCTAATTATTCAAATTAAAAGGAGTTTCTTTAAAAGGGCCGTGCGATGGGTGTTCAAACCCCACATTGCTATGGGTTAACAAAGCCTTCACTCTGATCAGTCCTGCCCCATTACATCTGCCCTCAGGGGCTGGCTGAGAAGTCATGGTTAAAAGCCTAGGTCAATTGTTGAAATCAGCCTTGCAGCTTGTAGGTCGTGTTAAAGGACTGGCTGGGGCCACAGCTGGCTGAACATTGCAGCGTGCTAGCTCATGTGAAAAAGTAGTCTTCGTGGGCACGGACAGAAGTGACCATTTTTGCCTGATATGGACACAGAAAGCAGTTTATAGCTGTGACCAAACACAAGTCCATGGCTACAGACAGCTTCAAAAATGACCAGTCGGGTGAAAATCGAACCCCTCATTGCATCAGGGTCAGATTAAGATGTTTCAAAACCAGCCATCTTTTGTAACTTCTGTCTGCCTGTTGCATGAGCTATTAGTCTACTTTTCTTTCCTGAAACCCACTGATGGGCATTAAGACTGGAGTTCTGCATCTAGTTCTGGGCTCCACAATTCAAAAAGGATGTGGAGAAGCTTCAGAGAGTCCAGAGGAGAGCCACGCGCATGATCAGAGGTCAGGAAAGCAGACCTTACGACGACAGGCTGAGAGCCATGGGGCTCTAGCCTGGAAAAGCGCAGGCTCAGGGGTGATCTGATGGCTACCTATAAGTTTATCAGGGGTGGCCACCAGGATCTGGGGGAACGTTTGTTCACCAGAGTGCCCCAAGGGATGACTAGGTGGAATGGTCATAAACTCCTCCAAGACTGTTTCAGGCTGGACATAAGGAAGAATTTCTTTACTGTCTGAGCCCCCAAGGTCTGGAACAGCCTGCCATCGGAGGTGGTTCAAGCACCTACATTGAACACCTTCAGGAGCAAATTGGATGCTTATCTTGCTGGGATCCTATGACCACTGCTGACTTCCTGCCCTCGATGATCTTCCGAGGTCCCATCCAGCCCTAATGTCTATGAAATCTATGAAGACAAGCAGCTGCAGCTAGATGCCACCTGACCAAGTAGTCTGAAAGCTGAGGTCGGTGGGACCGCAGATTCCTCCGGTATATCCTCGGGTTGGATTTTGACACAAGGACCCGTTTGGGGAAACCAAGGCTGAGCTGTGGTGCTGTATCATGTCAAGAGCACGTGTGCTCGTCACAAAAGGAAATAGTATAAAAAAGCACCGAGTGCTCTTCTTGTTTATGTGGGCTTAACTGACTTCCATTGACATTGCAGCCACATAGCTAAACACATAATTTAGCTAAATAATACATTTGCTCAGCAGAAATTTCTTGTGTGGTTAGGGAGAGGTCAAAAGTTAGAAATGGCAGCAGAGATGCCAAAGTAAGTTTTATTGGCTTCCTGTCTCTTGATCTTGAAGAAAAATGGATCTGACAAGACGGGGAAAGTATATCGCAAAGAAATGTGTTTAACAGATTGAGGCCAGCCGCAAAGGTTAATGTCCAAGTTAAATAGTCATAGAAGTGAGGCCCATACTGTAGCTTAATGGATTTGAAATTGGTTATAGGGCACAAAATAGAGTAATCATAAGCACAACCTTTAGTCTTGGAAAGAACTTGGCATGCCGGCCTCAGCAGAAGCCCCGTCTCAGTAAAGTGCGTCTTGCGTCTGCGCAATTGGAGTTCAGGTCAAACAACGAATGTCTGTATGTTTAGGATGGTCTGACGAAAACATACCATGCCCAGCCACACATTTGAATTCAGAGCAACAGGTTGATCAAAAGCATTAAGAGGATCCAAAGAAGTTGCCTTACAGAGATGAGATTGGTCACTCTCATTGCATGCATGAGGCACAAGACAAAGACTGTTACAAGAAAAAAATATTGTAGGCACATGCAGGGCTTCATTGGGTAAGCCTGGGATTTATAAGGAGAAACCCCACTACATTGCATGGTTTCATACAATTAATCATCCCATTAATTGCAGAGGCATGATTCCAAGCCACAGACACTTAAGCTCCTCACCGCCCTGTGGTCTCCTCATCACATCAGTACCACTGTCCTCGTCTGTCCCTGTCCTCTGGGACTCAAGTAACGGAGTCGATGAGAGAATCATCACTGGCCAAAAATGAAGCCCTTTTGCTGCCTCTTCATCTGTATTATAGTGTCTGTTTCTAGAAAATTTTGCCAGAGAGGACCCATCTAGTCTGGCTTCAGGGGCATGAGAAACATCATCTATTCCCAGTGATCAACTGTGCTAAAAGTTTTTTTTATTGGGCTATTTGGTGGTTCTCTGGGCTTGATTTATGAGCAAAACTCTTGGGGAGAAGTGTAACTCTTATTACGTACTGACATCCAAGAAAATGCCACCAGGGAAACAATATAAGCCCGCTGGCTTCTATGATAGCATTATATGAAATGTCCTACCTACCAGCCAATTGAGGCAAACAGGCCCCTTAAAGTATATGAACTTGATTTAATATGTTCAGTCTTACAGGTGGGCTCAAAGCATCTGTTAGACTCGAAGAATGAGCCCAAGGAGAAATTCAAATCCGGAGACTCCAAGCTGATATGAAGTGGAAAGTTTAGTGACTACAAGATATTTTTCTGCCATCAGAGTAAAACCCCCTATTCCAAATAAGAACACCCCAATATGACCTAATTTTGAACTTGAATTTTTACCCCTCTCCTTCCTTCCTCGATATAGAAAGAGTTGAGGGCTTACAGTATTTATTTCACTTACAGTGTGTTAGGCAAAGTAATCATTGGTAGAGCTGCATGATAGCACTTCTAATTGAGAGTTTAGCCAAAGGCACTGCAGTAATGGAGGAAGGAAAAAAAAAAATAGAGTGAACCCCGGAGTCACCTTTTGCTGTCAAACCTCCCAACCGCTTAAAGAGATGACAGGGCGAGAATATAGCTCACAGGCAACAACTTTTTGGCTTTAAATATTCTCCTTCCACTTAATTTCTTTGGTCAACAGGTTCTCATTTGCTGCAAATGTCAGGATAGCACTTGATGGTTAGAGATATACAGAGGGTCCAAGTCCTGTTTCACAAAAGATACAGAGGTTTTAAAATCTGGCTTTGCTCTGAGAGGTGGTGGACTCTCCATCCTTGAAGGTTTTGAAAACCTGGCTAGACCAAGCCTTGGCTGGGATGATCTAGTTGGGGCTGGTCCTGCTTGGAGCAGGGGGCTGGACTAGATGTGACCTCCTGAGGTCCCTTCCAGCCCTCATTGTCTGTGAGGCTATGAAGTGAAAAAGCCTTTTTATTTTTTACAAAGGAAAAATGATTAAAAAATATATGGCGTCAATTGAAATGCTTCATTTTGATTTTGTCCGATTTTTGCTTCATCTGATACTGTAGTACAATAAAAAATTGATCATTTCAAAATGAATAGGTGAAATGTTTTCTAGCAGTGTCAGAAAAGGGAAGGTGTTGACGTTGTCAGCAGGGGTTCCTCTTTCTTTTTCTTTCCTGCTGAATTCCAGCAAAATCAGCCTGATTTGGTGCACCGAACCCCACGGGAATATGGTTCTGCTGAAATTTCTGACCAGCCCTACATTACAAGGCCAGTTATCTACTTACTCTGAGCATCTCTGTGGGTTCAGCAAAATACTTCCCTGTCTTGTGACCCATCCTTTTACAGGAGAATCCAAGGACTTCACAGCTAGCATCTTCATGAATCCCACAAGATTGTCTTCAGCTGGTGTAACATGTTGCACATTCACATATCTAGCTAATGTGCATCAGTCAACAGCTACTTCTACCATCAAGAATAAGATGCTGGGTTGTTGTGGATGTCACCCCCAGACAGGTTTTCTGCTCTGGAGGTAGCTAGGTGGGCAGTTAATTGTAATCCAGCAACACGCCTCCTCCGTGGCTATGCAAAGAGGGAGCAGGTTTTGTGCTTGAGTTTCTGTTTAATTTTAGTTTGTTTGATTGAGTTTAGTCATTAAATACGTTCACAGGAGAGTGATTTGCTGCTAGGCGTGTTAGAGCAAAGCTCATTTTCTCCCGAGACTCTAGCATAATGTGACTGACAAAATCACAGAGGGGTAATCAATCCTGCCCTTTCTGGTCTGGATCTTGACAGTCTTCCCGTTAAGAGGACTATATTGTACCTGATAGTATTTCCAAAATGCCCCCAAAGGAATTTAGATACATAGGCTCTTTGCATATTTAAAGGCATGTATGCTCCCTGCCTCCTCCCCCTTGTATTGTCTTGCACGTTTGCACAAACAGGGGTTTATTTTGAACTGCTTCAGGACACTGTTGGCCAGCGCAGAAGCACTTAATAGCCTGTGATCTCTACTGCGTGACCTGCTGCTGTTTGCACTTGCTGCAGAAAATGACATTCTGCTTCCCCAGCCGTTCCTCCCTAGGTACTGACACTTTCTGTGGGTGTGTCAAAGAATAAATGTGAGAGGCCAGAATTTCTTATGGGATCAGTATCTTCTGTTGGACCAACTGTATAAGTGAGATATGATTAGAGAAGCTTTTGAATGCAAGACGGTCTTTGTCAGGACCTTGGTAGCAGGACATGACCAAGAAAGTCTTGCATTGTCTAACTCTACCCCAACTATATGGTTGGTCCAATAAAAGATACCATCCTCAGAAATCTTTGCCCTTCACAACGTTTCTGGACCATTGGGGTTACAACATGAGGCTTACGCTAGCAGGGAGTAAAATCACAGTTTGACAGTATAGGCATGCCTTTTCAGTTCCTGCGGGGTAGCAGACAAGGTTCCTTGGGTAAATCTGATATCTATTATTTGACCAACTCAAAGAGTTGGAAATAATAGTTGGTCTAATAAAAGGTAGCGTATTTACCCAAAAAGCCTTGTCTGCCTATGTCCTTAGACCAACCCGGCTGCAAGCTACACCCCTGAAGGGCAGCAGCCTTTCCTAAACGTCTGCTTTGCTCCGTCTTTCCCATATGCTACTGTAACTCTGATGCTGCCCATCATATTCTCTTTGTGCTTGCTATTTGTAGTTTAGGAAGTGAACAAAACTCTGGGCCCAGCAATGACTGGTTTTCTGTGGCTGCCAATTGCTTTGATTAAACTCTTTTATAGTGTCAACTTAGAGATCTTCGTGGCTGGCCAATATAATAGACCCTGTTCCCTTTTTCCCCCATCTCTCTCTCTCTCTCCTTGGAGAGAGTGAAATTTAGTGGTAACATGAAGAGCAGCATTTTTAGCTCTCAGCCTGATGTATCAGTATACAAGTAAAGTTGAGCAGATGTTTACATTAACATTTAATTGAATTTATAACACCCTCCCACATGTTACATACATTAATAATAAGCATTAACCAAACTAAAGCATTATGCGTGTGCCCTAGAGTAGCAGGATGGCATCTGCAAGAGAATAGATCCCTCAGCTGCTGTGGTTATTTACTACAGCTGGGAGAAGAAGTGCAAACCAGCTGGCTGCTCTTTTCCCCAGAGTTTTCCAAGTGGGAAGGGGAATAGAAGCTGTTTTAGACTAGATTTGACTTTAGGGTCAAGGGCACAGTCCCAGCCTGACAGGGAATCTGAATTCTTGGCAAAGCAAGTTAAAATCACAGTGAATCTTAAGGCATTTTAGAAGTCTTTTGTTTTTTTTCAGAAACTGGATTACAGAGGAAACTGCTCCGTAGACACAGGCCAGATATAAAGTCTATGGAAGTCATTCAGAGATTTCCCATGAGCTTTAATGGGCTTTGGACTGTCAAAGGACAAACACTGTTTGCTGTTTCGCAGCACAGAGACACATCATGACAGATGCTTGCAGGAGAGGGGAAAGGGATTCAGATCATCAGCTCCCTGTAGCAGATAGAGCTGATGTGAATCTTTATTGACTGTCAAAAAGGTGGAGATTTGAAGGAGCCAGAGTTTGCAGTTCCTGGGCTTCGTTATTTTCAGTCTTCGGTATGTTGCTAAAGAGCGCCCTTTTATTTAGTGCGCAGATAGTGTTCCCACAACAATTCATGTTGGATTTTCAGGCCACATCTGGACGAGTGTGGCTGTGCACTATGTGGCGCTGCACATCCATCTGCAGCACTATATGCCGCACATTCAGGCATCCCCTGTGCTGCCGCCTTGCAGTGCAGGGTGTTTTTTAACTCTGGCAGATCCTGGGGTCAAAAAAATCCACCCGGACAAAATGTGTTGCCCAAAACTGGAGTCTGGCCCACTAGAGCCCCACTCCAGCTGCCAGCCAGGCTCCCAGCTGCAGGAGCGCTGTGGGTGCAGCTTCCCCAGCCCCTAGGACCCCAGGTAAGGCTGCTGGGGTCAGCACAGTTGCTGGCCCAAGCCCCCCCATCCCAACTGGGATAACCTGCTGTGCACCAGAGCGTGCGTGGTACTCATGTTCCCTAGGGACAAGCAGCAGCAGCACAAGATGCGCTGTTGCTACTTGTCCCCAGGGAACCAAATGTCTGCACTCATCTGGAGGCAGCCTCATTGTTCCCTTTTTATAGAGCTTTTCCCCCACCTACTTATTGAACACTTGGTGTATTAAAAACTAACAGAAACTCAGGTTTGAATTTACCAAGGGGACCTGGCATTTCTATTATCCCCAGAGTTAGCCTAAGGTTAATTTTTTTCCTGCTTTTTTTTTTCTTTGGTTGAAAAATCAGACTTTTCCAATAAGATTGCAAACGAGTGCAAATAAAACCTAATATCAGCCTACAACATGAGATTATAAATAAAAATGTTGGGATCCATCCACTACCCATCTGTGCCAAGTTAATGTTTTGGATGGGCGGCATACAATCAACGTTCTTGTATTTATTTCTTTAAAAATGCAGCATATCAGGCATAACAGCGAATTAAGGGTATATTTAGGTCTGATTAAAATGTATGTCAACTATCTAATGTATTTCTAGCACAGGTCAGTGCTCTTAGTTTTGAATACTGCCAAAAATAGTTGTGATCTGGATAGCAGGTGGTTAATGATTAGGATGACTGGGCTGTCCCAAAACTGTGAAGGACCCAGTTAGCATAAATAGAATTGCTTATAGTGAAATTTTCCATAATAATTTGTCAACTGGAACATTATCTTCCATCATAGCCAGGCTGGCAAGTTGGGCGAGTCAGAACCAGCTGAAGCTCAATGTCGAGAAATGTAGCATGCTCCATTTGGGGACGAACAATCCCCTGCACGACTACAGGCTTGGCAACGCCAACCTGACCAGCACTACGAGTGAAAGGGACCTGGGGGTAATAATAGACCACAGCACGAATATGAGCCGGCAGTGCAACGCTGTTGCCGGCAGGGCAAATAATATTCTGGCATGCATGAATCGATGCATCTCCAGCAAGCCCAAGGACGTGAATCTTCCACTCTACTCAGCATGGATGAAACCCCAACTGGAGTACTGCGTCCAGTTCTGGGCACTGCACTTTAACAAGGATGTGGTAAAATTTGGGAGAGTCCGGAGAAGAGCCACCCATATAATTAGAGGGTGCAAGCCATACTAGGAAAGGCTGGGGGGCCTGGGACTCTTCAGCCTGAAAAAGAGAAGGCTGAGAGGGGACTTGATACCAACTTACCACTACATCAGGGGAGTACATCAGGGGCTTGGTGAGCAACTGTTTGCCCAGGCACCCTTGGGGAAAACCAGAAGTAATGGCCACAAACTCCTGGAAGACCATTTCAGGCTCAATGTTAGGAAAAACTTCTTCACAGTCAGGGTGTCCATACTGTGGAATAAGCTCCCCCAGAGGTGGTGCAATCGCCTACCCTGGAAATCTTTAAGAGGGGACTGGATGGTCATCTTGCTGGGGTCACCAGACCCCCTGTTGTCTTTCCTGCCTGGTGCAGGGGGCTGGACCCGATGATCATCCAAGGTCCCTTCCAGCCCCTTACAATCTATGAATCTTTGAGGAAGTATAAATACCAACCATACAGTACAAATGCCCTAGGAAAAGATTATAAACATAAATCAGTAGGTTACTGATGTTTTGTAATTAAGATAGTTCTGGGAGCTGTGACTTGGCCCTTTTGTCTCACTGGGCTGTTAAATCTGATGGATAAATATAACATACTAAAGAATATTGTCGCACGGATAAATATAACACACCATTTTTATTCAAGGCATGAATTAACAAGAAGCGTCTGAGCACATATTTCCGTCTTCCTAATCCAGATAGTTCTTAGCAATAGCTCTCACAAGGCCATTCAGCTCATTATAATCTGGCTCTCAAGGACCTACTTCAACCTTTTTTTTTTATCCAGAATTAATAAATCATTTCTACATATGTCAGAGCTGTTGATAACAACAGTGAAGCTTTTATTTGTTCCTCTCCTGGGAGAGTCAGAAACTGTCAATATCAAAGACATAGATTGAGAGTCCCATATCCTATCACTTAATCTCGGTTCACTTCAGTTGCTAGAGGAATGCCAATTTGTGCCAGGCAAAGGACATGCCCCATAATTTGTTTTGTTTCTTGCCATTTTGAACCCCGTCCTGCAAACACTTGTGTACGCAAACTAATTGCTTGAATGTGCCTATTGCAAGCCGTATCATTTTAGTGTTTAAATGAAGCTAATTTAATTCACTAGCAGCAAACTCACCTGGCATTTGTAGTTTTTCACCTGTTTATTGACAACCACAACCACCACTACCACTACTATCACCACCTGGACCAAATGCTGTAGATAAAATATATGACAGAAAAACAGATGATACTCTATGGTCTCATCTCCTTGTCTTTGTATGACGATGTTGCTACAGGGCCATGCTTTAGTACTTCCTTTTGGATGTGGGGCTATACAAAGCTATAGAGGTCTGATTGCATCTCTCCCACGCTACACTCTGGTTGTCATGTCTTCTTACACCAATCTTTTCATGGCAGTGAGCCCCAGATCCTGATCTGAACCTTTAATAAGTTCATCTGTAAGTTGAATATTAAGTGATAATGGGTCAGGCCTTAGTGTAAACTGGGAAAATTTCTTTGACTTTAATGCAGCAGTGGTGATGAAGGCCAGGTCCTCAACTGGTATACACATCTCTATTGTCATGCCAAAGATGGACACATTGCTCTGCTTTGGCTTCTTTCTGTGTAGTTAGTCAAGTGGGCCGCTTTTACATTTTTATTTTAGGCAACCTTCCTTGAAAAACATAATAAAAAAAGGCTGGTTGAACTCTCTGGATGTTCAGTAACTGCCTCTTTCTAGAATTTGGCATGGCCCATTAAATATTGATGGCATAAGTTTCCTAGTAAAAAAGAATATGTGTACTTGGGGGAAGAACATGAAAAATAACATTTCCATCTTGGTGTCTTTCTGTGAAAAGTTGAAAATTTGCAGAAACTTTTGTTGCCTTTTGCAGTCTGAAAAATGTTCGCTTTGACATCACAGCTGATAAACGTTATGAAAATGCAAAGCAGGAAATGTCAGAGATCTCACTAAGGTATGAATTTCCTGTAGCTCATCTTGAACATCTTGGAAAGTGCAGAATACTGATGGTGTAATTTCAGTATTTACCTGGAGCCGAGGTCTTGGGAGAAACTTCACTGATTTAGAAGGAAAGTTGGAAGGCCCAAAGAAGCAAAAGGTTCTTTGGGTAAATCTGATATCTTTTATTAGACCAAAGGCATTCCCTTTCTGTTCTTCATGAGCTGGCTATGTTGCTAGTGGAAGGGTCACTACTCCGTTTTCCAGAGAGGAAGTGAGCTGGCAGGCGTAGAGAAAGAAAGGAGCCTTAATTTTCCAGCTTCAAAATGACAGCCAGAGAAATAACTTCCCTTTTCACACTGTATCAGTCTGTGCTAGGTAGCAGGCTCTTTCCTCGGACTTCTTCCAGAGCAAGGCAGCAGTCGGGGAAGTAACAGCAGCTGCACCGTTTGTGACCGGTTATATGTTTTTCATTGCTGCTGGGTGCGATTAAGCACCCTATCCAGATCAGTTGGTTTCTTTATTTCTAAAAAGGGCTTTCTATAAAGAATGCATCTGTCTAGAAAAGCGCTGGCTGAAGGCAATCAGATAAATTTGGTGCTGCTGTTGGAATAATAGTACAGGCTTGAAATGTAACTGTAAGCAAGAGCCATTAAAAAAAAAGATCATAACATCTGATCCATACATGGTCTCAAGGATTTATGGTCTTGATTCAGCTTTTAAGCCTTTTTAATTTATTTTTTGCAATAAAATCCATTTTCAATAAAATATTTGTTCTTTTAAATAATCTAGCATGACTCTGCATGATTTTATGTGGATTGAATAAAGACACAATTCTCTCCATATGAGGGGAGTTTAGTGAAATATAACATTGTGGTTTGTGTCACTATAATAAATGCTTCTTTTGAAAGCTACACTCAAAATGAATTTTGGCATGTTTGTTTACAGCCCACATAAATGTTGTTTTTTTCCCTTTATTCCTTGTGATTTACTTTATGCAAGAATAACTCTGTTGAGTTTTTATCAGGAAACAGTGAGAGCCAGATCCTCAGCATCTGTAAATCAGTACAGTTCAACTACAGACATGG
This sequence comes from Gavialis gangeticus, assembly GCF_001723915.1. NCBI lineage: Eukaryota > Metazoa > Chordata > Crocodylia > Gavialidae > Gavialis > Gavialis gangeticus. The sequence continues at coordinate 35,908,439 of NW_017729029.1, read as the reverse complement.
GATGGTTCTTATTGTGATGGACCTTCCATTTGGGAATGTGCTAATCAAGATCTATTGACTTTCAAGACTGTCCTTAATTGAATACTCTCATTTGCCCTCAAAATATTATATATATATAAAATAAAATTCAGCTTCTGTTATAGTATTGTGTGGATCTGCCCAGCGATACAGTCCACGTTCAACAAAACATGCCTGTATGTCCCTGATGTGTTGCCAATTCTGTATGATACAGCCAATTTCATTTTAGTTTGCTTAAACAGATTTCTAAAAATCTGACCTCTTAGGATAAACTTCAAATATTGTCCATTTTTCTTCTGTGGAAAAAGTTACATCCAAGTAGATGTGACCCCCTAATCAGTTAATTTCCACTGCTTTACTCCAATTTAATGCAATTTTATTACCTCTGTTAAATTGTTCCATACCTGGTGGCTTGTTTGTAAAAGGTATGGAACAAATTAAAAAGGTAATAACATTAGCCATCCCAATAGCTCTATCATCAGAGCTATTGGAATGGCTAATTTTTATAACCGATCACTGTGAGTGCAAATTGCCCAATCAATTACATAGCTGGTAAACCATGCTGATGGATATAGTTTCTATGTGTATGCTTAGGGAGAGGAAAAGTATAGATTTTTGAGTGAATTACATGAATTTCTCAATTTAGTTGCTGAATATTTTACTCAAGAAGAGAACAACATTAATTGGAAGTATTTAATGCAATAATAGCTTATAGAAAAACATCTCTGTTGATGAGTGCCTGCACTTGAGCTTTTGGCACACTTTCATTTAATGGTGTCATGGGATCTGATCCTAATTATGTCATTACTACTTTTCAGTGCAAGGGGAACCCCAGGCTCCAGTAACTCAGAAGTGGAGGGCCTGCAAGTTGAGCCAGGGTAACAATCAGCTGATTGTCAGATGGCCCCTGGGACCTCACCCAATTGTCAGCCTCAACCCCGGATGGCACCAAGGCCAGTTTGAGTCCTCAGTGTAGCCCAGGGGCAGGGTCTGACAGTCGGCTGATTTTTGGCCCTTGCTTCGGCAGGCCTGGATCTGGTTTGAGCCCAGAGCTGCCTAGGCCAGGCCAACAATCAAAACCCCAAACCTTGCAGCTGCCATCAGGCTGCCACATGGGGGATGAGAGACCCCCAGCAGAGGAATTAGGGTGTGGGGAAGCTGCCACTTCCACAGCACTCTGGAAACTTAACAAAAATGAGGCATGGAGCCGGGGCTCTGATCTACAGGCCTGTTTTTAATGTTCTGGGGGATAGTGAGCCTGAGATTGAGGATACACTCCCTGATGTTGGGCTCACAGCACCCCTACCCTTATCTGCCTCAGGGATCAGATGGGGGCACCAGATCTGGGACACCATGCTGCCCCTAGCTCAGTCCCACTGCACTGTTTGAGCTGAGGACAGCTGTCTCTTGGACCTTGCAGCTGCCCTGTACCTGGTCTCTGTTCAGCTGAGCCTCAGAATCTGTCATGGGTCAGCCCCAACATGCCACAAGATTAATTTAAGGTGTGATACCAACAAGCCACAAAGATGTTCAACATTATATGTGGAACATCTTTGTGGCTTGTTTGCTATGTTATTGCACCATAAATTGTCTTTAATGTGTGGTCAGTTTACTCTTTATGGCACCAGGGCCCTTGGATACTAAAAGGTTTAGTTGAAATTATTTTCTTAGTGATTTTATTTTCTGGGCAGAGTGTAATACTAAGTTTTTATTGCATTTGTATTAGCAATACAAAGGCCCTGGTTGATGTAATAGGTTTTATGCCTTTTCTGAAACCTTGACTGGAAATATTGATCTCTGTTTTTCTTGAAAACCCTGTACCATGCATAAAAAAAATCAGGGTCTCCCTAAATAGCCACTGTCTTTTGAAAATGCTGATCTGGGGAGAAAACTGACTCAGCAGCAACTGAGTTGAAGAAACAAGGAATAAATAAAATGGGGGATTGAAACAGTCAAACAAGGCTGGGTTACCAAACAAGCACAGAAACTTAGTGATATATTCATTGGAGATTAAAATATCAAATACAAACAAGCATGTGGGAGTTCAACCCTTTCGTGTCTGTTCCTTTGTGGACTTGATCTTCCTTCTTGTATGTATGAGGAGAAGATGGGGAGAAAAGTGGGTGGGGGAGGGGGACTTCAAAAGGGGAAAAAAATCTTTTGCAATCATAAGAAATGATGTGTATGTATATTATGTTTCTTTTAAGGTGTTTATTCATTTTCTAAATTTACATGCTACCAGATGGCACGTTAGGGAAACTTTATGCTTCTCGACCACCTCTGCTATTATTTTATATTCTGATTCTGTAAACTTTAGAAGTCTGTGTAAATCTTGCTACCTTGTCTCTTGAATAAATATTGAAGATTATGATTCCTAAAGATTATGAAAGGGAATTAAACAACCACCACCAAAGGATTAAAAAAGATTGCTTCTGAATTGGTTTGTGCAGGTTGGTTTTGCTTCCTGCTCCATGAAAACTCATCTAATAATGGGTAACAGAGTAAAAGTAAACAGTAGCCTTGATACAAAAAAGTAGGGATTGCTTAACCCTTAGAAGTGCTACTACCTATGCTGAAATGAGAGGAGATTTATGGAAAGAGATAGTGAGGGAATAAATCTATGAATGTTTTCGTGCTTGAGACATCTTTCTTGATTGTTTCTTAAGGCTGGGGACAGACATTAGACATAAACTGGTTTAAGTGATCAGAAACTGGTTTAAACCTGTAGCAGAACAGATGTTCAGTCTACAAAAACCAGTTTGAAAATGACCAAAACTGGTTTGAGATAAACCTGGTTGAATGTAGTATCGGATTTAACTGATTTGGCTCAAACTGGTTGATGCAACATCTGTTCCAGAACTAAAGGACCCAGGCAAACTTCTAAATTTGACTGGCCCCTTGAGGCAATTTCTGTTCACAAAGCATCCTCTTTAGCTCCTTTGGACCCCCAGCACTGACTCCCATCCCCACCAGTTTTGGTATGTAGCTCTTGAAGTCTTCTCTATTTATGTCTCTGTGCCCTATATCAGAATAGGTCTCTGTGTGAAAGGCAACACCAATATAATTTATTATTTGTATTGTGGTAGTAGCTAAGAGCCCCTGTGACAGATGGGGGTAGCGCTCTGAAGCAGAAACCAAGAACAGAAAACTGGCCCAGGCTTACACTTTTAACAATCCACTATTACCCAGAGGCTTGGAAGTCAATGTAAAGGTTTAAGTTTATGGGAGAGGGAAACAAATAATCCCCAATTTTTAAAGCAACAACAACCCTTTCTTTTGAACATCCTAAGGAAAAGATAGAGGTGGTCTGAGAGAATAGGCAAAATCCAGAGTTGCTTTGCCAATTTCTTGCCTCACTGGCTGCAGACAAATGAACCTTTTTACTGCTTTAACAAAGGCAGGAGAGCTGCCACTCAGAAGCTCACATCATCTGTTTGATGGAACCCATTATGTCTGCATTGCTCCTCCATGCTGTGGCAAGGAAGTTTGGCACCTGGGGCAAAGCCCGCACCAGCAGCCCACCCTTGCACCCAGTGCACAGATCAGAGGGGCACATGCCCCCCCACCCCTCACTGTGCTTGTCTGGGAGTGCACACAGTGGCAGGAGCCTCCCTCCGCCTGTCTCCACGCCCTCTCTCCCCACAAAAGAACTGCTCACGGGTCCATCCCATGCTCTGCCCCAGTTGGGCATCGCCTGTTAGTACCCCTTCACTTCAGCACCCAGGGCGGTTGACCCACCACCCACCCCTTGCTACAGCATTACCAGGAATGAAATATGCTAAAGATTCAATAGTTTTGCTGCACTTGTAATGCCTGAAAACATGCAGATGTAAGAGTTACACTGTAACAGCATAGAGCTGCATCACTTGATACCAGTACAATTGTGATGTCTGGCCACAAAGACTGTGCTTTCTGGGCAAAGCAGATGGTAGAACACCTTTAAATAACAGAAAGGGCCAAAGTTTCATTAAGTGAGAGAGACAGATGCACCTATGACTAAAATATGTGCAGAAGCTCAAAACCATGATCAGACAAATAGAGCACATCCTTTTCCCATGGAAATCATTGGGAGTTAGATCACTGACTTCACAGCAGTAAAGGTCTTGCCAATAAACAGAATGTGCATCTTTTCCTCACTGGGTCATTTCTGACATAGAAATGGAAATCTCCATCTTCTTGGCTATTGGGAGCTGCAGGATTTTGTGATTTCTGAAGCTTTTTTTTTTATTTCCATGGCTTTTCTAAAATTCCTAAGCAAGCTCTGGGGCTTTTGATCTTCTGTCTATCTTGTTATGTACTATAAGGAAATAAAAAAAAAAAAGGAAAAAGAAAAATGACAGCAAGTAGGGTAAAAAGGAGAGAGATTCAAAGGGTGAATTCTATTAAACAAAGAAACAAAATAGACTTTAAAAATATGGAAGTGAAAAAGAAGGGAGCTCATTCATAACATTGTATGTAAAGACTGAAAAGGCTACTCAGGAAGGTAGGAAGTTCACAGCATTTATTCAAGCAATAACAATGTGTGCATATAGGATTTAATAGAAAGCTTAAGGAAGTCAGTGATATTTTCTGTTGGTTGTTAAGGGCTTTGAAACACACCCATGCCAATGGGGTGAGTCACGCTGTACATTGAGATGCTCTGTGGGTTACTTTCTGGCCCTTTAATCTTATTAAAATCATGGGACTCTTTACATGGGTAAAGATTTGATCATTGAATGACAGAGGAAATAGTGGTATCCCTTGTAAATGGCATCAGGTCTTAGGTTTTTTTTGTAGTTGGGAGCAAAAGACCATACGAAAGCAAATTCTAGTTGTAAAAGAGCCCTCAAACTACATAAGTTGCACTCAGTAGAACTTGATTTTTTTTTAGTTTGGCTCTGTCTTTTCATTTACCAAGAAAATCAGACCCAAATGTTTAGAAGAGCATCATCATTATCAAGGACAGATGGAAACAGAAGCAAAAGCAATATGAAATTAGAATTATGCCCAGGGTTGCTGCAGCATTCAGTAAAAAAAAGATCCAGATGTTTTAATATGCTACATGCATATGGGTCTCTAAGAGTTTGATAAAAAGCAGGATATTTTGCAGGTATCCCGGTTGTAGCTGTATTCATCTAGAGGAAAAGGCAATCAGGACTCGTAGTAAAGATTATATCTTTTATTAGACCAACAAAATTTTTGCAAAAAGTGAGAGGCTTCATACCAGCTATGAACTGCCTGCTCAGAGGAGTTTTCCATCTATTGACTCCTCTGTGAAATCCTATGAAATATGAACTTTCATTTCTACCCAGGAGAACTTTTACAATCTTTTCTCCAATGTCTGATGAGGAGTGTTTGTGCCTGAAAGCTTGCAATTTTAGATTTTTTTTTTCAAAAATCTTGTTGGTCTAATAAAAGATATCATCTCTACTACAAGTCTTGATTGGATATTTTGCAGCAAATTTCAATGAAAATGAAACCTCTTGATGAGGGACTGGAATGCATGCTGGGAGTTGCATGGCTGCAGCACACAATGCAAGGGGTTGTCTCTGGGCAGGGGTGTCCAGCAGACAAGCACGGAGCTTGAAGCAGAACAACGTCCATGAGGATCTGCGGGGAGTTTTCCGAATGGAAATGTTTTGTATATCAGTTAAAATGTTTTGAATTTGGGATTTCTCCTGGGAAGGGCACTTAGTTTAGTCAATGTTATTTTCCAGCCGAAAGTGTTTAGATCAGGAAAAAAAAAAATGAACTGTCTTACATAGCCTAAAACAAGAGAAATGCACCCAGAGCATACAGTTAGGACAATGAGTTAGATAATTCCTATGCATCCACCTCTTAATTCTCATTTAATCTCCCAGTATATTTTAAGGAATACAACATATCCCCACAATATTGCAATCTATACTCATCCACCTATTACTCACTGAGTTTGTCTAGAAAATAAGTAAGTTGTCTGCACCTGTGTTGTGCATAATTATATGGGATCATAGAAATTTGAGGTTAATCGCACGTGCACCGTCCAATGACCTGATGTCTGAAAAACAAGTACCTTAGTAAAAGCATTAGGAAAATCAGCTGGAAAAGATTAAGTTACCTGCATTTTTGGTGCTCTGCAGATACAGTTCCATCACTGATGAACTAGGCTCTTTATTTTTAATTAAAAAGCTAAATCAGAAGTATTGCACTGTACAGTTCAACCTCTCAAGCAGAGGAGAACGGAAATGGTTGCTGCCAGGTATAAGGATCATTGCAAGCCACAAATGACAAGCAGTTTCTGAGAGGAGTTGAGCAGGGGAGGAACAGAGCAGCAGGAGGTAAAGTTTAGGAGGCAGGAGAAAGGCTGTGATGATTGTACTTCAGTGAGAACAGCAGGAATTAAGCCTCAAAAGAGGAGTTGGACGTAGCAGCAGAATAAAAGGCCAGAGCTGCAGGTGGTGTAAACTGGCATAGCTCCAGCGAATTCAAGGGAGACTGAGATCTGGGCAGAGTTTCTGCAGAGCGGAGAAGCACAAAGTGAGGTGACAGGAGGGTGGAGTCATGGGAGAAGAGGCCAAAGCGCTCGTGTATTATGCAAGCTACTATGCGGCCTGGTCGCCATAAATTGCCATGGGTCAAGACCTCTGGGAGAACAGCCATTGTGGCTTCATCTGCAGTCAACTGATGTGCCCAAACCCCAGATAAACAGAAATTCCCAGGGGAAGGACCTCCTGCCCCATCTACTAGTGACCAAGTAAAAGCACTCCTACTGAGAGTGCCTTCTCTCCTGAACCCTTTTGGAAACACTTCTGCAGCAGATGTACCTGGATGTATTCAGGGTTATCTGTGGAGGGGATCTCCTCTGTCAGAAAGCGTGGATAGTACCAAGACCATGATCAAAAAGCGATGGGACCTCTTAAATCCAAAACCACTTCCCATGGGAAGCCACTCCCTCGCATGTACAGAATCTCTGCTTTCCCCGTGCATCTTTCATTAGCAGCATTTCTTCCATATTTGCAAGGACAGACCAGGTGGTTTGGGTAAATATGATATATTTTATTAGACCAACTAAATAATTGGGGGAAAAAAGTTCTTTGCAAGTTTTCAGGCACAAAGTATTGGAAAAAAATTGTTCTTTGCAAGTTTTCGGGCATAAAGCGGGAGGCATGTGAAGAAAACGTAACTTTACTTTGAGGTGGGGGTATGGCGAGGAGAGGAGGCTGCTGGAGCTCATCGTCTCTTTGATTTGTTATAAATGAAGCAACAGAAGAGGAACCGTTTGGCATTTCTAAGGGGGGAATCAAGGGGTCAGGTTTGAAAGGCAGCCCCAGAATTTGGTTTCACCCTAAGCATCCCCCTCTTCCTTCCTTGGGCATAAACACCCCAACCAATCTGCTAGTAGCTTTTGGCTCCTCACCACCCTAAGTTTAGTTTCCCAAGGAGAGGAAAGCAAAGGAAAGTGTTTCTTCTTGCCCTCAACTCCTACTTTCATTTCCTTAAGGGAGGAGCTTTGAATAATGGGGGGCGGGGATTGATTCTGTGGACATTTTCTATGTGGAGGAAGCAGGGTAGAAGCAAGAAGCAGAGTCATCATCATCGGTGGCAATCGTTCACAGTCAAGGATGTTCACACCCACGGGTCAAATAAAGGGTTGTAGATGAAAGAAGCAGAGTGAATTAGCCCCAGTGGGACTCTGGTCCTGTGGCTAAGCTGTTACTGGTACTCACGCCAGCTCATTTGGAGCTATACCATGCCGCAGTTCTCAACTTTAGCATGGGCTGTTGCAGGATAAGCAAGTAGAAACTGGAATAGAAATATAACGAGACAATGCCGAGGCTCAGGGTGTGTTGAAGGGACAGACATCAAGGAGTGTGTGATGGGGAGGAAAAGCAACTAGAACAAATGCTGGTAAAAGGAAACATGTAAAATGATCGCAGTAGATGATGGTGCTCCTGAGGGCCACAACCTGGCACATCAAGGTTACTGTTGTTTCAGGGAGGCACTTGCTTCTAGGACTCCTGTCATCTCCCAGTTTCCTCTGAGCTTCCACTTCCAAGAGCACGCTTGCTTCTTTCCTCCAGAGACATCTTTTCTTGGGCTCTCACGCTGACAAGTGCTGCCACTGTCAATCGCGTCGAGGAAATTACATGCTTATTTTTAACATAATTTAGGGACGAGATTGCTCTAGACAATAGGCAAGTAATGATTTCTCTGAACATTTAGCAATGTTCACTTAACAGCCAGAGGAAACACAGGGATGCCTGGCCTGTTTGAGTTTTCTGTGGAGTCTGGTTGCAACTGCAATGTCTACCTGGATCAGTCGCTAGGATTCATGTTACCGTGAAATACTCTTTTTTTAAATTTAGTGCACTAATACATATCTTTTGAGTTTAAGGAGAGGTTACATCTATCTTGCTGGGATCCTTTGACCCTAGCTGACTTCTTGCCCCAGGGGCACAGAGCTGGACTCAATGATCTTCCAAGTTCCCTTCCAGCCCTAACATCCATGAAACCTATGAAATGTCCTGTACTCCAGATAAAACTTGGGTGTTGGTCTCTGTTGCAGTCTCATCAACTAGAGCTCTGGGGGTATCTATACACCAAGGTGGAGCAGGGGGCACTTTAATTAGCGAGGCTCTTGGAGCTGCTGTGATTAAAGTGCCCGCAGCATCATGTGTATTCAGTGTCCCATTCAATGAGCTGTAGTTCAAGTGCCCCCACTGCCGTTTTGAAGCCTGGGGATGCTGCATGGACATGACGTAGAGGCTGCTGGAAAACTTTAATTAACATGCTCCAGCAGACTAGATCTGGTTGGGGCTGGTCCTGCTTGGAGCAGAGGGTTGGACTGGATGTGACCTCCTGAGCTCCCTTCCAGCCCTTATTTTCTGTGCTTCTATGACTCGATTAGTCAGCTAAATAGCACACATTGGAGTAGACATCCGGCACATGTATAGGTGTCCTGAATTATGAAGGAGGCCTGTATTCCACTCTGCACCCTGGTAGCATGGTGCCGAAAGGACAAGACTAGGGAGAGCTGGGCTGGCTCGCATGGCGTTAAGGCATCTTTGTGACCTGGGAATTCTGGACTGTTGCAAGGACCTACATTTCTTTGTCTTAAGTTGCTTAATTTCTGGCTGTCTCTTGGGCCAGCACTCCGAGATTCGCCACAGTGTCATGTGCCACAGAGATTACCCACGTACCATCTTGCTGCCAAGACAGTTTAGCCAATACTGTAATTCAGAAAGTTAGCAACGCCAATGTAACTGCCCCAGTGTAGCTGCACGCCCATAGTGCAGAGGTCCTATGCCAATGTAAAACGGGGTTTGCGCTCCTGAGCTTCACTTTGATTGAATTATCAAGGTAATCCCTCCCATTGGCAACCCCCTCCCTCCTACAGAGAAGGATTTGTAAACAGTTTCACTAATCAGGACAAGCCCTGAGTTACCAATTAACTGACTCACCAGAGCCATTTCTCTTGCCACTGTTCCTTCGGTATAAGCAATGATTCCAGGCCTATTTAGTCTATGGGTTACTTACATAACATTTTCCCCATCATGAAGACTGTCATGTTTTATTGAATTTTCATTTTTATGAACACAGTCTAGACATATGTGGACAAGATATAATAATGTCCCCTGCTTGGGTCCCAGAAGTTTCTCTTATTAAAAATGGGATGATGAGCTTGTTCTTTATGCAAAATGAAATTAATTTCATATAAAAGGCTTTTAAAAAAATTACACAATTGTCTTTCATTATCCACAATACAGATTTTTTTTTATTCTAATCTTTTCCCAGTATTGAGTCACAAATACATATCTCATTTCACATTAAATTGAATAATCATATGTTTAAGAATGTGCTTCATATAGTCGATTGGAAAGAATATTTAACTGTTAGGCTTGAATACCCAGAAGTCCAAAAAAAAATTAATTATAATTATGATCTAGATGTGCCTGTTATTCTGTAGCTTGATAATTATTAACTTCTTTGCAAATATACAGATGGTCCAGAATAATAATTTTGTACTTTAAAAAAGAAATCTGCTCTGCCAAACAACAATTTTGATGGGTTTGTTTCAAATGTGCAAGAATGAAGCCAGGGAAAGATCTGGGAGCAGCAACATAATGATTTGCCAAGGGGACAGCGAAGATCCCAGATCAGGGTACCTTGGCAGGGATGGTCGGGTCTGGAGGGCTGTTGGAGATCTCGTAGCAATGATTCTCAGTGCTCAGCATCAATAAAATGTCACATGCAAAGCCCCTTTTTAATTGCTTTCACATGTAGGCTATTTTTGTATATAACCTACATGTCATATAGGTTAATTTTGACTCGCGTGTCAATAAAGGAGTCCTGTGACTGACCCCACTGCAGTGGCCACAAAGCTACTTGGGAGCCTTGAGACAGTCTTTTTACCGTGAATTTAAAAAACAAACAAATAAGGGTCAGCGGCGATCCGGATTAAGTACCGACTTGCTACACTGTGGTGCTAAACCCTTCCTGAAACTCCAATCTATGAGCATTTGGAGAGCATGACTAATGCCTTATGGTACAGGACAAAGTGCAGCAGCTTGCATTTGCTCTCAAGTGTTGGGAATGCTGTGCTCGTTGTTCGCACAAAAAGCCTAGTGGTTGGAGCACAGGAAGGA
>NW_017729029.1:35887133-35892817 GCF_001723915.1 Gavialis gangeticus | reverse complement strand
CGACTTGCTACACTGTGGTGCTAAACCCTTCCTGAAACTCCAATCTATGAGCATTTGGAGAGCATGACTAATGCCTTATGGTACAGGACAAAGTGCAGCAGCTTGCATTTGCTCTCAAGTGTTGGGAATGCTGTGCTCGTTGTTCGCACAAAAAGCCTAGTGGTTGGAGCACAGGAAGGAGGAGGGGTCACACCTACATCTCCAACTTCCCAGGAGAGTGCAAGTGCTTCGCAGTAGTCACTGGAACTAGTTTGCAAGCTTGTCTGGATGAGTATGAGAGACGGTTGCAGTTCCCCCTCTGACATTGCTGTGACTTTCTGGGAGAAGTCATCCTGCCCTTGTGTGGCAAGTCATAGGCAAAAGAAGAAAACAGATCCACTAAGTATACAAGTACACTGAAAGATTAGGGTTGCAGTGCTGCTTAGAGATGAGACCAGACATGTTCTTGAGTGTGTGGGAACTGCATACACAAATGTAAAGAGCAGTGGGTAGACTTGGAAAAGGTGGACATGCTCATGCTCCCATCGTTGTGTTCCTGGTGGAGACAGAAGGCTAGGAGCCACTCATGTACATCCTTAGCTATACTGTCTAAATTAAAATGACTATCATGTAATGTATGTGGAGGAGATATTTGTTATAGCGTAGCTTTGATCTGCTGTTACCAGTAAGAAGATGAGTCCCAGAAAAGGACAAATCAGTCTTACTGCTTTTCTAACTGGGGTTAGTGGAGGACTTTTCTCTGCCTACCGCAAAATCCTTTTTTTGAGATGGTCACCTACCACGAGCTGACTTGCATTGGATTTTACCAAAAAATGGTTACCCCCACCTATGATCTTGCTGCCAAGAAGTTCAGCCAATACTGTATTTCAGAAACTTAGGAACGCCAGCATAATGGCATCAGTGTAGCTGCACGCTCATAGTACCGATGCCCAATGCTAATGTAAAATGGGGTTTAGTGGGGGACTTTACTTACCACAAAATACCTCTGTTGAGATGGTCACCTACCATCAGCTGACTTGCATTGGATTTTCCCCCAAAATGGTTGCATTTTATCACCTGGTTGGCATTTGCTTATTAATCTGATCTTTGGACATTGCAGTTCACTGGATATGCCGGCTACTTTAATAATTATGTTTTCTGTTTTTGACAGGAGAATCATTCGCTGCATTCATTTTAGCATAAACATTTGCAGTTGCAACATGGAGCTGTTAAGTTCCTTGCTTTGTGCAAGTCATAGGAGTGACTATGATTTACAGCACAAGGAGCTGGGCTAGTATTTAGACTAGCTTCTGTGGATGAATAATGTTATATATATATAGATGCAATGTGTATAAAAGTTACCTATAAAAATGCAGTTGTTTGTCCTTTACTTCAGCTGCATTGAAATGAAATGTGTGGAAAATATTATCATTTGAAATCATATTTTACATAGAGGATTATCTGATTATCACCAAAAAGTCTTTGCAGTTTTTAATTTATCCTTATGCATTTTTAACGTGACAGCTGGAGCACAGCATGCATATGGCATACTAATAGAGGAGAAGGCTAATAATCTGTTCTTGCTATCTATTCTTGCAGGAGGAAAAAAAGACTTAAAATAAGCAGAAATGTTTCAGTTGAATGCTATTGGGTATGAGCAGCAGTCCCTGACATGGGGAACTGATACCAGGATGGAAATTACTCTGTTATTGAACTTAGTGTCTGTTTTTTTGTTTTCATTTTCCAGAGAAAAGCTAGCATCTTTGCTTTCACTTATATCACTGTAATTTATATTGAGAGATTTGTTATGTATCACATAGCAAGTTAAGTTGGAAATACAACTTCCCCCAAAACTCTTTCAGTTGCTCCGAACTTTGTAATCAACGTCCTCCTGAGGTGAAGCAAACAAATGTTGCTGTTTTGTTCTAGCAAAATTGGTTCCAGTTCAGCATTTTTTTAATCCCAAATTTTAAAAGCAAAAGTATTAAACTATTTAGCAAACAAAGAACTATTAGATCTCATTATACATTCATAGCTGAAAATAGGAGGAACAATTTAGGTCACAATTGACTTGTTTGTTAGGTTTTAATGAGAGCTGCAAAGCAAGTTATGCTTGGAAAAATAGACTCCAGAGTTTTAAAAGTAGGTATGTTGAACTATTTTTTTTTTCCCTTTCAGATATGCAAAGTGGGATTTTCATGCAAGTTTCTTTGCTCACCCGAAACTTTGCAATATTTGAGTGCTACTGGTAATCCACTTCAAGATGCGATTGGTGTTATTTGGGTGCTGTGATAAAAAGAGTGTGCCAGTGGGTAAAATTGTACTTTAAACGTAATTTCTATACCAAAAAATACTAAGCACTAAAGCAATTTTAAGGGCAAGAGTATATATAATCTTCTAAAATTAGGAGGGAAATACCGCTGTTATGTAGCTACTTTTTTTTTCTTTCTAAAAGAATCGGGAACTATTAATAGCTCACGTTAAGAGATCTTGGTGAAAAATAATCCAAGCTTTCCAAAGTCAGGAAAGGTTGAGTTTAATACATAGTAAATTTAGATCTGAAACTCAATTTAACATGCATTTCTTTAAATCCTTCTAGTTGAAAATCTTTTACACAAAAGTAAAATCAGCTTTAAAGACACCAGAAATTCATGTTGCAAATCATATGTAATATATGTGGAGCCAGATTCTGCCCCTAGTTACATTGGCATGAATCAAGAATAATTTCTTGCAGGCTTTCCTACCATTTCCTGTCTGTGTACCACAGGTCTGCTGTGCTACCGGTGAAAGACGATGCTTTCCAAGTCCTCATCACTTTGCTCTGGCATAGCTGAGTCTACTCCAATCTGCTCCTCTGCTGCTGTCCTCATCTCTCTCCTTGAAAAAAAGCAATTATTTGTCCTATCTCTTCCAGGCAGCACAAGTTAGCAAATAGAGCACGAGGCTTTGACTCAGAAGACCTCAGGTCTCTTCTTGGCTCTGCCACTTGCCTTGGGTAGGTCACATACATACCCTGGGCCCTAGTTCACTCTTCTGTAAAGTGGCAAGAGTGACCCTGACTTCATCTTACCAACTGCTTTGAGATATACATTTATAAGAGCTGTAACCATGATGTTTTAGGAAATACATGAGAAGCAAGAAATGTGCTGGGAGACCCAAAGAAGGGAACTAAGATACCCCAAAGCTTCCCTAAGTCCATCTCAATGATGCAGTTGGTCCGATTAAAAAAAAAATATCACCCAGAATTCTTGCCTCTCTTTATAAGAGCTTGTTATTGATTGTTATTTGCACTCGGGCTCCTTTTCACCCATCTGGAAATGAAGTGGGACTGTGGAATAAATGAGCATGTGGTCCAGTATCTTTGTTCAGAAGCATACACAAATAACTTAAACACCAGCACCCACATATTTAGGTCTGCCTCACAGATGCTTGATATGAAAACTACATAAGGCCAACATGCATCTTCAGACTCTGAGATGTTAACGGTCCAGGTGGCCCACCGGAAATCAGATGTAGATGGGAAGGAGAATAAGGAAAGGGAAACTTCTGCGTAGAATTTCCCTATGATTCAATGTGCTGGAAATCAACATTTGCTAGTTATAGCAGAAGAAATGCAGGCAGTGGGGGAATACTTTAAACACCTATTGACATTCGAAAGCAGTTTGCTTTCTGACCTTTCGTGACAGAATGAGTTCAGCCCGCAAACGGGAGAATGTCAGAAAAGCTGCAGAAACTGACTGAGATTATGAGACCAGAAAAGCAAACAAATGCCCTGAGCAATATCTTTGGGTTAAAGAATTACTGAAAGATGATGGATACAATATTTAATAGTGAAAGGGTGCATAGGCACCTTCCTACAGGGTTGTGCCCTACTGCGTATGGACTGGTCCTGCTTACTAGGGTGTGAGTCTCTCTTGTCATCCTACCCTACATGTGACTGAAGGCCCTCGGTTGCCCTTGTGATCCTACAAGGACAAGTTTGGGAAATATTGCCACTGAATTGCTGATTGGTTTGGAAGGACAATGGGATAACTTGTAGTGAGTTAAGGAAATGTGGACCAATAAGACTTGGTCCTGGTCACTTTTTTCAGTTTAATTTATTGAGTTATATCAGCACTGTTGAAGTAGGGCTTCAGCTGGTGCCGACCAGCGCTGTTAACATCAAAGGTGCTATGCTGACTTGCACCTGGCCATGCCCATTCACTCTGCAAGTACCTGGGCTTGCGAATGGTACTTTTGAAAGAGGTCTTTCCATATCGTCCTAGCAGGGCTCGGTGAAGATCCTTACCGAGATGTAGGGACCACTTTCAAAGACTGCCTCTGATTTGGGTACGGGGTTTGAGATCACCTGACCCTGACCACTCAGAAGCTCTGAGCATCACTGAAGGATGTTAGATGTGTTTCAAATGATGGGTCATTGGCACTTCCAAAACAATGCCCATCATCTCAGCGCCCCCTCTCCCCACAAAAGGCACAGAAAACAAGATGTCTTTGGCTCCAGCCTCTCTCTGCTAGCTAACTTCCATGGGGTTGCAGCAGGCTTGAAAAGCAAATGAGTCTTCCAGTTTTTGAAACAGGCTTTTTAAGTCTTTTATTTCTAAGAGGAGGATGTAACAAAGCATCTGTTTCTTTTACTCTTGGAAAATTGGGGGACTATTTAACTTTAGAATCTTTTTTTCCTTGATTTGTGTTTTTACTTATTTTTTCTTTAGAGCATCTTTTTTTGCATCAGAGGATTATGGAGTCCTTTATGGTTTCTTAAGTACTTTTTCTCTCTTTTTATGGTGCCTGAGTAACGTGAAATAAAAAGAAGAGACTCTGCCAGGAATTCTGTCAAACGGTGAGAAATGCGCTCTCGTTAGTTTAACTGATGCCTGGGCTGTGGATTCAGGTCTTGCCACCACGTGATGAGAAGCCGAATTGTTCCTTGCCCAAGCCTTTCCGTACCCTCAGACAGTTTCAGCTGCTTCTGACTGTGATTTACCCTGAAGGACAATCCCATTGTGAATGCAGAGGCTGTGCCACAGAAGTTCGGCGAAGTGAAATTCTTCGCTCAAATAGCTTGTGTATGCAAAGCCAGTCGGCAAGCACAAGACTTCCATACACAAAAGCTTCACTAAACTTCTGTGCTTGGGTCACGTCTGCTGTCCCCAGTATTTGGCTTGGATGTATGGCGCTACAGCATGGCACAGAAACCTGAGCTTCCCCCGCACATGTCAGTCTGCTTAAACAGAGGCACGGTATCTGAACCAACTAGAATTTCTTCACCTAGGTATTTATCCTTCACCTACCTGAATGCTTGCAAAGTAGATTTTTTTCCCCAGCTATTTGAGTTGGTCTAATAAAAAACATCAGATTTACCCAAAGAACTTTGTCGTCCTGGGGCCTTCGACCAACACAGCAACAACTTACACCCCTTCACCTAGGTGACAAACACAAACAGACTTTTATAGTCTTTAGAACCACCAATAAATGCATCTATTTCAAGCAATTGGCTAATATAAATCGCTGATGCTACAGGAATGCTGCACTAATGCTACTAGTGCTTCAGGAACCACATTAGGACCCTGGGTAATAATTGAAATCAGCAAATCACCGTGTGTTTAGCCTGGCTGGAAGGAATGTCCTTTCTTGATTGGCTTGGAATGATGTCATCCTTGTGTAAATAATTTCCTGTAAATATAAGTCTCTACCCCTCCCCCCCG
>NW_017729029.1:35877231-35886936 GCF_001723915.1 Gavialis gangeticus | reverse complement strand
CCCCCCCCCATAATTTCTGTGTCGGTATAGTAATACATTTCTGCAGGCTCTGCACTTCTGGAGGATTATTTCACTTCTCAGACAGCCAAAAGTACTTGACCTTCAGTCTCTTGTGACAGCATACCTGAAGTATGGACTTAATCCTCTAAAAATGCACTACCTGTTGTGTCTAATTCTTTGAATATCAACTGCCTGTCTGCCTGTGACAGACTAACACGTTCATACACTTGCCGCCGGAGTGAACGCGCTTAACCCTTGCTTTGCAAAAAAGCATTGGTCACCGTGCCATCACCGTATCAATGCAATTCTAGCCTGTCTTAGTACAGAGCAGCTGAAAAAAGTAGCTTGGATGGTGATTAAAGGAGGAGGGAGATGATGGGTTGAGAAAAAGATGGAGAGGAGAATACTTAAAAGCTGGAAGAGATCCTGTCCGTGCGTCTCTTGCCTCCTGTTCTGCCCCACCACTTTTGCTACAGATGGATGCAGATCGCTGACACAGAGAACAGAGCTTGACTCTCAGTTTCCACATGAGCTGCACCCGCTTACTTTTTCAGAGCGGTATCTGCATCCAAGGTTATAGCTGGAATTGAAATCTGAGAGGAATATTTGATTTGGGAAAAAAAATACGGAGTCTTTCTCACTAGACAAGGTTATGCATTCAGTTCTTGCTCACAGGACCTCCTTGCCTGCCTCTCTGTGACTTTATAAGGGTCTCCTTTGAGATCATTACAGAAAAGCAGGTCTCGAAGCCCAGAGTGAGAGACTCACAGCTGCCCCACACTGAGCATGGAGGGACTCTGGCACTTTATTTGTACTTCAGCTAAGTATTATGCATCTGGTCAGTCCCAGGGGATGCGTCTCAGAGCTTCCCAGCACAGATCCTGCACACTCGGATTCAGTGAAGGGGCAAGCTGATTCCCCAGCTCACCGTGGGTGTTACTCAGTTAATTATTTTGGTGCACCTTTTTTTCTCTCCAGAGTACAGTGGTGTATAAGTCTAGCAGAACCTCCACTGCACAAGAATATCTCTCTTCTGGGGAAAGCTGGGGTGGGGAATTTTAAGATGAATGAATGATATGAGCAACTGAATGTTTCTTAAGAGAAGAGTATCTGCAGACAGATATCATCACTCATCAAAGAACCCCCCAAAACAGCAGTAAAAGACTGAACAGCCTGCTAATGATCTAGAACCAGCCTTGAAGAGCACTTCTAGATATGGGATCCGGTTTTATTGTCATCATCACGCTAGCGGGCACATGTGGGCCACTGCCTTCTGATGGGAAAACGAATTCTGTGCCACACGTTGGATTATAAAACATTCAACAGGTAATGGAGAATGGCATTTTGCATCTTAGGATGCAAGAAGGCTCTGAGAGGCGAACGGCTCTCACCCTTCTTAGAGTCGAGGCACCCCTCT
Source organism: Gavialis gangeticus (assembly GCF_001723915.1). Classification (NCBI taxonomy): domain Eukaryota; kingdom Metazoa; phylum Chordata; order Crocodylia; family Gavialidae; genus Gavialis; species Gavialis gangeticus. Next base: position 35,885,519 of record NW_017729029.1, on the reverse strand, counting down.
GCAGCTCGCTTGAATTTGGCGGCACCCCTGGCTGAGAGCCACGGTTGCGCTGCTTCCACTTCCCTCAGCGCTTCTCAACTCAGTCGCTCTGCACTCCTGCCTGTATTAGGGCTTCCTCCTGACCCTGGAGCAGAGGTGTAACTAATGAGTTTTATACCCAGACCAACACTCCCCTGTGTTGCTGGGGTGGTGTGGGGGGAAAGGAGAGCGGTCTGACCTGCCCCGCCTGCTCCTGCACCCAACTCCTTTGGCTGGGCACTGCAAATGGGTGCTCTCACATGGTAGGACTCTGGATGAGGAGTGCCAAATGTCTTTTAAGGAGCTAGGAGCGTGGGTCAACTACAATGTGAAAAGGGCAGTACTGAGCCAAAGTCATTATAAGCAGGATACAGAGCACCTTGCAAAAATCAAACAGGCCAAGGTCCTTGCCCTAAGAGATGTAAGACCCAAGGGTCACATTCTTGGAGACATTGAGCATGCTCACATATGAGGGACATGCCTGGGACTGGGTGTCTGCCATGGTTGAGAGTGGCAGTGGTAACAGTCCCACTACCAGATGTCTGGGACTGGAATACAATGATAGAATAAGGGGTGGAGGAAGGGTTGTGCCATGATGGAGTACGTTTAGTCCCGAGTATGAGCACTAGGAGATATTCTCAAGAGTTCTGGAAGTGCACTTAGAAATAACTGAAATACTCCAAGCCCTTTACCTTTGCCGAGATCTGTTTGGGTGATGCTATTTAGCTAGTCCTTTACAGGTATAGATTTCAACAGAGATCCATTGATTTGAACCAGCTGGGTATTTTCTCCAGGCTTTAGGTGGTAGTTTAGCAAGGGTCTACCTTTCTCGTATGATAAAATGTGATTAGCTCGTTAGTATTAAGTTTTACCCAGCTTGTATTCTACATGCTTCCACACATGGAAATCAGCAGAGAGAAGCATATGGTTTAGCTGACCAGCTCATCCATGTTATCAGGATTTTGAGTAGCAAAATGCCTTGCTGCAGGTGACTTGCTGTGTCTTGTGGAGAGCTGTGGGCTGTTTTGTAAACATGATCTCATACAGTAATATCTTCTCGGTCCCTAACCTACCACTGCAGCGATTTTTTTTGTTTGTTTTGCAGTGGAACATTGCATTTTGCATGTCTTCTATTCTTAGTGAGCGTGCATATCAATTAGAATCCTTTTATAGCTTTTGTGAAAACATGGTTTGGAGAGCATATAATCTTTGCTGGAAAAAACTTGCTGACACGAAAGAGTTTTATGTAAGATGAGTGCCCAAGCACAGGAATACTATTTCCGTCCACACTGGAGAGGTCTGATGCATGCGTCAGATAACCTCTTATCACCCTTGACTTTGAAGATGGTATCTTATTACTTCCTCAGATGAACGGCACCTGCTGTAGTAAGGTTGAATAGTCCTTGCCATTTACTGAGCACCTCCTCAACTACTTTAAAATCTTGCGTGCTGATTCAGATAGCCTTGACATTTGTTGTGCATTATGGAGATGTGAGGTAATGGCTAGCAATACAAATTTGCAGTTGTTTGAGCAAGGGGTTCTTAAGATATAGCCTCCCCCATAATAATTTCCTGAAGTTCAGGTTATAGCCCTTCTTGCAGACATCTGGAGCAGATCACCTCCCCTATAGCCTCATTTGCTTTGTTTCACGTATCCCAGCTAGTGATAGGCAGTTGTGAATATAGGGTTAAGTGATATCCTCTGCTTAAGATTGTTCTGGGGAATAGGCTCAGTGTCTGTATGTAGAGATGTTATGTTCCCTCCAGCTCTCCTACATACAAGTTTGCCTTGATACAGAACAGTAGAGATAGGACACGTGGTCATGGGGCCTTTCTGCCAAAGAAGAGTATGAGGATGTGTGTTATGGGCATCTCGAGCATCACCAAAACAGGGTGATGGTTGCCCATGTATTTCCTGCCTTACGCAGGTTTGAGTTTCATTGTACTTGGTCTTCCAAAAAGAGCATGAAATATTTCTGGGCATCCTGAACACTGCATTTGCTAGTCACTGACTTCTTTTTACAGTCATGTAAGGGTGATGTTGTAGCCACGATGGTCCAAAAATTATGCAAGAGGCAAAGATTTCTTATGGCAGTATCTTTTATTGGACCAACTATGTAGTTGGGATCAAGTTGGACAAGCTTTGAAATGCAAGGCATTCTTCATCAGTTCTAACATGCATTTTCATTGCCTCTGAATGGTATTACATAAATATATCTGCCTGGCAAAAGATAAGGCTCAGCCATGTGCAGGTCAGTGACAGAATATACATTTTGCTCAGTATATTCACCCAGTTTCTCAGCTAATGTAGACCAGAAGGGTTCTGTTGACTTTGGTGGGGCCATAGAGACCTGCCTGGTAAAAAGGTCTGGTTCATGGTTTTATTCAGTAAATTCTTTGCATCCATATCCCAAGGCTTGCAGGACTTCTGAAACCTAAAAAAAATGGCCATTGGGATCAAACAAGTGCTCCATCAATGAGCTGATGACCAGCAATTGGTATGGCTGCCTGATTGAAAACAAAGGCAAAATAGACTTGATACATGTTGAGCTAGAAGCAAGTTCACCTTAATTAACTCAATCAATGCAAACCTTTGTTCCATCTCTGGGTGCTTCTACACAAAATGCTAACTGTGCAGTAGCCTATTAACACTGTGCAGTAGCATGCCGGGCAAAGCCCATGTTAATATGTTACTGCACAGTAGTATTGGGCCACTGTGCAGGTAGCATCTGTAAAAACCAATGCACCAGTACTACTGCACAGTAACTCCAGTTACTGCACATTGATTTAATACTTGGTGATGCAAGAACTAAACTTAATGCGCAGTAACTACCATGCATTAAGAAACATGTAGACACACCCTCTACTTAGGAATCAGCACTCATGCACCTGAACTCATTGCTAGCCTCTGACTGCCAAATTAGTCGTTCCCATGCATAAAGATGGCTTCAAGGATTCCACAAGTGAAGCATGCTCGGAGCGGCAGATTAGAGCGTGCCCAGAAAAGCCATCTTCCCCCATGCATGTCTGAGTAGATTATATCTACTGGGAGAGCAAGGGGAGTTTTAACAAGTCTCATCTCAATTGGTCTATGGTTTTACAATTGCTCTGCCTCACGTTTAATCCCATTCACGAGCAGAGTCTTCGGCGATTTCTTCTGTTTCAGAAGCAATGTGTATTCTTCTCCTTCTCACCGTGCGGAGCAAGGCAGTAGATCTTACTGGGGTGCAGTATAGGAATCTGGCTTTTATTCCTGGGTTTGCCACTGCCTTCCTCAGCAGCCTTAAACACATCATTTATATTTTGTGACTCAGTTCCACTTCTGTAAAATGAAGACAATGACACTCCTTTGTAAAGCATTTTGAGCTCTATATAAAGGTTTGGTATATGTATAATTAAAAGGTCATTTTCTCCGATCTGTCACCTTCTCGCCATCAAAGCTGTCTTGCATGCATGCACTCTCTTCTCCTCTACCTAAATGATATGGATCACTTATGCATTGCAGAAAAGCATTAACAACTCCTAATAAGCTTCCCTCATTGCTGCTCCCTAGTACCCCTGCATGGACTGCAAACTTAATATATAGGCTCTGATCCTGTTCCCTTTAAGCCCCAGAAGTTTTGTGTTGTCTGCAGTTCATTGTCAGGCCCCAGAGATATGGTCCATGTCATCTCTCACATGCATTAGGTGAGTGCCCCATCCAAATGGCCACATTACAGGGATCTCCAGCTGCTTTCAAGCACTTAAACATGACTTCAGTGATGCTTCTCACAACCTTACAATTACACAAGTGCTGAAGATGATATTAAATTGTGTCCTAAGACCTCTTCCTGCCAGAACCAGGCAAAGGGGGACAGGGTAAGGCTGAGGCTCTTCCTCTCACCGTTTGTAGGTGTGTGCTTATTATGTTTTACAGGGTAATTGTCCTGCTCCTTCTGCCTTCTAGCAAAATAATATTCACTCTGCTTGTTTGAGTATGGGCATACATGCTTATATATAACCACATTTGGGAAAACATAATTTAAATTTAAAGGAGTTATTATTTTTTTTCCCTAAGCAGATGTATAATTCAATTCACATAAATGTTAAACCTAGATATTACTTTACCCATATACAGTACACTCTAAATCAGGTAATTGCATTCTGGTTAACCTATATTTCTCTAGTTTCAACTGGAAAAGTTATTCTTTGCATCCTGTCTAGACAGGTATGTAGTGTTTCTAGAAGAAAAAAAAATGATGCATCCTATTCTGGTCACAGAGGTGGTTGCATTTCAGTGGGCAGTGAGATGGAGTGATTTCCTTCTGCCATGTATACGCAGCTTAAAAACAATGTTACAGCTGAGACATTGAGCACCTACAATCAGGAAAACCTGACATAAGGTCAGAAGCTCTGCCCCTATGTTCCTGTGCCTCAAAATACTGCCTTTAAGCCCTCAATTTCAGCAAAGCTCTTAAGCATGTACTTATGCCTCCTCGCCTACCTCATGTCCAAGGGATTTTAAAAAGTGGAGATGTACTTAGTTCATGATTTAATGCCGACTCAGCTCCCTGTCAGTTATTTCAAAAGCATTGTGATACACACCTATTGTTGCAGATATTATTATTATTATTATTATCACTGTCATTGTTGTTGTTGTTCGGGTATTTGTCTCCATGCAATTTTTACAACCAGCCAAGCTTGAAAGAAATTTGACCAGAGTAATGCCACGAGTTAAGAGGAAAGATTGTGTTTGTTTGTTTTAAAGGACAGGTTAAGCATGAATAAAATGCAATAGTAAGTAGTGAGAAAGCAAGACTTTGAATGGCAAGTGGTGGCTTCAGCACAACGTGATACATATTTGGTAGGGAAAATGTCATGTGGGTTCAGTGATGATTACCCCTACACCCAATCCACATTGGGGCATGAGTCAGGTAATATATGGAGGCTATCAGTTTCCAATGGATAACACCCATTTATGAATTCAAGCTCGTCACGGTTTGAGGGAAGAACCTCATATAAATGTATAGAGTTTTGGATTGCACGCTTGAGGTGAGGAAGAGTGGGATGCTACGCTGGGAGTGGGGTGGATGGCAGGATTAAGGTGAAATATGCTCTGTTCTTGGAGAAGTACACAGGTGTGGGCAGTTCCAGGGTCACAACTTGTACAGGCTGATACTTGCACCAGTACAATTTCAGACAAACAACGCCTTCCTAAAAGAAGTCGGGGAATCTGAGGAAGTCGGTATTTTTTAGATCTTGCACTTGCAGTTGAACTGTGAGACTTCCACATTTTAGAGTGCACTGGAGGGTGAGGTAGGAATTTACCTTGCAGCCCAGTTGCCTCAGGGCTGCCTCCTGCACATGTCTACCCTCCTGAGCAGCTGATACAGCTTGTTGTTGGTGAGAGCACAGTGGACTAGCTGGTTCACTGGTTGGATCCAGCTTGCCAGCTCCAGCATTCCCAGGAGGCATCAGCTTAGAAAAAGGACAAAACCAGCACCATAAATCACATACATCATCTTTCATTACCCAGCGTGATGGGTAATGAAATACAACGTACGCGATTAAGAAAGCTCTACGTGGTCATTCTAGAAATTACAGTTCTCGGCTCTAACTACAAGTAATTTCTCCGCAATCAGTGAGCGCCATCCATGCCTGAAGTTAAGCACAGGTATAAGCAACTGCACTATTAGTCTGATGCAAACTTAATTTGTTGGCCCCAGTTATAACAATGCCAAGCTACACCTGGTTTTCATACATTCAGCGGTGTTTGAAATAAAATAAATGCAGTGCAGAATGGAGGAAAAAGATGGGTCAGTGTGTGTCGAGGAAAAGGATGGGTCAGTGAGTGCAGCAAGATGCTACCAACTTTCCCATGCCTTCCCTGAAGGAGAGTTTGTATTCTTGGTATTCAGGAAAATGCATACATGTCTCTCAATTCAGAGGGAACAGAGTTGGACCCCAGTGGTCCCAGTGATGGGGCTAAGAATAATCCAAAGATCAAAAGAATTGCAGTGTTTCAAATGCCTTTGTTTCCTGAGTAATTACTCAGAATCTCATAATCTGTGTGTAGGAGGGAAAGAAAAAAAGAGGTAATGTGTTTTTAATTATTTGCGAATTGCAGAATGAAAAAAATACCATCTTTTTATATGCTTTATTTTTATATCTCAAAAGCTTACAGTCTTGTTCCTTTGAAGTTATTTCTAGGTTAAGTTGGCTCTTAAATTCATTTCATCTCAAGTTATTTCTTTTTTTCTTTCTTTTATTTTTTTTGTAATGTGCAGTGAGTTGATGTTGTCTGCTCATGGGTTTGTTATGCTTTTGGCTTACCTGTTTTACAGACCCAGGTTAGGTAGTGTCCGAGTCAAAGCCTGCAAATCCAGTCCTAGAGCAATTTTTCTTAGCTCTACTCTAGTCAGTACTGAGTTTGAAATAAGAGTGTGGACAGAAGTGACAATTTTCCCCTTAATCTGGCCACAGAAAGTGGTGTATCGCCTTTACCAAACACAAGTGTATGGCTGCAGACTGCTTCAAAAATGGCTGGTTGGGCAGAAATCTGAACCCTCATTCAGATGAAGACATTTCAAAACAGAGCAAAGTCTGTAACTTCTGTCTGCGCTACCTGCCAGCCTGTCACTATTTTCAGAATGGGAGGGGGGAAAGGGAGCAGAGGGCGTTTGGTTTGGGGTTTTAGCAGCCCCTGTTGGAGGGTGGAGTGGGTGTATGGAGCTCCAATAATGAGTAATGAGTTGTGGGTATATATGAGCTGGGGGAGGGGGGACAATTCACCCATCCCACCCTCTGGCACCAGCTGGGGAACCTCTAGAATGAGCTCCCTCTGCTCCCTTTCCCCCTTCCATTCTGGAAACAGCATGGGCTAGGAGGGAGAAGGGGCTGCTGCCACGGGAAACCAGCTGCAGGCTGCAGTCAGAAGGTAGATCCCTTCTGACCCTAACATCTATGAATGTAGATCCCCCTCGGCCCGGAGCCAACAGTGAACTGCTGCTTGTTCCAGGGGGTGGTTGAAACTCAGAACACTTCCTGCAGAGAGGGCAGAGACAGAAGTGCAGTTCCCTCCTGTGACTGAGAACAAACGGGGCATGTTGACATGTAGCTTTAGCGCACATTAGACCAATCTAATGTGCAGTAAAGCATCACCATCTACACGTATGCAGCAATTACTGCACAGTGGATTAAAGTGTCATTGGCTAGTACCAACAGACACAGGTATTAGAAAATGGTGTGTTAAACTACTTCACCTAAGTGTGCATATAGACACTGACGTGGGAGTAAATTGCTCCTGGTCAGCCCAGACAGGGCCACATCTGCTGCGTGGAGCTAGGGGTTAGGCCTCAAGTTCAGGGTAGGTGGGGAGGGGATCAGGCAGGAGCAAGCTATCCCTGGCTCTGGGCCTAGCTGTGAGCTGTGGGGGGCTGGGAGCCAGCTGTTCCTGTCTCCAGAGCCAGCTCCAGGGGGTGGAAGCCAGCTGCCCTCCAACTCCAGGGCCAGCCCCAAGCTCTGGGGGGCAGGATCCAGCTGTCTCTGGCTCTGGGGCTAGCTCCAAGGGGTGGGAGCCATCACCTTGGAGCTGGCTTCAGGCTTGGGAACAGCTGGCTCCCACCTCCCAGATTTTGGGGCTAGTCCCAGACCTGAAGACAGCTGGCTTCTGCCCCATGGAACTTGGGGAGATGGCCCTGGAGCCCAGGCCTGACCCCCATTTCCCCTGCCAGGCCAGGGCTGGCACCTGGGGCAGCCTGGAGCTCTGCCTGGGGGCTGCAGGGGAGCAGAACAGGACAGGAGCAGCTATGAAATAAGTTGCTCCAATCAAGCTCAGTTTACTACCAACACAGGTGCATGTGTAGATGCTTGCTTGTAGATGCTGAATTTTCTCTGCAGAATATTCGAATGCATTAATTGCATGTGTAATCACACCCAGAAAGGGTCTTCTTCCCAACTGATTTCAATGGGCGATTTAAATAAAGATTTTAGAATTAGGCCCAATAGCTTTCTTTGTTGGTTGTCATGTTGCCTTGTATAAATTGTTTTCTTACAAAAACGTCTGTGAGGAAATATACCTTTGCTAATATTATTGCTAGGTTAATATATCCAAACATAACGCACAAAAATATGAATGAATAAAAACGCCATCATAGGATATTTTGCAGCAAATCTGAGGGAGTGAATTTAAAAAGGAATGTCTCCTTTAAGCTGCAGATAGATGGGTTATAAACAAAATACATATTTCAAAGTCCAAAAAATTGTTGTGCCCCCCCCCCCCCCCAAACAAA
>NW_017729029.1:35875266-35877220 GCF_001723915.1 Gavialis gangeticus | reverse complement strand
CCCAGAAAAAGGAGATCTGATAGGGAATGCCAATTAGAATGCGAGTAGATGCAGGTTTAATCATGTCTCCTCCTGAAAGGTCAAATGGAAAGAAAAGGTCATCTTCAACCTCTTCTTCCTGTGAGGATAAAGGTTTCAAGCCTAAAATCCTCTTGCCTCTATCAATTTGAAGAAAACACAATCTCTTCAGTACATTCTTGGTGAAGTCTGAGAACTTGGCTTCAGCTGGTCAAAGTACCCCTCTTGAGCTGAGTTTCTAGACACCTGGCTAACCCATGGCTATATCTACAAGTAGGTGATGGAGGAGGGAAGGTAATTTTTTTTTTCATTTTAAAGAGCATCTAAACTTGCCTGTGAAAAAGCAAAGTAAGAGAGATGAAGCAGAAGCAGCCCTGGGGCAGCTTCTCCGTATCTGCATTAGCACTGATGCAGCAAACTCCCATTAGATGGGTATGGAATTGAAAGCTCAGGACTGTCTTAAAGAGGTATATTCATTTTGTAAGGGTTTCCAAGAGTCCCAGAATATTATCTCCCTGCACCGGCAGGGAAATTTTGATTCGTCCTTCTCACTTTCTCTCTTACCAGGTAGCAGAAGCTTCTTTTTTAATTGCCACTCTTGGGAGAGGTCTACAGACCTCCCATGTCTCATTTCAAAGTTAGATTATTGCTCATCGCTTATTCATTTTCCACTCCAAAATAATTTAATGGAACCTTCACATTTCTCCGGGGCCTGCAGCAAACTCCCCATTACTAGCTCTTCATTTTCAGTCCTTTGGTTTTTTCTGGTGTTTACCTTTACGTTGTAAGGAAAACTCATTTTCTCCAGACCTGGACTCACCAGGTGAAGTTAAATGATCTGTGTGCAATTAGGCAGGAAGTCAAACTATCTGATCTCAGTGGTCTCTTGTGGCCTTAAATTCATGAGTTAATGGGAATCTAAAAGCCTCTGTAGCTTTTTCAGGATATTCAGCGTGTAGGCTGCTCTAGAAGGGGAAAAGGGAGCAACTCCAGGAGACACTTCAAGTCTTACAGGTCTCCCATCCAGAATTCTTCAATCCAACCATCAGTAACTTACTGAATTTGGGTGTCTCTGCTTGACAACAAAAGTGTGTAAAAATTGGCAGGGTCCAAATCCAAATCTACACGGTCACTGCACAAACCAAACCCTGACACTTACTATAGGGTCAACGATGGAAATGAATGCTCAGACATGCCCCTGGACCGTGTATCTGAATTCTTAGTAGTCTGCCACCTGTGCACTGGAATTATCTTCCTTTACAGTCCGGTCGTACTATTTAAGCAGAGGTATTTTTTTCCAACCAAGGGGTCCTGCTGCATAGCAAGTAAATCATATGAATGCTCTGGTTGTGGTATCCCTATCATAGTCAACAGATTTATGGACCTTATGTGGGATGAATCTCTTCATGGACTGCATCTCTGTATCTATGTTCATGGTGTCGTATCCATTCAGTATTCATTTAGCTATGTTCACTGCTTTAAAGGTGTTATACACAGAAACACAGAGGAATTTAAACTATGTGAAAGTACCATACCATTTGGAGACCTTTACTGCCAGTTTGCTAAATGCTAATTTCAAAAGTTTCACGTGAGTATATCTCTGCTCCTTAGCATCTAGAACATTAAAGCCTGGTTTATTGTATTATGAGGAAGAGTTGAAATGATGGATTTAATGGTCATGTTTTAGATTTCTCCCCCATCGTGTTTCCAGTGCCTTGAGTTTATTAGTTTTCAGGGAACCCCCTGAAAGCTAACACCAAGCCAACCATTCATTATGCATGAAGATGGACAACAGGTAGAACTTGGGAAGGTCTAATGAAGGTTAAGTGGAAAGTAAAAGGGGGCTGATTATTTTTCTTATTGCTGAGTTGATTTGGGCAGAGCAAGTGATTGATCTGGGGTCACCTGACCCCAGTTGTCTTTCCTGCCTAGTGCA
>NW_017729029.1:35869779-35875255 GCF_001723915.1 Gavialis gangeticus | reverse complement strand
GATTATTTTTCTTATTGCTGAGTTGATTTGGGCAGAGCAAGTGATTGATCTGGGGTCACCTGACCCCAGTTGTCTTTCCTGCCTAGTGCATGGGGGCTGACCTGATGATCTTGCAAGGTCCTTTCCATCCCTTGCAATCTATGAATTTGTGTATTAATTAGTGGATTATCAGGGTGTCATTTCAATGTTCAATGTCAATAAACCAGATGCTTCTGTTAACTTTTTCCATGAAAGGAAGAACTGGCATCGACAAACTCCTCATTTAATTCAGCTAATAATTTCACATTTCCCTCTTACCATGCTAAAATAATCCTTTTCTCTGCCATGATACTTCCTCAATTAATTTAACCCCACACCAAAGAAAATCAATCCATTTCAATACCCTGACCCTTCTTTGAGTTGAGTGAGTTTTATCAAAAACCTGCTGAAGTAACTGAAGGGCTCCCATTAAATTCAGTAGGTTTTAGATCAGACCCCCTGTGAGACGTATGGTACGGTAACCTGATATATAGACTGCCGTTTTTTTTTAGCACAACATTTAAGATGAAGCAAAAATGGCATGAATGCCTCTCCTAAGCAAATCTCAAAAATTGCAGAGTTTATACTGTGGTTTGCTCAACTGTGATCCTCCAAGTCTAAAGTTTTTGTGGAAGCTTTTCCATTCTCTGTGGATTTCTACAGTCTCCCTTGCATCTTTGGGAATGATTCGTTCAGGATTATTGTCCTCCATCTCTTCTCAAGTTGGAGTTGCACAGTTCCTGTATGAAATTGGCTGCCTGGCAATAGAGAATGGAAATACTAAGCAATATTAAAGGCTGGCATGCAGCCAAATTGAGGAAACAGGGCTTTGGGGAGATGGTATATATCGGACACCTTAAATGAGCTTTAGGCCCGCAAGAGGAGATCGCCAGAGATGTGAGGAGGTTAATTGGTTTGAGTGAAACAAAACAACAAAGGTGTTGTCAAATTAGCCTACCTAGCAGTCTCACAAGCAACTGAAACACTGACACGGATTGTGGGAAATGGTTGAGCTTGTTACCAGTCATGGTAAATAATATGCTAATTATTACATTTAACCCAATGGTATTAATTAAAAAAAAATGTTTAGTCTAATTTTTTTGTTTCCTCACAGGGCAGAATATAAGACAGACATGGCTTTCTATGTTAAAAACGTTGGCCTGTGAGAGTATGGATCTGATTCAGTACTGTGGCTTTTACAGAAAACTGTTTATACCTTTGTAAGCTAGCTCAGGTCAGGGGCTACATCCTTCTCCTTACAGCATGAAAGAGGGAAGATGCACTTAGGACCCAAAGCCCTTAGGTTCCTAAATTCCACCAACTTCCACAGCTGTGGTCCTGGGGACTCCCATGTAACTGCAGAGGCACCTCCCTCTTGACCTGTAATGCTCCTGATGTGTCCCTAGTTGTGCCCATGCTCAAACCTACGGGTGTCCCAGTTTTGACAGGACTGAGGAATTTGCCACCCAGCTGTCACCTAAGCTCAGTGAGGTTTCAGAAGCTAGCTGTTCCCCCATGAAGCATCTCCTGAGGAGCCTGATTCGGGTGGTCTTTTCGAACATGCTCGACATGCACCAAAAGAACTGGGGTCCATATATAATGCCAAGTGGTGGTGATGCTAGTCCTGGTGACTCCCTTTATGTAATTTTTAGTGCTTATAGCCCTCAATGGTGGCAAACCCATGCTTAATTCTGTCCTGCCTGATGGAAAGCAAAACTATATTTCTTAATTCTCAGAAAGATGTCCTCGTCACCAGACTATGGACTAGGCTGGTTGGAGGAGCCATTCTTCAGCCTTTTTGTTGAACATGTACCATAGTGCAGGAAAGAATTCAAGATTCATTGGGACGAAGAAAAAGAAAACATTAGAGACCAGGCCAATGGGAAAACCAAGTTTCCAATCTCTGCTGCCAGGATTTTTTTCTGTATTTTATCCAGTGACCGTTTCAAGTAAAATGCAGCATCAGTCTCGAAACCCTGGCGTCCGCCTCTGAAGCTGGTTTAAATTGTTGCTTCCATTGAAAACGATGTATGGACCACTTATGAAATGCATAAAACAGCAAGCTAACCTTGTGGCCAGACATCCCTCCTTTTGCTCTTTGCTACAAGTCTGAGTGGCACAAGCTGTCTTTTCCTTTAGAATTGAGATGCATTCTCTATACAATGATGCACAAATGAAAAACCACATCAGGCTGCAATGGGAAATGGGACTCATTGTTTTTCAAAGGACGAGAGAAGACAATGGATATAATATTAGACTCTCAAAATAGAATATTAAGATGTGCACTTAGGAGCAGTCATTTCTGTGACGGGTAAAGGAGACTTGTTATAATGCATTATGTGGTTAGAACTAAACTGCCAGGAATTACTGTGCAATGTGAAGGAGACCTGGTTTATGCTGAAACAGTGTACAGGTCAGTGTGAGTTATCATATAAACTTAAGGAGACTGATGCTGTTAAATGTAACTGAGAAATCTAGGGAAATTAAATTGCAACATGATGAGAGACTTCTTACATCACCACAAACATACAATAGCAATGTGTGTCAAAGGGTAAAACACCTCTTTTGTTGCTTTATTTTTTCAAGATGTAATCCAGCAATCTGTTCTGGCTTTCAAAAGCCATGTGATTTTAAACCTCACCACCAACTATAACTTCACACAATTAATGGAAGACTCAATTGTTTTCCTTTTAAAACCAAATATGCTTTGCTAGTCTTGCACAGTGTATTAACATCCATTATATTAATTAAATAATTATGTGTTTAATTAATAGCCAGTGAAAGCTCCATGTATTAATAACCAGGGATTCACCCACTTCCTTTGATAACACTGGCTTCAGTTCACATTCACTGAAGTTTTGTCACATGCTATATTTGTTATAGAAATGACTAAAACGGTTTGTAATACTACTGGTACATCCAGCTCTCAAGTGAGGTAGGTGGCAAAACATTTGAACAGGCGCTTAATAGTATTGGGACTCAAACTTTTTTGCAGAACCCCTGATATTAACCAACTCTGGGATAGGGCTGCTTCATCTGTATTTGTGAGCAGTTATAACTGCATAAGAGGGAAATCTTGTTAAGTGTTTTGAGAATGCATAGGTTGAATGAACTGTATTGTGTCACATCACCGGCCAGTTCCATCTTAGATACGATGACTGCAGGCTGTTGGCATCTGTTTGTTGGTGAAAGTCCAGAAACGCTATAAGTATTCAAATTGGAGAAGTATTACCTGGTCCAGAACCCTGTTACCTTTGGCATATGTGTTGTATCCATCAAATGATTTGTCTCAATCTTAGCATGAGCTTTGTGCTTTTGGAGCCTGGTGTCAGAGCAGCAAAAACATCTTGCTTCACTTCATGCTGCATCCTGGGCTTTTGCTGAAGGCTGCCCATAATTAACTCGTGTATAGATAACTACCTGGTGGTTCAGGCTGGAGAATCAAGAGGTGAGACATAATACTAGTCACCTTTTTCATGTCACTAACCATAGAAATTGTTGTGCTTTAATCACTTGGGTCTCATGGACTGTTAGACGTAAGTGGAGTTGTGATCCCCTGTTTGGGAGTCAAGAACCTTATTCAGGCCATGCTTGCTAGCTTTACTGTCAGGGCTATAGAAAGTGATGGGATTGTCAACCATGGGTTCATCTACACATGCAACTAAAGTAAAGTAATGACCTCTGGAGTAGTTTGAGCTAGAGTAATCTATTCCCAGGCCCAGCATTTACACGTACACCAGGACAGAAGCCATTAGAGCTGAGGTGGAGCAGGCCCAGACTGGGATGGGACAGAGGGGTCAGCCCCAGGCTCCAGGAGGCGGCATGAGGCAGTGGAGGGGTTGCCTGGGGAACAAGGATGGTGACAGTGCAGAGCTGTGTGGCTAGATGACAAGCATAAGTCTGGCCTGCTGCTGGCTGGGCTGACTGGGTGCAATTTACATTTGAGGTTAGCGTCTACACATGCATTTAATTGAAGTAAATTACTCCAGCATCAAAAGGTACTTTCCCCAGCAGTACTATTTTATGTTGGAATAAATTAGTTTACTTAAGCCTAATACTGTCACGTGTAGACAGTGATGCTTTACTTTGCAGCTAATTAGCCTACGCCTTAGTAAGTGCATGTGTAGACACAGTCAGTATGCACGTGAATTTGCAGCCTGATGTATATGTTTGTGATGAAGGGAAGATGAAAATGGGAGTCGGCAAACTAAAGGGCCAGAGTCTTTCTGGCTACTGTTCCACTGATCACATTCATGATTTATCTGGCCCAGCACATAGTGTTGAGAGAGCTCATAGGCTTCTAGGATAATTAATGCACTAGCACTTTGTCGAGATTAAAATAGAAAATCAATGCAGGAAAGTAGGAGACCTTTGGAAGGAATCCTGGATTTCATGTAATACTTTCTGCAAGATACAAAACAGGAATGGTAAAGAATATTAACTCTTTATATTTCTGAGTGACTGTTTTGCTTTCTATTAAGGTTAGCTCCATGCCTTACAATTTCACTTTGTAATGCTCTCTATTGCATTTCCTGAAATTAAGGGATTTTTTTTTTTAATTTGAGCAGCTGATAATTGTATAGAAAATTGTTACATTTGCTGTGTTTTACTGATCACTATGGAAAATTGCTCTGTGTCTTAATGTCCTTGCAGCTAAAGGTTTGACATTCACAAAATTTTATGAGACGGGTAAAGGCAAGTAAAATGTTCCTGTTTAGTACTGTATACTGTAATTCAGTGTATCCACTTGTTTCAGTAGCAGCATAATAGGTGGATTTTTACTGTGATGTCCTCCATTTGTCCTCTTCTGCAATCTAAACTATCATGCTGAGGGTCAGAATACAAAAGGTAATTTTCAGATACCTACATCTCAGGAAACCTTGGGAAAACTGGTTTTAGGTTTTGAATGTTAGCTTGCCACATCCATAACCTTAAAACTTAGGTTTGCAAACAATGTAGGCATTTCTATTTGTGATGTGTTGCTGTGTATAAATATATGAAAAGTAATTTTTGTACTATTGATCCTTTTCCTAAATAAAATGAAGACAATGCAAACTCTTGAGCACACTTTTACATATGCATGAATGCATTTGACTGTGCAGACTAGAAGGGAATGAAGGACAGACTACCCATTTTGATATATGCATTAATGTAATTTGTCTGTCACCATCACAGGGTGCTCTTGGGCAATTAGCAAATCAGATGGAAAAGTTCCTGACCTTTTATAGAAGAATAATTTATTGTGTTTGTGGGGTTTCTCAACGTGAGAACTGAGATGCCCCTGCAGCTTGAATTATTTTAGAGTGAATGCTAAGTTTGTGAAAAATATCAGATTGACACCTCTGGAAGAACAGATCCTCTGGTTATCAGTAGGGCAAGTTAGAGCATGTGCCAAATGGTGCAGAGTCCTCCAGCTTGCCTTAATAGTTTCATAGTTTCTAGGGTCGGAAGGGACCTG
>NW_017729029.1:35868399-35869768 GCF_001723915.1 Gavialis gangeticus | reverse complement strand
TCTTACCTGTTTATTTGCTACGCTCGTTGGTCTGGGCTGGGCTATAGTTTTGGGTGTTGTTTGGTCCGGCAATCTGATGTTTCTTCCGCCCTTATCTACCCCTTCCTCCGATGTGTGTGATGTGCTGCTACTAACAGTTATTAAGGATTTGTTCACTCTGTGGTGGACTTACCAAGTCTGTCAGTAGAGCCATTAGTTAGTACCAAAGATACAAACATCAGTCCCTTAACAAATGAATTGTAACTCCTAAGTCATTGCTGGTTTTTCCTAGTACCTCTCTCTTCACAATACAACCAGGAGGTCTTGAATACTATACTCGAGTACTATACTCAAGCATCAGTATTTTGAACATAAAGCTTTATACATTGAGTCAAATAATTGATTCCTCTTGTCTTGTATCCTGCTCTAGAAGTTGTCACTACAGGCAACTTCTGAGGAAGAGGGGAGGGGGGTGGGAATCTGCAGAAGACAGTTTCTGAAATAAGTTTCCTACAGGGTATTTTTTTTTCTGGTCTCCAACAGATATGGTGTGCACAAAGCCCTGTAGCACATGGAAGGCTATTTTCCTATTTGGAAAAGCCTTTTCACCATAAACAATGTTGTTCACAATACCAGTGCATTTGAACATGTTGCTTTTTATCACAGTAAAAGTTTAGTTTACATCTTTCTTTCAGGTATCTTGGTGCTGACTGACAGTATAACTCTTTAAGGTAGGCAGATATTCCCTCCAGAAGTCTTGTTTTGCCTACTCGTTGCAGTTATACATCTGGTTCATCTTGTTATCCATATACTTGTTTAAACTGAACATCAAAGAGGCAAGCACATGTGATTTGTGGTGTGTGAACTAGACTTCCAAGATTCAGCAGAGTTCGCTAGTGAAATGTTGCTATCTTATCCTGGGCTTCATCATGACTGGTGGTGCTGCCTTGAGACGCTCATTGGTTTCAGAGGTTATGGCAGGTGTTGTTTTTTGAATTCCCAAGTCTACAAAATGTAGATGTTCCTTTGGATCAGGCTCCAGAGTATGTGTACGTGCACACAAAAGGAAGTCTGCTTTCACTTATGTGGGCTTTGGATCAGGACCTTGGAGAGCAGCTGAACAACTGTAGTTGAGTCCCGAAGCAAGTGCCTATGCCACATCCATTAATATTACTGTAACTTTTTTGAAGTGGAAAGTTGAATTCTCCATCAGGCTGCTCCTACCTTTTGAACCCATTACCTGTCAAAGGATTTCAAAGTTTGTTTGTAATAATAATAAAAAAAAGAAAAATCTTTTTGAAAGGTGACTGTTGCATGCATCATCAAACCAAAGAACCACCCTTCTCAAAGAACTGAAGGAATGTATTCATGCCAGAGTCTTCAGCTATTT
>NW_017729029.1:35853684-35863399 GCF_001723915.1 Gavialis gangeticus | reverse complement strand
GGGTTGTTTTTTGAATTCCCAAGTCTACAAAATGTAGATGTTCCTTTGGATCAGGCTCCAGAGTATGTGTACGTGCACACAAAAGGAAGTCTGCTTTCACTTATGTGGGCTTTGGATCAGGACCTTGGAGAGCAGCTGAACAACTGTAGTTGAGTCCCGAAGCAAGTGCCTATGCCACATCCATTAATATTACTGTAACTTTTTTGAAGTGGAAAGTTGAATTCTCCATCAGGCTGCTCCTACCTTTTGAACCCATTACCTGTCAAAGGATTTCAAAGTTTGTTTGTAATAATAATAAAAAAAAGAAAAATCTTTTTGAAAGGTGACTGTTGCATGCATCATCAAACCAAAGAACCACCCTTCTCAAAGAACTGAAGGAATGTATTCATGCCAGAGTCTTCAGCTATTTTTCTTGTGTGACACATTCAAATCCCCAGGCACAAAGAATAGAAGGGCCAGCCAAAAGTACAGCTGAGCTTTTGACATTGTCCCTATGCAGCTAGATCCATAGAAAGAAAAACATATTTTTGTGGTGATCAGATTAGTTTGTATACTTTGATAAGGTGCTAAGGGCCAATAGATAATAGAGTTGTGGTATGTTCCTTGTCACATTGCACTGTAATAAAAATGTATTTATATGATACCATGCATACTATAGTTCACAGTGCTGTCAAGTTGCATTGCCAGTTATAACTTACTATGCTTCTTTGCCAAGTTTTACTATAACACTGTCAGTATCAGTATCCTAGATGCAGCTCTATGATATGCTAATGTCACTCCTAGAATAATATACTTTATAAGGTTTCACATAAGGAAACTTCAGGGATGGGAAAACAACTAAAAATGAATAGGAATCTCAAATGCAGGGTTCACTTTAGTATTTATGTAAAACATTAATCTTAATAGGATTCTTGGAGACAAGAAAACATGGGTTATTTAATAAAATGCCAGCTCTGCTAAATAATTAATTACATGGGATATTTCTACTTGCTGAAGTGTGTGTGTGTGTGTTTAAGCAGCTTCACAAATAGTTTGAATGTTGACAATGCAGAGAGTATGATCAGGGTAGACTTCCTAGACCTGTATGCTCTATATCTAGGGAGCAAATCCCAGGTTGTCCTTGGAGAATAAAAGCAGACAGTGAAAAGAGGTGTCAGGTGATCTATAGAACTGCCAGAGTGATAAGCAAAGCTAAGATCCTCTGCTTTTTTATGAAATCCAGCTTTCCAACCCATCCCTTGAAGATGCCACAGGTGCAAAGCTTCTGGGCCTGCCTCCACATCCATAAAGGAACTGGTGTTTAATTAGAAGTGTCTGTGGAGGAGACAAGGAGAAAGGTGCAAGATATTCATTCAGATATCCCTCACATTGATTGTGCTTAGTGCCATCATGACTATACAGCAGAGGAATGGGGTTCAAGGATATTTCAGCTTTGTACACCTATGGAGGTCTGGGCACTTGAATAGCAGCAGTGGAACTAAAAGGGCTAGAGCACATGCCTGGATCCTGTGTATTTTAACAGAGACATTGCAGACATGAATAGATACAGCCAAAGATATTTCTGACTTCCTATTCCTGAATCCTTCTCACCTTTTGTAGTTCTGGAACCAGCGGTGAGAATGCATAAATAGCAGTGTATGAAAGGCTGCTCACATTATGTTCCCATTTGGGACCAGAAGTGCTTGAAAGCTAATGAGAATACAGGAGAATTGTGGAGTCAAACTTAGGCCCTGCTTGTGTTTAGAAATCACAAGCGGAAATAATTTTGTTCAGGAAATGGGATCGATTGGAAATGTGGATACCGTACAAGAGTTATGTCATGTGATACAGCTTAGGTAATGAATCTGGATGAGGCTGGCTCAAAGCGATCCTGCCAGCCAGTAGCCTGAAAACATTCAACGTGTTTGCACAGTGTAATAAAAGCCAGATCCTAATCCCCTTAAGCACACTGGATTATAATATCCCACCCCACAAGTGGTCCCAGAGAAGTCAATGGAGGATCATTTGTTGGATAAAATGATGCACTGTATTAGCAAAGAAATCAGCTGAACAGTTTTGAACAGTGGCTATAGGAGCATAACATTGCATCACTTCTCAGCTACTTCACGGATTGGAAGAAGGCCTAAATTTGATTAATAAATTGTCCTTTGCAAATTGATAGTCCCTCTTTAATATGAACAGGTCTGCCTATTTTTGAGATGTTTTCTATTAAGATTCCTTCTGGTATAGGGTCTCTACCAGAACCTGTACTGGTCTTCATATCAGACACAGTTCCCCCCCTATAAATTTGAAAGGAAAAACAGCAGAAGCCAGACAAGTGTTTGCTTTCCTTTTTGATGTACAGTCTCACAAAGCAGTACAACACATGCCAGAACAGATGGCTAAACCTCAATAAAGTTGTCTAGAGAAGAGTGGACATCTCGCCAGATCTTTTGTCCTAGCTGGAAAATTATGAAGTGCACAGCTCAAAACTGGAATTAATCCATGAATGTTTACAGAGCAGGGAGGTCAAGCTTATGCTGTCCCTTGTTTTTGCAACGTACACTCGAGTGTTTCCTTAAATTGAATCCCAGGTAGAAACCCATCAGCCCTCAGCGATAGGTATCAAAAGCTCCAGATGTATGCTTGTCAGTGCTGAATCCAGAAATATTGAAAGATTTGTTGATATAGCCTGGCTTGGCTGGTCCTGTCAGCTTCCATTACAACAACAGATCTTTATGCGACATGAGCTATGGTGCAAGTACAAGTCAAGTGTATTGTTACTGGTGCTACCTTAAAGGGTGTGGATGTGTAAAGACAGCTGTTACTTCTCAGACATAATAATGGCTGCACATCCAGTCTCTTTACAACCAGGGATGCTGCCCTACACCTGGTTGTGGACAGCTGCATGCAATGAAGAACAGGTGCTGCAGGGCTCTTTTTCTGTCCTTTGTACTGGTGGGGAAGGCAGGGCCAATAGCCTCACCTCTGACTCCTTCACAGCCCTGGCAAATATATGTCCTTTTCTGAGTTGCACTTTCTAATCCTCCTGCACTAGATCAGAGGAAGGGCAAGGGGACACTGCTGCAAAGCCTTCATTTCCTGTTGAGCCTGAAGTCTGCTGTGAGTGATTCATTGATCTCCTGTGGCAGTCATGCCAAGTGGAAATCTGGCATCTGGAATATTGTGCAGCTGATCTCTGATCTCCTTTCCATTCTGTGGTTCATCTCCGCCTGCCAAAATTCACCCCTTTGCTTCAAGTCTCAGTCTCATCAGCACCGTGCGAGTGCTCTCCAGCTAAGCTGTGCTTCTTTAAATCCAAACTTGGATTTTTTTCCCCCCCAGAGATTAGCTGCTGTTAGTGTATTATGCTTTTAGACTTTATGTATTTTGGCATCCTTAACTCATTAAATTCTTCTCTCTGGTTATACAATGCAGTGTGCTCTACATCCAAGGCAACTCACATCGGTGATGGTAATATTGACTCAGGCAAGCTGCCGGTAGTGTGAGCGCTGGAAACAATGCCAATACATGCTTTCAGAGCCTTGGGACACTCAGTCCTCACCTCTCCTTATTTAAACCCAGTGATTTGTCAGAAGCAAATGTTGTGCTGCTGAGTGAAAGATCTTTTCTGTCCCCCGGAGGGCATCCCAAGGTTCTTTGGTTAAGTGGTTCATCCTGTGAAGTACTGAATGCCTTCTGCAAAGTAATGAGTGCCCTTGATTCCTGCTGCCTTTATCAGCGCCTTGCAGGAGGTGTTCAGCAATGCAGAGGATTGGCTCTTAATTATCCTCATGAACTGACCGCTGCAGCATATGATGCTCTGTGATCCCAGATGTCTCTGAGCAGGGACAGAAGTAAATGCAGCTGCATGTGACAGAGTAATAACCAGCTAGTTGTTATAACTTATAACCCGTGGCCAAATGGTTCAACAGTTAGAAAACATTAAGTCCTCCCCCGCGTGGTGTTACAGCATGCATCTGCTGCAAGGATTTTGTGCAACCCCAGCATGAATAGGCATATGCAAGCTAGTTTTAGTTTAGGTAGCTTCTGTGGTGGAGCCTGTGGTGCTACAGCTTTAGTTCAAGGTGTGTATACCCTCCAAGGGACCCAAGGGTATGTACTCTGGGTTACCAAAGCTCATGCTGCCACATCTTCTAACACTTGTGTTGCTATCTGTGCCAGAAAGATCCAAGATAGCTCAGGGATGCCTCTCCGTGCCACAGTGTTGCTTTCCTTTGAAGGGTGGCCATACTCACAGGGCTCTCACATTCTCTTCCTCCACAATTCTTGCTACCTTCAGCTATCAATAATCCTCTTCAAAAGGATACAATTGTCTAGTCATGTCTTCTCTTGTCAAAACAACAGTATACTTTAAGGGAAAGGAGCGGGTCACACACCCCTCCTCCATTTAAAGTCTCTTGCTTCATTGAGAAGGTTTGTGTGGCAAATCGAGTACTTTGAAGAGTGGTTGTGTACATCGGTGACAGATTGTGTTTCTGGGATCTGATCCAGCGACTGTTTGGTTGGGGGGATTGTTTATTCCATCCTGAAAATATCAGATCAGGCAAGACATAAAGGTGTGTGTAAAAGTGTTGATAAAATCTCCACTGTATTTAAAAACAAAATCTTTTAATATAGGCATCCATAAACTGCTTTATTGATATGAGCCCCATCCTATAAAAACTTTATGTGCATGCTTAACATACAGATCTGGGACACTTGAAGTATATAAAAGGAAGAGCGTGATTTCCTGAATGAAGTCCATGGGCTTGTAACAGGGGGTCAAGGGCTCCTGTTACTTTAAGGGAGAAGCAGCAATAGTTATGTTCCCAAGTGGGGAAGGGCAATGTATTCTGGGATAGCTGCAGGGGAGTAGGCAGGATGGGACACGTAGGCTGCAGGTGCCTTCTGCAGGACTAGCAGTGGGACAATAGAGCAGAGCCCTTAAGGTGCTACAACAGATGGCCAGAGAAACCCCAATAAGCTGCTCTGGGGTTGAGGGGACACCCCTGCGGCCAGTTAGGAGAACAGCTAATGGGAAGAGGAGGAGCCTGAGGGAGATAAAGCTGGGTCTTTGAGACAGAAGAGATAGTACAGCCCTGAACTCTGCAGGCAGAAGATCTTCTGCCAGCCCAGGCTGGTGAGGAGTGGGAGCTGCAGGCCATTCCAGGTACTCCCACGACTGAGAGAGCCAGTGATTGGGGAGGTGGCTTGGTGGAGGTACAGTGACCCAGAGGGGGGCTTTGAGTGTTGGAGTTTAAAGGGGTTGCTTGCATTTTTGTTTTAGTTTTACACTGGGGGACTGGCTGTGGCCAATAGGGGTGGAAAGTAGCGCTGTGCGAAATTTTGCTGGGTGTTTCGTTTTGACGCTGTTTCAACTCATTTCAAGCTCAAAACAGCAACATCAACATGAAGTAAAAGGCTTCAAAACAGCCTCAAAATGAAACAAGGGCAGTCAAAATGTTTCTAAAGTTTCTAAATGTTTTGAGTTTCGAAGCCGGGCTTGCTTGCAGGGAGACGGAAACTAAGGAGAGGGAGCGGGAAGAAGGGGAAGGACTGCTCTCATATTGACATGTGTAGCTGGCCAGTGACTGTGATCTTTCCCTGAGGTCCCTTCCAATCCCAGTGCTCTGGGGGAGGGATGGAAAAACAGCTGCACCTTAGTGCGCGCACACACACAGAGTCATACACGTCGCGAGTTGTGCTTGTCAGCAGCTTGAGGGGCAGTTTCCCAGAAACCCTTCACCTATCTCCTTGAAACCTGGCAGGCTTCATGGCTTCAGAAGGGGCTACCCTCCCAGCAAGTTTCATTTAAATCAAGCAAGAACTGACAAAGTTATACACAGTTTCGTGCTTCCCCATTATAGCCTATGGACGAAACGTTGAAACAGCGTCGAAACAGTTTCAATGAAACAAAAGCGAACAGCCCTTTGAAATGAAATGAAACTTGAAATGAAACACTGTCCCATCAAAATGGAGGTTGAAATGAAATGGTGCTGTTTCGCACAGCCCTGGTGGAAAGGAGACCACGCGCCAGGTATTGAGCCCTGCCAGCGGCATGTGCATGGCCATGAGACAGCTGCCCCACTGCTCAGGGCCAGTCTCTGATCCTCTCATCCTCAGCTTTTGAGGCAGCCTGAGAGCAAGAGGGCCAGGGCCTGAGCCCAGAAGGGGTGACTGGGGTAGGCTGAGCCCAGAGTGGGCAATGCAAGTGGCCAGAAGCCAGTGAGAGGCTGAGCTGGAAAGCCACTGCCAGAGCCAGTGGGCCTGGGCTACCAGTCCACAGCCAGAGTAATGTGTAGGCTAAGGCTAAGAAAGCGAAAGCCTATACTGGAAAGTAAGTGGTGACAGAGTGACACCCATGAGGCATGGGCACTGCTGTGCGGGAGCCTGGAGGCCATTATCAAGAACACTAAGTCTTCAATAAGGGTCACAGGGGGTGACCACTGGCTCACAATGCCAGCAGGCAGCAGCAGGCCCACTGCAGCATGAGACACCTGAAGACAATTGTATAGTTTTGGGCAGTGGGAAGAGGACCCACATAGCACAAGAAATCTTTTAGTTTGGTCAGGCACTGGTGAGAGCACTCCAGGGCTCAGGGGCAGCCCCCAAAGTGATATGAAAAGACCAGCAAGGTGAGATAAAGAGGGGAGATTATGTAGAGGACCAGGAATGTGGGGAGGATTAGGGTGGCGCCTAGGAGGTGCTATGGCCACCCCAGGGCCTGTTCTCCCACAGGGCTCAGGTGGACTTCATAGAGTTTTGCACCAAAACCTTGTAAAATATTTGGTGTTTCCTTTGGGCACTGAGGGCACTTAGCGAGACCCAGCTTTTCATTGATACAAATTGAGTGTCATTTTTGAGGTGTGGCAGTAATCAGTACCCTTCCTAGACCATTGAACTTATTTCTCAGTAAGTGGGAAAAATCTTTCAGAGCAGTAGTCACAAAGACACACACTGATGCAGCTTTCATCAAAGTTAGCTTTACTGATTCTCCACTGACTTTGCAACCAATTAGTGAAAGCAAGGCTGGTGCCTTGTTCTCTCTAATTGGTGATCATTTCTGCATACTAAGTAATTTCTACTCCGTGTAAGCAACGTGTTACAATGGGTGTGTTAGGAGCTGAAATGGCATATCCAGATTCAGCATTGTAAAAGCTGCAGCCTTAATAACTCACTAGAGAGGCATAACAGTTGAGCGAGATGCTCTTCTGATGGGATGCATGTTGATAAAGACTTAGAAAGGGATGCAATCAAATTGGCTAAAAATCGTTTTTCCAAAACAAAAAGTTGCCATGAGCAGCAGGCGTTGCGACTTGGTGGAGAGAGTGTCAGATTGGCTCCTTTTTTTTTCCTCTGGCACCGATCAGCTGGATGAGTTGGATCAGGTCATTTTTCTCTCCATGCTTGTGTTTCCTCAGCTTTGAATGAGGATCATTGTATTGACTTCCTTTGTAAAGGATCTCTTTTTTTTTTTTTAAGGTCTCCTGACAAACGGTGCTAGGAGAACTAAACATTGTTATAAATAAAGGTTGTTAATTGAAAACAACCTTTTTACACAATTAATAATTTACACTGTGGATTGAAGGCTGTTCTTCCTCCTTTCTAGGGGTTCAGCATGGTGTTAATAATGGGGCAATGGGCAGCGGCCGTGCCATGCTCTGGTTCTGCTCCAGGAGTGACAGGCAGTATGCCTGTGAGCAAGTCCCTCCACTGATCTGATCTGCAATATTCCTGTCTGAACAGTGGGCGAGATCCCACCTCACTTGTGCTGCGCCGTCTCACATGTGATATGTGAAGTGCTTTGTGAGCATAGGAAAGCTACCCTAAGGCTTGCTTTAGTAGAGAGCATTTTAATTCCTTTTAAATTAAGGTCAAGGGTCCAGTGTATACAGTAGATTTAAGCCTCTTTATTCCCCACAGCTGAACTCCTATTTGTGCCTGTATGCAGTAACCAAACTTTTTATTATTGCTATCTCTTGCTTTATTGTTCTACTTAGGATTATTCAGTAAAAGAATAGGCTGCCCTTTCAGTAGCTTCTGTTTCCTTTCCCTTTTTTAAAATTCTTCTGGCTCCTTTTCTCTCCCTCATTGCTTTTCCCCTGTCTTGTGTGCTCTTTGCTCAATCCTTCCCCTGCAGCAGTGCTCAAATCTTTCCTAGGTCCCATTTCATCTGCTAAGGAGATCAGTAACAGAGGGGATTCCTGCTACATAGACTATCATCCCCAAGCTGCAGAGATGCATGGAGATGAGGGGTGCATCATTTCAGGCCAACAGCGGACTCAGGAAGACAGTACCCGATCATTTATACTCCATTCAAAAGCGAGAAGTTTCCCTTGCAAATGTGGCAATTAGACAACCTGTTTATATTTAAGTGGTGGTGTTGTTGCTGAATAAATTGGACCTATTGTGTAGTCCATATAAATGCATCAAGCAGTCTGGATTGTGCCCTCTTGAGACCCTTCCACTATCTAAAGTCCTGTAAAAATAGTTATACCAGGATATCATTTTATTTTAAAATGAACCCTGGCATGATCTGGGCTAGAAATGACCTTAACTATAACCTCTCTCTGTGTTTTATCTCTTCCCCCATATCTAACACACATCATGCTTAAATGCTCTTTTCATTGGCCTAAACTCTACTAAGCTATCAATAGTTAATGGTAAAATCAACAGGGATTATTCCTGAACAAGGGCTGCAGGTTTCGATTTGAAGTCTATATTCACCATGTTTTACAAACAAAGTTGAAATAAAGGAATGGATAGAACTGTCTCATTATGCCTAAATCTCTGCAGAGTGACTGTATTTAATTCTTTTGGGGGGCAACAAAGCTGGTGTTGCAAAAATGCATAGAATCCTTTGCACCAAATAAGCCCTGATGTGGCAACTGATAGTGTGTCCAATTCCCATCTAATACACAACACTTACGGGCATTGGTGCTTCAGTATAATTCTTGAATGCCAAACATGCTTTATTTTTAGGAATTTAGTCCTTGCGAAGGGGAAAAAAAAAATGTCTGAGAATCCTGGGAGCTGAACTATAAAACAGAATAAGTTTGGCACAAAAGGTAGCCAAACTTCTCTAGTTGCCCTGCCAAAGCTAAAGTATTGCCCATTCTGAACTGTAAGGGAGCATCAATTATAAAGTTGGGTGAGTACATCAATAATTTCTGCTAAAATTCAGTTATGTTCATTTTGCATTTATTGGCCTGCCTTCCCCTCCCCCCACCTTTTTTTTATGGGCACTTTCCAAGTCCAAATAGTGTAGTTGCAGAGTTTACTGGCAGGAATATTGACGGAACTGTTTTCTGAATATTCAGAGGAAACAGATGCATTTATGAGTTCATGGGTATGCCTCCATCCCTGATGGATTTGCTTTTTAGTGTTGATGGTTAGCCCTGGTCCAGGAAAATCTAAACAAACTTAATATTATCCATTGATGCCGAGTAAGGCGAAAAGACGAATGCAAACGAAGGAATGAGCAATGCGCATGTACCACCAGCTATATTCTCTATGTGGATTAGGGAGGTTAAATGCAAGGGAAAAGGAACTGATGCTGCAAATACTCTTCAGTGTGCCAGCTAACAACATATTAAGGTTTTAATCAGCAGTGCTATAGTGCCTGCTCAAATTGTGATTTTGTGGATTTCATTCAAACTGCAAAATTAGGTGACGTCCATAAAATGTGCGTGGTGGGGAAAAAAAACCTCACTAAAAATAAAATGCTGCAGTA
>NW_017729029.1:35833140-35843495 GCF_001723915.1 Gavialis gangeticus | reverse complement strand
CACACACACACACACACACACACACACGAGACATTGCTGTATATCCTACATAAACAGCAAAACAACAGCAAAATAGCCGAGATATGTACAGCTACACTTCCGAGTTTTCTTTTAATCGCTTATACCTGAAAATATGTTCTCAGTCCTCATGAGAAATCTAAGTGTGCATAAGATTCAGTTAAAGGTTGGTGATTTTAGTTTCACGCAGAATTCATTTTCCCTTCTGCCCTTTATGTGCTTGTGGACATGGGTCAATTTATTAACTGACAGGGAATAACAGCAAAATGAGAGATTAAAAAGTAGTAGCATGGTTTTCAAATGTTCTCATTTATTTGGAAGCAGAAGGAGGTAGGAGAGTCTCTTAATTTTGTTTGAGGGGAAGAAGAATATTATGTCTGGACATACCACCAATATAGCTTGAAGGTTACATCATACTTTTTCTTATTCTTATTTCCTTCTATTAAAGTCTTCCCTGAACAAAGAGTCCTGTAACATTCACAGGTCCACCAGAAGAGGACATTGGAAACCTCATGAAATCTATAACTTTTCATAGGAATTAATAAGCTACAAATAAATAAAGTAAAGGACCACGTGATGGGATTACAGATGAGAAGAAAAGTAGTGCTTTGCCAGATGAACTGGACTAGAAATAGTATCTGATCAAACTAATGGAGGTGTTTATATATGAGCATCTCTGCAGAGGGACTTCCATATGCAAGGATTTTCAAAATTCCCTATCGGTATAGTTAGGCAAAACTTTCTCCCTCTTTTTTGGTGCTTCAAAGCTCACTGCTGCATGGAAGAGCTGAGGGAGTAGTTCATTAAATTTAATAAAGCAATTGCAATGGAGGAGGAAAGCAAAATTAACCACTGAAGTATATTGCTTTAAAAAAAAATCTTCCTTTTTGAGTGTCACTGTCAGATAAAATTGAATTTCCTAAACATAAATATTGGCATCCTTCAGGCTTCTTTCTCTTCTGAAGCCCAGCGGACATGCAGTGGAGATTGATTATAGCCTCCTTGAAGGCAGCCTGGAGAGCTTTCTTCATAAGAGTTCAAATCTCTGGCCAATAGTTCACTGCGTATATTACCCACAAACCCTTGCCCTGTGCCTCATTTTAGATGGCACTATAACAAATGGGTTTTAATTGAAGTGTTTCGAGTTGCAACCTGCTAATCTCTAAATGTGACAGGCGTATTCCTCACTCGTTCTCGGCACAACAAGTGTAGAGAATGATGCACCCATTCTTATCGTTAAAAATGGACTTTGCCCAAATACTATTGGACTAAGTGAGTTGGATTTAATCTAATCTCTCTCTACCACTTTCCAGAGCTACTCCTCAAACCATTAACATGGTCCTCATGTATACTTGTGTCTCTCTTGTAGTGCTGTTCGTTAACTCAATTTAGTTGCATTCCCCTTCATGCAGGCAGCGATCTAAATTCTTCTTTTAATAAGGCAAGAAAACAGCACCATGACAAATGATTGTCCCAGCCCCAGTTCTGCCTCGCAAATGCTCGGCAAAGTTGATGCAAATTTTGGATGCACAGCAAATGTAATTTTCTCACATCTTTTAAAGAAACAATTGTGTTGCCAGGAAGGTCAAAGGGGCATCGTTCAGGGAATATTTTCCCCATCGGCACTAAATTTACAGTACTTCTGATGGCCAACTAAAGATCTTTTAATCTGCTTCTGATGAAAAGGAGACAATATCAGTAATGTCCTAACAGCCAGCACCGGCAACAAGAGCAGGGGGGAGGAAGCGGGGAGAAGCTGGTCGGCGTTGGCTGAAATTCTAACAAGGCAAAGCTGCTGGACGGGTTTAATCAGTTCAGAGGATTTACTTTAAAGGCCATAAATTGGGGCTTAGTTCAGCAACACGTGCTTCGGCTTCTTGAATTATTGAAACGCAAAGTAACGTTAGAATCGCTTAAGGATGGCTGAAGTGGAGCACGTATGTTTACATGGAGCCCTGAATAATTAAAGCTGCAGAATAGCCCCCCCTTAATGCCTGTAGTAATAATAATCATTGCATGCTTCTCTGAAGAAGAGGCGTGAAACAATATGGGAAGGGTAATCATGTTAATAAATACGACCCTCTTCTGATCCTCATGACTCACACGTTTGACTGATATCATACTCAGGATTTGGGGGGGCCTGATTTGATGAGAATTTCAGGGCTCCCAGCATAGGTGCTTGCTGAGTACCCTCATGTAAGTGGGTTACTCCATGTACTGGCTCTGGCAGGCGTGTTTCCTCCATAAGGAGTTCTTCAGCCACTTCTCCCCATTTGCACATTGTTTTTAAACCGCAAATCAATAGGCAAACAAGCAAACCAAAAATCAAGCCCTGACCCTCTGTTATGGGCATTCAAAGGGGAACCATTAGCTCTGGCCCCAGCACAGCAGTCTCTGGCCTTTCGCTGTGGCAAGCTTCTTTTTTCACAGCTGGTTTCTCTCTAAATTGTTCTTTCACTGTCCTCTTCTGCTCTCCTTTCTGGGTTTTTAAGCTCCCAGTGAGTCACGCTTTTATTAGCAGCTTCCCCACAGCTACAGCTACTGAACAGGGCTTGCTGTTCCCTTTTAAGGGGACAGACCACCCTGTCTTACCTTAATTCCCAATGAAGCAAGTGACAGATTAGTGTGCCCGGGCAGCTTTAGACTGACTGATTTAGTGCATTGTAAAGAGCTTTTTATATAATAGACTCTTTTAGGAGTTGGAGAGAAGCTGTGTATGTGTAGGTGCATGCATATTACTGGAGAAAGAAGCGCAAGATTTTATCATCCCAAGGGTTCTCAGCTTTAGACTTCATGGGCCTCACTTTAAAACGAGCAGAGGCACTTCCATGTCCAGCTGAAATCAGTAGGGGCCATGAACCTCTACCCTATATGATTTCCTGAGAAACCTTACTCTGAGTTACTATCAGGTTGTAGGATAGGACTCTCGGTCTGTCTTGTCCAACTGAAGCTCGAAGGAAACTTGCATTTCAAAGTGGATGCCTTTTGTGGGGCATGGATAACTGTGCACACATGTCATAATATGATTCAGTCAGTGAAATGTATGCGGTTTGAAACCTACAGTGGCTTTCTACTGGAAACATTCACTTCTTTTGTTGTACAAGTTTTGATGTTATCACCTTAAAAATGTCAGAGGTTTGTTTTACTCTTGACGTGACTCCTAATTTTCTCCTCCCTTTGAAAGAATGATACATTTGACTTACCCTCTTTACCCTCCAGTGTTATGTTACCGTTGTGCTAGGAATGACCTTTAAAAATATTTTATGGCACTTTGGCATTTTCCATGACAATTTATTGGATGCCTTACTGGGAGCTGGTGTATACAGAGTTGCAATTCTAATCATTGTTTTGTAAATAGTATGGAGCTATTGATCTGTCTCATGTGTGCCTATCCATTGATTAGGTAATGTGGGACGGATCTGTGCTAGCCCCTCTGAATTAGCTGAGCAGAAGAGAGCTCTGCCGTGCTATGCTATTTACAGCAGCAGCAGACATCCAGGCTCCACATTTTATATCGGGGATTGTTTACAGTATTCTTGTAATACTGTAACCTTACTAATTTTGCATCTTGGGATAGCAGCCTTTTCAAGAGTGTCTGAATTATAAGATAAAAAGCCCGTCACAAAACAGTTGTTGAAATTCATAATGCAATCAGGGATCCTGATCATCTCAAAGGAATTAATAGCTTGCTTCTAAAACTAAAAAAGAAAATTATAGCAGTGCAGTGTTATACATGAAAATTAGTTCTCATGCTGTAAAAGATGCAATATAAAAATCTATTGAAATTTATTAGGCCAAACCTTTAAGGTCTGCTTGATTTTATGAAAATACTTGTAAAAATACATGCATATATATGATTCCAAGTTTGGGGTTTTTTTAGTTTCTTTTCTTGTGAACATCACCTGGTATTTTCCACTTGAATGTCCTATAGACAAATGGCCCAAGAAACTGTTACAAACCTCATCTCATGGAGCTGTGGGTGTATAATATACATTGTTAAAATAAGACTGCCTTTTAAGAAACGTATAGGGTTTTGCTCACTTTTTTAAAAGCGAATATATTATTGTTTAAAATCTCTGGAGTGGATTAGGCGTTCATAACAACTTCTGATGGCCCTGAGAGCTGAAGGCATGGTTGTTCTGCATATCAGAGTCCAGGAACACTGCAGAAGCCCGTCAAAGACAACTTGTCTCCCCTCTTTAGATTATCTTCCAAAGCTGCGGCCCTGTTTTTTTGTTAGTAGCTGTAGCCAAAATAGATTTTTTTTCTTGCGAGGGATATAAAAAAAATCTTAATTTGGGGCCGTATTTTGTTTGTAGGTTTTCTAATCGGCTCTTGTGACCAGTTTGATCTTAGAAATGAGATAAGGCCACAAGTTCAATTTCACGGAGCACTATCCAGCCATTCCCTGGTAATGACTAGTTTTTTCTAGTTCAAAAGATTATTGATTCAAATATGAAAACCCTTGAACTTCTCATCACACCTGACCTGGATCAGGCTCTAAGCAGCCACCTGGAGGTGAACGGTTTTGTATCCAATTACAACTTCCCACAGCCATCTATTAACCTGGTTGGGCAGATTTTAACTAGGTCCCTCTGAAGGTTAAGAGAAGTTTATGATGTAGAATGAATATTCATGAACATTAATTTAATTAATGGTTTAATCTAATCTGGGTAAACATGAGCGAGGAGACCCCAAATTAATTATATTGACAGTCACTCCATTTTAGAACAACAGTATAACGAGCCATATTTTGTCCCTGTTGATACAGCGTCCTTTATTATTTCAGTATCCCTAGATTTGAAAATGTCCTATTGTTAATACCTCTAGATATATTAACTCTTTTGGCAACGTAATTCAAAATCGTTTACAGGTGAAGGGTCACCCTGCTTACTTTGGCTTTATATATGCAGGAGATGATACCATCCTCTCTTATCCGCCACAATGCTGCCTCAGTTTTATGCAGGTGAGAAAACCCAGTGATCCAGGGAGCAGTCACTGGGAGGGCTCAAAACATCTGTGGGGTGATCACAAAATGCTGCAGACCCAAGGAGAAAAATGCTTCAGTCCCCACTCAGTTTTCAGGTTAGGATGAACACTGAGATTTGAGTAGATTAACCTATGCGTCAGATCATCTCTTCCTATGAAGAACCCCTGGCATATTACTAGAGTAGAAAATGGCTTTCCACAGCCCTGGCAGGGGATATAGAGCCCCCCCCCCCCGATCTGCAGGAGTCGTTTAATACCCAGTGAAGAAGTGGGTTTTATTTCTCCTACCCCCATGTTGCTACACAAGAAAGGGTTAATAAATGGACCCATGACCTTCCCAGCTATGACTGGAGGATTAGTAACGACAATTGGCAGTCTAAACACAAAGGAGCATCCAGAGAGTGTGAGACCTGGTTGGAAGGGGTGTCCTGGCTTTAGGGACAACATGGGACGATACTAGGAAAGGTCAGCGTATCAAAAGGTAGCAAAGAGCATACCTCAGCTGCTGAGAGTGGGGTCTCTGGGAAGGAAGTCCAGAGGAAAGGATGGGGGTCATACCACCTCCTGCAGGAGAAGAAGTAGCAACCAGAGCAAAAGGAGAAAGGACAACTGGATTCCCAGTTGCAGAAGAGCCAAGGGTTAGTGCCGCCTTCCAGGCTTTGAGTTGTGTTTGAGAGAAGAGAGACCTTAATTGATCAGAGCACCAGAAGTGCATAGTGACACAAATGCTGCTATGCTATAATCGTTGCTTTGTACCATACTTCTTTGGAGAGAAAATATAGGAGCGCATCTTATACACAATTTATTACAATAACGAGGCAATAAATATATGTAACAAACAAAGTAATTGAGTTTCCTCTAATCCAATTACAGAGGCAGGAGAAGGCTGTCTTTTGCTTCTCCAGGCCTGCTCAATTAAATGTTCTGTAGTGTGAGCTGTATCAAAACACCAGGGGGTCTGGAGGTGCCTTCCAAAAACCTGGATCAGTTCTTGTACGTACATCCAGCATCACATCCTCCCCATCCATGTGCCTGGCAGAACTGAGCTGTGGAAACAAATTGTTGAGAGCTAACACTGTTAGGATAAAACGACTTGTAAAAGATTTCTCAGTGTCCATTACTATTAATGTTACTTTTTTCGCGTTTGTATTTCCCTCTCCCCCCAATTTGCCAAGATAAAAAATCTCCTGGAAAACAAAAACGTTGAGATGCAGGATTCCATGCAAAATTAATGCTTACAACAACACCAGCATTTAAGTGATCTCAGAAGGCTACCCCACTGCTTTTGTGTGTGATGTGCTGGAAGCCAACAAATAAATAGCACCACATATTATTTAAATATACATCACTGCATCTGTTGTGGCTCTAATTCATATTGCAATCATTTAGAGGCAATAAATCTGATTGTTCGGGTTAGTGCTAGAGCTGCTGCAGAATAGTTGGACGGAAATGAATACCATGGATGTAAATCTGAAACAGTGGAAAGAGGGGAATCAAGGAAAATATTGCAAGAAAACAGGCCCGTTTGATTAAAAAGCAAATGATGACAAATGCATCCGTCTTGGGGAAACCCTCTAAACAAAGCGATGAAGTGAATTTTGAGCTGTGAATGCTGACAGACAAATTAAGTAATAAATGGGTTGAAAAGATTCATGTTACTTATCTTGATCTTAGGAAGCTGAGTACATAATTTTAATTGACCACAGTTTAACCCATTTGCAGTTCACTGTTGAGTGAACATTTTTAAGATGCGTAATTTTAGTTATAAAAGCAAAATGAGACGCACGTGCTGTGGCTTGCCTCCGTGATATCTGAAGCATAAAATGCCTGCCTTCAACCTATAACCTTTTGAAAATGGAGCTAATGCAAATGAACATGGTGCCATTCATTAGCATGTCAATGGTGATTCTCTAGCATGGTGCCATTAAATTATTGTGGTGATAATTGAGACATTAAAAAGAGACAGATGCTAGGCCTGTTTCTAAGCTCTTATAACCCTTCAGCAATTAAATTTCAATGAGCTAACATAACTGCACTATAGTGAGAATTAACAATTGGGAATATTTTTCTTTAAGGTTGCATTTTCCCCAGCTCAATTAATATATTATTGGGGCTAGATTTTTTTTTTTTTTCCAGGTCAGTTCCTGCCTGGTTTATGGTGCCTCAGGACAGGAAAGCAGGCGTGAAGCTGGTCTTTAAAGAGGCAGCTGAGAATTCCCCTATCAGAAGAGACTCCCTAGGTAGTGCAGAGCAGGTGGGACCTCTCCCTCGGTTCCTCAGCAGGGAGGGGTGTCATCAGCGTGTGGTGCTGGCTGAAGGTGGGGTAAAGGGGGCACAGCAACGGAGCATGAGCAGAGGATCATGAGGGTGGAAAGAGAGCCTAGAGCTACTTTATTTCCTTCTCTCTGCTGTGATGCCCAGAATCTGGCCCCAAGACTGCACGACTGGGAAAGCAGTAGGCTCTGCATTCAACACTGGAGCAGTGCTGCAGTCCCACACATCCTGTTTGCTGCTGCAACTTTTATTTCAAAGCAGCTCACAAAATGATAGCTGTGTGCTAACCACTAGGCTACTATATAAGAAGCTGGGCATACCCAGTGCTTTCAATATCTCCTCCAGCTGCATCTTTAAAAAGGATGCATTGGCTGTGTCCACATGAAACACTTTACTGTGCAGTAGACTAATCTACTGTGCAGTAAACCGCCACCATCTACATGTGCAGGTGCTTACTGTGCAGTAAATTAGTATACTGCTCAGTAAGTTTTACTTCCTGTAGTAAATTTACTGTGCAGTCAAGCCAAAATAGCATTAATTGCACATATAGATGTATACAAAGAGCACTGTGTTGTGTGAGGGACCCAGTTCTCCTATTGGTGTATAAGGCACAGTTACTAGATAAAGCCTTTCTGCAAATGTAGAAGCTTCTCTCTCTGGTTTCTGGTCATTACTGGGGGAGGTGAGGTGTCTAGCTACTTAGGCTGGAGACAGTTCTGGGCATCGAATCATAGAAGTGTAGAGCTGAAAGGACCCTCAGAAGGTCCCAACCAGCTCCAACCCCTGCTTAAGTCAGGCTCATCCCTACCCAAACAACCCCAGACAAGTGATCTAAACAACCAACCATGATGCAAACCTACAAGGCACCTGGCCCCAAAGACACTGGGAACACCCTAACCTACCGCAGGTTAACCAAGGGCATGAGAGCACTGTCAATGTCTTGCTTCTGCAGGGCTGTTAAGATTCAAGAGATCCAAGGAGGAGAACCATGCATGCCCACAAGGTGCCTATGAAAATGTAATGGTAAAAAAGAGAGGGGCCTGGTTAAGTTGAGGCAGGGCTCAGGGTAGAGGGTCCAATTGCAATTTTGGACTTAGGCTAGGCTGGAAGTGCCTGAATTGCTCAATATCTGGCCCTAGGCCCTTTATATACTGCACTTGGACAAATTGGCACTGGACATGTTTTGAGACTGCTCTAGCTGAAAGTGAGAGTGAACATTGAATGATGGTGATATGGGGCGTTAGACAGGGGTGTCCCTACCTTGAGCATGGAATTGCAGAAAAGTAAGGCTGAAAGGGACCTCGGGAGCAGGGGGTTAAACAAGATGTGACCTCAAGAGGTCCTTCACAGCTGTATTATTTTATGATATCCATGAAATTACCACCAGGCAGCCTTGTACCACGATCCTCAGACAAGTCCCTATGTTCAGTACAATCCTCCGAACCACCCAGGGAGTGCAGAGAGCTGAGGACTGATGCACCCTCTCCTGCCAACCTTGCCTTCCCTACTTCCCTTTTGACTGTATGTAAGGATCAGTCCCAACTGGGCAGTTTTGAAACTGTACTTTATGTCTCACAAGTCTTGTATAACTTATGATGTATGCTATGGTAGAGCCATTTAAGCAGCTCCTTTAAGTCTTTGCTATATTGTAAAGTACTAAAGATCTGCCTGTTAAAACCTATAGACCTGCTCCTTAGCACTGGCTCAAGGCAGCATCATCCTGTTGACTCCATGGGAGCCATGCCTAGTCACTGAGGCTGAGGATTGGGCCCTTTATGTATTCAGCAGTGACAGCATATGGTGTTTCTGTATTTTAAAGACAGCGTGATCATTAGTAACTCCAAATGCATAGCGGCACGGACTGAACTGTATATAATATGCCAACACCTGGATCAACAGGTGCGTGAAGGCACAGAAGACCCTATGCCAAGGAGCCAGTTGGACACTTTTTTTTGCTAAATGTTTGTGCAAAACAAGCACGGCTGTTGGGTGAGAAAAACACAGCACCTGTGTTGAAAGAATGAGGTGGGAGAAGTCTGCACATTTTAAGTGAGGGTTTTGCTTAGCTCTGCTGGGAAGACTATGAGCATGGCATGATTTAAATATAAATAAGATACACACTTTGGCAACACTGGGAAGCTGTTCATTTCTCCTCTGCAGTGTGGGGTGGGGGGGAGGAAAGACACACAAAGAAAAGCAGGAGGATTCAAGCAGCGTGCCATTGCATCTATCTGGCACCCCACTCCAACCACATCTATTCTTGCACCTCTGGGTGAAACTGCACCCTGCGGAGCAGAAAAACTGAGCAGCCTCTATGCTCCCTGTTAAAGATTTAACTGATGTATAAAGATTTGCACAACTCTTACCATGTCCAGTTGGCGTCATGTCCCTGTGTAAAGTGCATTAGGTCACAGCTACTTTCAACTTGCTGCTTTCAGAGGGATAGTGGTGCAGAATGTGACCTGATTTCCTGTCCTTTCCTTACAACAGCATCTCACACACAATTCCCATATGAGTTCATTTCCTCAAGCTTTGGAACTGTGGCATAGAAAGTAGAGAGGTTTGTGCTACTTGATATCTTTGGGCTTGGTAACATCTTAGCTGAATCATTCACAGTTGGTGACCCTAAAGGATCTCTCTCTCTTTCTCTTGCTCTCTCTCATGTAGTACTATAAGGAGTGGATATTATTAATGTAGACAACACAGTTTCATATTCCCAATCTCGAATGCTCTCAGTACTGCAGACAGTGGAAAGAGACAACTGATGCCAAACATGTTGATTTTTGTGTTACAGTCATATAAAAGGAATCTATTTTTGAGCGTCATTCTGAAAGTCCTTGTTGTAAGATACTTTTATCCCCAGTCATACACTGTGAAATGTTTGCAAGGAAAGATTTTTCAGCTGAAGTTGATGTGGATGATTATAACTATAGGTATCAGCCCTACACACACATGCATACTTAATATATTATTCTGGATAGCCCATCTTCTCATGAAAGAACTGTTTAACAAATGCCTTTTGCTAAGAAGGAAATCACTCCAAATGTAACTCAAATTCACATCTACCTCCAGCT
>NW_017729029.1:35820348-35828140 GCF_001723915.1 Gavialis gangeticus | reverse complement strand
TTTTTGCGTTACAGTCATATAAAAGGAATCTATTTTTGAGCGTCATTCTGAAAGTCCTTGTTGTAAGATACTTTTATCCCCAGTCATACACTGTGAAATGTTTGCAAGGAAAGATTTTTCAGCTGAAGTTGATGTGGATGATTATAACTATAGGTATCAGCCCTACACACACATGCATACTTAATATATTATTCTGGATAGCCCATCTTCTCATGAAAGAACTGTTTAACAAATGCCTTTTGCTAAGAAGGAAATCACTCCAAATGTAACTCAAATTCACATCTACCTCCAGCTGTTACTTCAGCTACTATAACCTAAGACTCAAGTTTCCTGTCATTCAACCAGTCTGGGGTCAGTACATCCTCACCGCTGCTCTTTTGACCCTAATAAAGCCAGAAGCAGTGTTTCTCGGCACAGCAGATTACCCTACTGCAGCATTACACTATTTGTGCTTCAGCATCTCAGTCTGAATGCACTACACATGCTTGCATGAGTCACAACCCAGCTGAAAAGCTGTTGTATATCTGTCAGTGCATTCATTAGTGGGTCATTCTGTACGAACTTTCAGATGGTGGACTCATATATTGCAAGATTGTCCAGCCAAATTCACTGCTAGACAAAGCCTGTAGAACTTAATTGAATTGCTTGGGTCTCCTTACATTTCTAAGCCTGTTAAGACCCATCAGGGGTTTTCAGCTTGCTGCTTTCATTGGCCATCTTACTAGAACATGTCCAACAACTGCATTAAGCCCATAGAGCGAGGGACTGAAGTTACACAGAAATTGGTATAACGGGTCAGAAACCAGTTTAAATCTGTATCACAACAGAAGTTCAGTGCACATAAACTGCTTTCACAATGGCTGAAACCAGTTTAAGGTGAACCTGGATGGATGTAGTATTAGACTGAACTGATTTAGGGTAAATTGTTTTATTGAACTTCTGTCCAAGTTCCCCTCCAAATTCAAGATGACTCATAGTCCCCCAGCATCCCAGGATGCTTTGCACCTCCCCCCCTTACAGGGAGGGCAGGCTAGCCATGACCCAAGCTGTCTGCTCCAGCCAAACAGGGAGCCATGCTCTAGTGCCTCCCAGCTTCTGGCCTGGGCCACTGCAGGCATGTGGCTGCATTTCCAGAATGAAAAGTGAATGTTTGGTCACTTGCTTATCAGCTCAATCTATGCAGATCGAGTCCAGGAGTGGAAAAATGTGGCCTGTGGGCCAGATGCAGCCCACCAGGCCATTCTATCTGGTCCACAGGGCCCCTAAAAAATGTAGAAAATTAATAGTTATCTGCTCCTGGCTGCCTGTCATGTGGCCCTAGATGGCTTGCCAAAACTCAGTAAACGGCCCTCCATCCAAAATAATTGTCCGCCCCAGCTTAGATTAACCTGCAGAGATTGAAAAGATTCAGCCTCAGGCTTTTTTGATTGTCAGTACTTACAGAAGTCCATACTGGATGTGTTTAATTCCAGCTTCACTTACCAGGTTAACAATCCAGTAGGAATGAGACCCACCTTTCTATAGAGCTTTCCTTCAGTATCTTCAAGCCAATGATTTGCTGAAAGATCACCTGAACATATGTACAATTCCACCTATTTTCATTTGTTTGCAGAATTATGATAGATGCTTCCTTTGCTGGGGAAACCAAATTACTGACTTGGCAATGACTACATCTAAGCTTCAGAGGCTGCTCAGTTTGAAGATACCACACTAATTCCCACAGAAGCTTTAGTGTTTTTGGACAGTAATTTTAACAAGATACATCTTGATGAAATAGATGTTCCCCTCCCCTCTGGCTGCATAACAAAAAACAAGTTGCGGCTGTTTCTGCAGATGATGAAAGTGTCCCATATACAGAAAACAAAAAGGACACAAATACTTGGCAGCCCCAAACTGTTGAATATCCCCACATGTAAGTCATTTTTTAAATTTCCTGATCTTGTTTCATTGAATTGTTAAAACTCATGAATATCTAGTAAATGCATACAAATAAGACTCAATTATGAATTTACTCTGTGGAAGGGAATGAGGATTCCTTGTGGCTTGAAAGCAAGATGGGTTGGTATGTACCACACTTGAGTCTCATGCTGTCCTTCATCCATTTATTTCATTTTGATGCTGTTCTTAATATGTTTCAGATCTCAAAGCACCAGAATTGTATATACACTCACAACAGTATATTGGTTGAGAGTCTGGCCTGTACCCATGCTATTTCTAATGAATGTGAGAGGCAATCGAATGTGAAATGTCTAGCCTGTAGGAGTTTCCTTAAAGTTTGTTGTCTTTGGAACATGCAGACTTGGTTTTGAGACTCAGGTGCGGGGCCCTGTTGAAGTCTGTTTGAACTTCCTCAGTGCCTTCTGCTACCAGCTAGCCTGCACTTATTTCTCATTAAGCAATAAAAGAACATCAGATATGGGGTTTGAGAGATTTTAAAATCAAGTGAAACCCTGATTTATTTGGGCAAAAGCGGCTCTTCTGCTAGAACAGATGCAAAGTTTCCAATTTTAGTTTAGCATAAAGTTCCTTCTTTTTTTGTCAGCAGATGTTTGCATGCTCTCCTTGGTTTTCAAGTTCAAAAAGTCTCTGATTTAGAAGTGAACCTTGATTCCTTGAGGTTATGACTCATTGTGAATCCTTGGGCAAGGTTTGGGTTTACAGGCTGTTTACTGCTCTTGAAGGTGGAGATTAGTTAGTGTCAAGCCTGGTGGAAAACACATTTTACGCTAACAAGCACAACCTACATAGCTCATCAAAGAAAAGCGTAGGGTTGACATTTAAAGGCAACTTGATCGGGATCTGAAGAACTACACAGGGAGAAAAAAATGACATTTGAGAACCCTTTAAACTAGCTGACAAAGGCATAATGAGATCCAATGGCTGGAAGCTGAAGGTAGAAAGTTTGAAAGTGGAAACAAGACGTTCCTTTTGACTTGAATGAGATTAGCCATTTGAACAAGTAAACAAAAGACATGGTAGATTATCATTAATACAAGTATTTAATTAAAACATATTTCAGTATGAATTAAAAGACTTTCTCTAGTTCATCCCAGAGCTACTGGAGTTGATATTGTTCCCTTACATAATTAAAAAGAGTAATTTCCTCCACTGAATGGATTAATGGGTTAAAATAAAATCCTCTAGATTGTGTAATGCACACGGTCAGATTAGATGCTTAATATGGTCCTTTCTGGTCTTAAAATTTGGGAGCACTTATATTGTGTACTCTTTCCCATCCCCTACAATGAAAAAATATGAACGAGCACAGTGCAGGCAATGCAGTCTCTCCTGTCTGGTACAAGCCCAAAAGGAGTTGAGGGATCACTACTTGAACCATTTCTTAGGATGAACTCCACCAGCTGGTATCGTGCATCCATGTCTTTACTTGCGAGTTCATTTTTATACATTATTATGGGAAGCTTTCATGGCACCATGATGACCAAGTCATTTTTTGTCAACACATTGCTATTTCTGTTGCTACTCTCCTGCAACAAATCCTTGACGAGTATGACAAACATTGGTAAAATGTCAGAAGCGCGTACCATCATTTTGTCAGCTGCTGCGTATGGAAATCTAAAAAGAAGCAAAACTGTCACTGATGTGCTTTTATTCCCTTTGACTTGCTTCTGGGTGGTCTGAAAAACCACATCTAAGTGACTACCTTGTTTTGAGGAAAAGGGCATGGATTTCACTGATTCAAACATGGTGTGAAAATAAAAGCAATACTTATGAATGCGATGCGAAAATAAAAGCAACACGTACAAATTTGAGCCCACGTTTAGGGTCTGTTGTTTTCCTCCCCCACCTTGACTGCCTTGCATTTCACACAGCCGCAAACTCCCAAGTGATATGCAAGTTAGTGCTACTGTTCCAGTCTGATGGTAGATTTACTACCCCCAAATACAACCGTAAATGACAGTGTGATAGTGAAGAATTGGGTCCCAGGCTACCACAAATGCTTGTCGAAAAGCTGGACATTTGCTTCAACCAAATGCTAAGTTTTTGCTAGTGTCACTTAAATGTACTTCCGCCTAGCAAGTGAGGTTAAGTTGACTTTTTCATGTCAACATTTCTGTTGTCCTGGAAAACGTACAGAATATTGTGACGCTGAGTTTAGGTGACCCTGTATCTACAAGGAGATAAGTTTATCACAGTCAGTAGTTGGAGCAAAGGCTTGAGAACACCCTATCTCCTTCCCTGTGCTCCGGAAGGCAGTGTGCATGACTGCGTGGACAAGAGAAAATCCCGTGCAAACATGTCCACGAAGAAAATGGTGATTCAGCTAAAAATGAAACCAGAACAAAACCACCCTGGACTTGGCCTTCATTGAGGGAGTCTGGTGACTGACAGATGAGGTTTTGCAGAGCCTAAGGTTTGCTTTATCATCCACTTGAGACCAGAAGTCAGATGCAGCTAAAGGCAAAGGAGTACAAATAGTGTAATGCTGCACTAGGGTAAGCTGCTGTGCGGAGAAACACTGCTTCTGGCTTTGTAAGGGTCAAAAGAGCAGTGGTGGGGATGTTCTGCCCCCAGACTGGTTGAATGACAAGGATCTTGAGACTTAGGCTATAGCAGATGAAGTGACAGCTGGAAGTAGATGATTTGAATTTGAGTGAAAAGTGTGGAGGATTTTCTTTCTTAGCAAACAGAAGTATAATACATTGTCTGTGAGCGTGAGAAAAGTTTGAAATAACAGCAACAGGTTTTGAATTTTCTAAACTGAGAAATAAAGTAGATGATAGGAAATGCTCTCAGGGACAGGACTGCAGTCAAGGTACCCAAGACAGTAGGTTTGAGGACCTGGGTTCACCAGAAAAAAATGTGAAGAGGTTGACCACTTAATAGCTAAATCTGATAGCAAAATGAGTGTGCTGTATGTGGACATGCCCAAGAAGGGCACCGTGATTGGTGGTGGTGATGAGAGGGAAGGCAAGGGGAAGAGGAGATTCACAGAAGCAGACATAAGCCCAAACTAAAACACAACTTTTAAATTCAAGGCAGTCCAGATCCGTATAGGAATATCCTGAGCAATTCCAATCCCTGTCACAGATAGAAACTGCACCATGGATATCGATAGCATACATTTTGGGTCTGAGACCAAAAAAAGGCAAAGTAATGAATGATGTTTAGGAAACATAAATATAGAAGTTCTGTAATTTTCTGAGCTATTACTATTGAACAGCTCTGACAAAAACCTGCTACCTGTGCCTCTAAAAACAGGAAAAAAAAATACAGACATGTATGTCCCTGTAGACCTGTGATGGATTTGTCGAGTCTTCACAGTCTAGTTTCAGAGGGATGGAAGGGGGATGGTAAATAAAATAAATTCTAACACCACATCTCTTTTCCTCTGGGCTGTTAAAAACTGCTGTGGACCCTTGTATTCAAACTAGGGAGAACACTGGAGATAAATATACACTGTAATGAACTGTTTTTGTCCGGTGTCTTCTGGTTATACTGGACAACAGGATCTTGAAAGAACACTTTCTGGCTTTTATTGTGTCACAGACTTTATCTCAACCATGGCAACATAACAATCGACTTGCCTTCCCTCCTACTTCCAGTTGGGGCTATTCTGGTTCTGTGTTGGGTTGAGAGTCCCTTACACTAGAAGAAAATTCCCAGTGGGAGAGAGCTAATGGTTCTCTGCTCCTATCAGACCTTCACTCCTATCTGATGTTCAGGGCAGATTAGAAATTCTTACTGATTTAGATTAAAAAAAAAAACTATACACATTTGGTGCCTGCATTGTATAATTAAAACATTTTTCTGGCTATGAATAAGGTGTTTCATTCAAGCCCGATCGCCCCAGTAGGAGCCTGGATACATTACTGTGTCGTAACTCCTCTTTGCCCCTGTCGGCTCTGGATTAAGGCACCCAGATACCTTGTTCTGGGTGGGGAC
The DNA here is from genome assembly GCF_001723915.1 of Gavialis gangeticus. Classification (NCBI taxonomy): domain Eukaryota; kingdom Metazoa; phylum Chordata; order Crocodylia; family Gavialidae; genus Gavialis; species Gavialis gangeticus. Next base: position 35,822,236 of record NW_017729029.1, on the reverse strand, counting down.
CGACCATGAACTTTTCATTCAAAAATAGGAAAATGTATTGATACACTGTGATAACAGAAAAGAAACAATACAAGCAATCAAACAATTCTATAGCTACCGATCCTAGGGCTGTAGTTAAAAAACATCTGGTCAGGATGCAGGCTTCACTCTAAGGCTCTCTCTTAGATATCAGATATCAGCAGCTTGGAGTTGGGATGCTGAAACCCACATCCCCCTCCAGTGGGACGGATGAGACGGGCTAGTGGTGTACCGTCTGTCCATGGTGGCCTCAGGGACCCCTCCTGGGGGACAGGGATGGGGACCAGGTCGGGGAGGAGGATGGGAGGAGTTAGGACCCGGGCGGGGGACTCTTTGCTGCTCTGAAGTCCTTCTTTTGTATTCTCCTTCCCTCCTGGCGATACGTGATGACTCTCCATATGTGGCTGCCACTGATTGGTCTCTCTGTGTTCATCACACTGTCCTGTGTTGTCAGCACATTCCGTTTTCACGAACCTATCACATGCCCACATCTTCATTTTGGGCTTTACTGGTGTCCTCCTAATTTGGTCTGTTCTCCCAAAACCAGAAAACTCTGGCCCCCCACTTTGGGGCCTTTTGAGCTTCTACCACCTCATTTCATGTTATGAAACAGTGTGGTACATGCCCCAGCTTTCCCAGGCAGTGCGTGTATCCGCTGGCCTTGTGTTAGGCAGCCTGTCTGCTCCTGAAGGCTCAGAAAACTGTTTGAAAGGCCCAGGCTTTTAGAAATCAGTTAACCCCTGCTGCCCATCCTGAAGCACTCTAATACATGTATATGTACCTATAAGCCAATTCTCCAAAAGCAAACCTTAAAATACCATTTCTAAGCCATCACCCCCCCAGTAGGGAATAATTAAATGTTGGCTTCCATGATCTATCCCAGCTGTCCAATTTTTGTGCTCTTCCAGTGTGAAAGGGATAAGAGTCAGGAGTCCATTCACTTTCTGTCCTTTCCAGTGATTCCTGCCCTTGGAACTTAATAAGCCAGCAGTTAATTTTGTTTGTACCTGTGTCCTGTTTCTTATGTTTCTGTGCTTTTTCTCCATCAATTTTGTAAGGCCGTGTAAAGGAAAGGGTCTTGTACATGGCACTTTGCCAAATTCAAATCTAGTCCGTTTCTTGGTATCATTTGTGATATTGTTTGTGCTTATCTTGTCATACATGTTAAGCTTTATCTTTTCATGCATGTTAGGCTTTATCTGTCTTCAGCTGCACTAGATGCATACTAATGATAAGAAACAATAAAGAAAATAAAGAAGTGAGGCAAGTTCAATGGCTTCTGGAAACAGAGATCAGTTATGATCTTTTTTCTTGCAGCAAGGCTACCCTAAGTGTAAGGACAAGGGCAACCAGTGTTTCATTATACTGGACCTCCAGTAATCACGGTGGTAATTAAAGAATACTCATTTATTACCATATTTACTCGCATCTAAGACAGAGTTCCCTCCCACCATCAGCATTGGGGGAGAGCCCCTTGTCTTAGATTTGTGTACAAAGAGGGGGACAGGGACAAGCAGCTGCTGCTGCTCTGACTCTGGCCCTGAGCCTTGGTTGGGGTCAGAGTCAGACCCACAGTAGCCGCCTGCTTCCACTTCCATTTGCCCTCTGTAGCTTCTGCCCTCTCACCCCCATTAATGTCAGGCACAGCTCAGCTCAAGCTTGGGCTGCATTTCCTCCAAGGCAGAGAGCACATAGACACTCTGCCCCCTGCCCAGTTAGCCAGCAGCATTGACACCGCTGTACGGCTGTCAGGGGGCTGCCCTTCCACCTGCTGTACTCCGGGCGGAGAACAGAGCCCCAGCAGTTTCTGATAGTAAGTGGAGGGGGGAGGGAGGATAAAGAGGCAGAGACTGGGGGGTAGGGGTAGGGG
>NW_017729029.1:35796891-35820127 GCF_001723915.1 Gavialis gangeticus | reverse complement strand
AGGCTGAGGCTATGGGGAGCTGGGACGGTGCAGATGGCAGAGGGGCAGGAAGGCTGCAGGCAGAAGAAGGGGAGGGGTGCAGACCGTAGCCCACCTGACTCCCCACTAGAGACACTCTCCCCTGCTCCACAGCCACTATCTTCCCTGCTGTCGCAGTGTGTATGAAGGGAGGGGTGCTGGGGTAGATATAAGACAACCTCTGATACTTAGATTCTATACTTGGAAAATTAAATTTATGCATTTTCCGTATATAGAATCTAATTATTGGGGAGTCGTCTTAAATTCAGTGTCATCCTAGATTTGCATAAGCACAGTATAGATTTGGAATAAGACTGTATGCCCCGTGTCACACTGTTCAGTTAAAGTAGATAGATTGAGTTTAAAACATCTCGACTGGACTTTAAAACTGTTTTGCAACTTTTTAAGAGTGTGTTAATGTAATACTAGTCGATTATTGTATCTTCCTCTTTGAAGCCATGCTATGGATACTGTGTAGCTAATTAGAGGTGGGTATTTAAGTAACTGCAGGAACTTCAAGATCTTTCCTCGATAAACTAAATGCAATGTGCTAAATGCATTTTGTGTGTATCTTCACAGTGGCAGCGTGAGATTTAAATTGGCAAGGAGCCAACTTTTCCTTTCCTCTGTAATTAAAAATAAGGGAGGATACTATCTTTTTCCAAACACATGGTGCAGCTTCATGTTACAATAAATTTCAAGTGTGTTCACAATATAACTTCCCAGAATCTTTTACCTCTTATAACTACAGAATCTCTTAACCATCATTTTTTATTGACTTTCTTGGCGCAAAGAGACTTTCAGATTTCTGTAAGGAATACTAAACCAGGTCACAGTGAATGACAGCAGTGCTGTCTGTCATATATCTGTTTCCATATCTATGTTTTATGTTCTCAATGGAAACAGTCAAAGCCAGATGTAAACACCAGAAATCCCAAACTACAGGATAAACTCTGCACCACACTCAGGACAAAGCCATGCTATAGGCAATTCCATCCTTTACCAAGGGCCAATACCAAAGCTGTTGACATCAGAAGTCAACTTTCCACTGATCTCATTAGGCTTTGGCTTAGACCCAAGACATTTTTAAAATCAAAATGAACAGGTACTGTTTGTAATTTAATGCAACATATTTATTTATTGGCGAATTTAAAAAGGGTCCAAACAATACCAATATTCATGTGTATATAAAGAACCTGATCTTGCAGTGTTATACAAACTCTCTAGAGACTGGTCCAGGCTGCCTAGCAGTTCCTCTTGTGAAAAAGATATCAGTAATCTACATCCAGGGTGGTTGTAGGACAAAATTCCTTGTATTTTTGTTAAAGAAAAATTGCTGTAACGTGACAACTTCAGGCTTCCAAATACTCATGACATTACAGGTTTGTCCCCTGGTGCAGTTAATTAGAGAGTTAATAGGATGGTTCTTAGTATAGGATATGTGTAGAATAATTTTAACATTAAAAAAACACTTCCTTAGCAACAGGGATATAACAATGGAAATAGCCCCACTGAAGTCACCAGCAAAACTCTGCTTGCCTTCAAAGGAATCAAGATTTAGTTCCCTCAGTTAACACAGCCTAACTTGCTACACTAAAAGTAGGTGGCTTGCAGAAATATAGCCTGACTTGTTGTTGCGGTGCCTTCCACATAGACCTTTGTTATGTCTTTAGTGCGACTTAAATTGAATGCTTGCACTACTACTATTTTAAACGCCGTCTCATCCTGCATATTACGAGGCAGTTGCTTCTGCTTTGTGCTAACATCTTTCCGCGGCACTCAGAACTGTGTTGTAGACTCCAGGGCCAATGTTTCCACATTCACAACCCTCACTTTTGTTAATAGCTCCTTTGTGAGAGAGTGAGATGTCATTAAACCTGATTTCCCACTGCTCATTGTGCTCTCTTTCCTCTCTTCTTGTTCTTGGCTGGTGCCCAAGTTCTCCTTCACCTAATTTCTTTCCTGTCTTTCACCTTCATTGCTTTCCTGCCTTCTCTGTTATTGCTGCCCTCCATCTTTGCGTCAACATATCAACACAAAAACTGTATAAGTCAACCTCTGGTGTGTGACCCTTTTTGCTTGCTCCAGTCAACTAGACAAATCGCTGTTTGTTTCCTAAGGCAACCCTATAGATGTGGCTGGTTTTCTTCCCATATAGGTAGAACAAAATGATGCAGAGCCTTGTCCTTTATACCCTTAATCTGATCCTGTAGGACTGGGAGAGCAGAGGTGGGGAAAATGAGATGACCACATTTCTTTCAGTCACATATTCTAAAATATTGTGTTACATGTTGTCTCTTACACTTAAACCTTATACTGCAATATTAATTTCCCCATGCTAATATTTTCCTGTTTAAGAAATGAAGGAATTTAAATGAAAATGTGACACAGGAGATCAACATTTATGTAAGCATCAGTTTTCTACACAGTTGCATGCAAAGAGGAAAAACAACTATGTACATTTCATAGCTTTATTAACAACTTGCAAGTTGCTGTTGCCGCTGTCAGCATGTTTATGAAGTCACATTATCAGTACTAATATAAGAGGAACCATTTTCAATTATTCTTACTCCTACTCAGTGAAGTGCGTGATCATTTCTTTGTTTTTACCAATGAAGTTAATATCATAGAAAATTATTTATGAACTTTGTGAACGTTTTATGAATCAGTTGTGAACTGGAGCATTTCTGCTACAGAGATTCAGTGTGGACGACACTAAAATTGACTTGTCAAGAATCGGTTAAAATTCATGAGCAATTTATAAAATATTCCTGAGAGCAGCTGGGAAATTGTTTTTAAAAATTATCTCCTTTCATTTTGGGTATGTTGTTAGCTGATGGTTTTAGGCATCCTCCATGGAAAAAAACGATCAAACTGAATGGCAATGTTGTCCTCTTCCTTATGTGGTTCTACATTTTAGAGTCCAACTATTCCTTTAGGGACTGAACCCCAGCAGTTCTTCAAAAAACAAATAATGGCCTGTCCAAGGCTCAAGAAGCCATCACGCAGTGCTAAAAGTTTAATCAGCTAGTACTTAGCTTCCAGTCCATCCTTTGTGGATAAAATTATCAGTATGGGAGTGATAGACCAATTACAGCAGCCTCCTGTATGTCCATTTTCAGAAGTCCTACAGAAATGGCTCTGTAGTGTAACAAGCCCAAACCTCATATTATTTGTTGTATGATGTCATCATCAAAATGTAAACTATTCTCTTGGGCTAAGCATCAATAAAATGGGCAGACTCATCCCAAGTTTATGAAAGTCTCAGGTGACACTCAGAACATTTGTTTAACTGAGATAAATTAGGGAAGAAAATACAAGAACCTTTTCTAAAGCCAGAGAAATGTATGGGGCTTGATTTATTTGCAAAGATGGTTTGGATTTAAAGGACAGTCATGCCTTCTATGATGAGGTCACTGGCTCTGTGGATGCAGAGAAACAGGTGGATGTGGTGTACCTTGATTTTAGCAAGGCTTTTGATACCATCTCCCACAGCATTCTCGCAGGCAAGCTAAGGAAGTATGGGCTGGATGAATGGACTCTAAGGTGGACAGAAAACTGGCTGGAGCATCAGGCTCAGAGAGTAGTAATCAACAGCTCAATGGCTAGCTGGCAGCCAATGTCAAATGGAGAGCCGTGGGGGGTCAGTCCTGGGGCTGGTTTTGTTCAATGTCTTCATCAATGACCTGGAAGATGGCATAGAGCACACCCTCAACAAGTTTTCAGATAACACCAAGTTGCGGGGAGTAGTAGATATGCTGGAGGGTAGGGCTAGGATTCAGAGTGACTTAGACAAATGGGAGGATTGGGCCAAAAGAAATTGCATGAGGTTCAACAAGGGCAAGTGCAAAGTCCTGCACTTAGGAAGGAACAATCCCATGCACCGGTGCAGGCTGGGGGTGACTGGCTGGGTAGTAGTTCTGCAGAAAAGGACCTGGGGGTTATAGTGGACAATAAGCTGAATATGAACCAGCAGTGTGCCCTTGTTACCAAGAAGTCTAACTCCATCCTGGGCTGCATGGGTAGGATTGTTGCCAGTAGGTCAAGGGAAGTGATTCTTCCTCTCTATTCAGCACTGGTGATGCCACATCTGGAGTCCTGTGTCTGGTCCTCCCCCCCCAACTATGGAAAGGATGTGGACAAGTTGGAGAGAGTGCAGTGGAAAGCAACAAAAATGGTTGGGGTGGTGGGGCACATGACTTGTGAGGAGAAGTTGAAGGAACTGGGCTTGTTTAGTCTGTAGAAGTGAACACTTGAAGTAGGATCCAGCTCAAAAGAGGATGGAGCTGGGCTATTCTCAGTGATGGCAGATGACAGAACGAGGATCAACCATCTCAAGTTGCAGCAAAGGAGGTTTAGGTTAGATATTTGGAGGGAAAAATCACTAGAAGGGTAGTAAAACACAGGAGCAAGTTACCCACAGAGGTGGTAGAAGCTGCATCCTTTGGGTTTTTAAAAACTTTGGTTGGGGCTGGTCCTGTTTTGAGCAGGGGGTTGGACTATATGTGACCTACTGAGGTCCTTTCCAGCCCTAACTTTCTATGATTCATAAATGAAGGGTTTATAAAAACAGGATTCTACTTTCTTGAAAAGTTACCACTTGCATTATCAATAGAATCTGCATCCTTTAAGAACAAATTAAATATTTGGTTGAAGGAAATGACAATATTTTGTTTTTGCCATGGATTTAGTCATGTCTTTTTTCTACCTCATTGCACTTTAAATTTTTTAAATAAGCAAAAATGTTGCTTATTTAAGCAAAAGTATGTTAGCTTTATTTTACTTTTCAGAAATGCAGAATAAATTGCTGCTACAAAAATAAATGAATGCTTGCCATTGATTGAACTGGACACCATCAAGGAATATCTTTTTTTTTGGCTTCAGCCTTTTACTAAAAGCTGCAGTGTCGTATACCAGTAATTTAAAATCAATGTGAGCTTTTGGGTTGAATTTTGTTTAATCTAGGAATAAGGTTCAGTCAAGGGAAAATGATCTAATAGAAAAGATGCAATTAATGATTCCAGAGCAAAGAGGCAGACATCCTTCTAACTAATTTAACTGATTAATCCCTTCTGTGTTCAGTCATGTCCAGATTCTACCAAGGACCCATGGTCAGTAATGCCTTACACATGAAGTAATAGTTTACTCTTTGAAATATCCTCATTGAAATTAATGGCACTACTCGCAGGTTAAAATATTATGGTACTTGATGTGAATAAATGGGGCAGAATTTGGCCTTTTAATGTTAAAAATTCATCCCTTAAAGAACAGGAATAAATATTATCCATGAGGAAAATCATTCATCTAAGGCTTATGGTTTTGATAAATGTTCTACCTTCCTAACTCACCTATGTACACAAAGAAATCAGCTTGCCTCCCTGATCTGAGAAGCTGGCTTTCTTGCTTCAGTGCTTCATCACTGGTATATGAATTGCAGAATATTTGTTTTACTATTTTTTTTAGTTGAGCTTTTCCTGTCTTCACCATAGAAATGTGAAAGGGTTAAACCAAGTCCTAGTAACTTTGCTTATTTATCATAATGTACAACACCATCTTGGGCTACGTCATCTCCTATGTCAGAACTCTGCTTAGTATAGAGGCTGAGGTACAATGTATGTGTTGAAGATCCTTTAGGGAAATATTCTTGACTCTGAAACGATTGCAGTGTGGCAAAACTCAGTGAGGATTAGGGCAACACTGAAGCTGCTGTGACTTAAGTTAGTGTTTGTATGGATGTAAAGAACAGGACACTGACTGATGTTTGGCATGGCAGAGTGAGGGCACTGATGGGAGGGTAGCTTGCTCTCTCTTTGTTGCTAGTTGGGAAGCTCCAGACTTTCAGCTGGTCAGACACCAATTAGTGTTGCATTTGAAACTCTGTCCTTCTGTAGCTGGAGTTTGATCCAAACCTAACTAAAGTCAACGGAAAAATACCTGTGGACTTCAGGCAGACAAGATTCTTGGAGTAAATGTGATATCATTCATTAGACCAACTAAAAATAGCTGGAAAATTGTTCTGTGAAAACTTTCAAGCACAAACACCCTTGGCATAGGGAAAGTCTGCTGGTGCAAATGTACGGCAGTGAGGATCAGAGACGATGGGAAACAATAGGTGTGAGACAGGCAGGTGGGAGGGAAAGGGGAGAATGTAGACCTGGTGAAATGTAGAGAGGTTATGCAGGGTTATTTAGTCCATGATTTTTTGTATCCAGTAGAGTGATGAAGTGAAGTTCATAGGCTCGTCTACGAAAGGTGTTTTGTAAATTCCCTTTGAGGATTAGAACTACCTGTCTTGCACCTATTGTCTCCCATCTCCTCTGATCCTCACTGCCATGCATCTGCATTTCCACAGACCCACATTTTGCATATTGTCTTCTAGTTCATTCAGGAGTGCACACAAACACCAGCAGACTCTCCCTAAGGCTGAAGAAGGGTGTTTGCACCTGAAAGCTTGCAAAAAACAACTTTCCCCAGTATTTAGTTGGTCTAATAAAAGATATCACATTTACCCAAAGAAACTTGTCTGCCTGTGTCCTTAGACCAAAACGGCTACAACCAACACCCCCAAAATATGGACTTCAGTGTACTGTAGGACAGTTTAGAGGCCTTAAGTATGAAGTTGGTGTTCCTACTACTAGACTATCCTTTCTTCTAGGATTGTTGTTCTAGCACTTGCCAGAAGCACTAAATTGCAGGTGTGCATGAAGATGTGTTTGTGTATGCACACACTAAAAGGGGGAAAATCTAATAAACAAAGTTGATAGCAGAACTTGGCATTTGGCTGGATTTGCACCGGATCTGGCTTTCCTCAGGATTTCTGCTAAAGGAAGAGATAATGAGGATAGGAGAAGGGAGAGGGTCAGAGATCAGTTTGACAAGTATAACCAACCTATCTTTCTAATTCAACCTGATGGCTCAATCTGAATAAATCTTACTGTTTGGTGTTTGGGAGTAAGCTGTCACCCAGAGAGCCTGCTGGGAACTTCCTAATTAACTTGCTAATCAAGATTTGCCTCAAGGTGTTGTTTAGACTCATTAACAATACAAAGGAGCAGTTAATAGATATGGATGGCAAGTCTTGAAGAAATGAATGCTTCCAAATGACGTCATCTCCTCTTCTCAAAAATAGTAGGGATAGAAAAGAATAAATTGATTTGAAACAAATCACATTTAAGATAAGCACAATGCTCCCCTGCCTGAGTTTAATGACAAAGGGCTAGACTGTACCATTTATACCAAAGCCTTCAGGAGAAGCAGGTACAGACCTGTCCTCCTTGGACAAGTGCCACAGGGGAGAGAAAAGGATTGGACCCGTGTGTCTTGGATTAGGGAATGCAGTGCAGAATAGGTAGGGTGATTAGTGCCACATTAATAATGCTTCCCTCACAAAAGGGCAAGCTTCCAAAAAAGCCTAAAACTTGCAGTGCCTCCTTCTCCCCTCTCCCCCCAGCCCCACACATACTCCAAGCAAAACCGGTCCATGTCAACAGCCTTCTCCAGACTCCTTGGCTATAAGAGCGTGGTTATCCTGCTTCTTTAGCACATCCTTTAGCATTTTACCAAGTGCTAGGTCCTTTCCAAGCAGTTTTATAATCTGAGTTGGAGCACCCTGGTGTGGCATGAAGAGGGGGAAGGGACACTCTCTGGGGAGGGCTATGACATTTATTTTCACTAGAGAGAAGCTTGAGTTTAGGCCTTGCAAAATTCATATCCCAGTGGGAGACTTACCCATGTCAGCAGGTGTTTCCCTAGCAGCAGAGCTGAAAAATGAGCTGCAAAAGTATTCTTGGAGGAAAAAGACTAGATCCAGCTGGCTCCCTCTAAACAATAAATAGAAAGGAGAAGTGGCCCATTCCTCCATGTGCCTAAAGGGCATGCAGCATGGCCTGAAGGCTGTGATAAGGGGCGTCTTACAAAAGTGAATGCTAAGTAATGTGTAATAACAGTGATCTGTTATAAAGCACCTCGAATAACAAGTAATTGATGGCAACATCCTTCCATTACAGCAAAAAGGATGTGAACTTTATAGGCAATACTCTGGGGCCTATGTATAGTTTATCACCACAAACCACTTAGCTGGAAAGACAGACTGGGTGTCATAATGAAGTGAATGCATCCACAGTCCAAGTGGGCATACTCATCAGGTGGAACTTGTATTGCCCACTAATTAAAAAGATTTTGATTCTGGACCACCCTGGTCAACTCAGGAGATGGGGTCATCTTTGGTTATAAATGAGCATGCATCCAGAATATTTATTTGCATCTTGGTGGGTGGGTGAAATTACTGAAACTACATTACTGAAAAGTATCTGTGAGCTCCAGAGAACTCATCAGCCATTGCATTCTCTCTTCAAATGAGGCTCAGGGCTGAAATATCAGGCATGTCGCAGCCAAGTGATTTAACAGAATTGTTGTGTGGCGTTTCTCTCACAGCATTGTGAAAGGTCAATGGTCTGGATCAACAATATGTACAATGGTAGGAAGAACTACTGCACTGAACATGTTTTGCAAAGGGGGACAAGTCTCAAGTTCAAGCTGTTTGCAAAGTAGCATTTAAATGATAGAATCCAAATCTACTCTAGCAAACCAAATGCATAAATATTCCTTTATAGGTTTTCTAATACATTAAATTATCCATAAGTAGATGTGCAGACATTAACAAATGAATGTGGTTTTTTTTATCACTGTGGTCAACTTTAATTTGATTTGAATATAGTAATCCATTGGATAAAAAGTTGTCCATTATATTTGGTTGTGTAATTTTATGCCTCGGAAAGGCTTTTTTCTTATCGTCAACAGGAGATGACAGGCTGCAGCAATCAGTGAGCACAAGGGGATTGTGCACAGCCTTGAAAGTACAATTGCTTTGTTCTTGGCCTATACTTAGCTGCTCTTCAGCATACCAGCAGGGTTTTGCATTTTGTTACTTTGCCTAAGAAATGTTAAAAGGAAGTCAGGGACTCAGACAGTTTGTGTAACTGGCTGCTTGAAAAGGGGTTTGCAAATTGTGGGGCAGCAGCCATGTCCATGAATGGACTAGCTCAGGTTGAAAGAAACGGGACTGGAATGAAGCACATCCTCTTCTGAGTCTCGGCACGACTTCAAGCGAGTCAGCAATGTTGCAGGGGCATTCTGCCTTCTAAGATCATTTTTGATGGAAATGGACAATAATAACTGTAAATCGTGTGTATGCATATTTGGGGGAGGAAGGCAGCAGCAGAAACAATAGTCCAAGGCCTGGCTGCTGCAGCCTTAATGCCTATGAGCAGTCCCACTATAGGCGAGTCAGCCAGTTGGTATAACTTAGAGTGCGTTGCCTGGCTGTGCTGATTTATACCAGCTGAGGCTCTGCTGCAAGGTATTAATGACTTATCAGGTGGACCATTGTTTATAAATGAATCCAACTGTCTTAAAATGCTGGATGTGCTAATCCAACTTTATTCAGGCTCAATGGCGATTAAGCCCAGGTACAGACATTACACCGTTACTGCTCTAAGTGATCAGAAACCAATCTAAACTTGTAACTGTACAGAAGTTCAGTCCACGTAGACTGGTCTAAAAATGGTGCAACCTGGTCTATCTTAGATTGATATGCACTCAAATCTAATTGATTTAGGTTGGATCGATGAGTGAAATTTCTGTACCAGATTCCCTATCAATTCAAATTAGATCACTATCCACTGGCATCCCAGCTTCCTTTGTGACCCCGCTACTCCTCCATGTTGCAGGGAGGTGCGTTAGCACTTGACCTGTGCTTGGCTGCTATGGCTGAGCACCCAGCAGACCCTGCCCCTGAGCTCTCCCAGAACCGAGCCAACAAAGTCCCTCTTCCCAGCACTGCCTCCTGCCTCTCGCCATCTGTCCACTACAGGCAGGCAGCAGGGGGTGGAAAGGAGGTGACTGTGTCCTCTGCATGAGCCTGGGCACCTGCATGCCTGGGCTGTGCCCTTGCAGTGCACCTCATCACAAAGCACGCCCACCGCATATAGACACATCTGGCATCAAGCCCAGGAGAGCTCCTGTGCCACCCATGGCTGCTGCGCACCCACTCAGGGACCCCCATACCCATGTGTTTAGGCACAGCCCCATGGGCCCCAACCCTGGCTCCCACACGTCACATCTCAGTGGCCAGAGCCAGGTACCCTGGACCTGCACAGAGGCAACCCTGTGACCTCTGTGGCTTAGCCACTGCCGGCAGGTACCTGAGACATGGATATCTGGGGTGCTGCAAAGCTTTTTTGACCTGCAGCTACAGGGTCCCAAGGTACTAGGGCAGGGGGGTGCATGGGGAGGGGGGGAACTAAGCATCCAAGCCAGGGTAAGTAGGGTTGGGGGCATTCTTGCCCATGCCCATGCCCAGCAGGCAATCAGGGTGGCCCAGGTGCTTGGCTGTGCCCACTGTCTCCAGCAGCCTAAGGAGCCCACAGGGCCTACTGGGATGCATGTAGGAGCACCCCCAAACGGCTGGCCTCAGCTAGTGCAGGCAGCCTGACTCGCCCTTTGCGGGAGGGGAGCGGGTGGTGGGTAACGTGTGTACTGTTCGCTACCGATCTAACATAGGCCACTTACAGAAATTCATGTAATTTAGATTGATTCCTCTTCAGGCCTTTTGAACATGTCAAAAATACCTAGCATACATGTCTGTATTCCTGGAAATCGTTTGAAAAGTTAAGCAGCCACCACCCAAAGCACAGGGTGAAAGCTGATGCTATGCTATGTGAGCTGCTCATTGTAGGGGGCCTGTTTGCAGAAGAGCGGGTATTTACCCATTGCATTTTTTCCCCCTTTTTTTTTATGTATCTGCATATTGATGTGCAGAAGCCAGAGAGGCAGGGGTGTGAAGTGCCCTGGAAAGGAGTAAAGATGCATCTACCCGCTCTGCTGAAACCACCAAGCAGCCACCTAAAGGCAGTGCTGACATGGTTGTTCACTGATGAGCCTAAACTGGGACCAAACAATTGAATCCCTAATATGTCTTGTCTGCAGATGGTGATTCCACAGATCTCTCCTGACCTGGGCTTATTTTAAAGCAGTCACCAAGAAATGAAAGGCTCTGCTGTGGTCATTTGAGTAATGCAGTGGTGATGTTTGAGGATTTTTTTTTCTTTTCTAATTGGCAGCCCAGCAATACAACTTGGGTTCTAGAAGTCGATCTGGGTTCTCTTCTTTTCCCACATGCTATCGCCACTAATAAGCACTTTGCTAGAGAAATTCTGTGAAAGCTCGTTGTCTCTAAATTATGCCCTTGGTGAGTAGGTCTGTAACATAAGGTGACATCTTTTGCAGAGTGGTATAACTAGGACAGTTTACTCCTTAATTACCTTCCTGTTACAAGTTGGTTGGAGATGTGTGCCTGTTAATTACCAGGCAATTCCAGAACCCATGTGGTAATTGTCTAGAATGGGTGTTTGCGGTGCAGCTCCAGTGTGGATCAGCCCTTATAAGTTTAGCTTTCATCCTGCTGGAAGGGGAGGAAGCATCTTATGCTAACAATTTTTGAACTATCTGAATCTCAGTCTTGCAGCGTTGCTTTTTTGATATTCTGTTTATACTCACTCATGTTTTTTTCATCAGTTTTTACATAAAACACCTTTTTTCCCCCTCAACACTCTTTGAGAAGACTGAAAATAAAAATGAAAGTTATGTTTAAAATCTTTGGTGTGCTCAAGGCACTCCTAACCCTTCCTGTTTGAAGTGTTCATTTCCTAATGTTACAAATAGATCATTTAGAGAAATGCTTTCAGCTTCACTTTTAAGTTCTTTACTCAAGTGCTATTTTAGTTGTAGGGATAATTTAGAAAGAGTTGCATTGAGTGTTGGGTTAAAGAAGCCACTTTTCCCTTTTCCCATTAGATGATAAAGATATTATAATTCAGTATGGCAAGGCCTTCCCCACCAAGACCTTGAGTGATATACATTTTAATAAAAAAACTTTAACAATCTCTCATCAACCTCCCTATATCTTCAATCAAAATTTCAGCGTTCATCTGAGACAAAAAGCCTTTGTTCATTTGTGATTGCACATGTACATTTTCTGAAGATGCCTGAGCCCAAATGTAATGCAAATTATGCATCACCTACAATCATGAATTTGCAGTAACCTTAATGCAAATAGAAACTCCTGTTTGATTGAAACATGGTTATGAACAGTAATAGATATGGAGCTGAGTGAATGATTTGTATCAAAGAAAATACTGATTAAATGGAAGGCTTTGCTTGATCTTGAATCTATGAGCAAACCAAGATCTTCACAGATGTGTTTGTTCAAACATACTCAGTGACTATTTAATGTGAATATATCTTAGCTTATGAACTGAAGCAGGTATATAGCTCACTATATAAACTGTTTTCAGAATGACCTAGCCCCACCGGAGCCTTATATTGCATAATTTATTTGCTTTTTGTAACTTGCTTGCAAGCTGAGAAGTGTTTGGATCTGTTAAGTGGTGCAACGGCCGTGGAGACAGGGAGGGTGCTCCAAATATTTCCTCTAGTATTTGGTAATTACAAAACTTTGATTGGATAATCGGTAGAGTAGGTTTGATTGGTGTCTGAACCACAGGTGACTGCTCTCTTACTGTATAAGGATAAATTGTTGGGATCAGATTGGAATTTACATCTAGAAAAGTAATTTTCTAGTGTACAAGTGTCCAACTCACCCAGGCTGGATCCAGATTACAGGGCTTCTCCTGTACTGGATCCATGGAGTGGGGGGTGGGTCTGGGGCCAGGGCCAGTAGCATGGGTCAGACATTGAGCAGCAGCAAGGGTGGGGGACCTGGCAGCAGCAGGGAGGGGAAATTGGGCAGCAATGCAGATCCAGGAATTGGCGGCAGTGTGGCTGGGGACTGGGTGGCAGGATAGGTGGAAGACCACGCAGCAGTGCAGATCCAGGGGTGGGCAGCAGCCTAGGTGGGGTATCAGCAGTGGTATGCATCTGCCAGCTGCTGTTTGCCCCCTCCACCTGATGTCCATATTTGTTGGGGGTCCAGGAACCTGGAATTGTGCATTAGGCCATGCCCCACTGGCTGTGGCTGCCAACACCTGGCAACCGCCGGACTACTGGCAGGCCAGCTGGAATAGTTCTGCAGGCTGGATCTGGCCTGTGTGCTGTGCATTTAACACCCCTGTCCCAGTGGACATAGTACAATGTTCACTCTGAATTTAGCTGTTTTATATCTCTCTGTAGGCCATAAACAAAGCTTCTGTATTTTTGGATATCAGATCAGCATGGTGCAACCATATCTATACCATCTTAATTTACACAATAGTTTGTAAATTATCGTTGCATTATCTGCACCATTTTTTTGTGCTGCAAAGTAGTTATGGCAAAACCCTGGCTTGCAGAAATTTGTAAACTATAAGGGCAATGCTCCCTTTTTAAAAATTCAAGCACAGTGACACTGGGGGCACACAAGCAGTTGAAAATGACCTCCTTTGCTCTACCCGGCTGCTAGTTGGTGTGTAAGGGTAAAGGTTCATTATCATACGTCCAAAAGAAATATGCAGGCCTCATAATGCGAGCACCAACTGTGACTCACGTAACACTGAAAATATCCCTTCTGAGTTTACCTGTGTAGAAGGTTAATGTTCCCGTTACTTCTCCAAAATATAATCTTGACTGACACCAAAGGTTTGCTGCACTTGGAAAAGTTTAAAGTTTAAAAAATTAATTGCATTTTCCTTATTTTGTATCGCTTGTGGGTTTCCTGTTGTAAATGGAAGTCACAATGTCCCCTCTGCAATTAAGATGATTAATTATTAAAGAAACCAAGAGGTCTTGAATTCACTTTGAATGATTCCTCTAGCAGTCACTGCACTTGATAATCTTGCTGCAGTACAGCTAATTAGAAGAGAAAATCCACTAGTGTCTGCTGTCATTCCCTCAAATAACAGAAAAGACAAAAGGGTCTAATTTTACTCAAACCTAAAATGCTGCCAAACAACTCAAAATAATCCAATGTGCAAAGTATTTTACAGGGCTAATTAACATATACAAAATCAATCTACAAATTAAGGATCTCCCCCGATTTAAATGTGCATATCCTTACAGTGCAGTCCGCTGTTCGAAAGTTTAGCTACTCCCTGTAGGAAATCCGTTGTGTTTGGTAGAGCTTATCTGAAGATTTGAAGTCTTGTTGTACTTGCAGGTACTATTGTAACTCATGTATTTTATAAGAACACCCATTTCTCTGAAGCTACTGTTTAAACTGCAATATCAAATGAAGGACAGGCTTACAATTCCTTACTTGTATTGCGCTGCATCAATACATCCTATTATAAGTAGTAAATGGAAAAGGAATATAACAGAACATTTTGAGTATAAGTGTCCTTGATTTTAAACTGCAACACATTTCATGTCTACTTGTCTATGGCACATTCAGAGGTTAGTCTGTGATTACAGCAAAGTGGGAGAGTTTGTAGGGCCCAAGGTAATTTTAAGCACTATGGCTGCAAGACTTAGAGGAGCCAATTTTTCTGTTTTCTGTGTCTGGCAATGCTGCTCTGGGTCAGGTTCATTTGCATGAATTTTTCTCTTTATTCACAGTCTGAGAAGTTTTGCAAGTGTAGTTGAAATGCATTTGTTTTTGGTATGTAAATGTGATACTCATTTGTTATCACAACTTTACTTAAGAAAGGGCCCAAGAGTGATGTAAGGCATGCTCTGGTTGAGGTAAAAATGTAATTATACATGCTGGGTTAAGGGTTTGGGGGTTTTTTGGAATCCAATCAATCCTACCCTCCACCTCCAGAAATGGAAATTCATAATATAAAAAAGCACAGCAAATACCTTCGAAGTGGTTTTCACCTCCAAAGTGGAGACTGGAGACATGCCCATGGCTCTATGAAGGCCACCGAAGACTTTGCTTTCGATTTTGTGTGGGGTTCCTATATTGGGGTAAGGGAAGACAGTATAAAAAACCTAAAATAGGAAGGTAGAAGAGCAAGACCTTTAAAAAGAGAATGTTTCTGCCAAACACAGGCAGACAAGGTTCTTTGGGTAAATGTGATATCTTTTATTAGACCAACTAAATAGCTGGAAAAAAAGATATCACATTTATCCGAAGAACCTTGTCTGCCCCGTGTCCCCAGACCAACACGCCTACAACCATCACCCCCTCTGCCAAACCAGATATCTTCATGTCTCTACCTTTTCCCAGAGAGAGGGCTGGTGGCAGGTGAAAGCTAATGCTCCAGCTACCAAGTTGCTCACTTCAGTTGGCATTTATTTTAAAATGAATTTCCCAATTCCATAGAGAAGGGAAGATGGAGGTCTCTTTTCTGATACCCTGAATAGGTTCAGGTAACACAAGGAATTGTAAGCCTGTCCTTCATTTGATTGTACATGTTAAAACAGTGGCTTCAGAGAAATGGATGTTCTTATAAAATACATGAGTTATAATAATACCTGCAAGTACGATGGGACAAGTATACCTGCCTGGGGGACAAGCCTTCCCTGAAAGAAGAGCTAAGGATCTGCCACTTGATTTCCATCCCGTGGATTGCTGTTACTATCCCAGCACCGAAGGAAAGAACTGAACGCTCTGGGAACTCCCCAGCCAGGGATTAGCCTCTTCCTGCCTGACATCTATCAGTTATACCCTTAAGATGAATTCAGACGATAAGGGCACTCAAGGTAGAGTCAGGGGAGCGAGGAACCGGTAAAAAAAACAAAACTGAAAGCAGATGCAGTGTTAGGGAAGCGCTGGCAAGGAACAAAGGGGAAAAGCCTTGTATAAAACTCCCAAACACACTGTCACAGTGCTCTTCCATGCTCGCTTCTGTTGGATAGCGAGGCTTCTTTGGGGGATATGTCAAGGAGTGACACGCAGTGACAACAACTGAAGATATACTGCTTTATTCATGGCAAGCTGCTTCTCCCAGGCTGCATGGCTTCCCAGCCCGCGCTGAAGCTAGCGATGCAAGAATCCTCTCTGACACAGGTCGCAAATAGGTGTCTAAATCTTCTTATACTGAAAAACATCCCATGTCAGTGTGGCTTAGCTAGATAAACAGCCTCAAGAAGAATTAAGTTGAACTTGGGGGAATGCTGCAGTCTCTCGCTGTAGATAACCGATGCGGTTTCCGAGGTTTCCAAGCAGAACGTGTGCCTGTCCGTAGGGCAGACTGAGGTCCCGGACCCTGTTAAACCCGACGTCTCCGGTGAAAAGAGATTTCCCAAGAGGGAAATGTCCTGGTGTGCTCTGTCTCTTGCACACGAAATGTCAAGTCACAGTTTATTTTGCTGTCTCCATCGTTCATCCGAGGTCAGAGCTTTCTCTCCACTGGCAACGGGCAGCTCCCGCAGAATACAGTCGAGGTGTTGCCTGTTCCAAATTTGACCCACTAAAAGCACAGAAAGTGTCGTGAAACCTCCTGCATGGCTGGTCCCACCCAAGCACGTGTGTTATAGGCCACCTAAGTTCATGAGCTGAATATAATCTCTTCAGCATTCAAGCCGTACACTATCAAAGTGCTCTGTGTGAAATGAAGCAAACGTACGTTTTTCCCCTCAGGATTTTGTAGAGCAACATGACATTCAGGGATCATTTTAGTGTGAAATCCATAATTGGACATTGCGTTTAGAGGGAATAAAATAGGTTATTATGATACATTCTACCTCATCTCCAACCTGCCGGAGAACATTTTCCTGCTTCTCTTTGTGTCCCATGCACAAGTTAGGAAAGCAGTGCATCGTGCTGTTGATGAATTTGGCATCCTTCTCATGGCATGAAACTGTCTTCAATGGAGGTGCCTCCATCCCAATGCATGACATGTTTGATTGGTTTGATGAGAGAAAAATAGTTGCTCTGTTCCCCCGAGGGGGTAGAAAATAAGAGGCCAAATTCCTCCATAATCAAGATGCATTTGGAAATTATATACTTAAGGGGATGGGACGGGAAGGGGCAGGCATTTCTTTCTTTGATGTCCTTGTGGGGAAGGATAGTTGATGATCTTTCGTGCCTCTCTTTTTTCTGTATGCAGTATCCTCATGGCATATAGCAAGTGGTTGTTACCAGGAGCGTCTACATGAGACGCTTACTGCGCATTAGCCTAATAACACCCATGATAGTAAAACCCATGCTAATAGCCTACTGCGCAGTGTTATTAGGCTAATGAGCAGTAAGCATCACTAAATAAATGTGCACCAGTGCTAATGCACGGTAACTTTAGGCACTGGGCATTTATTTAGTCCTTTATTAAGGAAGTAGTAAACTTAAATGCACAGTATCTAAGATGCATTAATGAATGTGTAAATGCACCCACCATGACCTGCAAGTGAGCTGCTGCTTCAGTAGTGCTACCAAGACACTGCGGGTCTGATTGACTGCCAGTTTGTGGATTGGGAAGAGATATTTATTCCATGAAAGTTTAGCAAAATATCTGTTGGGTTCTTTCACCTCTCTCCTCGCATCCTAAAAACTGGCTCTGGTTTAATGAGCAGCAAGGCAAAATTATATGAACATTTGCAATTTTTCGTGGGCTTCCAGTGTGAGCAAGAGTAGCACAAGGGCCAGATGTATTTTTAGCGCCTGTTCACATAAAGGAAGTAAAAGAGGCTTTAAGGTTCCAAGGGCTGAGGTCTGTTCACGTATGCATTAATTTCTTTCTGCAAAGAGGAAAATGAATGGATTTGGAGATAGAGTTGAAGAGAGTCATACTAGGATACTGATTTTTTGGTCAGAGGCAACTTAGCCCCTCACTGGACCAAAATAAAGGCCTTGTATTTTGAGGAAGGAAAATAATAAATTTGCTTGTTAAAGTCAAGAATGATGCTGTGCCTTTCTTAAAATCTGTCGTCTGTGTTTCATTTTCCTATGTGTCCTCACCCATCTAGCATTTCTTAGTGTATATGTTATTCAGAATGACTTGAAAAACCTATTTGAATGTGATTTTTCCCCCACAGCCAGTAGTGGTCTGTAGTGCTATCTGGAGACCTCTGGAAACAGTGACTGAGAAAAAATCTTGAGAGTAACTAACTTAAAAGTTTTGATTTCAGATCTGCAAATATTGGGCTTTTTTTTTTTTTTCTTAAACCTGAATGGCCTTTATACAGAGATTATTAAACTGAGCATAGAACATAAATCATACAACTCCAGGAAAGCTGACAAAAATGCATGCACTAAAATCAGATTCAGATTGCATGATGGTAGTGAATCTAAAACAGCTAGCTCTTATGGATGAATGCAGTGTTTCTCAGGATGCCGTGACACTCTGTAGTAAAAAAACCAAAAACCCAGTGAAAAGCAAGATCTGACATTTTCTGAGGGATGCCTCCAGTCTAAACGTTTTGAGAATCAGTGGACTAATGTGTGTTAATTTACGTCAGGGAGCAAGAGGCTACACGTTATTTCCTACTAGGGGGAGAATTGACGGGGAGCTTCCTCTGTTGCTGGAAAAAAAAGAAAGTCTTGGGCTCAAGTTTACTACCAAGCATAGAGAAACACGAGCACATTTCAGAAATCTGGAGCAGAACATAAAAACTCTAGAGTGAAGCACAGTGAGAATTATGCTTGATGTGATATGCAGACAAAGTCAGAATACACATATAGAAGAGAGAACAAAGGTAAAGGGCATTTTTTAAGACCACGGAGCAGCTACATGGCATAAGGAAGCGAATGATGAAAGAGACCCTGTGGATGGGTCTAAAAGTGCTTTAAAGCACATTTTCTAATACATATTAAATTTAGTACCTCCAATGTGAGATACTAAAGAAATGCACATTAGGCTGCTTTAATGTGCAGTAACGCATGTGGTTTTTAAGTGACGCTTAATGCACAGTAGCCTATTTTACTGCTCATTAGCATAATCACATGGCTTTTTATGTGATGCTTTAATGGACAGTCAAATAGGCTACTGCGCATTGAAGTGCACATCTAGATGGCCCCAGTGTGTATGATGTTATGCTAACTGTGGGCGGTAACCACAGGAAGATCTTTTAAGTGAGAGCTGGCATTTGCAGCCTGTTTTGAAACAGGGATGGTTAGCAGCATTGTACTTCATTTGTGTGTAGTAAAGTCAAGACTGCTTATCCAGGTCTTGTTCCTGCACAGGTGCTTGAGGGCCTGATCCAAGCAAATGATGGCTTTTCTTGACGTTCCCTTTCTCTTCTGGAGGTCGATGGAAACTTAGGCAAGATAAAAGTCGTGTTCTTAGGCATTTTAATGAATCGGGATCCATAGCATTTAGCATCTTGCAAGACGGAACTCTTCAGACAAAGAGTTGCAAGGGAGACCTTCTTCCAACTATGAGTCTGTAGTCAGCCAACACAATTTCCAGGCACCAAATGGAATTTGCAAAGCTATAGTTAACCTCCTTAATTCAGATACCTTCAGGTACCTCAAGGTTGGATCATGCCGCTTAGGTGCTTCCTTGGCTAAAGGCATGGTAGGCAGATGCTTTGCCCAGGATGAGCTGCGCTTGCTCCTTGGTTACCATGATACTGCCCAGAAGCAAGGGGGAGAAATAAGGCTCAATAGTTGGCTAGTTTGAATATGTATATATATGTAGACACAACTCATTATAAAGAAAAGCCATCCAGCCCCTCTCTCCTGTTTGTCATAGTTGTAATGTGCGTCTGTGATCGCAGAATCCTCATAGATTGTAAATATCTGGGGACATGTTTTTTTTTTATGCTGGAGGACTATGAATTATACAGATCACATACATCATTGTAT
The DNA here is from genome assembly GCF_001723915.1 of Gavialis gangeticus. Taxonomy (NCBI): domain Eukaryota; kingdom Metazoa; phylum Chordata; order Crocodylia; family Gavialidae; genus Gavialis; species Gavialis gangeticus. Next base: position 35,800,431 of record NW_017729029.1, on the reverse strand, counting down.
TTATATGAACAGAATGTCCAAAAAAGAACAGTGGCCATGTCTGCTGACAGCTGGCCAACAGAAAACACGAACAAGATGTGCCGGTTGTCATCTGCAGTGTTTGGAACTGGCTATATCTCCCCAGACTGTTATCCTTCTCCTCGGCTGAGGATGAAATGAAGAACCATTTGCTGATATTAGCTGAACAATTTGTCAAAGCCAGGCAGTGTGCAGAAGGCAACTTGTACTCTCTGCAGAACCCTATGGGCTGCGTGGAAGGGGAAGGCGACCTGCGCAAATGGCACCATTGGGACAACCCTGGCATAGCTTTGATGGCAATGCTCGTAATGTATTTTAGTCCCCACTATCAGCCAGAAACAAATTGTCTTTGATTTTATGAAAAGGTAATTCTGGTTATCTGAGGTGGATAATGATGTGTTGTTTTCAGACATGTGTTATCGCTTGTCATGTTATAATCTGTAGTCAGATGAGGACTCTAAGATCCCTGTGAGCCAAAGAACTTGCACTTCCTTTCCAGTAATACAGTAGTTATCTCATATGGCTTTAGACTAATGAGTAAAACTAAAACTAGAGAGAAATCTCTAATGTCTTTTGCTGGAGCAGAGGTGCTGCAGAGCCATAGTTAAGCTGGAAAGTGTACTCTGAAGGGAGATATTTCTCCTCTTCACCTGATGAACTGGAAGCAAAGCAAGAACACAGAAATACTGAGACTTGTTAGTCCAATCTGTATATATATTATCTGGATAGCTTAAGTCATTGATATCTGAGTCATCAGACCCCACAGGCCGGATAAGTGGTGTGGGCTGGATTGGGCCCATGGAGTGGCCCTGTGCACCAGATCCAGCCCATAGGGCTGGGCTGGTGACGGCCCCGTAATGCAGCACATACCCTGAACCAGCTTTGCATACCATGTACAGTGGATGGGACTGAGCCTGGTGTGTGCAGCACATGGGCCAGTCCAGTGCATGCAAATCCAAGACTCATCCAGTCTGACACTCGTGCAGCACCGTAGGCTGGATGATAGGGCTCTGCGGACTGAACCCAGCCTGTGAACCACATCTTTGACACCCCTGCGTTAAGTCATCTAATTATAATGGCCTGTGATGTGCTTGCATTCAAGTTCCTGTTGCAGTGAATAGCTAAGCATTTTGTATAGAACAGACCACCTTCAATAGGAGGAATTGTGAAATCCCCACCATAGAGAACAATGACCAGGAGGTTCTCCCAGGAGAACGGGGGATGTGGGTTTGGATTCCTTCAGGCAGAAAAAGGAATCTAACCTGATTTACACTTCCATGCGAGTCCCCTTGGGTGAAAGGGAAGTACCACCACCTTCTCCTGGCTGCATTTTGCAGCGGATTTAGACATATTTGGAGCATTTCTATTGAATTGGGTCCTGCAGTTGAGCATCAGTCGTCTGGAAATCATCTGGGCGCAGGAGGCCAGCATTATTTACATGGCGGTGGACTACAAGCTGTTTTGGCAGGAGGGACTTGAAGGGACCAGAGGCCAGGAATTAAAGTGACAGTTGATAACCCACAAGTGAAAATAATGTGGCATTATTTCCCTAAGGCATAAACCACATTTGTGCATTGTTTTTTATTATTTATGATGAATCTGTCAGGTGCACTTGAGACATTTCACATCAGGGTTTATAATCATCTCACAGAATATTCTGTACATCGTGGTGGCTGCAGATGCTGTTATACTGATGGCTCTTGGTTTGCTCCCAACACTGGCTAGCACCATTCCCACTGAGAAGAAAAAATGAGTCTTCGTCTCTTTAAATTACCTCTTCCCCAAGATACTGCACCACCCTGAGTCACTTAATCAAAGGAAAACGGCTCTTCTGTTTTCGCCTCATGTTAGCTATTCCTTGTCAAACACCAAATCCAAGCTTGAGTGACTGCTGAGCTGGGAGCTCTGTTGCTTTTATGCACTCTGCCAGACTTTGGCACACAGCCCAGAAGGAGCTTAATGCAAGTGTTTCTCCTCTCCACTGTGGTCTTGTAGGCGTGGGCACTGTCTGTAGAAGTCTTTGCTGTCAGTTGCCAATAGTTTCAATCCACCTGGGCACCAAGGACTTGACCATCTCTATAGCATTAGATTAGTCTAGCAATGATTCAGGACAGTTTCATGACTTTATTCTGTAACAAACACTTATCCCCCTGGTAGTGTAAAGGTGTGAGGCATGCTCTGAATTATTATGGTAACAATATACATGGAGACAACCCCCTCCTTTATGAAACAGAGTTGCCCCATTTGAATTTGGCTGCAGTGAATGGTGCACATAAAAAATAATGTATTGAATCGCAGCAGAACAACTCTCCTATTTTTTGCCTCGAGTTGGGCATGCTTTGTCAAATACCAAGTATAAACTTGAGTTACCGACCACCTGGGAGCTGTTACAGAAAATTATACCTACCAGATATTTGTCGATGACATCTATGTGGAACCGTGTAATAGCAAATGCTGCTAGGTCTGGCAAGTGAGCACCAAGGTTAAAGAACCAGGCAAAGATGGGATTTGAACCTAGGTCTCCCACATCCCAAGTCAGTACCTTAACCAGTGGGGGAAAGAGTGGCCCACTGCCATTTTCTGTGTCCTTTAATTTTGTCCATGATAACTAAGTCCCCACATGAATCTAGTCAGAAAACCTACACATGTCAATTTATCCTATTCCTGGTGTTTTCTCCCATTTTTGTTCAGCCAAAGTTACTTACTGAAGTTAGCCTACATTTGTAAATGGTTTGGGGTGCCCCTAAAACTGCATGGTTTTTTTTTGTTACTGAATAAATGATCTATCACCAGAAACACTGTGCAGCTCAGACGTCCTCCGCCTGCACCTGCCCCATGGTCTGTCACCTACAGGCTAGAGCAGTTAGGAGCCGTACTCAAGAAGGAAAGGGAGAGCAGGAGGTGCTAAGACTTGGTATGAAGGCAAAGGGAGGGACTTGTGGCATGATGAGGGTGTAAAAGGTGGAGTAGGGGTAACCATGACATACTGAAGGATTTGAAAGGGAGTGGGAGAGATTGAAAAGCACTTTGGGAGTCTGGGACCTGTTCAGGGATGAGGAAAACACGTGGCAGAGCTGAGGGGGGTGCCTGCTCTTTTCCAGGAAGAGTTACAACTGGAAATTGCAACAGAGGAGGCATTTTTGAATGGGTGATGGAAATTAGGGCTGTGAGAAGCTTTGATCATTGATTCGATTTGGAGGAGATTCAGGCCGATTCGGCGGCCATATCTCTGAACTGAGTTAGGAGACACATTAATCTTTCAGAATCGAATAGGAAGCCTTCAAATTGATTCAGACAGATTTGGAGATTCCACGATTCGGCCATAGACACAGCTTCATGTGTTTTTTTTTTTACATGCCTCGAGGTGCCAGGCACGGCTCGTGAATGCTGAGATGGTGGGGTGGATGGAGCGTCCCAGAGGAGCACAGGGGGGTCCCCCACACACTCAGCAGCGGACCTGGAAGTGGACTGGAAATACTTCTGGTCCACTTCCGGGTCTGCCATGGAGCACACGGAGAACAT
>NW_017729029.1:35788906-35796724 GCF_001723915.1 Gavialis gangeticus | reverse complement strand
TTCATGAGCTGTGCCTGGTACCTCAAGGTACGTAGAAAAAGCATATAAAGCTGTCTCTATGGCCAAATAACTGATTCTCCAGATCAGAATTGAATCTTCAGATTCAGCTCAATTGAATTGGGACAGCGATCCAAATCAGTTAATCAAATCACTGTCGCCCGAATTGGACCGAATCCAAATCGAATACTGCCCACTTCACGCACTCCTAGTAGAAATGTATTGGTTTCAAAAAGGGAAAGCCCCATGAATTCACCAAACCCTTTTGAGTGTGGTTGGAAATATTTTCTGAGTGAGGGGGAGATGTCTTGTTGCTGATCCAAAACCCATCCCTTTTTAGGGCAGGAACAATGCCATTGATTGCTTGTTGCCTTTTGAAGATCCCAAGCCAATCTTAAAGGTATGAACTACTCATTTGTATTCAACACTTAACTGTGTTCCCTGTCCTAAATGTATTTATTATCATGTTCTTCTCCTCCTGTTGAGCTGAACTCAGTCAAACCACGCTTCCTGGCTTTAGAGGTAAAAGGCTACAAAACAAAGGATTTTTTGTTTTAATTCTTTAATTTTTTTAACCGTTTCTGATAGTAGAGAGCAAAAAGAGAGGACATAGTGATGTGGAGGGGTGTAAAGGTTTTGCTGGAACTTGGTCCTCCACTCTTGAGTAATGCAGTCACTGCACACTCATCACAGCCTTCCTGCCTCACCGCATCACCCTTATTTCTCCAGTGTAGAGCTGTAAAGGAAGATTTCCTACCTTTTTATTTTGGCAAATGTGTATTGTCAAACTTATACAGTGTGTTGATTCTGTTCATATTTTTATTTTATGTTTTAAAAACTGCAGTCATGATTTCAGAGAAGGTCTAATGACAAAGGGGTAAAAACCTTACTTGTTTTAAGGTGGAGCTTGATCAGTATAAGAGAAATTATAAAACATGATTGGTTGTGATGAGAATCAGTGCCTTGGACTGCGGCAGCTCCTATTGGTCCTATGTTTCTACGATTTGGGGGTGTTTTTGAGGCACTTTATAGAAGCTTATTTTTCTTAGAAAGTTCTTAGTTCCTATGTTCTAAAAATCAGGCCTCCTAAAGTATATCACTGTCGGCACTGGAAAGATGCGGCACACAAAAATAGCTCACATCTTCTCATTAGCTGGGCCACAGTTTTTGTGAAAGGTGGAAGATGCTTATACAAAGAGATAGCGGTTTGGTGCTAGAACGGGTTGAAAGAGCGCTTTAGGCTTCATTCTTGTGTCATTGCTGATAACACATTTATCTCTCAAGTAAACATATAGGAGCTTGCTCCTGCCTACCTAACATGACAGTGTGATATTTCTACTGCAGTATTAGCTGAAGGTCTAGTTCAAGCATTGTTCTTAATCCAACTCCCATCCACCCACAAAAAGCTCGAGCTCAAATTAACTTGTGCTTTAAAGTCAAGCTATGTGACTTTTTATCTGCTAATGCTCAAACTGATCATTTTTTACCGGAAAAATGCCAAGATAACAGAGCCCACACACATAGGTTCTGGAAAAAAAAATTGTCAGGAAGTTTTCTTAGGTCTGGAACAGAATTTCTGGTCAAGAAGGAGCAGAGACTTGGATGTGGGTTTCCCATATACTAGGTGAGAGCTCTTTACCTGCTAGACTCTGTAGAAAGAGGAGGCTGGACAGATATTTGGCTGGGGTGATATGACCGCGGCACCCGTTCCTGCCCTGGGCCAGACCTGATGATCTGTTTAGGTCCCTTCTGACCCTAAGCACTATGAAACTATGGAAATATGAATTATTTATACAAAGTGGAATGCCTATGGGCATGATTAAAAGAGAATGACTATCACCTAATGGTTAGGTAATGGTAAAGAAACTTCAGAACCATGCCACAAAATTTTTCATGAACTGAAACTCTACCCTAAATGATCAGCACTGAAATAGTTTGTGAAAACAGTCGACTGGCATCCTTCTTTTTCACTGACATCCAGGAACAGACCCGCAACCATTCACACCTTTGACAGCTATTGCTGTAGGCTGTGCACAGACTGGGATAGAAGATAATCATGGTGGTGGTGGTGATGATGGTCCCACTTCCCCTTGGTTCCCATTTGTGAGTTTTTTCTTAACAAGCAGAAGTGGTTCTGCAGCCAGTGCACAAGGCCCCATCTTCAGTGGAAGAAAAACTTGAAATAAGGGTCTTCATTAGCTTCGTGAGCTTGCAATATGGTGTTTCATCATTTTAAGAATATTCCACAGGACTGTTTTTAGGACAAAGATGAACAGATATTTGTGCTTTGGAAGAAATTTGAATAAAGCCAAACTCCCAGAAATTTTCTGTTGTGAAAAATAAAAATAAAGCAGTCCTTATTTCAGAGTGGAGAATATACCAAATGCTAGACATTTGACATGTAGTATTCATTTTGTCTTTTTTTTTTGTGTACAAATTGTTTAAATGTCAAGTATTTAAACTAACTTTAAATTACATTTGTTGCCCTTTCTGAACAATTTTTGTCTTTGGAGCAACTTCAACAGCTGGAACAATGCTGGATGCCAAATATAGTGATTGGAGCACCATGACAGACCAGGGCTCATCATGGGTGACTGAAAAATGAACTGCCAGCACTTTGTTCTGTGAGCGCTCTGGACCTGGGATTGGATTCAAAAGAAGAGACGGTCCCTCAGGCTGTCTTACAATATACCACTTTCTAGTGTTTGTGGTCTAGGAATCTGGAAGTCAGCTCCTCAAAGCTGAGTTGCCAGGGAAGATGGTTTTGAGGAAGAGGACGGTTGTATAGCTCCCAGGCTTGGATCCATGTTTCATTTTTTTGATCCAGGAAAGTCATTTGCTCTGTGTGTGCCTTTATTCCTATTCTGTGAAACTGGGAGAAGAAACCACTGTCTTATCTGTTTCAACAGCAAACTCTTCCCTTACTGTGCATGCGCGTGTGCAGCCCCTGGCACAACGATGCTCTGATATTCGTTAATGCACTTAAGCACAGCCATGGTATAAATAAATATGACTGGCAGTTGCTGACCTGTATTGGCTCCTTACTCCCCAGAGATAGGGAATCTGCTGCCCTACATGTGAAGCTCTCCCCCAGGCTGAAGTTGAGGCCAAAATCTGACTCAATATATTTAAAGATATAAATGAAAGAGAGTTATTTGGATCGAGAGTAAACTAATACAAGGCAACAATTCCTTGATCTTTTTTTTTCACTGTCTAGTTACATGATAAAATAATTCACTTATATTAAGACAATTTAAGTGTAAACATATTTGCATATTACATAAAATTGAGTTTAGTTTAAACTAAGTTTGCATGAAGCTCTTAACTAAGTTTCAGGAGTGATGTATTGAATCAGCTACGCTTCCATAAGTTCCAGTATTCTGCTCCATGAATAAAACTGTCAGAGTAAAGCAACCAATAACTCTCTGTCTTGACATTATGTTCAATATAACAAATAAATCTTTAGAATCTCAACAGACCTGGCAACTTCATTAACAGTTATGCCTTCTGCAAGGAATGAAAGAAAATCAATTCATGGGCTCTGAAGTTTTCGGGTTTATAGCAGTGAGGGCTTTGTAGATTGTTGACAATGTTTTCAACCTTTGGGTTCCTCTCTTGTGCAACCAGGGTAATAGTAAAAAGAATAATAATGCAAAACCTCATCCCTTGAGACCAGCAAGGGCATAGTTCAGGGAAAGGATAGGACTGATAGGAAGCACAGGTCCAGGGAACAACTTGTATCTTAGTTCTCAAACCTCTGGTCTTATTTGGCTTTTACAGGGTTCTGGGGTACAGTTATGCCAGGCATTTTAAATTCATTAAGGGCTTCATTTTGAAATCTGGTGGCCTTTCTCAAGTTCCAAAGAAGTCAGCAGGGAAACAGGGCAATTGGTAACTGGGAGAATCGATTTCTCAGTGTTTAGTGTGTGCATCTACTCATGCAATTAACTGTATCACAATTCAGGTGCATTAAACTGTGCCCTCCGCACACATCTGAAGGTGTGACTGTTGGGAGCAAATTTACTCCCAACAGGAACAGATCAGTCTAGGGCTGCTCCTGCCCCACTGTGCCCCACTACACAAGCCAAGGGCAGCTCCTGGGTGCCAGCCCCAGGTTGGCAGGGGACACAAGGGCTGGTCCCAATTTCCACATGGCTGGGAGACATGCTGGGACAGATTTCCCTGCCCCATGGAGATCTGGATGGGTCCTGTTCTCCACATGGCTGGCAGGCCACTAGTGTCCTGCCAAGCTGGGATAGCTCTCCTCACCCTTGTGGCCCCCTGCTGCCTAGGCTGACTGGATGCAATTTGCTCCTAGTCAGTATCTACATGTGCACTTTGGTGCATTAGTTTAATGCCCCAGTTTCTAGTACCTGTATCTGTGGGTACTAGAAAATGGCACATTAGACTAATTTAATGCACAGTACTTGCTGAACATGTGTTAGACACCAATGCTTTAGTGCATGCTAGATTAGTCTAATGTACAGTAAAAAAGTTTTGGGTAGATGCACCCAGTGTGTGATGATGATTTAGTCAGGTTTCCACGAGAAAAAGTCTGCTGGCTTCCAAGGTGCGCGGTTTTCAGTGGAGGATGTCAGCACTGTTCCAGGGACCATGTTTCTCCTCTATTCTGATGAAAGGCTGAAAGAACTGGGATTATTTAGTCTGGAGGAGGGGATTTGATAACTGCCTTCATATACCTGAAGGGTGGTTATAAAGACGATGGAGACCACTTATTTTCTATGTCCACAGGGCATCAGATGAGGAGCAGTGGCCTTAAATTTCAGCAAGGAAAATGTAGGTTAGATGCTAGGAAGAACGTTTTCATTGTGAGGGGTGGTTAAGCATTTTCATAGGCTGCCCAGAGAGGCTGTAGGATCTCCATCCTTGGAAATTTTCAAGAGTAAGTTAGACATCTGACAGGGATTGGTTAGTTGAGGATGATCCTGCTTTGAGTGGAGGGTTGGAATAAATGATTTCCTGAGGTACCTTCCAGCCCTACTTTTTTATGAGTCTATGTAGGCTCATCATCCCAGTTCCTGATTTTGATCATTTTAAAGCTTATCCCCATGGGAAATTTGTAGCAGCAGGTAGGCTCCACATGGGAAAGGTGTCTGAAAAATCCTCTTTTTTTTTAATCTAGAGTACATCAAATTGGAACCATTTGAGTCTCTGGACTCTGCCATCAGGGTCTATTTTTAAGTAAATTTGCCCAAGGGTATTTCAATAATCAGTGTAAGTGCTGCCGGAGTATAAGAGAATCAGTGCTAATGTATAATATATTGTTGGATTACAAGTACTGTACAACTGCACTTAACTGCCAAATGTCTAGTGCTTAGGATTTAGAACATTTTAGGCTAGAGAGGTACCTGCAGTATGAAAGAAAATAAATTGGCAGAGATTAGCTTACAAGTGGTAATACAAAGTAAAATGATTTGACTTACACTTTTTTTAAGCTCACCATACAGTTAGGAAATCAAATTTCATATTTTTCCAATATCTGTAAAATGGGTCAGGTTTGACCCTGTTAGTTTTAATAGCAGTGGAAAGTTTCAAAAACACAACCTGGAAAAGGAAGAAAAAGGGGAAAAAAAATATAAAGAGAAATACATTTCTAAATTCACTTGATCTATAAAGAATCATTCCCTAGCTATTCAGCTGAATAAGGAAGGTAAAGTTTTCTTTGTCTGCACTGTGTTATTCCAGGGTTTTTCCAAATTGGCAAAAGAACAAGAATGACCACAGTTATGTCTGATTTTTGTCTAGTACCAAACTCGAATCCTGCAAAGAACTGAAACATATTGTTAATTTTAGGCAGATTAGTAGGCCCTTAGGATCAGAAGCACTATTGTTCTCACTTTGATTGAATGTATAATATTTCTGATGTCAACAGGACAATTTGCCACCTTACTTTTAAGCATGTGCTTGAATGCTTTGCTAGATTGAAACCATACTAGCAATATATCAGCATTTCCCTGTTTCAAATTTGCCTTTCATTTTAATTGCTGTGTGGATTTCTCTTTCTTCAGCATTGACTCATCTGTCTGTCTTGTACAAACCTTGGCTTGTATAACCTACTAGTAGTCAACGAGAGCATTGAGGGGTCCATGGTGAGAGCAGTTAAGTAAAAGAGATTTTTGTGATTTAAACAAGTCATCTCTTTATGTTCATTAAATAGTGGTAGTTTTTTTCAAATTAATTGTATTAGAAAAATAACTGCTTATTGATTTTGATTGATTATTGAATGTGTTAGGTGCCTTAAAGGCTTATCCCAATGGCATGTAATTATTTATGTGAGAATGACCCCATTAAACTCAGAAGAACTACTTATGTGCTTCTAGCCAGGCACATACATAAGTAAGTGCTTCTGGTTTATAGATTTAAACATGTATTGTTAGGAGTACTGAATGATTTGTTTGGGTGAGTAATGGAAAATGGAGTCTTCCAGTGGTAGCAATTGTTCCATTTCTTCAAATCCATTGTGAAATCCAGATCCGGCATCCAAAGTTTAATACATATGGATCCTCAGCTGGTATAAATTGATATGGCTTGTTGACATCCACATAAATTTGAATGATCATACTGGTAAGTAGAAATCAGAATCAGGACCTATGCTATTCATTTTTTATGAATATGTGTCAGTATGGGCAATGAACTTTTAACATAGTGCACATTTTTATTCGTAATGCTGGACAATAGGGAAAAGCAGCATAGCTACTTGAAACAATCTGTTCAGATAATATACATGTACATAAATCTGTCTTTCCAGTGTTAGCATTATTTTGAATTGGGGATTTATGGCTACATATGGCTCAATAGATCTCTGGTCCCTTGAAGCCCACTGTTATTTTTCTTGTAACTCTACGAATCAGCCAGTATATGGAATTTTCATTTATTGTGGAACTACAAGGGTGGCATATCATGAATTATGTAGCAAGGTCTGACAAATAATTAGACAGTAGAAAAATCCTTACAAAGCATCAGCGTGATTCACTAGCAAAATAGCTGGAAAATTAATAGCTCGGGTCCTATGGCAACATGGGAAAGAAAGGTAATGCATCACTGTCATAGAGTGTGCTTAGTTTCTAGATCACTGGTATTTTCTTAAAGACACTATAACATCTTCCCTGATATTTTAAATTGTATGCCACGATTTTTCCTAGTAGAAGGTTAAGATGAACTTTAAAATCATGGAAGAGCATGTGTTCTCCATGGTTTTTTTCCTCTTTATGAGACAACACAAGGAAAAATATTTTTATATGTGGCCATTTAAGTAATTTTGGAAGTAGCATTAGTACCTTTTAAAAATATATTGCATTTCTACTAGGTCCTTTGTTGGGCAGAATGCCCTTATAAGTTGACAGATAGATATTATTTGTTAATCAAATAAAGTAAGGGTAGAAGTTGGGAGGGCCTTTTCTTTTCTTTTCTAATGAGTCCATGGCTCAGCCAAATGGGAGTGAGCCAGTGAGCGCAGATTTCTGAGGATCCACTAGGACCATGGTAGCATGCTTCTGCCACCTCTTGGGGTCCCTCAACTCTTCTTCCTGGCTTCATTGTGGATTTTACTGATGGTAAGTAGATCTCTGCTGCTTACTGTATTCCAGCAGTAAGGGAAGTGAAGTATTCAAGTCAGCAGATACAATTCTAGGAGACCAGTCTCTGACCATGTCTGCGTGGTAAATTTGCCTTGACCACCAGCAGTCTCCTCAAGTGTGACAAGCTGCTCTGAATGGGCTACCTCTGAAACAAGAGGTGTTGTAGCTGTGTCTGCGCCATGTCATAAATGGACCCATTAGCATAGGCTAATTGTCATTGTCA
>NW_017729029.1:35779569-35783906 GCF_001723915.1 Gavialis gangeticus | reverse complement strand
AGTTGTGTCTGCGCCATGTCATAAATGGACCCATTAGCATAGGCTAATTGTCATTGTCACTCAGGGGATATATCTATACTGTCATTCAGGAGATGCAGCTGCTCTACACTGTTTCCAGCTAGAACCGTCCAGCATACTTAACGGCACTTCTTCCAGGTACGATAAGTTTACTGTGTAGCCATGGCCTGTCTTGAACCTGCTTAGAAGCCAGTTTTACATGTTGAAAGGCTAGCATTTGTCTAGAAGCAGTTCACAGTTGCCATTCCTAAGATCCTGGTGTGCACTAAAACAGGTATCTCCTGAAAGGTATCCTCCTGATTCTGCTTAACATACTACAAAATTAGTTGCACAGTGGCAGCTCCCTTGGTTTCATCTTGCTTTTTTGCACTCTGAGAAGAAGAGAACATGGCTTTGCAAGGGCAAGGGGGACGGGAAGTATGCCCAGAGCCGGCAATTCTCGCTGCGTTGTCCCTATGCCGCACCTTCCAAATTCTGCTCATGGAAGTGAAAGGGATCCTTTGGTTCTATGCTCTTGATTCAAATGCCCAAATCTCAATGTAAATCTTTCTAGTGACTTCTGTGATCCCTGGTCTTGGTTTTCAGTGAGAATGTTATGTGATGTATTCACATGAAAAGTTGTTCTTCCTAGGGATGAGCTGGTAAGAAAAAACAACTGCTGTCTACTTCAAATGTGACAATCTGCTGATCTATGTAGCCTCCTGTTTTTAAAGTTATCTTTTAACTTAGAAGTCACTAGTTACTTTCACATGTAAGGAGAAAAATGTTGCTAGCCTTAAAGGACCAGATCTGTGGTGTTGTTGCCCTAGCTTCATTGCTTTCTGTAGACTATATCAGTGTATATAAGGTTCCAGGTTGGCCGTGCAGTGATCAGTTTTACTATACTCAACTCACCCAAGATTTTACAAGTATTTTACAATATTTGGAAGTATCTATGGCATTTGGAGTATTTTGATTAATTTAAACTACTTGCTCTAATATTTTATAGCTTTTGCTCTCGTACATTGGAGTATACAAAAAGAAGACTATAAACATTAAGGAGGGGTTTTGGTGAAGGAAAGAGATATCCCATTGAAAGAAGGGTCAACTTAGTGACATATTATAATGTGAGCAACAGTAACATACACAATAGACATTGAAAGTTACCAGAAGTAAAACCCCTGAGCCAAAAGTTGGTGTGAACCTTCTTCCATTTTAGATGACAAGTAAAACAGCTGTTGAATAAACTGAATGCTGTTTTATTCTTTACCTGTCATTGCCACTGTCAAACAGTATGTAATTATTAATGCATTCTTTTCACTCGGAACATCCCTCAATACAAAAATTAGCAAATTAGGTCTAAATTCCACTGTCTGCAGTCCTAGTCTTGGGATGGTATGCCCTGTCTAGGCTTCTACTCTCCAGCCCACATTGAAGTCTCAAGGCCTTGCTGCTCCTGACCAATTGAAACAGGACACAATAGTGATGAAGTTGTTATCCATCTTTCTGGACTTGGAGAAAGAGAATGTTGCTATTGAAGGAGGAGCAGGCCCAAAAGACTGAAAAAAGGAAAGGATGATTTTCCTCTCATTGATACTCCTGTATTCAAAGAGTGAGTCTCTTGAAATCAACTTGAATTATGTTGGCGTGAGTAAGAGCCGTATCAGAGTCTATTCTCTACAGCTGAGAGTGAGACTCATTTCAATGAGAAAATAATAAATTAAAATAGTTGCCCAGATTCTGAGCTGGTGTAAATCGCTGTAGCTCCTTTGAAGCTATTCTAGCGTATAGAAGTTCAAGATATGACCCCTTTTCTGTAGCTGAATGGGGATATGGGCTAACTGATTTGCAGCAAACAGTGGGATATTCCAGAGGGATAACCTAACTGTGCTCCCAGTGAAGTTATTACCAATGACTTCAGTGAAAAAGAATTAGGTTGCTATTAAGCAGTTTTTTAAATCTCATCTTGACTCAGTTAATTAATACTAGCTGAAATTGATGGATAATGAGGAGAAGTAGCCACATAGATGGAGTGCTGTAGGTTCCAGACTTGTTTCTGGGGCAAGTATGTGCTATAAGATAAAAGGTCACAAATGACTGTAGTTAAGGACAGGGGCAATCTGAGGTGTAATGATGGGATGATAAATCTAGCTGTCATCTAATTGATTTAAAATTAACTTTAAAAGGCACCTTTAAGAGACTGATGAAATTATTTTTAATTCATTAAAACTATGAGGAATGCTTAATTGTTTCACTGGTATTAGCAAAATTGTAAATTGGATATCTGTTAGCAGACTCAAATGCCACTTGCTATTCAATTATACGATATTTAATTAACCCAGTTAAAAGGATCTTTTTTGGAATATTAAATCTCTAAATATACCAAACAAATTAGGAGTGAAACGACCTGACAAAAGCTGTAAATGCGATGTAATCTCTAACAGCCACATCTTCTGTGTACTTGTACACGGTACATTTATTTAGCCCTGCTTTATTATTAACACTGATGTTGCAGTAGTGTCTGCAAGCCAAGTCGGTTGGGGCCCTATTGTGGTTGGTGCTGTGCAAAAGTATAATACATGATAATTCCCAATTCAAAGTATTTATTATCCAAAGGACAAGACACAAGCAGGCAAATGAATAAATAAGCAGGCCAGCATTGTGGGGTGGAGGGGGGGGGAAGGGGGATGTAATACAAATAAGGGGCTATGTATAATTTTTAGCCAATCAAGGTCAGAAGTCCTTAGGCAGTACGTGCCTGGCCTTCACAAACTGAATTTTTATAATGAAGCTAAGCTTGATTTATACTATATTCTTATGCTCAAATTAAGCAACCTCTTGTGTTATGAGACTGCAGTATGGCATCATCAACTTTCCCACTTGCTAATCCACCCGGATTTGCAGATCACTTCCATTAAGCAATTGATCTCTGTCCACCCCTTGGATGACCGTGGTCTTAAGGCACGTATACAGTAAAAGTGCACTAAGAGAACGATGCATGAGGCAGTACATGGAAGAGATGTGCTTTTCCTCCTTTGTTATGACAATGTAAAATGCATTGTTAAAGGTCAGTGTCCAAGTTTGTCATCCACTTGGCAGCTTCTGTTAACATGAAATGGATCGAGGCTGTTCCTGCGGAGAAGGTCCTTAAAGGGCAACGATTTCTTTCACTCCAAAGGAGAAGGGCAATAACCACGGAAGCCATATGGAAAGTTAAGCTACCTCTCATATGTACAAACTAGTGTACTCCCAGGTTTAAGTCATTTTAAAAGTTTGCATGCTTGATCAGAAGGATCATGAAATCAGGTCTAAAACCAACTGGACCATATTTTTATTTACAGTCGGGCTGTTGGGATTAAAGCCACTTTACATTTCCAGCCATATAAGGAAGGGGACTACCACATAAATGAGAATCAGAGCACACGCTCCTAAGAGGTATAGATGGCTGTTCCTTTGGGAGATTTGAATTCTGTTCTGCTTAGTACACTCCCATCTCAAGCAAGAGACTTAGGCACTTTCCCTGCATTTCATGCCTTAGTTACATGACTATCCAGAATGGCAAGTGCAGATCAGCAGGTGAATTATTAATAAAGAAGCAAGGTTACTTCTGAAAATTGCATTTTCATGGTGCAACATGGATGAAACCAGAGGGGTGGGGGTGTGTGGCTGGCAGCGCTGGTGACTGCCGTCTTTAGGTGGTGCTGGTCCTCTGATGACATACCCTTAGTTACACTGTTGGACAGAAACAGTGATTTTGGAAAATAAAAGGTAGCCTTTATATTCCCTACATCTCATGAGAAAGCAAAGATTTTGCTGTATCTGTAAAAGAATCTTGATATGAAGCCATTTCTTTCCATAGACAGATTAGTGCCACATGGGCTAAAGAAGCCCAGAGGGCTGCACGGTGTTGTCATTGAGCACAATCTAGTTTTATTTCATTCAGAATGAGCTTAACAAAGCATCTGTTCACCTGGGTCAAAGCTCCACTGCAGTCAGTCATACATAAAGAAAAATATTTCCTTCTTATACGGTGTGGCTAAATACTGTTGCATGCTGCAATGGTATCATGGGTGTTAAGCACTGTATCTATCAGTTGCCTGATGGTGACCTCATTTGACTTAGTGTTACATCATTGTCATTTCACTGCATGAATGGAGCTACTCATCATTTTCATTAGTGCAAATGTGGCAAATCCATCAGGAGTAAGGTAGTGACTTGACTCTACTGAATTACGTAAGAGCATAAGAAATGCTAAGCTTCGTCAACAGCCCAGTAACCTGTCTCTGACAGTGGCAGATGCTTTAGAGCATGGGCGACTGGTGCTACCTTAGTAAGGTGGG
>NW_017729029.1:35777848-35779347 GCF_001723915.1 Gavialis gangeticus | reverse complement strand
GGGGGGGGGGGGAGCCCGTGGCAGATCATCCTGCCCAGAGGGAGTGCCCCCACAGCCAATCACTGCAGCCACTTTGGGGAGCGGCTGTAGCTATTAGCCAGCGCTTGCAGGAGGGTCACTGGCGCTCCCACCTGCCCACCCCCACCCATTGCCTAAGCAGGAAGCACAGCTGATCAGGGGGTGCACTGGCACTCTCAGAGGGTGCATGTGCACCCCCGTGCACTGCCTACATGTTGCCACTGCTTTAGAGGGAAAGAATGTGAACATGGTATCTATCCCCTGAATGTGAACAGTGATCTATCCCCTGTCATAGCTTCACTGGCATCTTTGGTTTAGAGAAGCCAGAGGATGCATCCCTGGCTGTTCTGACTTCTTATAACACATATAAAAGTGCTGATTTTCATTTTTCACACTCAGGTTTGATTAGATAAACATAGGCAGACATGGTTCTTTGGGTAAATGTGATACCTTTTATTAGACCAAGAAAATACCTGTAGTCAGAAAATTTTTCTTTGCAAGTTTTCAGGTGCAAACACCCTTCTTCAGGCATAGGGAAGAGTCTGCTGGTGTTTGTGTGCTCTCCTGGGTCGAATAGTAGCCAATATAAAAAATACAGGTCTGTGAAAATGCAAATACATGGCAGTGAGGATCAGAGGCCATGGGAGACGATAGATGTGAGACAGGTAGGTGTGGAGTGGAAAGAGGGGGAGGTTGACCTGGTGATAGAATGTACCTAGTAAAATGTAGAGAGGTTACCTGCAATTATCAGCTGGCAAGAAGGTTATAATGTACCCTAAATCCAATGTCGATACTAAGTCCATGGTATTTTGTATCCAGTCGGTTTATCAAGTGAAGTTTGTAGGCCCATCTATAAAAGGTATTTTGTAAATTCTCTTTGAGGATTAGAACTGAGAGATTGGAGAGAGAGTGGTTGTCTTTTGAGAAGTGTGTACCCACAGGTCATTGGGTATTTTGCCTTTGACAGATTTTCAGTGTGTGTTCATTCTGGTACAGAGTTGTTGTTTGGTTTTTCCTACATAGTTTCCATCAAGGTATTTAGTGCACTGATGAGATGTATTACATTTCTGGAGGTGCAGGTGCAAGATCCAGGAACGGGGATGGTTTAGTTGTGGAGTGTAGTTATTGTGGCAGTGGTAGAGATGTATTAGCAGGTTTTACATTTCTTGTGCCAGCATGGTCTGGATCCATTTGATCACCTTTGGGCCATAGGAAGTTCACCAGAAGCAAACTTCCCATGGCCCAAAGCATGCACTCTGCTTATACCTGAAGAAGGCTGTTTGTACCCAAAAGCTCGCAAAGAACAATTTTTTCCAACTATTTAGTTGGTCTAATAAAAGATATCACATTTACCCAACAAACCTTGTCTGACTGTGTCCTTAGACCAACACGGCTATAATCTACACCCCCAAAACATGGGTCGGCAGTGTGGGGAGGCAGTCAGGAAGGCCAACCGTACCTTGTCATGCATCCACAGATGT
>NW_017729029.1:35772608-35772848 GCF_001723915.1 Gavialis gangeticus | reverse complement strand
CGGGGATGGTTTAGTTGTGGAGTGTAGTTATTGTGGCAGTGGTAGAGATGTATTAGCAGGTTTTACATTTCTTGTGCCAGCATGGTCTGGATCCATTTGATCACCTTTGGGCCATAGGAAGTTCACCAGAAGCAAACTTCCCATGGCCCAAAGCATGCACTCTGCTTATACCTGAAGAAGGCTGTTTGTACCCAAAAGCTCGCAAAGAACAATTTTTTCCAACTATTTAGTTGGTCTAAT
>NW_017729029.1:35768962-35772597 GCF_001723915.1 Gavialis gangeticus | reverse complement strand
TCCCTTCCGACCCTAGAAACTATGAAACTATGAAAACAATAGATAAAAACAGCATTAAAGGGCTTATCCTACTAGCTTGGGCCTCTGAAAACCATTCCCCACAAAGACTATCATATTGATTTATGCCATGTTCTCTTAGAAAAAAATAGCACCACATTACAGAAGCTTTTATTATGCAAATTTTATCTTAATTGAATGTTTCCATAATTATCATCTCGATACCCTTTCCACTAGCGTTACCATCACTTAGTTCTTAAATAAAAATGTATGTGTTTCCCCCCACCCCACCGGTGATAGGAATAGCTAAACCATTTGCACTCTTGGCTTACTACAGCAATTTCCAACCCTACAAAATAAAACTTGTTGTTCCATATTTTCTCCTGAATTAGGTCAGTATGTTTGTTAAAAGATGAAGTGTCTAGCTCCCATTACAGCTAAAAGGAATTAGGCACCTACTTCCTCCCTTGGACATTTGATCATTTTACACTACATTGTTTTTTGTGCTTTTGAAAATCAACCTAAGAGCCATTCAGATATGAAACATCATTGACTCTCTCCCACCGGGATTATAAACAGGTCCTAGGTGACTGCTAATAATCCCAGTGGCATTTGATGTTTTTAAAACTCCTGCTCTGCACACTTGTCCAGAATGATTTTCAGAACTGTAGTGACATAGTGCTGCGCAGCCTCTTCTCTAATTTACTTCTCCCATGGCATTTTCCAGCTTGGAGTAATTAACCTTGCTGCAAGTTGAATTTTCCATTGAAAATAATGGCCACTGGGGGTGCATCTACATGTTCATTAATGCACAGCGCCTACTATGTATTAAATTTAGTACTTGCAAAAAGAAGTACTAAATCAATGTGCAGTAGGCTTCCCTACTGTGTATTAATGCGATCACAGGCTTTATTCATGATGGTTAATGCTCAGTAGACTAACACTACTGCGCATTAGCATAATAGCAGGGTTTTTGCCATGACAGTGCAATGCACAATCAATCAGTCTACTGCACATTAAGCATCTTGTGTAGATGCACCCTGGAAGGGCTAACTCATTAGCTCAGAAATTCCTTTGCATCATCGCAAGCTAAGATGTGTACACTGGTTATTACCAGCATAGATAGACACAAAACATTTGAATCAAGCAATTGTTCATTTGATATGAACCTGAGTTCATATCAAAAGTTGAAGTTGATATGTACCTGATTATTGGCGAAGCACTTGGACAGCCAAAGCTCTATTTTCTTGATGTCTGTAAGGAAAACCTTTGTGAGCTGAGTATCGATTGCCGATGCTGAGAATCAGTTGGTTTGGAGTGCTGCAAGTGGAAAGCCCCACCATGAAGCAAGGCCTATACCACTTTGAGATGGAGAGGGTCAATAATTAAGTTAGGGAAGAGGCAACAGAGGCAGGCAAGACAAAACAGTACTCAGGATGCTCAACCAAGTTTGTACGTGCAACTTGCCAGTGGGTCTGCCTGCCATGCTTCAGACTCCTCAGTGACTCAAGAAGCTGTAGTGGTACCTGGTAACCCACCAATCCCTGTGGTTTCTCAAGACCAGTGGCTGCCAATGAATGAATAAGCAGTGACATATTACCTATGTTAAAGTAAAAGCCCAAATTCATTAAATGTCTTCAATAATTTCAGTGGAAACAGCAGGCATATTGCCACAGTCTTCAGTGTATCTGGTTCACATTGACAATAGAGCATTACATACAGGCAGCTTGTAAAAGAAGAAAAAAGAGGGTATGATTATTCTTTGGTCAAAGCCCAGTACAAAGTTCCCATCCACATAAATATAAGAGACATATTTCAATGCATTATTTAATAGGTCGAGCATGTTCAACATTCAGTAATTCCACAGTACAGAGGGAAGGAGATGATTTATCAAAATCCACTGGATAATCAATTTATAATAACAAAATAGATGTCTTTGTTTGCTTAGCTGAAGTGGTATTAAATCATTTAAAGCATGAAATAGTATGATCATGTAAAGTATAGTGCAACAAGAATGGTCTCCTTTAACAGTACCTGTAGTTCTATACTTAGTCCCAATTCAGGAAAGTCCATCAACTTTGATGGGAACAGAGAATGTGCTTAAAAACCCCGTGCATGCTTAAGTGCTTCAGATCCTAAATGAATGAAATAGTCATTTCTGTTTTATTTTCAGATATTTTCCATTTGGGTGTATTCTAGCAGGTGGGATTTTGAAAAAAACAGCCATCTGTAGAGCAGAACTGTTCAAAATTCGGAGTTTCTATGCTATGGGAAATTGCGTAATTTCTAAATCGACTTTCTTCCCAAATAGGAGGAAAAAGTTGAATTCTATATATAGAATTTGACTTTTTCCTCCTATCTGGACAGTCTCTCTCTCTCTCTCTCTCTCCCCCCCCAAAGCTGAGAGTGCTGATTAGGTGATTGTAACTCCCAACCTTGGAGGTCCAACAATCAAGGGCTCTGGTGGGCCCCCAAAGCTGGGAGCAGCAGCAGATTGGGGTTCCCAGACTTTGGGGTGCAGCTGGAGTCAAAGGCTCCACTGCACCCCTGTGGCTTGGAGCCCGGATCAGTGCACACAATGTGCCCCTACAGCTGGAAGCTGCATCAGCTAATTTGGGCGCTCACCTGTGGAAGCCTGCTACTTGCCAATGCGGGACGGGGGCAGATCAGGATCCGGGACTCCCCCTGCACTGGCAGTATCGCACGCTGGGATCTGATGCTTGATCCCACAACTGCGCCTCCTGCCATGTTTAATTGCATGTCTGCCAGGGGCGTTAGGTACTTAACTTGCTTAGGCACTTTTGTAAATCACATTAGTTTCCTATCTGCATCCTTATACGCTTAATTACCTTAGTCAATGTGGCTTATAGGCAGTTGCCTGTTAATAGCTGCAAGTTAATCTCTCATTCTATAACCAAAAGAGACCATTGATTAAAAATGCAGGTATTTGGTGAAAAGAGGAAAAAAACCCCACTGATACAGTCAATACATTATGTGAACCTGACATGGCAGTGTTCGTGCTGTCAGAGTTCCTGAACAGATTACAACTGCAGTATATAGCCTCTATAAGATGCAAGTTATTGATTTAATCCTCAGTTAGAAATGAAGAAAATGGATAGAAAAGCATGGTCCTGTGGATTTGTGTGCCAGGCACAGATTTTACAGCATGAAAAATTCTGTCTGCTTTCTGCCTCAAAGGCAAGAACTTACTTGAATTGGCAGATTTACCGAACAGGCGGAGAGGGATTAAAACCCTGTATTTTGTGATAGGTGTAAATTAAAAAAAACGAATATGACAACTAGAAATGTAAGGGGCTTGTTGAGTGCTTTGCTAGATCCGTGCTTGTTTCTTTACATTGTGTCCGAAGATAACCAGAAGTAACACTCCTGCGCTTTGTTGTAAATCATTTTTACTTTGTACCTGAGAGTCTCAGAATCCCTTCCTTCACAGCAGAGCCAAAGGAACATGAGGATCCAGTGTCAGAAATGTTCATGAGAGTGCCCCAAAGCTGTTGTGTGTGACCCCCTTGAAGCCCCGTGTCTGCTATTTGTGAGCATCCATACAGTTGGGTATTTGCTTGGGGACTGTCTGTGCTGCGTATGAATACCTGAATATGGGTTGGAACAAAGGCATTCAT
>NW_017729029.1:35760225-35763962 GCF_001723915.1 Gavialis gangeticus | reverse complement strand
AATATGACAACTAGAAATGTAAGGGGCTTGTTGAGTGCTTTGCTAGATCCGTGCTTGTTTCTTTACATTGTGTCCGAAGATAACCAGAAGTAACACTCCTGCGCTTTGTTGTAAATCATTTTTACTTTGTACCTGAGAGTCTCAGAATCCCTTCCTTCACAGCAGAGCCAAAGGAACATGAGGATCCAGTGTCAGAAATGTTCATGAGAGTGCCCCAAAGCTGTTGTGTGTGACCCCCTTGAAGCCCCGTGTCTGCTATTTGTGAGCATCCATACAGTTGGGTATTTGCTTGGGGACTGTCTGTGCTGCGTATGAATACCTGAATATGGGTTGGAACAAAGGCATTCATGCAGAAACAAGAGTATTCATTATTCTCTATTTGTTGTTTGCTGGTCTCTGTTCTCCTGTTAGAGTATTTCAGTCATCTATTCAAGGAGCAGGGGAAGGGAAAAATCCAGTGCGATTTAGATCGCCATTCATATGCCATGCGTAATGAATCGCAAACAGTCTGGGAACCTGAAATTAAGCTGGAATGAATTAATACTAGCAATTAGAAATTAATTGTCCAAAACTTTTACTTAAATAGTCGCATATAATAGACGTACTGGCAGAAATCATGTTTCAGTTGCAAATGATCTGCAAATTTTAAAAAGGGATTAATTTATTATTAACACAGAATCCAACAAGTTCTGACAAATATCTATTATTTAAGTTTCCCATTACTCCCTGAAAAACATATACTGTAGATTCTGTGTGTATTTTTAGAGAGATTGGAAAACTGAAGTAACTAACCTACCCAAGTTTACTTGGCAACTCAGTGGCCGAACTACTAAGGCCCCTGCTACATGTTACATATATTGTGCAATTAACTGGTTAACTGTGCAATAAATTTAGAACAGCCATACGTGCAAAGTGATCACACAATAAAAATGACTATCCAGCTATAAAAGAGCCATCCAACTACAAAGTTAGTGCTTGAAAATGTGCAGCTCTGTAGCTGGTTTCTGTCCAGCCTTCATTTGAATTTGTAGCAGAGCCCTCATCAAACTCAGGAGTCTTCATTCCCATTTCCCAGCTCTGCTGGTTAGATATCTCCTTCAGATATATATTGTACAACCTGGATGAGAAAACTGAACGTTGTGTACTTTGGTCAAATGTGCCTACAGATTCTCCTTGCCCTGTTAGATTATAGAAAACTTAATTCAAAGATATGTCTTTTAAAAAGTTGGAGTTTGCATATAAATATTTGATATACATACAGTATTTATAAATATCTGACTTAATGTTCATGCCTAAGTCTTTTTCCAAAGATACAATGCAGAATATATACCCCATAGAGAGTGGGACTGGGCCAACTAGAGCATCTTTTATTCTCTGACTTTTAAGCCTGAATATAGAAAGCACTAGGTAAACTGAAGAGGAGGACTAGTGTGGAAAGAGAACGGAAGTCAGCCATTCAATTTATGAGCAGGACAATAATGATAATAAGCTAGTACCTCAATAATTTACTCTTGGTTGATGTTCACATCAAAGTGGTACTTAACACTCTGCTAGGTAATAAAATTAGAAACCAGGAATGTTAAATATTCATATCTCTGCCTTCTGGCAAAAGGACACATTTTTTAAAGCTATTCCTCAGACGTTAGGACAGTGTGCTAAGTTATAGTTGCAATAAAGATGTCCCAAATACAATCTTCCATGAAAGACCAGAATAATTTATAAAACACCGTGGTTTAATCTAATCTACGCACTTCATATGAATGTTACTTATTTGCACAGTGATTATCAATTCATGTAAGAAACATCTGGAAATTTTGGCTTTCAACAGTTGTGTTTTGTTTTTTTTCCTCCCCTTCCTCTTCCTCAATTTACTGAACTATTGTGAAATCAATAAATTCAAAAGGGACTTTAGACAATAAAAGCTGAAACAGTAAAATCTAAATGAAATCAAACATTTCAATAATGTCAAAAGAAAACATTTGGACGGATGTATATTTGTCTGGGCTGGTGAAGGCATAAATGGTCCTGCCTTGAACAAGGCATTGGACTAGATGATCTCCTGAGGTCCTCCCCAGTGCTGCTTGAGGGGCCGGTGGGGAGGAGAGGGTTGGGGGGGGCAGCTGGGGGATGGTTGTACTTGTATGACTGTATGAATTTCCCAGCTAAAAATGAGTGAGCTTGGTATGTTTGGGAAATGGTTTATGCTATACAATGTGCTTGCCTGAACTCAAGGACACATGCAATCCCTTCCACTCGAATGACCTATATCCCTGTGTAAAATTCTGATGGAGTTGATGCATCACCATGAAACATTTTACGTGTCTCAAATCAGCATTTTCTGATGGCAGATATTCATTTGGAAAACTTTTGCCCAGTTCCTAATAAATACATCAGGATGATCGCTGAATAAGAGACAGGTGACAAACTATGTTCAATTCACTGAATTGCTAAGGCCCTGGAAGTGGTTTTTGTGACATACATACCAATTCACCGGGGACTGAATTTAGCCCAGGCTCTAACATAAGTCACCAGTTCTGTTGTTTTCCTGAAAAGCTATTCATGGCAAGACAACCGTAATAAAACATGTGGGTAAAGTATGTTTCAATCAGCCAAACCCTACTTGAATTGGCCATCTTTAAAAAAACAAACAAACAAAAAAACAAAACCAAAAAACCAATCAGCTGGTCCCAAACACAATATCAAGCCTGAAATGTATTAGCCAGGAAAGATTTAACCAGGTGAAAAGAAACTACGGTTTACTGTAGGCAGAATAGCACAGTTTTTGTGATGTATGAGCAGTGTCTCTAGTGAGTAGTGTAGCCTCGTGTGGTATAAAAGATAGCCCGACAGGAATAAGAAAATACAGTGGGACTTTGGAGCTAATCTTCTCTCCCTCTTCAGCCACAGATTTGCTCTGTAAACTTGGTACAAGTCCCTTGATCTACCCTGCCTTGCAGTTCCTTTCAACTAGAGGATAATCATTCTGTTTCCCAGGGATGATATAACAATGGCGCGGTTCTCAGATATTATGGCAGTGATAAAAGTACCGTGGTAGATAAATGAGGCAATCTCCGCTGTCTTATAATTTTCTACCTACTGCTAGACTTAGTGCCCATGCATCAAGCTGAGACAAATGGACAAGCATGCAGGGCAGCTGAGCCTGTTCTGTGGGCAGAGCGCTGCAATGGAAAGAGGCATGTTCTGTTACAGTCGGTATGAAACCTGATGTGATCATTGCATGGTAAGAAGGAAAGAAAAAAGTAACTCCAGATTTGATTTTGATGAAAAGCACGAGAAAATTAAAGCCGAGCTTCCTGTGCTTACTACAAGAATTGCTGGGTGAAATCCCGAAGCCTGTGTTACTGCAGGATGTTATTGCAAGGTTGATATATTCTAATGCCTTCCGTGATGCCTGTGTCAAAAATGGCATTATCCTTTTAAAAAAAAAAAAAAAAACGGGAAAGTTGGTTCCTGATGGACTTAGAATCAAAGAGAAGTTGGGTTGGAAGAAACCTCCGTAGATCATCTCCATAGATCAACCCCCTGCCTGAAGCTGGATCATCCTCATCCAGATCACTCCAGACCTGCAGCTATTCACACAGGTGCCTACCTTTAACACAGGGAGGGTCCCATGAAATCCTTATGCACTTAAAATTAAGATGTACATAAGTTTTTTTTTTTTTTTTTTTTTTTCATGAGTCAGGAAACCCAAAAAACCCCTTTTCTTTCCTTTTTTT
>NW_017729029.1:35716183-35755225 GCF_001723915.1 Gavialis gangeticus | reverse complement strand
TTATGCACTTAAAATTAAGATGTACATAAGTTTTTTGTTTTTTTTTTGCATGAGTCAGGAACCCAGAACAACCCCTTTCCTTTCCATTTTTCAGTTCATTCCTGGAGCAAGTGCTTCTTCCCTTTTCAATTCCAAGAGTGGTATTTTTTTTTCCCCATAGTGCTTGGTTTGCTCTCACCCTACTTTCCTTTTAGTCAAAGAGATATTACTCTTGTGGGAGTTCAGTTAGGCCAAAAAACATTTATTAAAAAAAATGCCATTCTTGTTCTATAGACTGAGCAACGTGCACAGGTCGCATGACGTCTGCATCACCATGTGCAAATTCCATAAACCTGGAAGGGGATGCAATTGTATTACACACTCATAAAAATCCTCCCTTTGCGTGAGCCTCTACTGCATCTTAGCAGGACAGCAAGGCAGTTACTGCGATGTTGACTTGAATGATAAATGCAAACAAAGAGGAGTTTTGTTGTTTTTTCTTAAATGAGGATACAGAAAAATAGAATCAATAAAGGATTTGTAAAGGGGGAGCTCTTCATTTGCATTGCATTTTAAATTTTAAAAAATTGGCCACGGTTAAGAAAAAGGTAGCTGTGCCATAGTGACAGTGCAGCTGTTGTTTTTCAAGCAGCTCCCCTTGTACTTCCCCTGCCAGCCCCTTTCAGGGATGATTTTGGATTTGCGACATTTTTAATGAAATTAAAACTTAACATTTTGTCCTTTCGTTAGCAATGACTGCCAGTTGTGACAAGCTGTCAGATATTTTCATGATGTGGAATAAACACTCAGTGTGTGTAGATGGCTGACACTACCAGCTTCATTTACACTAGCAACTTGCGTCAAAGTTGAACCAAGCTCTCTAGAGGTGAACCGCTGTACTTTACTTCATGCACTACCAATTAGCATTTAATTAGTGTTTAATACCCTACCCATCAGACTTTAAAATCCCCATTTATTTTTCTTGTAAATAATAGAAAATTCTTGTCTTACCCCTTCTGGCTTAGGAAGGAGAAATGAACCTTTTAAATGCTCATAGGTCATGAGTGCCCTGAACCCTTGACTTGTTCATTGTTTTGTAGAACAAAACATCTCTCCACCCTTAGTCTGTGCATGCACAGTCCTCTTCCTCTCTTTCAGCCTCTGGGAGAGACAGTGGGACAGGACAGAAGCTTTAATTCTTCCCTAATGGATGTATATGCTCATTGAACCATAATCAAAACTGTCAAGGTGGAAAGTGGGTGGTATCTGGGTCTAATTCGACATCAAATCTGATAGATGGCGGTCAACTGACCCCCTATTTTCGCAAAGGAAAATGTGACAAACCACAGCCAAACGTTCATACAAATCCCTCAATCTTCCAAGAGCATTTTAACCCAGGATCTTAGGCTGAACTTCTGCAGCAGTGAGATAGCATCAGTCTGTAGTCATTAGGGCAGTGACTGGAGGAAGATGGCATTACCCACTTTCCTTGGGCTGGGAATGGAAGCCAAGCCAGAGCCCGGCAATTGCCCAAGAGAACGCCCCTTCCTCACATAGCAGTTTAGTTCGGGCTCACGCTTCAGTCACATGGGTTGGTAAAATAGTTCAGAAAGGGTGCTTAAGATAGGTTAATAATGTAGCTTCAAAGAATTTCAAGGGAAAACCATGCCCATACAACCACCCACAGCTGCAATCTTGAGAGACCCCCATGCTCTTCCTCTACCATTTAGCCACATGGGGGAATCTTAGGGCTCATCAACGCATTGCCCTATAGTGACATTGTTACTGTGCCGTGCTTTAGTACTTCCTTTTGGAAGTACTATAGCACGCTGCAGTAACTGCTCATACTGCGCTGTATATGCGGCACATGGTTATTTTTAGCAGCTACTTTGCCATAGTGGCATGCTATAACAGTAGAGCGTGCCGCTATGGTTAAGTAGCTGCTGGACATGTATAGACACCCATGGATGCTACATTACCATAGTGCTTCACTATGATGATGTAGCATCATGTGTAGACGCGCCCTTATAGCTGGTAAAACAGAGAAGCTCATGTTGTCCATGAGGGTCCTTTACCCTGTGTGGATCAAAGCATTTACCTGTATAGAGAAACTTGTAAGGACATAAATATTGTTTGTGGGGTAAAGCTTAACAAGGACGGGTGAGCATTTCTTTCAGTGTTTGGGTATCTCGTTTTCCTTTGTTTCACTAATTGCCTATTGAAATCGTTCTTGTGAGAGAGGCACGGAGAGTGAGAGCAGTCACCACTGATGGTTTTATTAATGTGCTAAAATGAAGTGTTTTCTTACAAATAGCTAAACAGGTTTCCCTTCCCCGAGCCCCGTTATAGAGTAATGGAGTTTCAAGTCAACAAAGAAGGGGGTTTTCTCTTTTAATTTTCTTTTAATTTTTCTTGTTGTGACAGGCAATTAAATGCCTGGTGCTCTCTGAACATGACATATCACCGAGTAATGTCAGTGCACATAATGGAGGCGCTGCGCTATGTGACGTGTGATAGCTTGCGATAGGTCACGAGGGAGGCAATTTAGTCCGAAATTAATGTGCGTCTAATCTGATCGGCAACAGACAGTGTCAGGTGATTCAATCCCTCACACGCCAGGGTGATGGATTTTTCGGTGACTAATTTACAGAACATTAAATGGAGGCAGGCAAACTTTGTGTCTTGATGAAATGGTCCTAGAGTTGGGCTCTCTACTGTGAACTCTTTTCCTTGAAGAATGATAAAATGACATAGAAACAAAAGCCATGATTGTATTCTGTATATCTGAAGCTCAGTCATTGGCTGGACTCTGCACTAATCAAAGGTCTGGCCTCAGGAATGGGGGGTTTCAAATATTTTCATGATTTTAAATGCCTCCTTTCTGTTACAATACCACCCACTCTGCTTTCTGACACTGCTTTCCTGTCCTGGATAATTAAAAGAAAAAGTCAAATGTATATGGAAAAGCCCAAGAGAATGATTTATTTAATAACATAATATGCAATTTTCCTATCTTCTTCTAGACCACATAATCCAGACATAAGGAATAAATTTAGTGTCCCTTCTTTGGCTTTATTTCTTTTTAAGTTTATCTAATGGGATA
This sequence comes from Gavialis gangeticus, assembly GCF_001723915.1. Classification (NCBI taxonomy): domain Eukaryota; kingdom Metazoa; phylum Chordata; order Crocodylia; family Gavialidae; genus Gavialis; species Gavialis gangeticus. The sequence goes on along the minus strand of NW_017729029.1, from coordinate 35,752,143 downwards.
TAAGAGGAAAATGAATACACAGTGGAACAGGGATGACTATACCCTACTCTTTTATTTCTACCGAGTGTTATCTGTATACCTATTTACTGAACTTTGATTAAGGAGAAAAATCCTACAGTCTGCAAGGAATTACATTGTTGTCCATTAATTCTGACTCTGCAATGCTTCCATATTGGATTTTCCTGCATGGGATGTTTGGCGATATAATTATTTTTAGTGTTTTTCTCAGTGACCTTTGAGATTTGCTATTTAAATATTACCGCAAGTATCTCTAAAGACACTTCACATCTTAGATCAGTGGTTCCCAACCTGCTGCTGGGAGCAGGGTGCAGTGGCAGTGGTGGCCCGGGGCTGGGGGAGTTCCCGGCACATGGTGCAGCTCATCTTTTGTGTGTGGTGCCACTGGCATTGCCCCCATGACCTTCATTTGGGTCACAGCCCAGGGTTGGGAACCGCTGTCTTAGACGGTCCTTACAGTTTACACTTTTTAGGTCACAGTACAAGTTTTGTAACAACTTAGACTTTACAAACCACCAGATAAATTCAACTGCTTCCATAATGTTTTAAAAAGCTAAACTCAACATTGCATCCGGCCTGGAAGCCAGGAATTGAAACTCATTGAAAACTATTTCTAAACTGAAATGAGTTAAACTGCTTACATTGCCAATAGCATAAAAAAGACAATAGAATCGGCATAAATTATGATTGTAGACTTAGAAATTAAAATGTTAAACACTTGCAGAAATCTAAACTATTCAGAATGCATGTGAAAGAATTTGCTTTTCAAATACATATATATTTTTTTTACCTGGGTATTTGTGACGCATCCTATGAGTCTAGCATAACAGATGCCCTTCCCACTTCTGTGAGAATACCCATGGAATAAGGTATGATTCTCACTGAGCCATAGTCATGCTGATTACCTGAAATCTGTATTCATGTTGAATATTATCTCATGCCACGTGTGGCTTGATTTAAAGCAGTGGGACCTTTTCTTGAAGCCAGACACTACTCAAACATAAGGCTAATGTGCCCATTCTCCAAAATATCTTTTTAAAGGAAATTTCCATCTCTAAAGAGGAATCGTGTTTACAAAATTCAAGCAGTTGAATGTGGGACATAATGGGAAGGAAACTGAGTTGGATATTGGGATGAAGGAAAATTTGTAGAAGCAAAAAACCATCCTTAGTGACTGAGGAAGAAGGATCACTACCTATCCAGGGACCATTCCTCCGTCTATATCTGTACATTGCCATGCATGGCTATGGTACTATAAAAAATACATTACTTTAATTAAAACGGCTCTTCTGTGTGTGACCGGCTATGTCAGACAGAAAAGAAAGACCACCCTGCATTGTGTTCAACAGTGGAGATTATTAATGGCCGATCATTTTCAATACATAGTGAGGTCACTAGGTGACAAATGGTTGTCAGGTGTAGGAGGCAGTGAAGTGGCAGAAATTAATTTGTAATGATTTAGTGGAGTGAATACGGAGAAAGAAATGATTCCCAGATTGTCTAAGGTTTTGCAAACAACTCAGGTTATTTGGGGTTTGCAAAAGTCACTCCAGCTATGCAAACCTTTTTTATCCACTTTCTTTCCTAATACCTCCTTCCCAGGTAAGTGGGTGCAACCTACCTATATGCAAATCATTTATTATACATTGGGTGTGTCTACACGAGACACTATGTCACCATAGCAATGAGCTACAGCGATGTAGAGTCAGAGGGCACTAACCATGATGCTGCCGCTACTGTGCAGTAGCAATGAGCTACTGTGCAATAACTCGTTGCTACTGCTCAGTAGGGTCAAAAATGACTTTCGTGCCACCAGGACAGTACCGGTGGGTACTGCACAGGCATTTAGTACTTGCTTTAGTTAAAGCAAGTACTAAATGACTGCATAGTAGCAACTGTGCAGTCAGGGGCAAGTATAGATGTGCCTTTTGAGAACCATATAACATCTAGACAGAAGCAAGTGGAGGCAGGAAGCTATGGGGCCTGTGTGCATACCCCATTTCAGCCTGTATCTGCTGGCCTATTTTTTCTACCTCCTTGTGATCTCGAAGATATAGTTGGAGACAAAGTTTCATTCTAGGGCATAAGTTTATGTATACAACTATTTAATGCCAACTGAAGTACTTCCTAGACCTGCAGCTCCTTTCCACAGTCATGTTTTCCCTGAAGCTTTTCGCAGCAGAGGCTGCTCCTCATGCTCCTGGCAGGTGCCCTCCATCCAATGCTTACAGAGAGCCTCTCTGAAGGTCACCGCTTGCCCCTGGGCATCTTCTCATTCCAAAAATCATCTTTGGTTTATCGTCGCATCTCTGGTTTATCATCAGGGAAGAACTGCCTGTTTCCCGGATCCTGTGCTGCTAATCTTGCCACCCGCTTCAGGGATACTGTGCAGGTGATTGTGATGCAAGGGATGGGGAAAAGGACGTTTGTGTCCCTGATACATGTCAGAATCTGGCCCCCAGTTCATTGGAAGTGCTACCCCCAGGTTTTCCCTCACTGTCGTTGGATCCGCTCTCTGCCCCGGTTTGTGTTAAATCTGCCACTGAAATTTTAGTCTGTAACCGGACCAAGTCTTTTTTTACACTCCCTGGAGTGAAATGTGAAATCCAATAGTTTTTAAATCAGGACCTAGGAAGACCAGAGAAATAGGGGACAAGAAAACATGTGAACTAATGCATTTTAACTACCTTTTTTTTAAAGCACCATAGTCAACAGTGTTTAATACTTCTAAAATATAATAGCTAATTGCAGGGGATGACAACTAACACACATTTTTTTAAAGGTATTAAGCCTCGCCTGCATTTCTTGTCTAATGTTACGGTAGGTAAAATATATTGACTGGCATTTTAAATATGGCTTATTTTGCTAGCCTGGCCATGTAGAGAAAGCCCCAGAGAGTCAGGACATCAGTGTTTGGAATAGGTTGGATATTTGGCAGAACAGAACCAGGATTATGCAGAAAAGGAGCAAACTTAATGACAAAGTTTGTGACAATGATTATAAAGGGGCAGTTGTCATTTTGCTACTTGCTTTTGTAAGTCTTTTGATCATACCTCGGTCCGCAGACGCAGACTGACATTTGCACACTGGATTGTCTTGTCTAACAAAACCCTCGTGCAACTAGTAAGCCGTACTCAGCTTTGTGTTGTGCCAGTCTACAGGCAGAACAGCTTCATCAGTCTCAGTGCTTACTCCAGCTTCAGGCTTGTGGAGCTGCTGGCAGAATAGTGACCAACAGTTGTAAACCCATTGGTGGTGTTAATACAAAGATTTCAAGCTGCAGCACAAGGCATAGCCATCCCTGATGCCGCATACAGCTACTCCAGGAAGCCGTTCAAAAGGCCATACAGTGCCAGAATTAGTCTGTTGGGCTAACACTTGTATTTCTTGCCACACTGCAGAGTAGAAACTGTAATCTTTACTGTGCTCTGACAACTGTAATAAATCTTTCTGATCAGCAGGTGCAAGTACTAAATTATGTAAATTGCATTTGGAAGAGAAAGGGAGGGAAGCCAGTATTAAAAACTGATGAAAAGGCCACAGTTCTGTGCATCAGGTTATTGAGTTTACCGAGTGTGAAAATTAAAACTCTCCTGGGATAGCAGGCAAGGTTGGAAGAGATTGTCTAAGAAAAACTGCTATTTTTAAATGAAGCAAAATTCAGAGAGTGCGCCCCAACGGCCAATGTTTTAGCTGCATTTCAGTGGCAGAGGTAGCCACGGCACTGATCCTTCTTTGATGGGTTTTCCCAGCGAATCGGACTTGAAATGACTTTACAACGTCAAACCGCAAATATATGAGAGAGCACGGCGTGGCTTCTTTGCCGCTTTGTGAAAGCTACAGACAATTATTAAACTTTTATTCTCTCTCCCAGCTTGCAGCTGAACTGCACTAGGTATGCTGTTGCCAGATCGTGTGCATAAGTATAGCATTGGGCATCCTATCGGTCATTTCACTTTGATAATATACCTGCCCTCCTCTATCCACAGCTCTCGGCACCTGCGCTGCTCTGAGTTGACTACCGCGTTTTGTCTCTCCCCAAGGAAATTCATGTGGAGCTCATTGGTCTTCATCATTCAGTTATTTTTTGGTCCGCATGATGATGTTCCCTGTCTGGAGAGATGTTTTCTCCCTTGTCATTCTTTAGATCATTTCAGTGCTGTATTTTACTCTACTTTTTAATGTCCCATCTGTTGTTTGCTGCTTGTGTGTGTAGCAACATCAAACTGTCATCCTCCCAGCTATACTTCTATGCTGTTGGCTAGCTTCAGCTCCATGTTACTGGCAGTGAACAAAAGTCATGCATTTACAAAATGCAGCCAGGTCCTTCGCTGGGATAAATTGGTGTGGCTTGCTGTTATACTAGCCATACAGCATTCACAAGCCAGTGTGATATCGCTACGTAAGATAAACTTCAGTTTTTCAAATCCATTTTGTGTGAGCCTGCTGCTTCTCTTCATTGTTATCATTTGATGACTATCTCTGCTAAGTAGGTATTTCCTCTTGCTGCTTGTTCAAGCTTTATGTATTCCAGGTCCTATTTAATAATACACCTTTCTAAGGTAACTTATTCTCTGCATGAGTGTTGGCTATGACCTTCATTTTGGTCAGTTCAGTTCATTACAGATTCTCTCTCCCTTGTTCCAGCACTTCTGCTCTCTGGGGAATAGCCTCATTGAAGCACACAAGGGGTTTCGCTACCAGTGAAAAACCCTGAGGCTCACAATTAAAATGTACTGTATTTAGTTTGTGGAAAGAGCAATGTATATTATAGTTAATAATTCAGTGCTTGTTAAAGTAAAGTTCAGTTATTTTTCTCTGTGTTACATTCATCAGCCACTTACACAAGTATAAGAATGGTTATATCAAAAGAATTAAACATAAAGAGCCAGATTTGGGCCTCCGTCTTCCTGAAACTGTCCTGTTTGCCTCATTATCTTTCTGCTAGTGGTGGTGGTTCAAAATGTATGGTTACAGTTTTCCAGTCAAACCCAAATCAGCATAAAGAAAAGTAACGGTGTTGTTATACCGAGTTAATGAGTCTGTATTAAGTACCTCATTGCTGCTTATCTTAATTAAGTTAAACCATTTAATCATATGCCATGGTCACTTATTGCTGTTTTAGCCATGACTTTCATATGTAAAATGTTCTAGAGCAAATAGGGATTCTCCTAGTCTATCATGACTTAGCTCTGAAGCCAGATACCGTAGTTACTAAAACAGGTTTCTAGCATGCATGTAGCATATGCAAAATGGCAGTATTTAGTGCTATAATGACTTCATCTGATTCCTGATGGGTATTTTTACCCAAAAGCTTGCAAAGAAGAATTTTCCAACTATTTGAGTTGGTCTAATAAAAGATTGCAGATTTACCCAAAGCACCTTGTCTGCCCATGTCCTTAGACCAACTTGGCTACAACCTACACCTGTTTCCTGATGATATAATCTGTTTAACTTATAGCTTTGCCCATCACTGCCTACGTGACCCTCTCAAGCTCAATGATAAATCTTTTTGCTGTCACGTCTGCCTCTCTGCCTGTCTATCCATCCATCAGATGGTTCCCCTGATTTATATCTCAACATGACAGACAGTTGCAAGGAACTGTAATAGAGATGTTTGCTTGGAGAGAGCGAGGATGCTAGGAATAGTAGCTTTACCCTGGCCTCATGTTTTCCTAGCCTGCAGAGTCAAATTCATGCCAATCCCTTACACCTGAGCTCCTTTGGGCTTGGAAGCATATTCTCAAGCTGGTGGTCCTCCCATGTCTTTGCTGACCTGTTTGATTTGATCTCCCTTCCCACACATGAAAACCTAGGGAAGAAGATAGACCCTATGGATGCTTCCTGGGATAACCAGCAATGGTGTCTACAGAAGCAAATTATATGGTGCTGGGTTTAGCTTTACCACCGTACTCAGGAACAAATCCCTGAAGCCAGCCCCTCTATTTTGAGAAAACGAACCCTTAATGTTGTTGCTGACACAATGTCCATTTGGCTGAAAGTCTTTGCATGGGTGATGCTTCCAATTCCAACAACATTTTCAGCAGTGTTTCTTTGTCATCTTTGTTATAATTACACTATAATTTCAAATGACTGGAAAATTAGCAAACTGCCATATAATTAAAGGGAAGAGCCTAACTTGATCACAACATGCAGGGTTTTGCCACGCGTTGTGTTTAGCTTAACTAAGTTGAAATAAAAATTTTGGAATTAGAAACAGAATTGAATTAATCAAGTTCAGCCTTTAAATTAATTTAATGGTGACAGATAAACCTTAATGAAAATGAGATGTGTGTCTCATGAGCTTAGCGCAGTGAATACAATTTTAGATTCTAAAATAGATAATAAGGGATCATTCAAATTTTGTCCTCATTTGCATCTCTATAACCTCACTGACTTCCTCATATAAATTTTGCTGCTGTAATTTTATTCAGCCTAGCTTCATTTAATTTTAACTCTGTAAACTCTTCTTTTTTTTTACACAGTGTTTTCTTTTGTATCCCTCATCAGTATTTTTCCTTAAAGGGCTATAGGGGTGACTGTGCCCTGCAGCAGTGTAAGAACAAATACTGATGCCTGCACAGGCGTTCTTCTCCTCTTCTTGGAGATGGGATTTACATGGCTTGACTCCCAAGGTGTTGAGTGCCCTCTGCTTAATCATCCTTATTAACTCCTATGGGAATTAGAGGCACTCAGCCTTTTGGAGGAAAGGTCAGGAAGACAGCCAAAAGATAACATTTCTTTTTCCCCAAATGATTGACAGACATCCAAAAAAGGCCCCTTATACCACCAAGATGGCAGCGGTCACATTGATTTCCCCTGTTTTAAGATTAATCTAAGAACCACAGCTTACACGTCTTTGTGTTTTCTAATTGGAAAGGGGAGGAAAACTGTAAATCACATGCACAACAACACTGAGGTGGCTAAAATTACCATTTTAAAACAAATAAAATAAATCTTCCAAATCATCCGCTCCCCCTTTGATCACTGCAAAACTAAGAGTCAGGGTACTGTCAACTGTTGTGGGCTTGAGGAAGAAACCACGTAGATCAGTTCAGTTATTTCCACAGGAGATATGAGCTCTTAAATTAAATCAGATGGGCCATTATCCACTTGACTATGAAAACTAAGGTAGCTGGAATAAGATCTTCAGGGCTAGATCCTCAGATGATGTAAACTGGTGTAGCCATGGAAAGAAATGGTGTTGAGGATGTGGCCACCAGCATTCACTGCGATGTTAATACAGCTTTAGCAAGGAAGCCTCGCAGCTCAAGTAAGGAGACCGCAGTGCAGTTGATACTCTGGATATGCTTAAACATTTTGGTCAAGGCAGATCTCAAGTGCAATACGCATGGTATACTGCATTCAGACTGAAGCCTTCAACACTTTAAAATGCTGTAGTTCTCATCACAAATCTGCGGGCAAATAATGGAAGATTTTAATCATAGGCTCATATGAAAGTAGGGCTGGAAGAGACCTCAAAGGCAATCTAGTATAACTTCCTGCTCAAGACAGGGTCATCCTGGACTAAGCCATCCCACTCAAGTGTCTGTCTAGCTTGCTTTTGAAAATTTCCAGGGATGGAGATCCCATGGCTTCCTTCAGTAAGCTGTTCCAATGTTGAACCACCCTCATAGGCTAAGTGTAGATACTGGGTGGAAAGATTTAGGGGGAGGTTAGATTGAGTTCAAAATGGGCACCCAATGCAACTCGGTTTGCCCCGGTGAGGATCTTACACTTACACTCGGTCTCAGTGTTCAGAAATCAATCTAAACTCGTAATTGTACAAAACTTCTGCGCACACAGACCAGTCTAAAACTTGCAGAACCTGGTGTAAGATAAACCAGGATCGCTGTAGTATCAGACTTACAGTTATCTGTGCAGCCATGGAGCTGGAAAAGCCCAGCCACTCACCCCAGCCCCAGGGCTGCACTTTTCACACCCTCCCCACCCAGCACTGGGTTATTATTAAGCCCCCAGCCCCTCGCCTCCCCCCGCCCACCATGGACCAGCTAGCCCCCTCCAACCCCCGACCCTGCACACTATTCTGGGTGCAACTGGTTTTATCAGCGTTCACCACTGCCAGAGCTAAGCAAGTAAGTCCCAGTGGGGAAAGGGGAAGGAGGGATGGAGGTGTAGGTTTGTCAGGAAGTCATGGGGGTAAAAATAACCCCTGCTTCCCTGCAGACTACCTGATCCCACCAAACCCTCCTGAACCCCCTGCAGATCCCCCCCCCCAGTCCTCTGTGGATGCTGCCTACATCTCCAATCCCAATGATTGCTCCCACAGACACCACCTGCCCCATATCTCCCCAGTTCCCCCCTAGCCCCTCCATCCCAATTTACTTTGGATCAGGCGGCCATTTATAAACACAATCTAACCTCCCCCTAACCACCCTGAGTACCTGCACTTCACCATAATCACCAGCCTACATTTCTTTTGTTACAGTTTGAAGCCATAGCTCCTAGTCTTGTCCCTAAAGCCACACAGTCCTAAAGAAAGCCAATACTTCTGAAATTACCGCAGTAAATTCATACAAATTTGTATCCTTAGGGAAGTATCCGCTATAAACTAAACTAATTCTCATTTGATCAAGTTCTTACTTGGGCAATTCTATCTTCCATCTTTGATCAGGATAGCATTTAGGTTAGGATACCATTTAGGCCAGGATACAGACATTATTTATGATAATATAATATGAGGTAGGGGAAGGAAGGCACACAAGCAGTAAACCCACAGGGAAAATGGAATTACAATGTACAGATCTCGGTGATAGGCCAGAAGGACTCGGAGAAAGATCTGCTTGGCTTGTCTGTCAAGATCTGCAAACAAGGGGGAGGTCTGCCTTTAAGGATTCTGATTTTATTGTTTAATGATAAAAAACACTTTCTAATATTCTTATTTAGGTTTAAAGTGAAGATATCAACTTCATTAATGCCATACTTATTTCTGGCATACACGGCAGCTCTGATGGAAATAGGCAGGCAGTTCAGATTTGAGGATGTTGCTCATGCTTATTTTTAAGAAACTTAGAAAATCTGAGTGCTTCTGAATGCAAAAAGGCATATTTTTTTTACATGAATCCACAACCACATCTTTCCTGCCAACATTAGCTCATTTGTTTCCAATGAATAGAATCGAAGGAGTAGCTGATAATAGTCTGGAACTGTATCCTTATGAGGCTTTTGTGATTTCTAATAAACTTGAAGCTCTTATGAATTGTTCAAGGCAAAGAATATCTTTACAAGAAAATTACATCTAAAAGCTCTCCAGGTAATTTTATTTTTCAAACTTTAGTGTGAGGATAAGTGACCTAAAGGATTGTGTTACTCACCAATTTTCTATTACTGCATAGTGCAAGATCTTACAGATGAAATGTATCCTGTGAGTGAAATGCACAAATACCTAGTTCATTAACAGACGCCATATCACGAAAGCAAGGAAATGGCCTTCTAAAACTGCTCTTCACTGTACACAAAGCATTTTTATTTACATCAATTCAATTTGAAATTCAAGCAACATGAATGTGAGAAAATATATACTCAAGCTGCATTTGCTTTCATTACCAGCATAATTTATAGGGCACAATTTTCCTGAACTGCAGTTTTTGCTTAGTCTCCATTTCCCCCCTTTTCTCAGTAAAATAATCATGCACATTACTCAAAAGCAGCAGCAGGAAATTAGCACCCGATGTCCTCAGCAGCTTAGGAATGGTGCTTAAATTGGATGCCTTGCTTACTAATTTCTTCCCATCCACTTTAAATAGTTTGCATTTTGTGTATGAAACATAGTAATAGTTACACCTCACTTTAGTGTGCTTAAATGCAACGGGTTTCTTGAATTCACATATCTTTCCCAGATCCTGTGTACAGTATGAAAACACTGCTAGTAAAGACGCATGTATTATTGATATCAACAATATGATGCATTCCCTTGGGCTGTGAAAAGTGTCAGGCTAGGGCCTCTGAGTCCTCATCAGTTGTCCAGAATTCGCAAGCCTTGCAGCAGCCTCACAGCCATATGGTTAGAGCTTGGGATCTCCCTCCAGTGGACAAATCAAGTGTCAAGGAACATCCCCTTTCTAGAAGAAAATGACTGTGCCTTATTGTGAAATATTCACAGCAAGTGACCGTAAGCCTGCACAGTTTCAAATTCTGCCTCACTTATGCACCCAGGACTAACTTCGCTGGGATCCACCAGGGTGTAACTTGGGGCAGAATTACAGTAGATCCAAAGCTCTTTTGGGGCTGATTCTGTACTTCATCATTCTTAAAGTTTCCTGCCAAGGTCTATAACTCAAGTCGACTCTAGAGGCTCTTGGACCAGGAAAGCAACCTGTAGGAGAACCCAAGAGTCAGCAACAGAGAACTGCCACCTGGATGGTACAGAGATAAGCACGGTATATTAGGCCAGATACAGCACTGTGCTGATGTAGCTGTATTACCCCAGTACTCAGTTGGCTAGTCTGGTTACTTTGCTGTCACCCTATCTGCCTGGCATGCCCTTTGGTCCTTTGTCTCAGCTGGATTTCTGGGCTGATTTATTCCATCTGAAGATGTATAATTGTTTATAACCTGGTTCTTAAGAATCAGAAAGAAGAAGGGATAAATGATAATATTCAACATACCATTAAAGAGGCAGAGGAGGCAGCACATAGCGTCATCTACGTACGTATAAAGATCTTGCTGCACTTTCAGCACTGCATGTAGGATAAAGATGGGATGCACTCTCTTTGGATGCAGCCTGTAGCAGGGTCCGAGCACAGAGAGGACAAGGCACCGCAACCTCTCTCTTTTACTTTGGGGGCTCAAAGTTGCATCGAATTGCTCTCAGCAGTCTTGTACTTAGATTGGAAGCTCCACAAGGTAGAAACAGCCTCTCTTTGCTATATGTCTGTAAGATACTTAACATAATCCAGGCATAATTGCATTGATGCATTCTGCAGTAAATAGATTGTCCTGACTCATTTTATATAAAATAAAATGACAGGATGTATTAGTTTGTGTGCATAGGACAATTGAGAGATGGATGATGTATAAAATAAAAGACACTTTGAAAGGCAAAAATGCATTTTTTATATTTTGAAGTATGTAGGCAAGTATGTAGGCATGTAGTATGTATTTGGCCGGCCCACCCCACAGCCTCAGTGACTTGGGTATTATGGGGATAACTAACCAGTGGTTTGAAGAACCTGATTTCCCCTTATACCTGTCAACACAGGCTAATAAGATGGCAAGCACAGGATCTCCAGCCCCCTTTCCATGTCTGAGTCTGAAGTGTATGTCCCCACTCTGCTATACCAGGAATGGCGGGGTTCTGCCTGGGCCACCCAGGCTTATCATGGAGCACAGTCTGAAATGATGAAAATGTCTCATTTTGGCTGAAACTTTCAGCTTTTGTAATGCATTAAAAAATGTCAGAAGAGAAGGAGCAGGGATGGTTTTTCCTTTCCTTGTGTCTCTATGCCTGCTGGGTATATATTTGCTCCCAAGAAAAAGAAAGAGTCCTTAGAGCCCATACAATGAGCCAAGATAGGCTAAATGAAATAATATTAGTCTGCTTTGCAATTCCTCAAACACTGCAATGTAGAACCCAATTCTAGACTTGTATTCAAGCAAATAATCCCTATTTCAGTAGGGCTCGTCTGGTGGGTAGAGGTTAATCATGTGAAGAAGACTGCAGGATTGGGCCCAACAATTGCACAAGAGAGATGAAAATCTCTCGCCCCTCTCTCTCAGTCGGCAACCTAAATTAAATTGTTTCAAGCAACTGTAAAACTCCTGCCTAAGACTTAATTTAACCTTCCTTGACTTATTGCTTGTGCTCAGGGGACTTTTACTTTTGTTTGTGTAATAAGTGTCGGGTGGTATTTCTCCACAGAACTATAATTCTAAGTGTCAGTCCCGGTCATTTTTGTGCTTTCACTCTATATGGTATTGCATTTAGGAAATATCTTGTTATTTTGATATGGTTTACTTTTTACCGTATGTGGACAACAAGATTTCTTTCATCTTAAAAAGAACCTGCAGGCTTTAATAGGGAAAAAGTAGCAAGAAAGCTAAATCCCTCCATGGCAGTTTTAACAATGTTACATTTTATTTTTTATAAGCTTGCATATATACCTGGTATATAAAAACATATACGTGTATCTGAAATTAGATGTTTTGAAAAGGACATTTCTACCCCAAGGGAAATTCCAATACCATGACATTGATCTCATCCACAAATGGCATGGCAATCGTATCAAATTCGCACTGCATGCGCACATATGGTTTCAGAAACATTAGCATGAAAATGTTTGACACTTTCTATTGAAATAAAACAAACTACCAACATGCTGGTTTTAAAAGTGTCAAAATTTCTTACTGGAAAAAAAAAAGAAAAATCACTTGAAATTAACACTTTCCTATAAAAAAAAGTGTGATAAAACTTCATACTGCCCCAATAATTTTGACTCAAAATCACATGCAAAATATAGCCTGTATCCCCATGCATTAGTTGAAGAAATCAGATTAGTTAGTTATATAGTGACCTACTATGTAGCTCTTGGCCAAATCATCCTATAAAACAACTACATATTAGATAGAAAGCCAGCACCAATTCCTCTATTCATGTTGAATGACTTATTTGCAAATTTTGTCAACTTCATGGCGGTTTGATTCAGTCCTGGGTTTCACCAGGAAGCGTAGGTTCTGCTGCAGCCCAGCCTTAAGTGCAAGCCATCTTAGTGCTTGTTAAAACCCTCGAGGGATTTAAGAAAACAAAACAAGCAAGCAAAAAATCTACTGCAATAAAGGTCTTACAAAAACATATTGTATCATTTTCTCACTGTGAGCTAGGCAGCAAGCTGGTCCCTTGTACATTATAATTGGGGATGCAGCACCTTTTAAGCATGTGTTAACTCCTTAATGCCCTTCCTATGCAATCGCGGTTAAGATAAATAGATGTTTGACCCATGAATTGTAATAGTGGATTTTAAAATTTAGCACTGAAACATCAAATGAGGAAGCAACTGGGAAGGTGCATAGGTTCATGAGTGCAAATGATGAAAATAAATAAAGCCATAGATTATAAAAGGGCTAAATTGAATGCAGAATGTTGACAAAGGGCTCAGTGACGATTTGGTAGATTAATTAATAATATTGAACACTTCAGATGTGAAAAGTGAAATTTATAAACAGTAGCTAATTAGTCTTCACAGTACCTCTGTGAGCTTCTTTACAGATTTTTATAAAATAACACAGAGAGGTTATATGACTAGCCTTGGGAATCAGGCTGCTTCAAAGCAATGCAATCAAACTAGTGAAAAAGCAGTTATTTCAGTTATGAAAACATGAAGGCGGGGAGGGGAAAATTAGACCAGAAGTGCTGTAGCCAGGAACTGAGATGCTAAGGCCAAAATGTGTGCACTTGTTTGTCCAAAGTTTGGCATGAGAATCCATATTTTATTACCTGGAGAGGATGGATTTTCGATCCACATCCCCACCCCAGTAGGGCTGAGAAAACCCCCGAATGGCCTCCCTCCTCTGCCTTCTCCAGAACTGGAGGTGCCTAGACCATACTTCATATGTAGGTATCTAGATATGGTTTTAGTGCCCGACTCACAAAACTATTTAAGCATGCACCTAAATTTTACCATCTGCTCAAGATCCATTGAGCGCTGTCCTGATTCATAGACATAGGGTCATAAGGGACCTTGTAGATCTTCTGGTCCGACCCCCTGCCCTGGGCAGAAGAGAAGACTGGGTTCAAAGGACCCCAGCCAGGTGAACATCGAGCCTCCTTTTAAAGACCCCCAGGGTAGGAGCCATCACCACTTCCCTTGGAAGTTGGTTCCAGATCCTAGCCGCCCTGACTGTGAAGTAGTGCCTCCTGATGTCTAGTCTAAACCTACTGTCTAGCAACTTATGGCCATTATTCCTTGTTACTCCAGGAGGCGCTCAGGGTAACAAGGTCGCTGGTCCCCCCTAGTAAGTTTATAGACGGCCACCAGGTCCCCCCTCAGCCTTCTCTTGTGAAGGCTGAACAGGTTCAGGTCCCAGAGCCATTCCTCATAGGGTCTACCCTACTGTCCTCGGATCATGCGAGTGGCCCTCCTTTGGACCCTCTCAATGCTGTCCACATCCCTCCTGAAGTGCAGTGCCCAAAACTGGACGCAGTACTCCAGCTGTGGCCTGACCAGTGTCGTGTAGAGGGGGAGGATCACCTCCTTGGCCCTGCTTGTGATGCATCTGTGGATGCACGACAAGGTACGGTTAGACCTACTGACCGCGTTCTTGCATTGTCAGCCCATGTTCATCTTGGAGTCAATAATGACTCCAAGATCTCTTTCTGCCACCATGCTTTTGAGAAGGGAGTTTCCCAGCCTATAGATCCTGAGTGAGATCCAACAGGGTCTCTGTGCTGTGTCTACCATCAACCACTCAAAATAGTCTTAAATCATTGAGTTTTGCCATGAACTATGAAGGGAGAAGGACTGGTCCCCAAATGAGGCGCAAGTGGAATGCTCCAATAAACTGTCAGACTAAAACTTTCCCATGAGCTCTTTTCTGACTTCCTCCTGATTTCTGCTCTAATCTAACTATACCTTTAGTTTTCCTTCTGTCTTCACGTGGTGGAAGTGCCATGAGGGTAGTAGCCATCAGGAGGGGCTGTAGCAGGCCCAGTGTTTTAATGCATGCTGATAACCCATTAGCAGTCAGCCCTGGTCTTCTTTTCACTCTGGCATCCTGGTGGCCTCCTTTATCTTGCCTGCCATGCCCTAGTCTTATATATTGGTTTGGGAGCTGGCCCTCAGTTTTGCTGGAGCAACACCTCAGATGCCTTCCTCTGCTCTGCTTATCACCAGGCTCTCTCAAGTCTGGCTCAGTCAGGATCGTCTCTGAACCCTACAGCAACCTCCCTGGTTTATCATTTCACTCACAGCCTTTCTGGCTCACCAGGTACCTCTAGCTCAACCTCAGCTCCAGGACCAATCAAGTCCACAGACCTCATTAAGCCCTAGTCAGTTGGGCTGGTGACCCACCTATGAGTCTTCCAGGACTCTCTCTCACAACCCCTGTAACAACACAATGTGTATGCTACTCAAGTGCCTCAACAGCCTCCCTTCTGTCCAGCATAGCCATCCCAGGTCATGCAGCAAGGCTCCTATAGCCTGGAGCATATCTTGCCCAAAATAAGGAAAACACTTGAACACAATAATCTGAATCAACACATCAAATCCCACCGTGGTGCCTTTTCCTGAGACTTTTCCCCTCTGATTGGCTGGCTATTCCCACCTGTAGCCTTACAGTCTCACTTACAGTTCATAGTCTATAGACTTAGTCTTCTTCAAGGCGCAACTCTTCCCATTGCTGTCTGGGACCAACTACACAGTGCCTCTAAGGGTGCAGACAGATGTGCAGCTTCTGGATCTAATTCATGGCAATTCATAGAAATCACCATGAGTTACACTGATCCTCCCAATCCAACAGATGTTAGCTATTGGATCATGAGGGTAGAGAGTCAGCTCCATTTTGGATCCAATCCAGGGAGAGAGGCTGCATCTTCCCCTGCTTTCCCCTGTGTCTCTTTCCTTGGCTTCACTTCCCCAGATGGGAGTGGGCAGAAAGCAGAGGAGGGAGGCCATTTGGGGGTTTTCTCAGCCCTACTGGGGTGGGGATGTGGGTAGATTGGAGCCCCCTCAAGGTGAGAGGCTCCAATCCACTCCCCCCTCTTTCCACCAGAGTTAAGAAAACCCCAGAAGGGGTCTCCTCCCCTGCTTTCCCCTCCCATCCAGAGATAGCAGCTTGAGCCAGACCGCTGTTGCAATCAGAGCAGACAGAAATTAATGAAGTCACTCTACTCAGAAGCGGCTTCATTTGAACCCATGTACAATGAGGGTTAATTTGTCTCGTGATCAGAGGGCTCTGCAGCCGTACTCTTCTGTTTGGGCATGGCTTTAAAGCAATATCAGGGAGTTCATGGAGAGACAAATGTCATTTCTGCCTATGCCCTAAAGCTCTGACCTTATGCAGTCTCTGTGTCCACTGCTTCCAGCCACAACAGACCTGAACTTAAAGGACTTCTCTACTCCTTTTATTCTCCTACTCATCCTCTTTCTCTTTACTAAGTAATGGGTTAGCAGCTCCATGCAAACATGTCCTTTCTTTTTAAATAATACATTAGCATTTATAAAAGAAAGTGAGTCATTTTCCTGCCCTGCAGAAATCTTGGGTCAGCTCTCTAAAGTAGGTTGAAAACAGGCTCATATGATTCCTGTATGGCAAGGATTTGCAGGTGGGATATACAAGTCGCATGTGTGAGCAAACACACAGTCCTAGGAAGACACATTGCTTTACTGTCAGTTTTTGTTATTCAAGGTTCTGTAAAAAATGTGTAAAAGTGATGGCCTTTCTGGAATCAGCTCTGTAAACAGTGGGAGGGCACCCTTTTTACTTGACTGGAGGCATATCTTGAAGCAGAGTTGTTTTCTGGGAGCTAGTCTTTGGGGTTGGGCTGAAATCCAAATGTGGATGTGGAAATTGTCCCATATCCCATATGCCTATCTAATTTCGGGAATTATGCATTTTTCTAAAGCCGGTTGTCTGTGAATTAATAAAAAAATTAACCGCAAGTGAGAGTTTGGAAGTTCCTTAATAGGTATTTTGATCGATGAATGCATTTTTCAGAATAATTCTGCTTCTACAATGATGATATATTTGTTAAATCAATGACCGTTTAGGGCAAAAATGATGCCCAGAAGCTAAAGTATATCAACAATTGACCTCTATAAGTAATTGAAAATCTTTCAGATGATATCAAAATTAATTTTGGCATCCCTTATAAATACTCTCTTCTATTTTGCTGCTATTTATTTCAAGCTGCTGTCAGTGATCAGTGAGGTATTAGTCAAAGACGAATAAACGTATTAGAAGAAAGAATACCTAATTTTATTTTAACAATAGAGAGTAATATTCTTGGTAATATGGTGGTTAATTAATTCTGTATACCTACTGATAAATCAATTCACTTTCCTGGAATGAGAAATAAGATGAAGAGAAAAAAAATACCCAATATCCAATTTCAGTAGGTTGTCTGAGATGTTGAAATGGAGCCAATAAACATCAAAATGCGATACTACCAAACTGATTCAGGAGAAATGATAGCACCAAATACTCCCCCTATTCCACTTTGCTCATTTGGTGATCCAACCCTCCACAATGTTTGCAATGTTTTCAGAAAGCTATGTTGTTGATGATGTTCAAAGATCATTTATATTTTCAATCAGTCTGTCTCGGTGGGCAGATGCCCCACAGTATAGGTGTGGGATTGAATGGATGTGGAGCCTGACCCAAAGCCCAGTGAAGTTGGAGGGAGTCTTGCTGTTGGCAACACTGGGTTTTGGCTCAGAGCTTAATACAAAGGCAAAACACAGACTTAATCTTATGCTGACTGGCAATGGGAGTGTTGCCATTGGCTTCAGTGGTGCAAGATCAGGTCCTAAAGGCACAATTCAATTCCCATTAAAGGCAATGACAATCTTTCCATTGACATTAATGGGTTTTGGATTAGATCTTAAATTATCTCCTCCTCTATCTCTGTGTATACCTCAGGCTATATAAATACAATAATTCTTCTCAGAAAAGGCCATAGTTGCATAGAAATTATACAGCAACTTGGAAAATGTGTCATGCAGTAGTTCTCTCTGTATGTGCAAGGATAACTTTCCTTCACTTTTTGTGAGAAAAAGGAAATAGGTAACAGAGCCCTGGCTCAAGATGGCACTGGCACCACTTCTAACCTCCTGACTACTGTTCCCAGGCTGTCCCCACCTTGCTGAAGGTAGCCCAGGACATCCCTGGGAGCCAGGACAGGCAGAGAGTCTATTTCCACTTGGAAAATATCAAATCCAAATATTTCCACTGCACTTCTTCAAAATTTCCCTCCCCAAAGAAAATTCAAAACTTCTAGCTTTTGTTCCAACTTGAAATAAATATATATCTTTAATATTGGAACTTCCCATGGGACAGACATCCTGATTTTTGATCGGCTTCTAGCAGTCTCTCTTTCTTCAGTGCTTTTCAGCTACATGTGCCAAAGCATTAATATGTTTTTGTACATTCAAAAACATTTTAAGATCCATGGTGGGACAGATACTTGTATTAGGAAACACAAGCCATCTTAAGAGACAAGTAGACTATGTGAATGTACTCAAGTAGGTTGAGGTTCTGTTCCACTTTTTTTTCTTAACAATTGTTCTTAGCCGCCTCCTGCAACTGTTTTTGATGACTATTTTGTGGAAACGAGCCTACCCTAAAAGCAACTGAGCCAACTTGTGTGATTAAAAATACTCACCATCCCTTTCCACCAGAGACAGCACAGAGATCAGAAACTAGCCACAGCCAGGTAGCAATGAATTCTCCTCTTAATAGAGAATAACTTGCAGATGCAGGAGTGTTACTGCCGATTCCTGCTCTTTTGGGAGCTGGTGGGGAGAGGGATGATGAGAACAAGTAGAGGCAGGGAGTGGGTATGATGGAGCTCCATCTTGCTATGCCTCAACTCTGTAGGAACAGAGCTGATTAAGGGCTCTGGGGCTAGTAACACAAGTTGCATTTGCCCTGGGACCGGTTGCACCGGTGTTTGTCTCAGAATAACAAAGTCCCAAGATTGGTGTGTACACAGATTGCCCTTCCCATTAGGGTTTAGTGAGTGGCTGAATGCACTGCTGCTTTTTAGGAGATGTGTTGCCAGTAAGTCAAGGGCAGTGATCCTTCCCCTCTCTTCAGCACTGGGGAGGCCACATCTGGAGTCCTGTGTCCAGTTTTGGGCCCCCACTACAGAAAGGAGATGGACAAAATGGAGAGAGTTCAGTGAAGGGCAACAAAAACGGTTTGGGGGCTGGGGGACAGGACTTATGAGGAAAGAGTGAGGGAACTGGGCTTATTTAGTCTAGAGAAGAGGGGACCGAGGGGGGTCTTAATAGCAGCCTTCAATGGAGGTTGGGGCTGGACTGTTCTCAGTGGTGACAGAACAAGGAGCAACGGTCCCAGGTTGCAGCAAGGGAAGTTTTGGTCAGCTATTAGGAAGAACTTTCTCACTAGGAGGGTAGTAAAAGGTTACTCAGAGAGGTGGTAGCATCCTTGGAGGTTTTTAAGACCTGGCTAGGCAAAGCCCTGGCTGAGATGATGTAGTTGGGGATGGTCCTGCTTGGAGCAGGGGGTTGGACTAGATGTGACCTCCTGAGGTCCCTTCCAACCTTCATTTTCTATGCGTCTATGATTCTTTTCTGCTATTGATTCAATGACATAATCCTGGGACAACTGTCGAGATGCACTTTGCTATGTCCTGGGATGAACTGATAGTACTTCTTATCCCATGAACCTTCCTAGGAGTTATCCCAAATAAGGGTCATGGATGTCTGAACAATTGCACTTTGTCCCAGGAAAAATGCTTTCTCCTGGGACCTGTTCAGAGCCTGGATGAGTAGCACAAAACACCTTCCAGGAAACAACTTCGACTTGGATTAGAGCTGGGTTTGACTCTGAAAACCAGGGACCCAGCAGAGAGAACACCCATCCTCTGTATATTCCCTGTGAAGTTTAGCATGGTTTCCTGAGGCCTGACTGATGACTTTTGAATGCTAGGGATTGGCAATGCTGTCACCATCCTCACTAACTGTGTATTTTAATAGGTCATGATTTATATTGGTAAGAGTATGTGATAAAATATACATGATGGGAAATGCAGCCAACTTAAGGTAGCTGCAGGAAATCTAACTCCTGTGCACAGGGTAGCTCAGCCTTGATGTTGGTTTGACAATAGCCTCTGCACTTGTAAAACAGTAATCCGTGCCCATTCTGGGGGAGTTATAACAGGTGAATCACTAAGCTCACAAATAAGATTTAGGAGCGCATTCTCTGCACCGAGCACCGGGCTTTGTGCAGCTCCCATTAACACCAAGCTAAAAAATACAGCCCAAAGCACAAATCCAGGATAAATATCAGATGTGGGAAATAAAAGTTATGCTTTAGTCTATCCTTCATCTCAATGCCTGCAGTCTCACGACTCCTTCCCAGCTTATTTGTGTTCTCCTTACTTCGATATCATCCTCCAGTTTGGTTGTGTTTCTTCCCCTGGCTTCTCTGCTCGCTTCCCTCTGATCCCCTCTGCTCCTGCTGAAGTCTGAGTGCAAAGGCAGTAGCAACAGTCTCTCCCCTTTTACAGGGCCCTTTTCTTTCCCCTGCTCTGCTTGTGCCCCCCTTGCAATTCAAGATCACCTCTAGGAGATGGGAAGGAAGACAAGGTCACAGCTCTGATCCCCTCCCACTCTTCAGACACCACCCAGTGTTGCAGCCTCTCTTACAAAAGAAAGGATGCTTTTATATTTGAAACACTCTCTTGGGACTGAAGAAGTCCAAAATGTGTTCCCATCTCTGCTACTAGTTCCTCTCCATGACCTTTGGCAAGTCACCTAATAAATTCATACCTCAGTCTCCCCTATATGAAGAGTGGGTAACAGTACTTCCTGTCTCCCATTATCACTCAGTCTTGTCTACTGAGACTGTAATCTCATTGGGGTGGTGACTTTTTGCAAGAGGCCTTTCTATATAACCTCTTATGGCTGTGTTCTACCATGTACTTAGATACCGCTGGTCCCCACTGGTGCTAAACACAGTATTTAGGAGCCAGAGATTTGATTTTCTGTTCAAACCCATCCCCAGATATCCATTAGAGCAGCCTGCAAGCTGTACTAAATCCTGTCGACCAGCTACAGCTGTGCAGGGACCACAGACCATCTGGGTATAGCTGATGTGCATCTGTCTCCGGCCTCATCCCTGTCCTCTACAACCCCATCATTCATTTGCCATGCCTCTTTCTAAATTGTGCCTACCTGGGGCTAGAGAGAGGGAGGGGAAGGAGAAAGGCCTACTAGCCTCCTGCCTGCTGAGGTCTTTCCCACAGTAGGGGCACCCAGCAAGCATTGATGGGGGTTCGGAGTGACGGAATAGGGACAACAACCTAGTCAGATATTTTGATCATATCCTTTCTATTTCTAAGTCTTTAAACTTCTCTTTCCTCTGTGTTCTTATAAATGAGGACCATGGGCAAATGTTTATTATTACTTATTCAGTTCGCACATTAACCTTCTGTACTGGTGGGCGGTTTCATACGCTAAGTTTCAGCATGATGTGAGTTTGTTACACTTGAACTTATGAATCAGGTGTTGCGGGGAGGAAAGAAAAGGACTTTTATCATGGAAATACTCATATATACACATACTGCATTAAGTGCATCAGCATGAACTGTGCCCCTACAATAAAGGTTGTTTTAATTTGACTACGAATGAATAGATCACTGTGAATCAATTACAATCTAATAAGGGTCTTATTGTAAAACCCGCTGATAAGACGGAGTGGCATTGTTCAGGACGGCACTTCAGAGAAACGGGATTTCAAAGGAACATAGTGCTGCCTTTTAGAAATCTTTGATCTCCAGTTCTAATGGGAATTTAGAAATACCCATCTCCAACTCTTTCCATGTCACAATAAGCAGTTGTTAGATTATTCTTAAGGGAGACTTTCCTTCATACAGCTTGAATAAGAAAGGGGCTAGCAGTTTCTACATGCGACATTAGGCCTTAAATGCCTCTTGGTTGTAGATGGCTGCCCCAGTACTCCACAGAGCAAGACAGAGACTGAGATTTAGAGTGATTGTATATTTTCACTTGCATCCACTCACAATAAATGCACAAGGATGACGCAGCCCGTGGCAGGAAAAGATGTGTTTTGAGACTGTAAATGTTTTCTCATTAAGAAGCTGGATCACCATGTTCCTCCATGGGCAGAAGAGTGATGGACCCATATGGAGCTTCCTCCATACCTTGCTATCAGAGACTGGGTACCCATACTCTTCAGAATGACCTACCTTGGTCTTTAGGTGCACATCTAACTATGCTGTGAGGCCATTCCTCACAGAGCCACTCCAAAAGAGCTGTCCTATGAAGGAATCTCATTGGACTTGCCCTGAACAGGTGATCATCACCACAGAACATGCTGTGCCAAGTACTGCATGATATTGCTGGAGTGCTACACAGAGGAGATATGAGAGTGGACATATATAATTTAGAGCAGCTTCTAGTGGCAAGTTGAAATGTATAGCATTCTTCTTGCACCATCAGGCCAATAGTTGATGTTATACCTTGCTTCCTGATCAAGCAATTCTTCAACACCAAGGGGCAACTTTTGCTAGGAAACCAAGACTTTCTGGCCAACTCATCCTATCAGTATTTCCACTCTATAGGAGCTGTGGGGAGGGATAATACCACAGAAAAAAAGTAAATCTATTTTCTTCCTCTGCGTTGGAGGTGGGGAGAGGCGTTTCCTTACACATGGGGGGGTGGGGGCAAAATTTCCTCCTTAATTTTAAGCAAATGTTTAAAAACTAAGAAAAGGTAGAAGAGAGGCATGTGTGCATGCTTGTGCAAAGAGACCATGGTTAGTCTCCATGCCTACAGTAATAGTTAGGCTGGCTTATGAAACCCAACATAGTTATTTTTGATGGAGCCTTGCATCTCGCCACTTCAGTTACAACTCGTATTAATAAATGTGACAAACTTTGGCACCATGGAAGTTAATAGCCAAGCCTCTTGCACATAGCAATAGAGGGAGGATTTCCTAATTTATTTATTGAAATCATACAGTCTTAGCAATATCTCACAGTCCTGGATAATAAAGGCTCATTTAGCACGGGGAGAAGTGTTGGTTGGTACACTAAATCCTTTCTTGACAACAGTATGGTTGTCTCTCAGTTCCATCAGACACTAGAAAGAGCTGGTGGCAAGGTTTGCACATCAGAAGAAGGCCAGAACATCTCACAAGGCATCACACCTAGGCCAACTAGAGTCTCTTATGCCAACGGAGCCTAATTCTCAAGGTGGCCACCTGTTTTGCAGAGCCAGTTTCCTAGATAAGGTCTGAGTCCAAGTCAAAGGACTGAAGGATTAGCTATAGAAACACTGGTCAGTCATATTTTCAGGCTGTACCTATTTGTTTGGCTCTCACAGACTTCTGCAAACTCACAGTTGCTACAACAGACTGCAACTAGATCATTGTAAGTAGGCCACTTACCCCACTTCTGAAATAGGCAAGTTAGCTCTGACTCCACATTTTTAAACCACTTCTATTCCTTTCAGGAAAGGCTTTGACAACCATAAAAAAAACTATCAGCTGAAACCACAGTAAACAAAATTCCCTAGCCTCTTGAGAAGATAGGAGAAAAGCAATTTTAGCTCTGTATTTCCTCACAGCACCAGGCTGCAGTCTTCTCCTGGAGTTCTCGAATCTCATTATGGCTCCACCCTCATCACCCGGTCATCAGTCCCACCTGGCTCCAAGTCTCCCAGCCAAGCAGACTATTAGGCCGTGTGTAGACAAAACAAGGGGCATGTGTGCACAGCACTTTAAAGTGAGCTAAGTGCTTTTGCACCACTTTAATAGGAGGTGTTAGCATGCATTGGCAGCATATTGCATGGTAATTCCAGCCACTGTAGCAAATTTGGTGGCATAATGTGCCTTTAATGAATTGGGGCACAGCAAACTAAAACTCCGAGGAGGAATTTTAGTTTGCTGCCCTACTGCTGCAAAGCAAAGCATAGGGCTCTGTGCAGCTCGGGGGCTCTGCAGGAAGCCTGTGCAGGCAGCCTGGCAGCAGCCTGGGAAGGTGGGCTCTGCCTTAAAACTCATCCTAAGTATGGTTACTGTTAGAGCTGGTTAGACATTCAAAGTCCCTGATTCATGAATGAAATCCCTTGTTTCAGTTCCCTATTATTTGTAGAAATGCAACTAGTTATTCTGGCAGCTGCTGAGTATTTGTGAATGCATTGGTAAATCCTAAAAGTTTCACAAACATTTTTCAACTAAAGTTAGGTACCAAAATGCAATGTTTTTCTTTTTGTTGTTGTTGTTGTTGACAAGATCAGGAAGTACGATAGTGAGAAAATATGACCAGGATGATGCATATCTATGGCTCTCAACCATATCTAATGTTAAAATGATTAAGGATAAGAACATATTAAACCACACATTTCAGGATTTGAGCCATTAGAGGTTAGACTTAGGATCTTCTTACATTTGGTTTGGCAACATTTTCCTACCTTCCTCTGAAGTATTGAGTACAGGACATTTTTAGAGCTGGAATGATGTGCCACGTGGGCTATGGGCCTAATCCAGTTTGGCAGCTCTTATAAACCTTCCTTTATTCATAATTCTCTTTTTTTTTTAAAGTTAGTATCATCCAGTCAAGGGACATAAATAATTTCATGTGATTTAGGTAATTGCTTATATCACAAATCATCAGCAATTAATATTCAAATGGTTAAAGTGAAGAAATGTGAGCCTGAAAAATTATTTGTCCAGACTATATGGAGAATGCTTAGTGAGAACAAATAGATTTGTATAAGTTAAGACTGGCTCATGAATGATTGATAAACAGAATGAAGATAAATGTGCAGCAAATGTTATCAGCAGCAAATAATTTGAGGATCTCAGCAATATAATTAATAATGGGAGAATATCACATATTTTGGTGGAGCAGTGTGGTTTAAATTAGTAATCAGTAAAGTCAGACAATGATACTTATCTGAACCACCCGGACCTATTTTACTCTGCATAACTAGGCTAGCAATGCCAGTTCAAAGGATTTGTTTAATACAGCCTCGGGTGCCTCCTTTCTCATTTGTGCCAGGAATATTTTAAGTGCAGTTTTTATTATGATATGTTGTCTTCTCTGATTCCAGTTCCAGGAAAAAACAAAAAGCGCATGAAAATGCAGTCAGATTTAGTTAGGTAGCTTTAGCTCAGTGATCAGAATAGGCTTATATTTTTATTTGAACTGAACTGATTTGCTCATTCCTGTATGAACCTCTTTTGTTCTTGACGGCAAAATGAAACAATCATAGAAAATAGGTATGCGAGGGACTTTGGGATGTCATTATTTCAATCCCCTGCTTAAGGCAGTATCAGCCCTAGCTAAACCAGCTCAGCTGAGTGTTTGTTTAACAACAGCCTTTGACAACATTAACATACAAAACTATTCACGTATTCAATCGGCGAGGTACACAAACAGGGTTTGGTCTTCTGCAGAGATGAACTTTGCCACCCAGTCCCTTGGACACCAAGAGAAATGCTCCAAACTTTTTCCTCTGTTTCTTTTTTAGGGCTTCCCAAAGCAAAGAGCCTTTTAATGACATAGATATAAATTACTCGTTATCAAACAGGTTCCAGGAGAGACTTATGACTTCCTTTTCCTAAAAGGGCATTTTAGTGCATGTGCCAGTGCCAGGTTGAGAAGTTTGGCCAATGAGGTCTTCTCTTTATCTATGGGAGAAGTGTGGCATAAACATCTTCACACACAGCCCCATCCAATCTGGAGGTGACATGCCAATTCTTCCATTGAAGAACTGATTCATTCTCCTTGCCTCGCTATATCAACCCATGAAGGTATCTCTCTCATCAAAAAGCCAACCCTATTTGCACTGATATTTTTCATTTTAAAGAAAAACTAGGCTTTTAGTAACAGAAGAATATTCAAGCCACTTAGTAATGTGCTTTAGTGTGAACCAAAAATTAAACTGGGATGGTTTACTATTTTTGTGTTAAAAAAGGACCATAAATATTATGACAATTTTTTCAGTAAAAGTTTCCTTTTTAAAACAGGCCACTTCCCTTTAAAAGTTTCAACCGGGTCTAGCCTTTTTGTTGAAGGACAACACAAATGCTAATACTTTTGTCTAACCAAATGATGCATTTCACATCTACTGAATAGTGAAACGAGGCTACCACTTTGGTCTGCAAAGTCATGAGAACAAGTAATGCAGGACTGATGAGATTTACTGTAGGGAATTCTAGTCCATCCTCATGCCTAGCATTTAACTTCCTAAATGTAGAAGTGAGCCCCTCTCTATCCCATTACCAAACCACTGGAGCATTCAGGCATCATTTTTGCATGATTTACAGGGCTGTTTCTTTTTGGCAATGATAAGGAGGCAAAGGAGAATGGTTACCAAGAAAGGAGAAGTTGTCTATAGCTTAAATTTAGGATTGGATTTAGAATGAAATTTAGGATTTAGAGGACAAGGCAAGCTATGTTATATTTTATGGGTAGAAGGGATATGATGACTACCTATTTGTGCACCGGTCCCCCTTTGTGAAATCTGCTGCATCCTGAGGCTAAAAACAGACATTGGACTTATTCCAGGTCTAACTGTCCCAGGCTTTAACTCACATGAAAACACGTGGGTGATAGTCGTTTACACATGCAGCTTGAATGGCAGCTAACTCAAATTACCCCTAACTGTCCTGCAGAAAAAAGGGTTATTTAAGTATTTCACAGGTACTTAAAGTGTGGCAATGAGTGAATATGTCTGTAGGATCCCAGAATAAAAGACTTTGTCCTGGGAGAAATCCAAGGTCTGTTTTTTTTGGCCATAGAGGGCTTGTGAGAGTTGCTGGTTGTTCAGGCCCTGGTCTGCCAGGGGCAATCCTACCTTTAGAGTTGAATTGGACATTACAGACATGTAAGATTCAATTGTAAAAGTAAGATGTATGAGACAGACTTAGGCATTTCAGCATCTGTTGCCTAGTGCAATTCAAAACCTGGGTTTTGGCATTTTGATGCCACATGCGATGAAGGAGGAGAATTAGGTACCCATGAAATTAGGTGCAAGGACACCAGCTTGATGAGAGACCACTGAGGTTGGAGGAGTGCCCCACAAAGGGAACGGGGCATCTCACTTTGGCATTTAGGTGGGTGCCTCTGTCCCCCAGAAATGTTCAGCCAGAGGTCCCTTGCCTATGCCAGGTTATTCCTTTCATGCAAAAAAAATGAAAGAGGAAGAAAAGTTTGCACCCCTTTCCCACCTCATATGAGCAACACTCACAAGAGACAGCAAAGAACTTCAGTTCAAAACTATTGTCTCCTTGATTTGGAGAGATGATTTGAATCCAGGGTGGTTTGAATCCAGACCAGAACCCCTGGTCTTATAGGGTATTCTGGGGTGGATTTTTCTTTCTTTATGTTTTGAAGAAGATACTTAAATATTCACTGAGCCAAAGAAAGTAGGAGATTGACTCTACAGCACGGTAGTATCTTCAGTCACCTGGAAGATCCAAGTTCAAGCCCTGCTCCAGTGTTTGTTATACAAAGCAGCCACACCAGTAAAGATGGAGAAAGAATAACTAGACAGAATACCTGACTTGGGCAATGGTTTGTATGCTCTGTTGGATGCACAGATTCAAGTCCCAGCTCCAAATTAGGCAGAGAAGGTATTTGAAACAAGATTTTCTATATCTCAGCTGAGTAGTCTAACACCTGGGTCAGCAGATACACAAAAAAGGAAGCACAGCTCCTGTTGGCTTTCTTCTGTTGCGAGGTTAAGCATGTTTGTTTGTAGATCCTGCTGGGTTTTAGATGAGAGATCAACACTGTCAAGACTCAGGTGATTATATACAAGACCAACTGCAGAAATATATATGTGCCGGTGACTTTACCGGAGGAAATGTAAGTGCCATAGGTCTTTCGGTACTAATGTGCTTGGGTAGCAGCTGAGCAACATTTTATGAAGGTCAGTGAGCACGTCTACATGTTCATTAATGCGCCTTTGCTACTGTGTATTAAGTTTAGTACCTGTACTGTGAGATGCTAGATAAAGGCACAGTAGCTGCACTAATGTACAGCAGCAAAGGCAATTTTTTTGTGATGTTTAATGTGCAGTAGACTAATTCTACTGCACATTAGCACAGGTTTTGCTGTGATGAAAAAATCTACAGTAGAACAGTCTACTGTGCGTTAACGTGTCTTGTGCAGATGCATCCAGTGTCACCTAAACATAAATCCTTCTTTTTAATTTAACCCCCAAATCTCAAGACTTTTCCTTTCTTTCTATCTATCTATTGAATGTTGTCATGCATGTCAGTAGGTATTTTAAGTTTTTTTTATTAAGTGATTAATTCTCTGCCTCCTATATGATTCTCCCTAATCCCTGATCTCTATATCGTAGGCCATATTATTGTTATGGAGTTAATTCAGGCTATAATTTCTGCAACATTGTCATCCCTTTACATTTTCTCTGCATGGAGGTTAATGTTCCTTTAATATCTCTGCCTGCCCTTATTGTCCTTTTCCACACATACGAATGATCTGAAAGCACAGGCTCACTGACAAGACTGAGAGTGACAAGAATCTCTCTCTCCTTCATACTTTGAAATAATGCATCATAAGCAGAAACGGCAGAAGGATGAAAGAAAGAGAGCTTTGTGTTTCAGACCAATTGTTCATCTGGGATTCTGTCTTCTTCAGGATCTTCAAATGTTTTTTGTAAATCTAAAGGAATTTTTGACATGCACCTGGTTTCTTCCCACTGGAAAATGAAACAGTGTGAAACGTTCATTCTCTAACACAGGTACAGGTCTGCAAAGCCACTCATAAGAGGAAATCGCTGAGATGATTGTAGTGCTGTTATTGAGAAGATTGGCATTATCTGATTTATTCAGTAGATGTTATTTACTTATAACAGTTGTTACTGTTCATTTACAACAGCTCTTGCCAAATTCTCAGTACTTTCCCTGAAGAACGATGATGATCTCCGCTCCGAATTGCTAACACCCAAAGGGCAGTCGAGGAAACAAGGACAAGGGAATTGGGAATGATTTTTAGGCAAGTCACTTTGATTTCCTGTACACAGTCCAGCAGAAGAGTCTTCCTAGGAAAGATCTGCATCATGTGGGCAGGGAAGGTACCTTGCGGGGAGCTTGTGCCATGCTTGTGGGGCAGTAGGCGAGAAAGCCGAAGGCTGATGATATGAGAAGCTGACAAATGGATGGACATGGTTGGGAGCATCAGTGAAGTGGGAAGCCGCAGGTGGGGGCAATCTGAAACCTGCCAAGGAGAGGATGAAGATAACATGATTAATAATGAGCCTGGCTTTCGGCCCAGGGAAAGCACAGAGATTGTAGTAAATCTTCTTTTATGGGTGGAGTTCAAGTGTTGATGTAGTGTCGAGCAGTTTAGGATTTCTCTCTGAATAATTACCTGAGGCAGGCATATGCATATGCCTCTGATCTATTCCACAAGCCACAGACCATGCCAGCTTTGGCCATGTGTTTATACTCCTTAGCTGTAGTCCTAGCCCAGCAAAGCATTTACAACACACGCTCAAATCTGCCACCCAAAGCCCCTTCTGTAAGGAGGAGAGTGTATCTGTGTCATAGCAAATAATACTTGTAGCACCCCTGCAGGTGTTTCATAAGTTCCCTGGTATACCTGGACTATTACTCCCTGCTGCCACTGAAAAATGTCTATGAGCTTTCAGTGGCCTGTGAGCCTTTACAGAGCCCAGAGAGGCAGAGAAGTGCGTGAGAACCGTGCATCGCTTTTGTTACCGACTTACCTGGCTCCTTAACAGTTGCTCATCTCAAACACCTTTCATTTATCAAGAGCTGCCACACCCCCAGCTGCCCTATAGATATTTAACTTTCTTCAGTCAGTGTTACATGATGCTCCTCAACGCCTGTTTTGGACCGAGGTTGTAGGAATTAGATCAGTCACCTTAGTTAAAACAGGGCATGGCCATTTCAGAGTAGATCGTGAATGCTACACGCTGAGCAGCCGAATGAAGATATGCCAGTGGTATCTGGAAGAGCTTTTTTGCACATCAGTAAAGCTAGCCAAACTTTCCTTTGCAAAGAAACTGTATAATAACTTTCAGTTTATGTTACAGATTGTTATGACAAGCAAAATTCATATCTGGATTTTGAACCTCCTGGTAGCTTGTGGGCTGGGAGCCAGAGGTTTGCTTTGGACTCGTGATCTTGGCAGCTGGAGTTGGGATACCCTATCCTGCGTGCCTGTGGCTGTTAGGATCTGGAGTTTTGGCCTCAATCCCACAATGCAGCCTTATAGAAAAAAGAGCACTTCAGCCCAAGCTTAACCCTAGCCTTGTAGAGATCAACTGAAGCTAAGGGCTTGCCATCTTAATGCTTATTGCATAGGGGTGGACTTTGCACTTGGTTACATTTTATTTTTCTGAGTCCAGGCCTGAGTTTAGTCCTGTTATAGTATAAGACCTGTGAAATTCAGAACTAAATCTGATAGCTGGGCCTGCTTGGAGCAGAGAAGTTGGATGTTTACGTTTTTTAAAAAGATTCAATGAGAACTTTAGAATAATCTGGTGAACACAGTTTGTAAAATAACTGCAGTAGCGATACGCTCTAACAAGTCCAGATGGATCAAATCTCCAAGGAACATTTGTATTTATAGCCTCCTGCTTATTATTTTAACTACTAACTTTTACGAGGTAAACTCTCATTATTATTTCTATAGTCTTTTACTGTCTCTTAAAATCAGTGGAAGGCAAAAGAGGGCTACAAATCTGCTGTGTTTACAGCTACCGAGCTAAATTCTAACAATGATCAGATTCCCTGTACATTTCTTAAATAAAACATGAGGATAACACTGTCTCCTGACCCACCTTTTCCCTGAATAAAAACAGAGATGTTCTAACAATTAGGGAAGTGTCAGAGCTATTGATTGCTCAGCACTTAATGACTGCTGCATTTTTGAATACAGGCACTAAACTTAACATCACTAAATGGAACAAATGCTGCACTGGCATCCACCCCATAAAACCACATTGAAATAAATGTAAGTCAGTCCAGAATGTAGCCCCTTGTGTAGTAAATGCATCTTGTAAAATCAAAACTTTTGCAAAGTTGCTGGGAATGTGAAAAGGTGTTGAATACTCAATAAATAATCTAATGGCTGACAGAGTTTCAGTACTCCTGGGTTCTCTTCTTCAGTCTGCAACTAACTCTCTCTGCAAGCTTGGATCCATTGCTTCACCTCTTACGTTCCAAATTGCACATCAGTAAAAACAGATTCAATAATAATTTCTTCTTTCTGCTTGAGTGACTTGATTTTTGTACTACAGGGGTGCCTAGAGATCCCAGGATGGCGGCACCTTTGTTTTGGTCATAGTATGAATACTACTTCTATTTAGACTTCAACGGTTTTGGAGGGTTAATGTGGACTGAGAAAAAGAAATGGCATAAAATACTCTAAGACTAAGGGTGGGGTTTGGTTCTGTTTTCTTGCAAGCTGCATGGACCGTTCACAAATAAATGCTGATTGTTTTTTTAATACAACCCAAAATCCCATTTTATCAATGTTTTTTATTCCCCAAGGATTAGAATCTCCTGCTTAGCCTACATTTTTTTTTTTGTTCATAATATGACTTTTGTATTTTCTGTTTGGCACCTTGCTGCACGGCACACGACTTATATTTATTAGATGGACGGCAGAAATAGAAGTGGGTAACTGATTTCCACCCCTTCCCCCCCTTAAATAGTTATTTGTTGAAGAGTGAATTTTTAGTTGATCTGAAACTATTTGCAAATTCAGGTCACATTTGTTGAATAATTTTGGCTGAGCTGTTTAAAAGATTCACTTTAATTTGAGCAATGTATTTAATCTAACCTGAAACTTAAAAAAAAAAACAAGTCAAACCACGTTTAGTTTTGGAAGATTAGAAATGATTTTTTTTTTAGTATTTTAGTGATCCTGAGCCCCCACCACCCCCAAAAAATCAAATATATTGACTAGGACCTGTGTAGGCTATATGGCCATAGATCACTGAGTCCTTTTAATATGACATACTGCTATGATTACAAGTATTCTTAAATTTCAGAATGGAAAAAGTGGGAATAGGTAGGGAAAATATATAGAGTTTATTGGCTTAGATAAACCTTAATCTTCTTTCCTACAAGTATTAGCTGTATTAGCCTTTACACTGCATTGCCTTCCAGGACACCAGACAAGGTTATGCAGTCCTTTTCCATCATGGAAATATTTGTAATGCTTATAGGAAATGCACAAAACAAGAAATACTTGAAATGTTTAGGTCCTTCTGACTGCAGAGTGAAAGATATTGGAAATATTTATCATCTGTCTGTCTCTAGTAAGTCAGCTACAATAAATGTCCAAACAGGATGAATTCGCCAGTTCAAAGACTCACTTCATCTGTGTGTTTAGAAGCTATGGTATCAAATGCAAAAGTGTAGCCAATGCCCCCCCAAAATAAATAAATCATAAAGTCCTTTTAAAGTGATTTACGTTGTGTTGACAGCAAGAATTTTTGATAAATTTAGTGTAGCATCCTGAAGTAATTCCCCAGTTTGACATAATTTGCGTTGCACTATAATTGGATCTTCTCTCGAATATAAATTGATTATACTTCAAGAGCATGTAGAACCCAGCTATGATTGTGGAGATCTGAATATTGAGGCTCTCAAGGAAGACAGATGATTCAGTGGTGCATGGCTAATTCAGAACGAAGGTGGCATGAAGGTCATTTTCGTGCCACAACCCTCCAAGCTCACAGCCCTCAGTATTGAGGATTTGGCACTTGCCATTTTTATTGACAGAGGTATTATGGTAATTGTGATGATGTAGTAAGGCACTGAGAAGACAGATGGCCCTGAGCTTTGAAGATACTTGGCCACCAGAAAAGCCAGAGGAAAATGGGTCATATTTATCCTTCGCTGACATCAGTGCCGTGAACATGTATGACCAAGGATAAGAGTCTACGGAGACGCTCTTGTTTATTCCACAGCACTTCTGAGCCACTTAATTCTTAATCTCCGCATTGATGAATTTTGGCACAAACTTTCAAAACATAGAGAATAGATGTCAGAATATTTTTACTTTTCCATTCTTGTAAAAATGTTTTCCCTCCTTACTAATCTCCGATTGTGACACAAAATGTGCCTTAAGCATTCAGCGGCGCATCAAAACTGACAGCTGGATCATAAAATAAAGGCAATGTTAATGTTTTGCTAAGTGAACATGCTGGTGGATATTTGCTGATCTCTATCAGCTTAATTCAGCACACCTGTACAGCTCAGTGTACAGTGCTGCCTCAGTGCCTGAGAAATAAAATAACGTGAAAAAAAGGAATGAGCAAGACAGTGTTTTCAGTTGCGCGTTAAAATATTTCTACTTGAAACTTGACTTCAACTGGCAAAAAGCATAATTCATAAGAGCACATCTGGGATCGTATTTGTTTAGGAGAGGGCTTATGGGGGTGATATATTATGAATTTGCAAGGGCTTGTGGGAAGAGGTTAAGGACTAAATGGATTTTTATTTCAGCGAGAGATAAAGGTAACAAATATAGTGGAAATTTAATTAACTGAACAGGATGATACATTTTAGGAAGGGCTGGTTTTGGCAAAGCGTATACAAAGGGGAAATGAGCTGAATTGTATAAGCACACAATTGATGGAGTTATTCAGAGATGATATTAAGGAAGTGCGTTTTGGAAGCTGTGTTAATTCTTTAGGGAACAAAGCTGACAATTTAAAGAAAAAAATTAAGATTTGGAGTAAAGAGTTGATGGTGATTTGGCTTGTTGAGAACTCTTAAGAATAACAGAAAGGATAAAAGGTTAGCAATCATTACGAGTGATTTTGCTTTAAATTTGGCTCAGCATAGATAAGATGCAATGCTTCAAGGAACTGATTGGATTGTGAATTGGTTTGGTAATGGCAGGTTTTTAGTAAATGTTTAATGAATCTGTTATATTTAACGAAGGATATTTTCCCAGATAGAGAGTTTTTTAATGGATCAGATAAAAGCATAACAAGATCTAATGGGTGGGAGTCCACATTAGAAGAATTTAAACAGGAAACAAAGAGCAAAACGTTAACAGGGGGAGTAATTAGTCATTTCAAGAACTTATTGGAGGCATCGAGGGAATTGTCCATCACTTACATGCTGAACTACAAGTTTCTGAGCTTAGTATGGGAATTATGAGTTGAATTTCTATGGATTGTGTTATGCAGCAGGTTGGACCAGATCATCTTCAGGACTTCTTTTGGCCTTAAAATCTAAGCATCTATGAAATGGCCTAGTCAAGGGCCAACTTCTCTCCCCATGTGATACTGCCACAGTTGAAATCAGTGGAGGGACTTGACTTGAGTTCCCTTTGGCTTCTCAAAGAATAGAAATAGAGCATTCTCAGTGCCACCCGTTTTTTAAATTGGCACCCTCTTGTAACTTAGTCTAGATGTACTGATCCTCAAATCTCAGCATTCACAGGAAGTTGAGAGCAAACTTGAAAACCAAGGGAGAGATCAAATGCTTTGTGTGAGATTGGTGACTGGAGTGGTTTGGGAAATAGTTGATCGTTTCTTTTTGTCGAAATGTGCCAATTCCCTGAAAATAACCAAATAATCTCAGGATGTGGATTGCTTCATGGAATTGCAAAAATAAAAGGAAAAAAAAAGAGGGATAGAGGGAAGTGACGAGAGAGTTTTGAAATTGTCTAACAAAGATTTTCTTTTTCTTTCAATAACAGGTAAAAGAGTAAAAATTAAAAAAAAAATCTGAATTGAAATGAAATATTTCAAAATGATTTAAACTAACATTTTGATAGGCCCAAGGTAATTTTCTTCTCGGTTTGTTGGTTCATGAATAATTTCAAGATTTAAAATTTGTCATCCTTATTTAGGCAGGGGACTTTTTATTTATTTAAAATACTCATGGAATAGGAAAAAAAAACATTTCCTACCCAACCCTACTCATGACCTTGTTTTAGTGTTTCTGCAAAAGGACTCTAGAGGAAGTGTTACTGAGCTCTATTGAGGCTTTTCAGCTAGCAGGCATGATGGAAAAGGATAGTATCGCTTGTTCAATATTCTTCACCCTTCCCATTTGGTGACAGAATATACTCCTTATCAGATGCATACTCAAAATCCTGCTCAAGTGTGTTCTGCTGAAAATCTCTGCAAAATAAATGTCCCCCACATAGGCCCTACTGTATTTAGGAAATACATGCATCTCTATAACTTCAGTGAAGTGAAGAATCATTTTATGTGCCACAATAAAAAGGCTGTAAGCATTGACCTATTTCCAGAGTGAAATCTTAAATGTAACTGTGAATTATTTTATGTTTATAGCGAGTAAAAAAATCCCTTTAACTTTCCACAGAACAAGTTTTCATCTTGTTTTAGATTTATTTTATAAATATGTCAGTCTTTCTTGCGCTCTAGAATTACCATAATGATCTCTGCTCCTTACAAGACGACCAAAACCGTCGTCCAGTCATTTATCTTTCTATGGCTTGCAGAGTTGCCATGAAGCATACAGCATAACTCAGTGTCAGAAAAATCTATAAGGGCTTGCCCTTACATTATACCATATTAATAAAAATATCCTTTAATTGAACAATATTTTACTCACTAGTCTTCAGAACCAGTCTTCATTAAAAAGCTGGCATGGGCATAAGGACTTTTATGGTATGGAAAAGCATTATGCATTGGATGGGGCCAGATCTCTCTTTGGTAGAGCCCCAGGGACAGATTTGGATTATTAAAATAGAATTATAGTACAGTGGGGGTTTTTATTTCCATCTTTAAAAGCGTTGGGAAAGCACAAAGAAACGTAAACTTATGACTACTTGATGCAGGCCTAATTCAGAAATCCTTACTCAGCCAGTATTTTGATTCATATACATAGGGGTCAGACATTGCATAAACCAGTTTGACCCAAATCAGTTAAGTCTGATACACTACACTTGATCTGAGCCTTCAAGAGGCTGAGAAGTCAACCAGGTTTATCTCAACCCAGTTTCAGCCATTTTCAAACAGATTTATGTGCACTGAATGTCTGTTCTGTTACAGGTTTAAACCAGTTTCTGATCACTTAAACCGGTTTATGTATAATGTCTGTCCCTAGCCATAAAGGACAGTGATCTTTAGTTTAGCCCAAGAAATGCATGTTTCTGCTTTGCCTGATTCTTGACCAGTCTTTGGGCTACTTATTTTAGCTGCCAACCGTCTTGTAGTCACCACTGTTAATGGATTTGTGTGTGTACGTCCCAGTCTTTCCTCTTATACCAGTTGCAG
>NW_017729029.1:35710492-35711183 GCF_001723915.1 Gavialis gangeticus | reverse complement strand
ATGTTCACCAGGGCACCCTGGGGAAGACCAGGAGCAATGGATACAAACTCTTGGAAGACCACTTCAGACTCAATTCCAGGAAAAGCTCCTTCACTGTCAGGGTGTCCAGACTGTGGAATAAACTCCCTCCACAGGTGGTCCGGTCACCTACCCTGGAAATCTTCAAAAAGAGCCTGGACAGTCAACTTGCTGGGGTAACCTGACCCCAGTTGTCTTTTCCTGCCTAGTACGGGGGGCTGGACCCAATGACATACAATGGCCCTTCCAGTCCCTAGCAATCTATGAATCTATGAACCAAAATGATCAGAAATATGGAGCAGTTGCCAAACCAGGGGAGATAAAAAGGCTAGGACTCTTCAGTCTGGAAAAAAGGCTGGAGGGCGGGGGGAGATATGAAAGAGGTCTGTAGAGTCATAAAGGATGTGGACCAAATGAACAAGGAACTGTTGTTCACCAAGTCCCAGAATACTAGATCTAGGAGGCACCCACTGAAATCTGTAGAAGACAGAATTAAAATCCACAAGACAAAGTACTTTTTTTTAATGCAGTGGGTAGTTAACCTGTGGAATTTATTACCACAGGAGGTGGTGGAGATATGCACAGCTGGAGATTCGTAGAAAGAGAGATATATAAAGCCAGAGATATTCAGAGCCGCAGGTATTCAGACTGGTAGATATACAGAGCTGTAGAT
>NW_017729029.1:35693056-35705492 GCF_001723915.1 Gavialis gangeticus | reverse complement strand
AAGAGCTGTTGAAGACAATGATTGGAAATATTTCTTGTGGCATCCCTAAGCCAATAATAGTAGATGCCAAGGAGAGTAACGAATAGGGGAGAGATTAGGGCTGTGCGAAATTCCGCCAGGTGTTTCATTTCAAAGTTGTTTCTATGCATTTTGAGCTTGAAACAGTGAAATCAAAATGTTTCAAAGCCTTTTGTTTCAGCTTTGAAATGCAATGAGGGCACATGGAAAAGTTTCTAAAGTTTTGAAATGTTTCAAAGCTGGGCTTACTTGGCTTCAGCGCTGTTCCCAGGTGGCAGCCTCCTCTCATCTGACGCAGGTATCCAGGGGCCCGCACCCCCAGGAGGGATTCAGGGCTGTGCTGGACTCCTCCCAGGGGCACAGGGTCCCAGATCTGCATGCGGGATGAGAGGAGGCTGCCGCTGCTGGCAAGTGTCACGGGTTTTGCTTTGAACAGTTTGAGGTGCAGTTTCCCAGAAACCTCTGCACCTATCTCCTTGAAACTTGGCAGGCTTCATGCCCTCAGAAAGAGCTACCACCCCGCAATCTTCATCTCAATAAAGCAAGAATTGACAATGTTTTAGGCATTTTCATGATTCCCCATTATAGCCTATTGGTGACACGTCGAAACAGCGAAACAGTTTCGACTAAATGAAACGGAACAATGCTTTGAAACAAAATGAAATGACAAAATGAAAGACTGTCCCTTCAAAACAGTGAAATAGAAGTCAAAATGAAATGATGCTGTTTCTCACAGCCCTAGGAGAGATCACTCTAGATCCGTCTCTCCCTCTAGCATCCACTTCCACCATTGTAAGACATGGGATACTGGGCGAGGTGGACCATTGGTCTGACCCAGAATGGCAGTTCCGATGTGACCTTTGTTGACCTATTTTTGATCATGGAAAAAATCACTTTTATAATTAAAAGTAACATTTTTCATAATTGTTTTTGTTTTTTAGCTAAAAGCGGAAACGTTTAATGTACATTTTTGGTTTGCAGCCTCTTGTGTATTTTATCTCTTTCCCTTTTATCTTTTTCCTTTCACCCTTTTCACTTATTTTCTCTATTTAGTCCCCTTAGTTCAACTGAAATTAATTTGGTTTTGCAAGGCTGAACACCAAAAATGTTCTTTTCTCATTTTGTAGAAAAAAAAAATGCTACTTTTATTTTGAAATACCCTATTTGCAGTAAATACTTGCCATTCAACCCTGCAGACGCTAATGGATGATATTCTCTGGCCTGGGTTATGAAGGAGGTTAGACTATATGATCTATTGATCATTCAATCTTTCTAGGGGGTCTACAAATGAACACACAATTTTATTTTCCTTTGTGGGCCATAAGAAAGTTGGCATAGTACTTGTTCTCTTTAAAGGAGTAAGCACATGGGAATGAGAGAAATGAATGGAGAGATGAGCCTGAATGCACTGAAGATACTGATTGTTCTTGTTTCTCTTTGTCATATTTTGTTTACGTGGGGACCTGGAGTGAAATATTATTTCTTTATTTTTGTCTACATTTGTCTGGTAGCTACCCTGCAATTACCCACTTGTTCTAAGTGTTATGCAAAAATACAACAATAACAACCAAGCCCTTGCCCCAAACAGCTTATAGTATACAGTAAAAATAAGGGGGGATACATAGATACAAGCAGACCAACAGGCAGCCTGAGCAAGAGTCAGCAGTTCCAGTGCATCATTGATTGCTGTGGCAGTGCCTTCAGGTATGCCGTATTTTCTATGTCTGGATGCAAATGCTCTGCTTATCGAAAAAATTGATAATGTCTAGAATTATGAACAAAATCAGAACATAGTTGCCATGAATTGTCCTATACAGATCAAGGATTTCAGGGTGACCTATACAAAGTTAAAGGACAACTACAGCTACCTGATCATATTCTGAAGGGTTGGACAGTGTTTTGGTGCCAGATACCAGCAGAGCCACATGTGGGTTTGACATGACCAATGGGACAAGAGGACTCCAAGCAATGTGAGACTAATCAGTCCTTCCATGAGGATATTCCTTACAGGAGTTCTTTGAGTTACTGTAATGATTGAAAGCCATATAGAGGGACGGGTATGGATCACTGCCTTTGACTTTATTATAAGGGATGTTTTTGCATGCTGGGATATACAACTGGCATTCCTTTTCCGTGAGCTAATGCTCTTTCCCAGTCCTGTGTTGCTTATCTCTAAGTTATAACCTCTGCTATAGCTAGCCAGCCACCACAATTTCCCCCTTCCCGTCCATTCTTTTCCTGATTCTCTTGCCTGTCCTCCTGCCTGAGTCAATCCATCCCCCAGTCACGTGGTTCATTCACAGTCAATGTCCCAAAGATAGGGCCACCATATCCTGCAGACACCATGCCATTATGCTCACCTCCCAATGGTTCTATTAGAAAAGAATACCTTTTCACAGACATATGTACAGAGTGCTAAGTATTTTGTTGTTCACTTACGTTACAAATCACATGCTGTGCTTAACTCACACAAACAATCTGGTTCATCAGTGCAACTTTGTTATGGCTACAGATCTCATCAAGGCATTTGTTTCAGTAGAGACTTAGAGGACTTCTTTATCAACATAGGGCGCATCCAGATGAGGCAAGGTGCACTGCCACTACTTGTCCCCGGTGAACCAAACATCCACACTCGTGAGGATGCGCCTATAGATGTCACACTTCTGCATCAGTAAAAACTTCATCAATGCATTTTCTCAATCCACCAAACAGGAAATTTTAAGAATATTTCTGAGCATCTGCTAGGCATCCAAGAACACAATTTACACAGACCAAACATTGTTAACTCTTCCACTCATAGGTGCCAAGTTTTATTTTTGCTGGGGGCAGTGGGATACTAAGACGATGGATATGTTACACATCTCAGGTGACAGCTCTCTTCCCAAGGGGGGCCAGGGCCCGTTGACCCCCATGTACTTGGCACCTCTGCCTCCACTGCCTAAAATTCATCACATTGGTGGCACAGTGACCTTTGAGTATGTCCATGTCAAGATCTATAAATGACATGTAAAAGCCAAAACGTGCTCTAATGTGGCCCTGCCATTGTGACACAGAGCTACTCTCTCCATGGTTCATCAGGAAGGAACTTTTCTCTATTTTAGACTTATTGATTGCAAAACATTAACCATAAAACATATTGTTCCTAGCAATGTCTATGCCCTTCCAACCATTCAAGAGGTACCATAGTAATTTCTATGCCCTTCCAACCATTCAAGACATACCATTACAACAGCATGCCCTTCCAATACCATGGCAAGAGATACTATTCTGGTGAATTATAGCCCATCTTGCCGCATTCCACTTTGCCATGACAGATAGGTAAAGTTGCTTTTTTGGTAGGTGGATTAGACCCTCCAACAATAGCACTGCCCAGAGAAGGTCAAGTGGAATCATTAGCCTGTCCTTGGCAGGATCATCCATGACAATACTCATATCTATCCTATGTCAGGGTGATGTTGCTATTTTGAAGTCTAGCCCCGTGGTCTGTGGTTCCTTGCTGACTACGGCTTCTTCCTTTTTGCATGAACATTCTGCCTAGCGTGAAAGGAAACACAGCAGAGTATGCCCTATGTAGCAAGCAATTATCCTGCCACCCACAGGAACCATCCTGGTGATCTAGGGAATGTCAAGGAATATGTGAGGAGAGACAGAAGAGGACCAACACTTCCCAGGGGCTCCCAAGACTGGGAAGAGGAGAAATTACACTCTCACACGTGGAACCCAGTGACTTCCAGTTTTCACAATACACAGAGCTTGGCAACAGCACAAGGGCTCATTAGACACCCGCCCATCATACTGAGGACGTGCCTCAGACCAGTTCCACCTCTGTGCAGATGTAATGACTTAGAGGAGAGGAAAAAACAGCTGTTAATTTGGATGCAGCTACCAAGTGCCAGTTGGGATGAAGCAGATAAGCTGCTGTACTGAAGCATCTTGCACTAGATTCCCCTGGTGGAGGCAAGTCCTAAGAGTGCCCTTTCACAGTCTGGTTTTCTCCAAAATTATACCAAGGCACTCCTTCTGTGCAATGAAAAAGAGCTATTCAATGCTAGTTCCCATAATTTTTATAGTAGGTTCTTTCTAGGGCAGGTTTTCTTGCATAGAGATGAGCTTCAGCTATTGGCCAGCACTATAATTGACTCACAGGACTTCAGGTGCTGCGTTGTACTTTCAAGAGCCAAACAAATCCCTTGAATTCTGCCTTCAATAGGAAACCAGTACAGAAAGCATGTGTTTCCTATGGTCAGTGATCTGACTGCTCAGATCATGCTGCAGGCTGTTTAAAATTGAGTTTAGACCCTCGTGTAATTTGGTTCTGTCAAAATCAGCAGTCCTGTAAGTCTGGCAGTGCAGATCCTGGGAGGGGGTGAATGTGTGTAGGTGGAAGCAGATCACAATTTGATTCTGCTTTCTTGGTGCTGACAATGTTATAAACATCCTGCCATCATGATATTATCATATTCCTGTTAAAATATTTGGATGATGCAAATGGGAGCCGAGATGTAATATTATGTGTATGGCATTGCCCAGAGCAAAGTATGAGCACCATGACAACAAGTAGCCTGCAAGCTGTCATGTTATTTGTGTTCCACTTGCAGAACAGCATATAAAAAAGCATCAGCAGACAGAAAACCTGAACATCAATAGTAATCGGGAGAGAGAGAATAGACAGATTGAGATTGGTGAACAGGAAACAATGTGCATTGCTAGGAACAATATTTTTCTATGGTTGATATTTTCCAATCAATCGTTCTAAAGGAAACCCAGCCCAACGCAAAATACCTCCGAAGCAGCCACTTCCGTCTTCATAAAACATTCCCTCTCCTGCTTGGGCTGTTAGAAGAATTTACTAATCAATGCTGACAGCACACAAGAAATCCTTCTAGCCTCCTCTAACTTACAAAACTGCCAGCCAATTATAAAACTGACACAGATGACTAAGGGAATCTGAAGAAACATCTTTTAACAGAGCTGAGATAAAAGTGCTTCAACTATGACATGGGAAATAGGCCTACTCATTCACATAGTTTGTTAGTTCTTCGCAGCTGAGTTCAAGACGATTGTTTCTGGTGATGCTGCCAACATCCTAATGGCCACTGTCCAGGTTTAGTCATTGGTAAAAGTGTTTTTCTCCTTCGGGCGGTGGACAGAAAGGGCTTTAGTTTGGAGGAATTCAGACAAATTCACGTCAGCTGTATTTTATATAGTCATTTGTAGGCGTGCAAAGCGAGTGTAGAGCACTGTTCCCCTCTGACATTTGCAGTGGGCATAGATCAGTAAGAATTCAGCTCCTGAGTCAGGTAAGAAACAGCTGGATGCCACATCGTGCATAATTCACATCATTGGGACTACTTGCATCACATATGCCAGATTTGGCTCTAAAGCAGCTGATTTAATTTTTGAGGTTCAAAGTGATGTCTGAACAAAAGAAGGTGCCGTACAGAGTTAGACCAATGGTCCATCCAGCCCAGTCACCTGCCTCCATCAGTGACAATTAGTGCTTTAGAGGGAGAGTACATAAATGGGGTATGTCTAGAGCAGTCCATCCTGTCATACCTGGGCATCAACCTTCACTGGCTTAGGGAACTTTAACGCATGACTTCCCATAAAACCACTATGATTTTGTGTCACTGCCCAAAGGACAGGCTCTGCAAGATGCTTCCACAAACATACAGCACAAAACTAAAAGTGCTGATTGGCTGCCTCTTTAGTCTGCTTTACGTGTTTTGCAGTTCCCGATTCTGTGGCACTTAGGGTCTGGCAACTGTCAGGAAATAAGGGATGCAGTCCTACCCTTTGAAAGGCGAAGCAATATTTTAGTATTCATTCACCTGTCGAGCAAATTAAATTCGCCAGGCAGAATATGAGGCATCATCAACACACACAACCTGAGAAGGCTAAGATTTTCCATGTCACAGATTCAGCATTCAGTTTCCTTGAATGACATACAGTATCTAATAAATTGCTCTTACAGTATGCCAAAGGACTTATA
Source organism: Gavialis gangeticus (assembly GCF_001723915.1). Taxonomy (NCBI): domain Eukaryota; kingdom Metazoa; phylum Chordata; order Crocodylia; family Gavialidae; genus Gavialis; species Gavialis gangeticus. The sequence goes on along the minus strand of NW_017729029.1, from coordinate 35,699,482 downwards.
TAATGCCAGGAAGCTGAAATAGTAATTTAGTATTTGGCTTCATTAGTGATATACCCTCCAAAAAATGATGAGAAATTCTGCTGACACACCATCTGTTTGCTGTCAGCTAGGGATTGATGGCATAGCCCTCCAACTACATTAGATGCACAAAAGCCTCTTGCAGAATTCAGCAACTGATCCCTAGAAAGTAAACTCCTTAATTGCGTTCATCTTAGCTGTCACTGTAGGAAATTAATATCTCTATTTCTGCCTTGTTTTAAAAAAAGGCGGTTTGCTATTCAATTGCCCCCAACTATGATGGAGGTTTCTCATTTTTATTATGAACGGGATAATGACCAAGGAACAAATGTCAGCGATCCGTAGTGCCACCTAGCATTAGTGCACTAAGAGTGCACAAGTCTGGGTCACGGGGGCGAGCACTTGCTCAGGTGAGTGGTACTACAGGATCACCAAGGCTGTTTATAAATGATGACTGAGACAAGACAGGGATTTTTTCTCTGACCAAAAAGGTATATCCAATGTGAGAACATAAGTTGGGGTCTCCACTGCAAGGTAGGTGCCTAATTTGTTTAAGTCTCTATGAGAATTTCAGCCATAACCAGCCCTTATTTATTATTGGCGAGAATGGAGGCATCGATATGGTTTTAATTCCTGGCTCTGCAACCAACTACTTGTGTTCACCTTGGCCTCAGCTTGAGCAATTCACCAGAGTGTAGCCATTATACTAGAGAGTCCTGATTATTCTTGCACCCTCTTTTGGCTCATTGTATCTTGAATCCTTTACTATACCCAGGCTACGCATCGAGAAGAGGGAGAGGCCATTCCTACCCTGGAATGGGCCCATACTATAACATTTAGGGCACTTTCTACAGAGGTGGGAGTTGTAAGTTTGGATTGCTTCAGACAGAAGTGGGAATTGAACTTGGAGCTCTGCCCATCCTTGGGGAGTGAGGCTCTAACCACTAGAGCATAATGTAAAAAAAGAGGGAAAGGCTTGGAGGGGAAGGGTTTTTAAAAGAGTGAACCATTTCTGAAAGGCACCGACCTTCTTGAGTAGGCCTTAGACTTAGCAGTCAGGTGAGTCCTAGCTGTCCTGGGTTAGGCACCTGGTGAGGAGGTGGGCTTTTAGACATCCCTGGCTTCTGTATTCCCCTGCCAGCCAGCTCCATGCTGGCTTATAATGGATTTCATGCTGCAACATCTTCTGTGGGGAACCTGGGTACTTAGGATTCATGGGACCAAGTGCCCAAAAGTTAGCATTAGATCCAAAGTAGGACCTAGACTTAAGTGCCACTGTGGCAGGGCAGGGACTCGCATTCAAGGCCATCAAGTCCTAAGCTAATAGGCCATCACTCCTCACTTTCCCATAAACTGTTAAACTGTTTATCCATATATTGCCAAGTGAATGAAAGTACCCTGCATCACCCCTCAGTAGGCACTGTTAGACAAGCTAGAGGGCAGAATAAGAGGCTGAAGTCCTTTTGACCAGTGGCTATTCCTATAAACACAGCTATGTGATTTTAATTTCTACATGGTATAGACTATACCTCACCTTTCCCAAAGATCACATCGTGAAGGATCTGCACAAAGCAAGCTTCACAGAAGTCAATTTATCTTCCTTAGAAGTATAAAAGGCTGAGTCAACCCTGCTGGGGTTTGCAATAAAAGGAGCTGATCAAATTATTGAAATTGTCAGCTTCTAGCATTCTACTGTAATAATAAAATAACCACATTTTACCCGAACCTTTTAGATAGCACCTTTCCCTCCAAGCCATCCCAAAGTGCATCACAAACTCAAACACAATCTATAAATAGGAATTGCTTCACCCACCACTGACATGCAACCACCTACAGGGTGAATCATGGAGACTGCTGAGGAGTACACACCAACAGTACACTAGAGCTTAGACTGGAAAGTGGAGAAGAGTCTTACAGGCCTGCCTCTGATCTTTCTTGTTTTGTGTGTCTGTTGTAGCTGAATTATTCACAATGTACACCAAGTAAAAGCACAGCCTGGCTATTTTTTTTCTTTTCTAATTGAACAAAAGACTGTAGCCCCCCAGATCAATATGTACTATGAATATTAAGGTTACTAGTGGCCCTTGTCTTGAAAAAAAAACAAGCCCTAGTGACCACATCGGGTCAAGTTTTATAGCTTTGATCTCCTCTGAAAGACGGTGCCTACAGAAGGTGATAGGGTCAGTCTATTGCAAGGAAACTCTGTTCAACACTGGATCGAAGAGAAAAAAAAAGACCAACATTGTGCCACCAGCTATCTCACTAGCTGTTTTCCATATCCAGTCCACAGTCATGCCATTTACTTTAAGCATGTGGACGTAGACCAGGAGCAGCCTGTACAGCTATTTGCCAGTGCCAGGGGCTGCATGGGGAACCTAGTGTAAGTAACTCAGGGTCAGGGCAAGAACCGGTGGATCCGGGGGGGTGGAAACGGGTCAGTAGGTCTGGACAGGGTTGGTGGGCCTGCAGAGGACATTGTCCATCCATGGGTATTCCTGTATGCATTCAGAGCCCAGCCCTGGAGCTGAGCTCTACCTACCCACCTGCCCCCAACCCTGACTATTTTTAGTCCCCCAACCCATGGAGTTACCATCAGAAGAGGTGAACTAACTTAGATTGGGCCCACCATTTTTTGCCCAATTTAACCCCTCTGAACACCTGCACAGATGGGCATTTAAGTCAACCTAAACCTAGTTAGGTTGATCTAAATGTAACAGCTGTACATACCCCCTGTAGCTAATTCTTAGAAATTCCTTACCCAAGTGCTCATCCACAGCCCAATTCTGTTTAGTCTGGAGGCTGTTAACACACCTGTCTCCCAAGGTCTCAGGGTGGTAGGCCCAGCTAGGATCATGCTGTATGCCAAAGACAGCTACCTAAACATTGAAACCATACTTAGCTGGGAGACAGAAATGTCTGTGCTGTGTTAAAATGAATTGGGTGCTGAGGTGGTATTATCGAGCCTATTGATCCACATGCTAATCTATGGCACTGTTCTCTTTGTGCATTGTTCCGTTGAATTAGCATCCCAATCATCACAATGAGCCTTCCTTCTCATAAAGGCACAATGAAAAACGTGACTTGGTGGTGGTGCTAATCAGGGAGGAGCACTATCAAAAGCTGTGACCATGAAGCTAGCACTATCAAGCAATTATTAGACCCTGAATGGAGCTAAGCCTCCACAGGGACTGAACTATGAAAGCTTCATGAAACCATTACAGTCACAACTGTCAAAAATCAAATGTTTGATTAAAGAAATCCCTTAAACCTTGAAGAATTTGAGTTTTAACAGTTACTGCATTCTTTGCTTTTAAGCAAAGGGGAAAATCCCTTACATTTTTAGTATAAAAAAAGAAACAGAGAAAGGATAGAAAGAACAGAAGATGTACGTGGAAAGCTGGAAGGCTTCACTCTTGTGGAAGTCTGGTAGCCAGACAATTTTACAATTATGAGCTTGCTTTTCTGGGGGGGAGGCAGTGTCACCATTTGATTCAAGAGACAATATCACGAGACAACTAACTTGCTAGAGTTGCTTTCCCTAGCTCTGAGTGTCAGTCTAGGTCTTGCCAAAAATTCTCTGCAAGGCATCTGTGCTGTGAATGAGACACGCATGCTGTCGGGCACTTTTCAGTTCATTCATCCACCTATGACCCAATTTTGCAAATCTGCATTTATGTCACCATCTCTTATTCACTCAGTAGACCCAGTGACTTCAGAGGGGACTACTTAGGTGTGTAGGGGTTTCCAGGATCCATTCCTTACCCTAGCCAAACCCTGCTCTCAGTTATGGCTGTGCAGTTCTCTCCCACATACCCACACAGAGCCAGCATCACACATTCATATCATAACCCATCTTATTGAACTTGCATTAGCAACTGCAATCCAGGGGCATTTGTACATGACATGGGGGTTTAATTCTCCCTAAACTGAAGCGGTGTTTTTAAAAAACAAACAAACAGATGAGTCAGATAGAAGGCAGGGTAGGTTTGCACCTTGCAGACTAACTAAATCAACAATGCATAGCATAAGTTTTCATAAGCAGCAGCTTACTTTACACACAGCTTCACACTGTGACACTGCCTCATCACTAGACAGCAGAGAAGTAGGCAGTGGCCTGCCGAGGTTCTTGGGGCAGAAGTGGTATCTTTTATTAGGCCACCTAAAGAGTTGGAAAAATTGTTCTTCACAAGCTTTCTGGCACAAATGATAATAGCGTGTTGCATTCAGCAAATTACTACCCTGTGATAACTGTGGCTATATGACACCTAAACCAGTGCAGTCTGCACCGGTGTATTTTTTTGCTGCTCTTTCCTGGGGTAACTTGATCCCAAATTCTAGTGAATTATACTTTATAGGCCCACTTTTTTTTTATTGTTTTAACTGGTGCAAAAGTGTTATGTGTCTGGATGCTAAGTCAGGCCAAGACCCTTCTAGCTCTAAAATCCGCATCTCTATTCAATTAGACTTCTGAAAGGTTTTATTCATCTCTCTGTTGCAACAAACACAACATTTTGGACAAAAGCAATGCAAATTAAGACAAGAGCCATGGAGCAACCCTTGGAATGCGTGTGCATTAGAGAGCCTCTCTCTCGGGTACTTCCTCAGGTTGTTTTTTCCATCCCTGTCAGTGATACTGCTTAGTGAAGAACCAAATTGCAAGCAACTCATCATCAAGCTATAACAAGAGTCGCTTCCAGCAGTAATGAATGCTGATGCCATCCAAGAAGGCTAGATTGCAATGCCCTACGCTCCAGCTTGGAGATCCCAACCCTTCAGTGCCCCAAGGGACCATGACAGTTTTCTTTCTTGCTTCTCCTTTTTCAGTCGGGTTTTACCATGGTGCTAATTTCATTCCCTCCATCGCATGCAGTAGAGATGATAGGGCCTCTATTATCAAACATCGTTCATGAGGTGGAGACCACTGTAATAGGTATGCCATTGTGTTCATTGCTCTAAGAAAAGTCTGAATAATGTAGAATAGCCTTTGCACAGTTTTTCCGATTATGATTATCGCTGAAGCACATAATTTGTGGTTTACAGCAATTGCTTTCTTTTTTTAGTTTTAATTTGTTTTGCCAGTTTTAAAATGCATGTATTTTTAAATGTGCTATTAATATACAGTGGTGTAGAGAGGACTCTTCTGAGCTTAATATATTGACAGACCTATTAAGCTAGTGGAGTTTTATAAATTATTCTAAATACCTATTCACAATCTATATCTTAATAGCTCCTTTGGGACTTTGTTCCTTTATATTCTTTGAATATAAAGAAAGCTGTGTATATTCCATATTACAGATCTGTAATAGAGCTGAAGTTTGTATATGGTTCATAGTATTACATAATCTTAGAATATGCTATAATGCCTTCCTTGAGAAATGGCGGTGCCCATTGATACTTTACTTTTATATTATATTGATCTAAACTCTGCATTTATCATTATTATTGTTATTTACTTACAAAGCACTGTAATGCACCCAACATTTTTATGTTCTGAACTCATGAAAACAATTTTTTTGGGAAAATTCTTATGGAACAGATGCCTTTTGAAACTAAACAGTGCATATTTATTAATTAATGGTATTACTGTTATTTCTTCCCCCCCGCGGCTGCTTTAGGGAAAGATCGAGCTGGAGATAAGGTCTCCAGGGTTCAGTTGTTGGTTCAGTTACATTTCCTGTGATACCTGGAACAAACCACTTGGGGCGAGATCTTCAAAGGGATTTAGGCACTAAAGTCCCAAATATAGATGCTCCAAACTCTGGCTTGACTTCCAGCTCACTTCCAATGCCTATTTTCACTAACCATCCAAGAATGCTATATGAGTACCCTAATGACAGGTTTTAAAACCATTCTTTCCATAAAGAATGGAACAGCTTCACAAAAGATTTAAGAGACCCACCTCAGGTAATACTTAGGACATTCACCTGAGAGGTGAGAGATGGGGATTTGAGTTCCTGCTCCAAATTGGGCACTGGAGAAGCTTGGAGCTGGGTCTCCTACCAACCCTTTGGCTGTAGTTGTGCGAGAAAGGACTGAACAGGCTGAGGTGCCTAACTCCAGTAGGGAGTTCATGGCTGTGAATCCAGAGGGGTACCCCCTGCCAACCAAGAGTTGAGCATTTAAACCCCTCATCACTCTTTCCTACTACGTCAGATGAGACCAGCTTCTGTAAATCTTATTCATACACACCTAATAACACCCAGACGTACAGAAAGTTTGGGTTGCTCGCCCAGCCCTTGCAAGAGATCGAGGTCTTGAGACTGGCTGTGGGATCCTACTTCTGCAGCAGTTTCACTGGAATGTTTTTTGGGCTCAAAACACGCAAACAGCAGCTGGTGGGTGGTGGATGGTCCTCCCAAGACATGCCAGGGGCTTGGTGCAGACATCCAGCTACTAAGGGAAGACAGC
>NW_017729029.1:35678255-35688056 GCF_001723915.1 Gavialis gangeticus | reverse complement strand
CCAGCCCTTGCAAGAGATCGAGGTCTTGAGACTGGCTGTGGGATCCTACTTCTGCAGCAGTTTCACTGGAATGTTTTTTGGGTTCAAAACACGCAAACAGCAGCTGGTGGGTGGTGGATGGTCCTCCCAAGACATGCCAGGGGCTTGGTGCAGACATCCAGCTACTAAGGGAAGACAGCAACCCAAGGTTGTCCTGGTTCATCCCTGCCATTGTCAGAATTGCTTCTGACATTATAACTCTATCACTACAGGGGACAAATGCAGAAAAAAATATTGAAATGGTACATGTATTTTGGTGCACGCCTGGTAAGGTATTACCTGGTATGTCTGTTAGGGGCAGCAGTATGTATACACCCGTGGGGTTTTTTTGGTTGGTTTTATTTTGCAAATGAGAACACTGTGTTAAATTAGGGCTGGGTATTTGACCAGTCAAATAAAGTTCATTCAATTGACCAGTCAAAGATCAGTCAAAAATTGTAAAAGCTTGCCAATGGATCCAAACAACACGCAGACATTTTCCATTAAGAAATGTACTAAAGGACAATAACAAATAGTATTTCTGTCATGAAAACTGCAATATATATATAGATATATTATTTTATTTTATTTATTTATTTATTGGTAAAATTGCTATAATCTTTGACTGGTCAAAAAATACACAGTCATTTGAGCAATCAACTGACAGTATTTGACCGGTCAATGGACTGGCTTGCCAACCCTACGTTAAATAAATATTCAGGTGAGAAGAGTAGTGATGTAGTCCCAGAACATCACAGGTACTAGATATGTGAAACTTATGGGGGGATAATATATTTGAGGATCTGGTCTCAATGATTAGTTTTAAAGGACGGGGACTTTTGGTGTCTCTCTCACTAGGCTTCTGTTGATGTGGTGGTAGTACACTCAGGACCCGATAGATCTGTGGAGGTGGTGAGGTGGACATGGCTGCTTTGCTACAGGCACCACCAGGCATATGTACAAAGTCATTTCTCACGCCAGTGTGTATTGCAACGCCAGTGCCTGCTTGGTTACTGAGCGTGTTAGGATTTCCCTGTGTATGGTCCGGTGCCAATTTGCAGTGTGTTCCAGTAAAATAATGCTCATATTTATGGGTTGCTTGTTGAAGCTTATTCCATTGGTTTGTTCTGTTTTTATGCATTTGTTTTGGAGTTTGACTGTGTATACAAATCATTATCCATTTAGTTATTGCATTTTTTGCAATACGCTACAGATAAAACATTTGTTTAGTCTAAAGGCTAGAGAGAGATTCTGGGTGTACATTGTATGTAGAGCCTTCTGGCCCAGAGTATTAAATTCCAGTATAATGAGGACGTTGTGCTTCTTGTATACTAGACAGGAATTCAGCTTATACTGCCAGAGATCTGGCAGCAACGAAAGACTGAGCAGTAGCTGCCAAAAATTACTGGATATTGTGTAAGCCCTTGTACTATACAGTCTGATATTTGAAAAGGTCCATGTGCAAGGGCTGAAGCTGTAAATGAAATGTGTACAGTGAAACAACATTTGCAATAGCCATCTGTTATGTACCATGCATGCACACACTCTGGATTTATTTAGGTATAAAAGCAGAATTTTTGCCACACCATACCATTATACATACAGTTAATAACGTACACATTTCCTTGTTTTCAGTTAGGGCGTCTATGGGGAAGAGGAGGGGGTTGTAAGGGAGATAAAATTTCCAGTGTGAACAAGCGACGGGTGAATATCAAGCAATGTAGAGTTAAGGGTTAGCCTTCAAAACTAAAAGAAGACAGCAGGTTTCAAATGCTTGCCTGGAAAAATCAGAAGCTTATTTTTTAATCTGCATGATTGAGCTATGAGCAGGAAAATAGATTAGTTTATTTGCTTTTGTGGGGGTGAGGGATTTCCATTTAGAAAGCCTTTCTATTTAGAAGTGTGAAGAGATGGTATTTATAGTGCTACTTTGGCATTTCTGGGTCAGTCAAAACATGACTGTGCAAAACTATGTTAAAAAAAAAAAGCAGCGATTAAACAGCGCTGAACTGAAAGAAAAGTTCAATTTGATTTGGGTGGTAAACATCTCTGAAGCTCTGTCCAAACTGGATCATCACTCTCTGTCCTTAATACCAATTTCTGCTCTCTCCAGAAACTGCTGCACAACTCCTGGTGTCTCTGATGAGTAGTATTAACCTATCCTAATAATTCACTGAAAGAGTTTCATGGGTAACTTTACTCAGTAGGTCAACCATTCATTATACTGGGTCCTAGGTAAAGGTCTCTTTAACCTGGTTTTATTGTACTGTGATTAAAACATTGCAAGTGCCTGGAATCCTTTAGTACTTGGAAGTGCAATCTCGGTTTCTTCTGTAATAGTTACTTACCACCAGAATCAGTCTAAAAATGGCTTCTTAAAATGAAATCAGAATAATTTATGTGCCCTGATCATTCCTGCCCCTTTTATAACATCTCTCAGAGGATGAGATAGAAGGTGACAGGCCTGAAGGAGATTAAACAGATGAAGACTATTTGTAGACAAATTGCAGACATCCCAATCTTGGTAATTTGCATTAAAACCTAATACTTATCCAGATCTCTGTCATGTCAAAAAAGCAACAAAAGAAAGGCATTACTAATTTCTCAAGTGCACTTCAGATTAAATTATTTTCTGGAGCATCTTTTGAGGAATCTGGTTACTGTATATTTGCAGCTGAAATCATCAGGTCAAATTTGACTCTGTTTCTTCTAGCAACTTTAGTTCATTGTTCTGTTTATTTGGCTGCAGTCCTTCCCATGCTACTATAATTGCATGCATTTCCCAAAATGCTATCCCTACCGTAATCATCATTGTTATACCAATCATACTGAAGGACTTGCGCTTGTATTAATCTTATTGCAATGGTACTCTGCGGGCCTAGGATGAAACAGTGTAATCAAAGCAACTTCCACTCATTGTTTTCCAAAATATGTAAATATAAATCTAATTTAATCTCTTTATGCTCTACCATTGGCAACACTTTGTGAGATCATTTTCATTAACAAAGCCTGGAGCTAGAATTTCAATTGTCTGGAACCTCCTGTAGTCACTACGTAATGCCACCTATGCTAATGTTGCTGTGGCCTGTAGTGAACAGTTGTAAATAGAACAGGTCTGGATATTTTTTTAGACCCAAAATGGCAATTTGTTGAAATCATAACATTGTGAAACTCTGTTGGTTTCTACAAATCTCCCAACCTGTGTACACATACATACACACACACACACACACACACACACACACACACACACACACACACACACACACACACACACACACACACACACACACACACACACACACACACAGACACATACGTGAGTGCATGCCCCCTCCCCCCCTCCCCTTTTTATACAAAATCAGGATAGAAAGTTGAAATCTTACATATGTGTATATGTACATGTATATGTGTATATGTATATGTATGTAGCCCATTTATAGCTGAATTATATATTCAGCTGAATTTATATATATATATTTCAGCTATAAATGTATGTATATGTATATATATTACATGTATATATATACATGTATATGTGTCTATGTATGTCTGTATATATATATAGAGAGAGAGAGAGAGAGAGACAATTTATAAGCCATTTGGGTCTGTGTTACTCTGTTAGGGTCATAGATACAGCTATAGATATACACATTTTCACCTTTCTGTCCTGATTTGGGATAAAGAAAATTATCAATATCTCAACAATTTTTGAAGCATGGAAATAAAATGTTTCCTGCGCAGCTGTAGCTATGAAGTGCTCCTACCAGCGTTCAAGCGAGTAACAGATTTCATTTTTGTTGGACTTCAAGGATTTTTCAAAGAAGCTGAATAATGTTCTTTGTGCTTTGGGAAATAATCCACCACTCAAGTTTGACTGCGAAACTCCAGCAGCTTGCACTATCTGACTACCAGTCTATTAATGTATTTTTGCATTCTTCTCCAGGCATGCCACAAATGTTTGTTGCAGGCTAAATGGTGAACATTTGTGTTGTGGAGTGTTTTTGGAATGTCCCAGCTACCGTAGATGAATGCGGGAGGTAATGCAAGTTAACTGGCAATCAGATGAATTAAATTAACCCCAGCACTGCGTATTTTTCCCAGAAGGTAAAAACCTCTAATCTGATGTGAGACACTCACAATCTATCATACAAGTTGCTGTAGTTTGGACACTCCTTGTGTCAGGCTGCAAGCTCCATTTCCAACATTTTTTATTCTGCCTCCTTTGCTTTGCCTAAGCGGCAGCATGGAAAACTGGCGCACACGGTACAGGGCTAAGAATGAAGGTCCTTAAGCTCTGATGCTGTTCCACTTCAAGGGATGTTCATTATCCTTCAATAGAGCAGAGGCAGTGGCCCAGAACAACCTCTTTTTTCCAAGTCTGAACTGCAGAAAGAGGTAATTAAGCAATGACATAATCCGGTGAGGAACACTGATGACCTGATGAAGCTATGCAAGGAGTCGTCTGAGCATAGAGCCTGGAAGTTATGAGAGAGAGGTTTTCTCACCAGCAACTTCATGGGGGAGAAGGAAGGAAAGAGAGGAGAAACTAGGAGCAGAAATAGAAAACTAGCTACAGAAAGGGAGATTCCTTGGCTGGTGGGGAAGACAGGAACTACAAGAGGAAAGATTCTCCTGGATGTCCTGCAAGGCTCTGGCCAAAGCCCAAAGCGCATTAAAGGGGCGAGGAAACTATTACAGGAATAAAGCTGTGTTTATGGCTTTGATTTGTTCAGTATTTTTCCCGAGCTAGCAAAAAAGCAGCAGGTTCTTGGTGCCTGTGGGAAACTGGAGGGTCCTTTTGCCTTGACCATGCTCCCGGAAATGGATCTGTGCATGCAAGGTGCCTGCCAGCCTGCAGCTCTGGGAAGGGAGCACCGGGGGTCTAAGGCGGCTTAGCTATGAAGTCTCATTCCTCTACGGGGGTGAGAGCCAGGCAGGGAGTACAGAGGCTGCAGAAAGAGACAGCAAGACAGTATACTCGCCCCAAGGAAGATTCAGAGATCACAGGCTTGCTGCAGTGCAAGTGAAACGCATCCTCATGCTGCGTGTCCAGCTGAGGAAACGCTCCCAGGGTAGTACCATATGCTTTCAATATATTTAAATGAACTGTGCGCCCACTGAGTCACATATCTCCCCATAAAGAAAAGTTGTATATTTTGAGCGAATTCATTTGTTTCCTGGGATGCCACTTACTAAGGGACAACAGATGGGCGTTTTAAGGCTTAAGTAAATGCAGAAAAATGATATGCTGTCTGACTGATCCTTTAACAGAATTTCTCCAAAATAGAAATACATCCCAGACCAAGATGAATGTTCCCCACTTGTTTAAATGGGTGGCGCACAGCTGCAGTAAAGTCTTTTTGGCATTTAGTCATTCTCAAATACTTATCACCACACACGGACTGAGGCATGGAAATATTTGTCGTCATCTTTTAACAGGCACTCAGTTTTTGCTAGTTGCACACAGAATTATTCTGACAGACTGACAGAACAGAGGGAAAAAATGGACGGCACCAAAGATATTAATTGTACCAACCACATCTTTCTGTGGATTTCTATATGTAACATTAAACGAGTTTTGAACACTGGCTTGGAATAATTATTGCAAGAAGAAATTAACTTATTTTATACAATTTCCTACTTCATCTGAAGCCCGGATTTCATATTTGGGAAGAATGATGAATGAATCAACATATATTTGAAATAGTATGAATTGGTGACGTGGATTAGCATGAAATACATTTGAAATCAAGACTAGCAAATACAAGCCTCCTTCTAGCCAGAATGGAAATGTAATGTCGCCATTCTCAAATAAGGCTGAGGATTAAATGATGAAATATTTGACACCGGCTAATGAACCATCATCATAAGCAATAGGGTGTTAAAATGGAAAGAGGGAATTGCTATGAGGCACATTTTTTCTGATTAATTTTTAGATTTTTTTTCCAAGTACATTTTTTCCCATATGCATATGAATTCCAGATTGCTATTTCTTGGCAGTTTGGAGCTGAAGCTAATGGCTTCTGACCATATAATGAGTTGTAATATTTAACTCAGATTCTGTGATCCCAAACGTACTTGAAAGTTCTGATATTTCTGGTCTACGCATGGCAGTATGGGGAACATCCTTCCTGTCATATGGAATCAAAAACCACCTCTAGCTACATGAGATGTGCATTCTTCATCTTCCCTCTTGGTCTACTCTATGGAGTTGAGAATAATGATTACCATATTTTCTTGCAAACAACCCTCCAAATAAAACATGCATCTTGTTTTTGGAAGGGAGAATATATATATAAAAAGATTTTTCTTGAGTTATGGCCAACTGTGTGACATAGAGTCATGGGTGACTGGTGTTTCCTGAAATGGAGGGTGCACACAGTGGCGGAGGCAGCAGGGTGGTAAGCAATGACCGCCTGCAGAAACCGGTGGTGGTAGCCAATTTTGGAGAAGTGGGGGGCACATGCCCCCCCCATGTCCCACCCTACCAGTCGCCTATGCATAAAGTAAATCTTCCTGAGAATGTGTAGGGTCCAGGAAATGTGGCACCAAAACTTTCTTAGTGCCAGCTGCCTCACCCAGGCTGACTCCTGGGATGCTGCACTTTCTGGACTTACTGCCTGGAGGATTTAATTTCTCACACATGGTTAGGCCCCACACCTTTACAAGGGCAGTAGCAAGACTGTTATTTCTTTTCCATAAATAGTTTTTCATGAGTTCCTACAAATAAAGTGGTGTTTCAACATCACAAGCCTCATCAAGCTACTCCCAGCAGCCCATTTGCTGCCTCAGGTATAAGCTACACTGCTCGTTCGATAGCAGGGGTGGCACTAGGGGGGAGTTTGGAGGGGCTATAGCCACCCCAAAATTTGCCTTAGTCCCCCCCCATAGCTAGCACATCCAGCACTGCCCCCCTCCCGTGGGCGCCCCTGGTCAGTAGCTATGGCTGAGAGGGTTAATATCGGACTCCAACAGCATGGCAGCCAACTTGGCAGCTGCATGGAGTACACAGTGTCTCCAGCAAAGAAAGCAGCTTCCCTGCTTCAAATACACACCCCAATTTTGGGGAGCTGATTGTGGAGGGGGATGGAGGGTGTATTGTATGTGAGAAAATATGGTATGTTCATTGAATCTTTGTACGTACCATTTTTTCAGCTCTTGGTAAGTATTCAAAGAATCTTAATACTTCTCACCCTCTGTGCTGGTTCGATCCCAAGCTTCAGGTTCCTGTTTGTGTCAATGCCTTGCTATGATGCCCAGGTAAACGTCACTTACAAGGAGATTTTCGAAAATCTCAGCCTTAGCTATATCTGTGATCCTACTGAAGTCATCAAAGAGCCTAGTATCATCTTACCTCTGCTTTTATCAGCCTCAGCAGTAAAACCTAGTTATTTCAGTGGCAGAGGGTTAGGTCAACACTGCAGGCTTTCAGAAGTACTTTTCTTGGTGTTCATATGCATTAGTTTGCTTAATCATAGAATAGGGATAGTGCCATCCCTATGAATGGGAGGCAGTCCATAGGGAGTTGTCTGAACAAGTAATGCTTGGGAAGTACCATGAGTTACTTTAGGTTGGTTGAACCACACCATATAAGTACCAATTATCCCTAATATATTATTCTTCAAAAATACTGATTTTCCCAAAGTGATAGTGGACCTGCTTGCCTACAGTGATTTCAACTGAAGATGACAATCTCTCAGCAGACATAAGGAGAAGTCAGGAAATGCAAAGTGAAACACTCCCTTAATGACTTTATACAAAGTACTAAGTCTCCCGTATCTAACTGATCTATCTTAATGCCTTATACATTTCCCAGTAATAAACTATACTTATCTAATAGTAATTACCCTAGCCTCTAGGATTCCCACAGTACAAAAAGAGTCACTTTTCTACTGTTGTTTTTTTTTTTTCTGGATGGAGTCCAAGTGTGGGATCTTTAGGACACAGTGGCTGTGTCTTCATGTTCGTTTACACCAGTTTAAAGTTACTGTGCAATAAGTGGGAATAGGCTGGCATCTACATGCACAGGCGTTAAAGCACGTTAGCGCTGTGTGTGGACTGACTTGGGATTAAAGTTAGTCCTAAATCAATCCACACACACAGTGATACTGCACAGTAAGGCATCTACATGTGCTTTACTGTGCAGTAACTAATTAGGCATAAATTTTATACCTTTACTGGCTGAGTCCTACTGTCTGGTTTTGGGGGAGAGACCTTATTTTGAGCTGTTATGTAATTGCCTGGCTATACACTGCTCAAAAACCCGCATAAATCTGGGCAAAAAATATTTTTTTTAAATAAAATTAAAATATTTTATAGTAATGTTTGATTTTTAGAGCATATGTTTTGTTTTGAGCATACAGCAGTCAGAAGGCCTGATTAGCATATGATACTGGTAATATGGGCCAGAGCCTCTTACTGCCACATCCGTTGTTCAAATCCACCCCAGATAAGCAGCAAATAGAAATACCTGATGGCCGGGACATGAGTTCATGACCTCAGTCCAGACTTGAGTACCTTAAAATTATCCATGTGTTTGCAGCATCAGCAGACATGTCGGTGCTCAGAATGAATGGGGCTGAAGCCGGAAATCTGTCCAAAGAGTGGACAAAAACCCAGGGCAAAGTCATCCTGGTGGAGCAACGTGTAAAAACTTCAGCACCTGCTATTTTTGCTGTACCTGCTCAGTGGCTAAGGAGAAGGCATCACTCCAGGCCTGTCAATCTGGCAGCTCTCAGGAGTGCTACATTCATTTTGAAAAAGATGGTTGCAATCAATGACAGATTAAAAGATCAGAGTTGTAAATTATTCATGATAATAAATGCCAATAATTGAAGCATGCCAAATGATGCAAAACATTGAGAGATGACATTGCTTGCTGCTTACACAGACTCCTGATCGATATTAAACAGATTGTTAAAATGAGATTGGAGGGGGGAATGGAGAATAGCAAAGTGGGGGAGGGGGAACTCGCAGTGCTAACCGCAACTTCAAATCCATAAATCATCGGGTCATAAATAATAGAAGAGTCACAAAGAGAACAGTTATCTTTCTGTAGGACAAGCGGCGGGTTAGAATCAACATTTTGGGGGTTTATAAACAAAACAGTGTTGCAGTGAACTGTTTTTAACCAGAGTCCTTGTTCCCGGTGTTGAGAAAGCATTGAAATTAGTTCATTCTAATTTAGATTAAAAAATTCTGAGCCAGAACTTTCACTATTGAGGCTTCATTGCAGTACCTGGGCCTGCACCATCTTACATTGACGGAGGACCTGAACAAGAAGTTTGGGCAGAGTTTCAGAAGTGAGCTTAAATATTTGGATCTGATCCACACCCACTGAAGTCAGCAGAAATGCTCCCATTTCTTCAGGGGGTGATGGCTTAGGTTCATTGTCTCAAAACTGAGAACGTTAGGCTGCCAACAGACATTGCGTTTGTCCCAACACAAATCATTTTATCCCACGACAAAATGGGATCACTGAGATGCCTGTGTCCATTGTTCTGGATTAAATCCTAGGAAGGTTCCTGGGATAAATAGTACTAATAGTTTATCTCAGGACAAAGCAAAGCAACAGTTGTCCCAAGATCACCCCTGAATCAGTGGCAGAAAAACAGCAGTGCATTCACCCATTCACTAAACACGGGTTAAAAGGGTGATGTGTGGACACGCCAACCCTGAGATATTTTTATTCCAGGACAATCACAGGCACAATTTGCCCAGGGCTAAATGCAACGTCTCTTCCTAGCCTTAGTGACTGTAGCCTCAGGACTGAGCACACTG
>NW_017729029.1:35672881-35673255 GCF_001723915.1 Gavialis gangeticus | reverse complement strand
GGCTAAATGCAACATCTCTTCCTAGCCTTAGTGACTGTAGCCTCAGGACTGAGCACACTGTAATGACTTTTACATTGCCTGATTTTCTTTCCCTTCAAGCAGGACTACAGCTGCTCCTGACAGAGGAGAAGCTCAAGTGATAGGCTTGATTGCCTCTTGCAAAGCATTGCTGTTCCACAACCACGGCAGCCTACGGGGCTTGGCACCTATGATTTATTTCTGGGTAATGCCATAGTTACACCTTTCCCCCCAAAATCACCACTCCAAAATTGGAGTACATCTTCAGTTTAGTAGCTGATTTTTCTGCACCAGATGTTATAAGGGTCTGTCCTTCTTTCCCAGGTAGGAAGTGTGCGTGTGCATGTGCGTGTGTG
>NW_017729029.1:35667634-35667881 GCF_001723915.1 Gavialis gangeticus | reverse complement strand
GTAGGAGGGTGCAATGCACTGTTTACTGTCACAGTTAGTTTTAACCCTTTCACAGCCAATTCAGCAGCAGCTGTGAGAGGGTTAAAACTGTAACTTTTGCCTTAGAAATGCTGGTCAGGATTCAGCCATGCAGTCAGGATCCTCCGCTGTCAGAATTCAGATATGATTCGGGGGGGGGGGGGGGGGATTTTTTTTTTTTAATCCCCTTTTGCCAAACAAGGGGGTTTTTTTTTTTGGGGGGGAAGGG
>NW_017729029.1:35660726-35667616 GCF_001723915.1 Gavialis gangeticus | reverse complement strand
GAGGGTTAAAACTGTAACTTTTGCCTTAGAAATGCTGGTCAGGATTCAGCCATGCAGTCAGGATCCTCCGCTGTCAGAATTCAGATATGATTCGGGGGGGGGGGGAATTCTTTCTCTTCATACTCCTTTTGCCAAACAAGGTGTGTTTCTTATTTGTGGGGCAAGAGGGAGTAGTTCAAGCAATAAGGTCATTTCAAACCTTGCATACAAACAGCCTGGCTCTAATCGGACAATGCAAATGTCCAGATGTGCCCTTCAGACCACACCATGTGCGCAAATTTTGCTACACTAGAAATGGCAGCTGCCCATATAGGACAAGTAGACAGAGAAGGCAGATTCACAGATGGGCACTGTTTACACAACCTCTGTTATATCTTTCTGAAACACTCCCTGAAGAAGGAGCAAATAAGTTATAACTGACTGTGAAGATGTTCTCTCTCATGCTTTTCCTTCTTTTCCCCCGAGCGGTCTGTAACCAGACACACAGGGCCTGACTGTCAAAGCTGGCCTTCTGGGTCTGGAGGTAGGCATGCTGTGTTCTTAATGAGCCCTCCGCAAACTGGATACTTCAAATACTAATAATGAGATAGCGAATGACCAATTAGAGCTCCGCAATTAGAAGTACAACTACCAATATTTACATATGCAATTTATTCCTGCAGGCATGAATATGAATGTTTATTTGCAGATATAGAAGTGCACCGCTAAAAAACACAGACCCGCCGGCAGCTAGCGTGGAAGTGCAACGCTACCTGCACTCGAAATCCCACCGAAATGTTGCAAGTGACAGCCATGAACTATCACAGAGAGTGCTACGAATTCACCCTGGCTGCCCGGCATTTGAGCTGAGATGCTCGTAGTTCCCAGGGAAATCATTTGGAGTGCAGCTTTCAGCACCCATCAGCAGCTTCGAAAAACTCACACTTGATCCCATTTGATTCAGTGTTTGGTTTCTTTTGTCGTTGTTTTTTTAATTCTAGTCCTATGCATGACAAGTGCAATGTGATTTTTCAACCATACAGTTTCATTTGTTCCCAGACACAGGTTTATGCTGCCTCTTATTCTGCCGGTACATGGTCACTTGGCTCATTGTCATTGCCAATCTGTACAGATCCCTCATTTCACTTTTGTCCAGTGTATCCTTGTTACCAGTTAATGACACAGCTTAATAACAGAATACATTGCATGCAGAGAGAGGCAATCAGGCAAGTTGCATACCAGGATTGTTTCCTCACGTGGTGTAACCCTCAGATGTATTGTAACAAGAATCTCCTTCGTGCAGAAGGTAAAAAATGTTTCTTAATTTCAGCTACAGCACAGAGCCCGTAGATTACTCAGTACTGTATGATGTGGATACCCCAGGGGAATGGACAACTCTAAAAGGATCGTTATTGTAGCTATCCAGTATTTTGGTTATCCACATGAATTAATTTTCCTCTGGTGGCAAGGGCTTTGCGGTGATATTTCTTACTGGGCCAACTGTACAGATGGGAGATACGTTAGGCAAACTTTGGGGCATAAACTGCCCTTCCTCAAGCCTCCTAGACCATTACTCCCCACATGGGAGACACACATTACCTGGGATCTTCCCTTTGGACCAGGGCCTCCTGCAGGAAGCCACCTACTTCCAGCAGCTCACTGGTTCAATTGAGCTACTTTTTGTCTTTTAAGAAAACTTAGTGATCTTCAAGCTAGGCTAATGATGCCCAGCCTGAGAGCCCTTCTGGCAGCTGTTGTACTCATTGGCTATTGGGCAAAATGGTTGGAGATGGTTTCCTCTGGCAATAAATGGTGGATCCTAGAGAGGGTATTGAATAAGAACTAAATCTCTAGAGATACCCAGTTCAATCCTCTCCCTGCATATCACCCCATGCTCCCACTGTTGGAGACAGGGTACAGGGCTAGATGAACCATTGGGCTGACCTAGTAGCACTTCTTCCGTCCTTGCGTTAACCTGTGTTAGCTGGTTGCAATTTAATCACAGTTGAGACCTCTCGCAGGCTGCTAAAAGTCTGTGGGACTCCTGGAGATTCAGCTGCAGGGATGTTCGTTTCTATTCATTAATTTCTACATTGGTAATAAAGTGGCGGGTGGAAAGGCTCATGGCTCTAGGCAAGGCGCATGCAAAGTTCATAGACTCACATCTGCATGGAGTTGCCCTGTGGTCTCCAGGGTGCAGCACAGTGAAGCTTGTCTGGGTAGCCCACGCTTCTCGGCTTTGCTGGTCACCACATGGGGATGGGAAGGAATTGTTTCCCTTTCCTGTTCTGGGGGGTGTCAGGGTTTTTGGGGGTTTTCTTTCCAGTTTCCTCAGAGTATTAGCTGCCTCATTTCTATGATCACGTCATAAAAATTATGATCATAAAGATTTCTTTGATCACATCATAAGTGGAAAGGCCCAGCAGAATTTGAGAATTTTACGGTTAAAAACTGGGAATTAATATCTGGTAATTAAAATGAATGAAAATCTGGGAATTATTTGCTATTAAAACTGCTCTTCTGAGATAAATCTGCAATATATAAAGCAACTGAACTTTTGTGATTTTTTACTTCTGTTTCAGTGGTGGATGAACCATTAACATTGGCTAACAATGCACAAAAAACTAGTGTAAGAGTGATGTTGTAGCTGTGATGGTCCAAAAATCATGCAAGAGAAAAAAGATTTCTTAGGGGGATATACTTTATTGGACCAGCTATGTGGCTGGGATAATGTTAGACAAACTTTCGAATGCCAGGCATTCTTCCTCAGGTCTGACCACAAGAAGCCAGGCAGAGCATAGTTAAAAACAACCGTGGGAGAGAGGAAGAGAAATTCCCAGGGGTAGAAGACACATAATTAGCAGAAGAAAAGCAGCTGATTACTAAGAGATGGAGGCCGAGCAAAAGGGAGCAGGGCCATTCTCACCTTTCAGGTGAGGAAGGAATTCAGGAGTCAGGTAAAATAGAATGGGCCATAAAACCCATTTCAGTGCTTGGTCCTTGGTTAGACAGACTAGCTTCAGTCTAACCAACATCTTCCCATGGCCTTTTGGCTCGGATCAAGTATCCTTGTGGGGGCATCTGTATCCCAGGACCTCCGGGCCTGGCCATGCACGTAGGATGCCCGCCAATGGATCTGGGAGCATCTGAAGTCCCAGGACGAGAGCCTGGCATGGAGGATGCTCACCAGTTGTAGCACCATTCATCATGTTTAAAATGATTGAGTTCTGCCTGCTCAGTCGATACGGTTTTTGGAACGGCTGAGTTCTGCGCAATGAATATGATTTGGAACTGATTTGGCTGATTTAAGCTGGAACATGAAATATATATATATTTTTAAATCGCCTTGTGGTTCACTAATACTGTGGACTAACGGACAAGTTGTGAAAGGCTAATTGGAGATGGGTCATAGAGCTGATAAGCTAGAGGCAAATAGAAGAAAACTCTCCTGAATGAACGTAGAGAATTCTGGATTTTCGACAGCAGAAAAAAAAAACGAGTCAAGACTTTTACAGTGCGTGAAATGTTGTTGGGGAATAACTGCTCAGAATTTAAAAAAAAAATGTTATTTTTATTACTTTCAATTAAGCTACCTGATAGGATTTGCTAAAGACTGTAATTTCAGATATTAATCTGTTTTGTTTACAAATATTTGACGGCACGAAGACAGGTACGTTTCCTTTTTTAAAAAATTAATACATGAAAAGGTTGGTTATGTAATGGAGAAAAGCAGGGAACATCTGTGGAATCTTAATGCTTTTTGCAGATAAAAGGGATGTTTGGGGGATTTGTTGTTTACAAACACCTGCCTAGTGATGATGCCAGAGACAAAACTCTTGATTACATTTGACATGATGAGCACAACATAATATCCTTGATTCTGACAGACAGCTCATTTGCTTTAACTGTATAAAATCTGTCTTGATAATTAGAAGAAAAATAATCTGAGCCTGGAGTTTGAAGATGGAAATTTTAATGAATCAACTTGCTCAGGTTTGCATGTGACAAAATCCAAGGCTTCAGATCCATGCTGGATAAATCCCCCCTTTTGCAAAGACATGATCCATGACTTGGTACTCTCTGCAATCAGATTGCTCAGACTATATCAACGTGCACCGAGCTGTGCAGAGAACTGAAGCATTTGTAGTATCGAGGCCTTCCTTTCTACCTACTGTTACCTTTTGCTTTCTTCAGCTGAATGTGATGGAAAACTTTGAAGATTTCCCAATAGGTTTGATTCCTTGTCACATCAAAAGATCATCTGTTTAATATCTGGTTTAAAAATATCCTTGCAACTTGTGAAACAATATACTGTTCACAGCAATTAAAATCTCCTGGAACTGTGCATTGTAATCAGTTGCTGATTAGGATGATTTTCTTCTTTTCTACTTGACAATATCTTTTTCAACTATTTCTAAATGAACACATGATTTTTGGAGAGTTAAGCTTTCAGTGTACTCGACACATTTCCACATCTTGCTCCATGTATATGATTTCATATTGTTTTTAACCACTGGAGTTTTATAAATATTAGCAGCTCATTTCAATAGACTTTTAAGTCATTTTCTTAGCATTGAACAATGTAGTTTGATGCATTCTCACTGATATGAAAACTAACAGAAGTGGAAAATGTATCATAAGATTTAAAAGCTTTCACCAAGAAAAGATTCAGCCAAAACTGCTTTAATAATAATATTTGTCTTGAAATAATAGTTTTTGGCAAAAATTGGTATAATTTTCCAGTAAGTGCCTCATTTAAAAATTCAAGTTGAACCAAGTAGAAGCCACACTAACATGTTCCTTAAAGGTGTAATTTTAAAAATAATCATTTCTCTTTCATTATTTACTTTTGGCTTGTGCTGTCTCAGCAGTCTTTTTCTAAAAAAAGTAATAGTGGATGTTGAGATTTATTTTGATTGAGTACAGAAATGTTAGCGGTCTTTAACAAAACAGAGCCTAACATCAGTTGGTATAAATCAGCGTACGTTCACTGGTGTCTACAGATATTGCCAGTTTTCCAGCTGTAGAACTACACAGCATACTGAGATGTCTCCCATCCACTCTTTCCTCATCACACAGGGTATTCAAATGACCATGATAAGATAAAGTCTAGCTCATATTATTTGACATTTCTGGGAAACCCAATGGAGTTACAAGTCTTGGGCATTTCTTACAGGATTAATAAGCCCCACTAGTAATTGCGTAAAGTGAAATGGTGAAATATGGAGAAACTCTGCTCTAGGTCTACATTTTGAATCTGGGCTAGGTTGTCTCAGAAGTTGCTGATTCCCTCTGAGAGTTGGCTCATGTGAAACGAGTTTTTGGTTGTAATCCGGGCATTAATGTACAGTCAATTCCTCTGTGAACAAGTACTACCACAACTCGCAACTTTTTTTTCTTCATCTAAAAAGAAGTAGCAAAGATAGGGTAGATCTGCAGAATGAACACTCTTTCCATCCTCGGTGATCTTTTGGCAAGGCCAGGCTGTTGGATATCACTTAGGTACCTTGTTCTTGCTTTAAACATAGTAGTAGTCATTTTGACCCCAATAGAGCCAGTCACATTGTGAACTGAATGGAGTGCACAATAAAATACCTCCCCTCGTCAAGCTCTAACAGAGCTGAAGTAACATGGAGGTACATCCTTTTACAAAGATGGAACACACTTGCTTGCTGCCTACGTGTTACTTTTTTCAGCGTATAAATAGAGGATTTCCATTTGAGGAATGTTAAACTGCTGCCTTTCATGGGCACTGAATTCCTGCATTTAATCTTTTTCAGTTGCAAAACTTTGGCTTCAAACCAATGCTCTTTTCTTACATCTAGTTATTCATATTTTCTTTTCATAATGTCCTGGGGTCTTAAGAATTGAGAAATTACTGCATTACATTACTATATCTATAAATGGCAACAAGCCTTGTTACATGTTAACACTGCTTCTGGTTCATGCATTTGAATGCAAATAATATGAAACAGTTTTGGAAGCCAATTTAAAGTTTTCAGGCATTTTTATTTTTAAAGCATGGTTTGTTTTCAACACCTATTCCCTTTGTTGTATGACCTACCACCCCAAATTCAGCAAGTCATGCCTAACTTCATAGTTTCATAGTTTGTAGGGTCAGAAGGGACCTGAGCAGATCATCAAGTCCAACCCCCTGCCATGGCAGGAAAGAGTACTGTTATTTCTAGTCACTCCTGGTCGTGCTCGGGGGAACAGGGACTCCCACAGTACCTGCTGGTCCCCTCAGACTAGTTTGTAACAGGCTACTAGATCCCCCCTCAGCCTTCTCTTGTGGAGGCTGAACAGGTTCAGGTCCCATAGCCTCTCCTTGTAGGGCCTGCCCTGCTGCCGCCTGATCATGGGAGTGGCCTCCTCTGGACCCTCTCCACGCTGTCCACATCCCTCCTGAAGTGTGGTGCCCAGAACTGGACGCAGTACTCCAGCTGCGGCCTGACCAGTGCCGCATAGAGGGGGAGGAACACCTCTCTGGACCTGCTCGAGATGCATCTGTGGATGCACGACAAGGTACGGTTGGCCTTCCTGACCACATCCCCACACTGCCGGCCCATGTTCATCTTGGCATCAATGATGACTCCAAGATCCTTTTCTGCCTCTGCACTGATGAGAAGGGAGTTCCCCAGCCTGTAGGTACGGTGCTAGCTCTTCCTTCCCAGGTGCAGCACCTTGCACTTGTCAGTGTTGAATCCCATCCTGTTTTCAGCTGCCAACCCCTGTAACCTCTACGCGACGCTGGTCAGGCCACAGCTGGAGTATTGTGTCCAGTTCTGTGCGCCCCATTTCAAGAGGGATGTGGACAATATGGAGAGGGTCCAGAGGAGGGCCACCCGCATGATCCGGGGACAACAGGGCAGACCCTACAGTGAGAGACTGCAGGACCTGAACCTATTCAG
>NW_017729029.1:35654534-35655726 GCF_001723915.1 Gavialis gangeticus | reverse complement strand
CTAGGTGCAGCTGCCCTCAGGCCTACAGGTGTCCCAGTGTGGGGGGATGACCTAGTCCCTGCTCAGGAAAATGGAGGCGAAGAAATTGTTAAATAGGTTAGCTTTGTCATTTGGTGTGACAACCAGATTTCCTAGCGTGTCCTGCAGAGGCCCCACGTTACCCAATACCTTCTTTTTACCCCCTATGTATTTAAAAAAGAACTTCTTGTTGACTGGCTTCATTGTTTAAAGGTCATCATAGCTAGAGCTGAAGTCATCCTGACAACTCTTTACAAAGATAGGACTCTCTCTGGAGCTAAATATCAAGTACAAAGTTGAACGAGAAGCTGAAAAAGTAAAACATTATATATATATCCACACACACGTACACACACACATGTACGTGTATATGTGTGTGTGTGTGTGTGTGTGTGTGTGTGTGTGTGTGTGTGTGTGTATATATATGTGTGCGTGTGTGTGTGTGTGTGTGTGTGTGTGTAGCTGTGTGAGTTTGTGCCGAATTATATAAGGACTGAATTAAGCACAGGCTCAGACCTGGATGTTTCACAAAGTCATAAACTAAGGAGATCTGTTGGCTCATGAGGTTCCCAAATCAGGCCCTTGCTTTCTAATCCGAAGGCTAGGTGTGGCTGCCCGATTCAGTAGTCTCAGAACTGGTCAACAGCTCAGGTAAAAGGAGTCCCTTATCTTTTTTTAGACAAAAGATACAAAACTGTCCCCACTCTGTCCGAGTGAGACCTCTAACATACTTTTTCTATCACTTATATATGATAACACACATACATATGCATTTCTAATTCTTACCTCTATTGGTTACCAGTTAACCCATCTATATTATAATATTTTCCAGACTGCTTTAATTATAAGCGGTTATCTTTTGTCATTGCGGTTTAGCCATGCGGTTTCCGTAGTTCGCAATAGAAGCTGCGTGCTAGCAATTTTTATCAGACTGTCAGCATTCTTATTCAAGGGTCAGATAATGATCACCAGAAAGTCAACCATTGACTTCTCAACCTCCTTGAAGCATTCTGGGAGTTTTAGTGCGTTGTTAATTATGCTAGGCCTTGCTTAGCATGAGCACTATCTCACATCACCTCTTCCTCCTTGATAAAAATTGCTATTTCTGACTGAGAGAGCTTGACATAGCTTTGTAAATAGGGATAGCAACATTTCAACAGAACGCCAACTGCAA
>NW_017729029.1:35642443-35649534 GCF_001723915.1 Gavialis gangeticus | reverse complement strand
TTAGCATGAGCACTATCTCACAGTAGTCTTAGAATAGATTGGTTTGCTTCTAACTCATACGTCAGAACCTCTTAATTGTGAATGTTCATCCAACTAAAACATCAGTATTCCTGCTTCTAAAATATATGGTTAAAGACATTAGAAGAAGGTTGTATTTCTTCTGATAGTTTTACTAGATCTGAAAGAACAAGAGCAAGACTGAGGCAGCCCCATCTTTCGATGCAGCTATGTCTTCAAGCGATACTAATTAGATGCAATTTCAAAGCAATTCAAGAAATATGGATAAATCTACTGAAAAGGAAGCTCTAAGAACTGAAAGAACCTATGAGTTGCCAGTAATCAATGAGGGGGTTTGCCTTTTGCTTGTGAATAATGGACTATTACAAACAAATGGTACGACTTCTCATTTAGGTATCAATGGAAAAAAATATTTTCCTCTTTCAGTTTTTTCATGCCAGCTTTCAAATACTGAAAGCATGAGATTAGACTGGCTTCTCTATTCTTCAGCTAATTTTGCTTGCTCTTGCTGCCAGTCATTTAACCCTGGAAATTTTGTTTTAAGCCTGAAAGGTATTGCAAACTGGAAAAAAACATACTGAGTATACCAGCAGAGTTTGAGAGGTGAGCAGGTCACATGAACTGTTATCCTATGTGGAAAGACCGAGAAATCAGACTGAAGATCATTTGATAGATAAAGCAAGTCAGCGCCAAATTAATTCTCTGCCAGAACATCAGCAAGCTGTCTTGGAGAAGCTTTTTAATTTGATCATGCAGCATGGAATAGAAAACAGTCCCTTAGGAGATTCAACAGACAAGCTCTACTTGTCCCAGAATGGGAAATGTTTTAATTTGTAGAGTTTCTTGGGGGAAATGACCTCGTGAGGAAGGATGGATTACTGCAAAGGAAACTTCTGATCAGAACCTGGGCAAAAACATCCAAAACTCTGAGGAAGATATTCAACAAGAAAATGATTTCTGCTTTCAGAGCAGAAAAGTATTATTCTGTTATATTTGACTGCACCCAAGGCTTTACTAAACAAGGACACTGACAATGTTTGTTAGGTTTATCTTGGTAGAAGCAGCAACAGAGGTAATCAAGAATCAAGCACTATTTTGTTGGAATTTTTTTAAGTGACTGATTTTATGTGTGCTGGCATGAAGGTTGCCTTGAACACGTAGAAGTGCAAACTCCACTCACTGATTTAGGAAGCCAAAGCTACAACAGGAGCAAATATGAAGGGCAAATGCGGAAGAGTTCAGGGCCTCCCAAGGGAGCACCTTTGATCACACAGTATACTTCCTTTGAATGTCATTTGAATCTTATGTTCATTGATGCCAAAAGTAGGCGTGGGATTTTTTGACATGGTTCAAACTGTTGATCCTTTTTTGCAGCCTCCCTGCAGCACCAAGATCCATGCGATCCATGTGCTTCCAGCACGTGACACTTTTGCTTCAGATGAAATG
Organism: Gavialis gangeticus; assembly: GCF_001723915.1. Taxonomy (NCBI): domain Eukaryota; kingdom Metazoa; phylum Chordata; order Crocodylia; family Gavialidae; genus Gavialis; species Gavialis gangeticus. The sequence goes on along the minus strand of NW_017729029.1, from coordinate 35,648,070 downwards.
ACTTGTGAAACTTCAGTCCATGATTCAATTCAGTAGAGATTCAGTGCGATCTGGTGGCCAAATCTCCAAACACAAATCAAATCAGGAGACCCTTTAATCTCTGAATTGAATCAGAACCCTCCGAATCAATTCGGAGAGGTTCGGAAAGATTTGGTGATTCGGACATAGACACAGTTTAAATGTTTTTTCTACATATCTCTAGGTACCAGGTGGCTTGTGAGTGCTGCAATGCTGGGGCGCATGGAGCATCCCACAGCAGTGGGGGGGGAGGGTGCCCCCAGCACACTCAGTAGCAGACCCAGAACTGGACCAGAAGCACTTCCAGTCCACTTCTGGCCCCCCTGAAAGCATGCCCCCTGCCCCCTTCCCCAGATCAGTGACTGGTGCCTCCTGGGTCTGGCGGGGCACTGGGGGTCCTCCTGTGGCCGATCGCTGAGCTGGGGGACCATGGGGTGGGGCCCCTGTGTGCTCCCCAGAGGACCCGGAAGTGGAGTGGGAGTATTTTGGGTCCACTTCTGGGTTCGCTGCTGAATAGTTTCTCCAACTATTTAGTTGACCAAATAAAAGCTATCGCATTTACCCAAAGAGCCTTGCCTGTCAGACATACAAATGTGTATGCGGAGTCATTCCACTGTCAGTCAATCATGGCACTATTCTAGCTTGCATTTTAACAATGGTGGGTAGGACTTAGCATAATGCTGTTAGCCCTAGTGCATCAAGTGACAGGGGACTGGCATGCAGTTCACAGAGGCATCAGGCATACATTACTTTAGTAGCCCTAAAAAGTATAATTAGTACTATAAAAAGCAAGTGTCTGCATGTTTAGACAGTTTGTAGGGATACAAAGATAGCAGAGCCACCACAAAAATGGCAGACATGCTACAAAAGAGTTCCTGTTTCAAGGAGCCAAGTAGCCTTAGATAGAGAAGAAATACCAAAGAGCCTGGCTTAGCCAGCCTCTTCCAGGCCCATGCACATGAGCTGCCCAGTAGGAAGTGATCATTAGTTTACAAGGCAAACAAGACTGTACTGAAAACTTTGCTCATTCTTTAAAGCAATCTCATTAAACCAGCTTGGCCTGTTACCAAAGGTGTTTCTGAGACACTGAAAATGTGGAGTTTCTCCAATGCCTTGACCCCTGTTCATTCCCAGGTAGGACAGCAGGATCTCTCATGGTCTGATGTTGAGCAGCTTCCCTGCACTGGAGATGCTGGATAAATATCATGCTGCCTCCAGAGCAATGAGACATGCCAAATCCTAAAAACATCACCCTCCGGGGAGCAACTAAAAGCTGTTTACAGTAGACAAGAAATTCCTGTCTGAGATTTACCAGGGACTGTCACAGGTGAGAAGTGTTTATGAACAAAGCCTGAATAAGCGTCAGAGAGGACGATGACTCCTTCAGGGCGTTCAGCCTTAGGAATAATTCATCTTTCAGCAAAGAACCCTAGCAAATCCCAAATGAGAGCTCCTTGCTGTGTCTAAATATATCTGAGCTCAGTATTAAGGAAAACCTACTTACTAGAGACCAGATGGAGGAAGGCATGAGCCCTTGCTTACACGAGTGGCTCTCCTGAGCTGTGCACTTTCAAACCCTACATTTATATTCTCCACCTCACTGGGAAGAGTGAGCTGGTGCCTAAGACAAGACACTGGTCTCGTATCTCCCAAGATCAGCTCCTTACTCTGACATCTTCACTTTGTGACCTTAGCCTTACTGGGCCCTTCTGACAGACTGTGGTTTTGTTCTCATATTTCTGGGTTCGATGTGTTCGTGATGCAATGAAGTTACATGCCTCAGCTTTCCCAGCTACCTCATGGATTGGGAAAGAAAGGGTTAATTGTGTCTGGAAGCAGTGCTGGGGCCAGCTGCCTAAGGACTTTATTAGAGGAGAATGGGCCATCCAGCAACAATGAACCCATTTGCCTGTGTTGATACTATGCACAAGGTGGACTTCAGCTCAAGGCCCTGCTGTTCTTGCTGCCGGGGAGGCACTTCAATGAGGCAGTGCAAGGGTGGGAAGAAGAAAGGGTAGGAGAGAGAAAGGCTTAAGAAAGAATAGTAGGGGCTGTTTACCAGAGCACTGGATTGCAGGGGGTTTGGGGTGCCAACAGCTCTTGACCAATAAAGTTGTTTCGGCTGAAAAGAAGTGCCTGCTTCATGGCATGTGACTTCAAGTGCATTGCATCCCTCCCAGAAGTAAAGTCCCTCCCGAGAAGGTAGCTCTTCCAGTGGGGACCATGGATAAGCTGGATATGCTGGGTAGCAGTACAGCACTTTCCCTAGTGCAGAAGAAGAGGATAACATGGGGAGGAGGTGGAGGTGGGCAGGGAGTGTACGGCTAAGTCTTGGAGTCTAGGGGCATTTATACACACACTTTTTTGCTCTGCAATGCGGGATCTGAAGCACATCAGAGCAGACTTGATTAATCGGCACTTGTACAATCACCACTTTTCAAAGTGCCCAGTGCTGTGGCATGTGTAAAAATGGTCTAGGGGGGCCAGAGACACACTTCTGATGTACACACTGGCCGCTACTAGTGTGCAGTAGGATATTGCTAGTGTGTGGTAGGGTCAGAAATGACCCACGTGGTGCCGGGACTTGCTAAAGCAAAATGACTCCACAGTACCAACTGCAAAGTTTGGTGCATGTGTAGACATGCCCACTGTATCTGGAGTGGCTTCAGAGGGTACTCCAAGATGCTGTATAATAAAATACAAGTGCTCCCCTGGGGAATCCATGGCCTATGTTCATGCACCTGTAAAAGGAATTAGAAGAGCTAAACATTGCATTGCCACAGTGGTTTTGCTAAAATCATAGACAAGTAGGGTTGGAAAGGGACCACAAGAAGTAATATCCAGTCCAGCCCCTGCTTCAGGCACAATCATCCCTATGTAAACTATCCCGTACAAATGTTTGTCTAACATAGTCTTACAACCCTGCACAAACCAGCCAGTCACACAAGTACCAGGCAAATGGCCCCAAAACATCAGGAAGATCTTAAACTTGTTATAGGTAAAACAGGGAGAAGAGGCCACTGTCAATGTCCAGCTGCTGCAAGGACAGATTACAACCTGAGGTCTAGTCATCTCTAAACCAGGTCTAGGTCTAGTCATTTCTAAATCAGGGATTCCCAACCTGAGGTTCACAATGCAGAGAAGGTTGAGAATGATGCACATACAGCACTATGCCTTTGCTTATCTCAACAGCAGTTGTATGCAGCACCTCCTTCTCAACATTTGTGTCTTTTGGATGTGGTTTTTCTCTTAGGGTTTTGCTAGGCCTACTAGGAAAGAAATGTGATAAGCCATTTGAAGTCAAGACAAGAAAATGGGGACTATTGGGGGCGGCACTGATTTTGGCAGAGTTGCTTGCACAGAAAGGCACTGTGTTCTTTCACCCTGACTCTGGGTGGTGGATCCATTGATTTCATAGACATCAGGGCTGGAAGGGACCTCGTGAGATCATCAGGTCCAGCCCCCTGCCCAAGGGGCAGGAAGTCAGCTGAGGTCAGATCACCCCAGTAAGATAAGCATCCAAGCAGGCTCTTTTTTAGTTATTGCAAAGACGCAAAGAGGCTGGATTTTCAAAGGTCCTTGTAACACCCGGTTCCCTCTGAATACATTTACTTCGCTGTCAGGATTCTCTGCACATCCCTAGCGTTGCATCTAACAGCTGGCATTGCACCTACCTATTGTAGAAGGATTTCCCTGACCTTGCCTGGAGTTTTCAACAGTGATGAAAGGACTCGAATGCCCAGCTCTCATTAAACACAAGCGTCATTCAGGAATGTTTTTTTTTTTTCCGACAGCATCAGACAGTCGCAGGTATCACGTAGGCTCTGCTGAAAGTTTCACCCCTCAGCATCTGTTCCTCTTATGCTCCTTTAACAATCCCAAAGCTAATAAACTTCATGCTCCTCTCTGTTTTTTCTCAATGGCAAGCTTGGAGATAATTAACACTGGCATAGTTGGGCTTGGCATAATTGTAATTTTACCTAATCTAGAGACATGTAGTGGGCTCTGGTCTGGATACTCGGTACAAAGGCAGCCTTGGTGGAGGAGCAAAATAGTGCTAATAGGACAGTCTTCCCAAGGGGGGAGTTTGAGGGTAGGTGGAACCATAATCCTTGGCTTGCACAGCAGTTCCTATCTGCTTCCTTTAGCGAGGTGACATTGCAGTAGCTCAGAAACCAGCCCAGGGCTGGGGACCCTTAGTTCCACACCTTTCTTCAGCTTGACCAGGCTGAGTACTGAGTCCATTCATTTATAGAGCAACTTTATACCACAGAACATCATTGTATTATTATTGCTGCTGCTGGCCCCCCCCCTTTTTTTTTTATCTTTGCTGAGTTAATACATCAAGTTTAAACCATCACTGACAACAAAACAAGTTTCTATAATTAGCCTGAATCTTTTTCCCCCGGCCTCGCCTTACCTTGTGAACCATCAGGACAACATTTGGGCAGGACTTGATGCCGTTTTAAACAAAGCCCTTGTTCCAGGTCAGCTGCAGCACATTAACATCTGCGGAGACTCCAGACACCACCTCTTTCACAAAGCTAGCAATGTCTTCCAGCCGCTGATAAATACGTCCCAGGAAACTTGACTCCATATGCATTTGCCTCTTATGAAATAAAGCACAGCTGGCCCATCAAAAGCAGATTTCTTCCGAGGCCACTAAATGAGCAAAAAAGCCAACAAACATGCAGACCGGAGCCCAAATGTCCTTTAAGACTCCAAGGGGCCATCACATCTCACATTCTTACCATACAGAGCATGCATTCGCTGCGTTCTCCACGTAACCCAATCTTGCTCAGCCTCGCATCATCCAGTGTTTGCATATCTTAACAGAAATAGCTTACACAAAAAACATAGAATATCTATATCTAGAAACCATTACAAAAAACAGAAGGATTGTCAAGGAGCAAGCTCTCTGCTTAGGGTCTGATCCACTGACACAAAAAAACAAAGCTTAATTGACATTCATTGGATGAGATCCTTAACGATGCAGATTTAAAAGTGAACCACGGCCCATATTTTTGAAGGTATTGAGGTGTCTAAATATCTTGAATGATCTGAGCCTAAGAGTCTAAGGCCAAGTGCAAACTATGACTGATCCCACACTGGAAGCAATGCCCTCCTAGGCCCTGATACCCTCAGACAATTGATATGGTACCAAGGGTGGGCAGATGAGAGCAAATGCTAAGGTTTATCATTTGCAAAAATGGATACAGTGATATTTTCCCACCTGTGTTGGGTCCACTGAATTCCTCTGAGGCCAATAAAGACATCTGGTACTATTCTATAACACAGCAGCTTGTGCTATTGGGTAATTTTTTTAAGCTTTTTTCTAGTTGTATTAATTAGATAGCAGTGTGGGACTTGAGGCCTTGTGGTAAGTGATATATATCAGCATTTCCCAGACTTCTGAGAGTTAGCAGTGGTCTGTAGGTCCATAATAGTGCACAGACTGCCTCTTCTCCCCCAGTACCCTTTTAAATGGGAGGAAGAGGGAGATCTGCAGACCACTTATACTTACTGTGACTTTGTGGACCAGTGCTTGGGAAACAATGGCATAGTTCTTTGACCAAATACAATGGCATGTATGATAGCAGAAGTCACAC
>NW_017729029.1:35636362-35637443 GCF_001723915.1 Gavialis gangeticus | reverse complement strand
AGACTGCCCCTTCTTCCCCAGTACCCTTTTAAATGGGAGGAAGAGGGAGATCTGCAGACCACTTATACTTACTGTGACTTTGTGGACCAGTGCTTGGGAAACAATGGCATAGTTCTTTGACCAAATACAATGGCATGTATGATAGCAGAAGTCACACTTAGACCTGGCTAAAGTCACATTTTGCATTCACATGTTTAGCAATCCACAACTGCATTGTGACACCCTGAGTTTCAAAGGCTACAAGAGTTTGGAGATAAAGCAGTGATCCAGCTCTTGCTTTAATGGCTAATTTCAGTGGTGAGATGCCTTTGATAACCTTGATGGTGACACACAGGCTTTTTAGACAAAATATATTCGCTTAGATGGTTTTTCTCACTCTCTCCCCCCTCTCCCAGATTAATTTGATTTCCCCTAATACTAATTCTGGAAGACATGATGACAAAGTGACTTAAAGAACAAAGGAGCCATGCACTGTACCAAAAAAAATGAGCCTCTACAGATCTAAGATAAAGACACGAAGAAGAAGAAATGTCACAACAATGCTGTCATTTGCAAAGATGAAAACAGTGAGGGGAAAAAAGAAAAGTTACAGACATCACAAGAGAGAAAAGCCTGGGTAATACAGAGCAAGATCATTGCAACCACCCAAGGTCCCTTCCTGGGCATGAAGAGAGAAACACATGGACTACCACAGTAATCAGAGGAAGGCATCTTTTGCTTCTAGCATGGCCGGTGTAGAGGAAGGGATGCCTGCTTTCTCTTCCTTCGTAATTTTTACCAGGGTGTGTTTAATGACCGTCAGGAAATCCCTATTTAATAGGGATGGTTCTTTCAGTCATCCTCATCTTTCTTTTGGAGGGCTGAGTCGGGGCCAAGTTCTGACCAACTTCATTTAGCAGACTCCCAATCCATTAAATAAAGCAAAGTCAATTAAAAGAAGCCCGTGTCTCAGGTTTGTGGCAAGCAGGCATCTCTGATCCTATATGGAGAAGTGGGGCAAAGTGCAGGGTTCCTACTTTCATTAAGGCAGCCTTTGCTCTGCTGTGAGCTCCAGCATGAATTCAGGCTCTAAAACGCATGA
>NW_017729029.1:35628451-35631362 GCF_001723915.1 Gavialis gangeticus | reverse complement strand
TAAAGCAAGGTCAATTAAAAGAAGCCCGTGTCTCAGGTTTGTGGCAAGCAGGCATCTCTGATCCTATATGGAGAAGTGGGGCAAAGTGCAGGGTTCCTACTTTCATTAAGGCAGCCTTTGCTCTGCTGTGAGCTCCAGCATGAATTCAGGCTCTAAAACGCATGATAATCACCTGCCCTGGAAATCTTCAAGAGGAGACTAAACAGTCATTTTGCTGGGGTCAGCTGACCCCCTGGTTATCTTTCCTGCTTGGTGCAGGGGGCTGCACCCGATGATCATCCGAGGTCCCTTCTGGCCTTACCATCTATGAAACCATGGGGGTGCATAGACGTCCATGTGGAAGGGAGACAGGTTGGGTAGCAGAGAGCTTGCTGTATCCATCCTGGTGAAATGGAAGTCCCCATTCAATCCGTTTAGTATCACTGGAGTAAGTCTAAAAATCATTGGAGGATTGATGCTCCTCTATCCATTCATTTTCTGATTTCCACCTGCTCCAGGAGCTGTACTGTTAGACTGATTTCTGCTCCTGCTGACACACATGCAAGTTTTGTCATGAACTCAGTGGATCCAGGAACAGCTCACAAGCTCCAGGAACTCTGGACATATCAAGTACAGTCCTTTCTCCTCTGTCGTGTTATATTAAACTTCTCCAGAGGCATTAAAGTTATGATTGGACCTACAGTACACATCAAAAACAGGCAAGAAGGAAGGACAGCCATAATACGGCACTCAGAGGGATTAATCTGAAAGGAGGCGAGTCACTTCCTGCTTGGTGTCCTTGTTCCCCACCAGCAAAATAAAAAAAACCATCACTTCTTTTCCACCAGTCAGATCTCTTTAGGTTGGAAGCTCTTTGGGGCAGAGAGTCGCCTAAGCATTTTTTTAGGGCCTACCAAACCTGAGCCTTGATCTTGGTTGTGGCTTATCAACCCTACCAGAAATCCTGATCAATAAACAATAGACATTCATGGGCTTTAACAGTCCTACCTCAACGATAAAGTCATTAATAAGTTGTCCAGGAACCAGTAGCATGTAACATTTAAAGGACTGAAACGATTTCATTGAAACTCCTCTAGGTACCTTGAGGTTACAGTACACTGTGATAACCAGCAGTTTGCAAATGGTAGCCTGAAGCTATAACAAAAAGCTTGCTTGATTTCTCTGTTCACAAAGATGGGAGAATAAAACAATAAATATGCATCCTGCTTTTCTCAGTGAAAGACACAAACAGGAACAGATGACACAAGCTGAAGAAAGCATTGCTGAAACGCAGGCAGGTTTCGGCCCGAGGGTACCATCATGCCATCCCGTGCCCTTGTACAATGGAGAGGCTTGGGAGACTTGTATGGTGGAACAATTAACACTCATTGGAAAAGCACATCACATCAGACAAAATGAGAACTGCCTGACCTCTTGTCACCCCTGACCCCAACCACTTAGATAAATCCCCTCCTGATCACCTCGGCTAGTATACCTAACAGAGGATGCGTGTGATGGGGATGCTGGTTTAGTTTTAGAAACAAGCTAGACACGGCCTCTTTCACTTCACAGAGCTTCACAGAAGCGTGAGACACTGAAAAGCAGATGCTAGTGAAAAGGGTCTGCGATAGTCATGTAAAAATGAGGAGGAAGTAGGAAAAATCAGTTAATCATGTCTGCTGCAAGAGGATGCCATTCCACTGACTTCAATAAACTAGGCACCAAGAGTTGTAAATCAATGATAATGGGCATATTTCTCTTATATCACTGCATATAATGTTGCTGCTGCTAGAGGAATCCCTTGGTTTTCTGCAAACACAGAACAATCCTGGTCCTTTCATTCACACTTATTGCCAGACACATTCATACCCATATATTACAGAATTCATTCACCCAGGCTTCCAACAGGAAAACAAATACCGTACAAAGAAGTAAACACACTATATCTAAATTACAGCGTACACATTAGTTTACATTTCACTTTCTGCCTATCTGACACATATTCATTGCTGATTCTCAGAATTCGTTCTTCTCCTAGCAAAAAAAAGAAGAAGAAAAAAAGACTACTAAGTGAGTATCTGGAGAATTTATTACAGGAGGAAATGGCTGGAAGAATGCATACCTCAAAGCAATTTAATCTGCCTATCAACAATTGTTGTAATGCTGCATAAATTGAAAATAGAAAGGTTTGGTACAGCTCCTGATTTGGGGCAGAGCCAGATGAAGTCACTGGAGTACTTTTGTTCTCCCAAATTGAAATACTTGAGATTTCTTAATTCCAAGGCATAAAGGAGTCTTTCCTGGTGGCACTGCAGACTTAAACATCTTTGAAGGAGCAATAAACATGGTTTACAGCAGCATAATAAGAATGGGTTTATATCAAGCCAGATAAACTTGCCTGCTTTTCTTTTTTATTATTTTAATCAAATTACAAAACGAATGGATTAAGGGAATGGAGTGTCTCAGCTCTGCCAAACCATTTGATAGGTGGCCCTGAAAAATCTTGCTTGAAAAATTAACTGAAATGTTGATAATATCAATCTTGAGGCACCAGATCATGTAGCTAGCTAGGAGATGTGCTTACCACTTTGAATTGAAGCATAATACAATAGAACATTTTTTCATTATGATGAATGCTAATAGGGCAAGACTAATAAAAGCACCTGAGCATTTTTATCTGAAATGTTTAACTCTATCAAAAATACAGCGTGTTCGTGGTGTTAGGTGCTTTGTAGTTGTGTTGGGATGGGAGAGAGAATCCCTAGGGGGCAAGGGTATTTATTTGACTGGACCCAACTATTCTCTGGGAATCATCCAGCTGGGAGTAGAGTCCTTGAGGGACACTTTTACTGGTCTAACAGAGACTTGCCCTAGAGTAGGACTGCAAGGTCACTCCCTTGGGTTTAGGGGAGTGGAAAGTAAATGTTCCCTC
>NW_017729029.1:35612192-35623451 GCF_001723915.1 Gavialis gangeticus | reverse complement strand
TGATGGGGATGTTGGGTAGTTTTAGAAACAGGCTAGACAAGGGTATGGTTTGGATAAGAATGATCCTGTCTTAGGCAGGGATGGGACTTGATGATCTCCAGAGGTCCCTTCCTGCCCTACTTCTCTATGATAACGGAGAGTTTTATGGCTGCGTGGTGGGTACACTGCTGCTGCTGCTGCTGCTAATAGAAGCAACTTAAAATCTTCCAGTGTTGTTTTTTTTTTTTTTTTGCAACTGGTTAGGAAATGGCTTTTGTAAATCAGCAGAGATTACAGTATCAGATAGCTTTCGCTGCTGTTCTGCATTGTAGGCCATTATCATCCTTGTTAATTATTACGGTGCCCAGATGTCTTACACGGTCTTTACCAAAAGGGAATGACAATAGATTTTTTTTATTATATTTCATAATACATTGAACAGAAACTTTCCATTGTATAATACAGTTGCTATTCCAGTCTCATACTCCTTTGTCTAGTACTACCAGATGCTTCGGACCTTGCATGTTAGCTTCCCAGGGAAGGAGGAATCAGTCTTTGGCTATACTTTATGTTCAGCTTGTTTTATTTACTCCTGCACCAGTTCTGGAACAGAGATGGTCAAGCACTATGCGAGCAGTTCATCCTTTCAGCATCTCGGCCCACCACCAGTGCCTGGTTTCAATGGAACAACCTGGCTCAACGCTAGACTAATGAGACACCAAAGCAGAGAGCATCCTTCTGCGGCTGCTCACACGGATCCTTCCCAAGGACCACTGCTTCCTAAGGTCCCCACCCAATTAAACCCAGTCTAGGGTGACATAGCATGACCGCCCAACACTAGGCGCTGATTTACACACTACAAGAAAGGTCTTTGAACCTGCACCATCTGAGGATGTCTGCTTTTATAATATGCAATAAAACTTGATGCTAGTTAATAGTATGTGGGCCTTGACTTAACAGCGGATGACATTAGTGGGGCCCTGAGTTCACACAGTGGACCACCCCGATAAACCTGTTTGCAGACCTGGTGCCTTGAAGTGAGAATTATAATGAGCCCAGACTGAGCTAATTTGAATGTGGCTCTTTAAAAATAACAGGTTCAAATTATCCAGAGATATTTAGGCATCCAATTTCCTTAGACTCAAAGCCTCGGGGAATTTAGGCATGTGAATCAAAGTACTCACTGGGCTGAACCATTTTGAAAATATGGACAAAAATGTCATTATGAGAGATGCTGGGTGCAGAGCACTTCTAAAAATGCAAGCTGAGCTCTTTTGAAAATCTGACTATTGTGGGGAGTAAGCAATGAACAATTTTGCCCTGTACATTAGAAAAGTCTATTAATAAGTAAGGAAAGCCTGTATTCAGCACAGAAAATGCACATTCCCTTGCCTATTTCTCTGTAGTGATTTGTCATTTTTTACCCTATATTTCAATTGCATGCTCTATGCAGGATGGGTTTTTTTTAATACGATGTCTAGCATACCTCCAGAACTGGAGTTACCACAATACAAACAATAAATGGGCAGACCAGTAAAATCTAGACATATCTACTTGCCATCTGCACAACGTTAATTCTTCATCTGCTCAAGAAATAATTCTGCCATCAACAAAAGCAGCAATTGGCTTGCTCGCCTCTTTTTCAGTGTACAGCATATTTGTAGAACATCTTGAATTATTTGGGAGGTGGGAAGTCGATGAAGCCAGTAAGCTTCATTCTCTTCCAATTGTTTGATATTTTTTACTGTTTCAGAATGCAAGGGGCCGATTCTGCCACCTTGATTACCACGCACAGTCAAACACCTTATTTATATGCTTTGCCATGTGGTTTTCAAAGTGCTCCTCCCTATATAAAGGTGACAGAGTTTGGTCCTGACTCTCTTGGATGAGCTGGGGGGTTTGAACTCTCTTATGCTGTCATCGTTTTGGTGTTTCAAGCTGCATTTCCTTCATTGTAAAGCATATAGGTTACTGTTTCACAGATGAGCTCTGTAAGTCAAACTCAGTTTTGCTGTTATTAGAAAATTGTGATTTATAATTTCTTCCCTGCAGGGGTTTTAATATATTAAAAGCAGGAAGTATAATATTCTCCTGTGGGAGGCTGCACGATTCGTAAGGTCTGGTGGGAATTTGTATATGTATGCTTACCCTTAGAACAATGTGATCTGTTGCTCAGTAAGATTAGCACGTACCAGATCTACATCTCTGACAGAGCTTCTTTGTTCGTTTCTTGGAGAACATAAACCATCGTTAACATGTGACTTATCACCCTCTATGTGAGTCCATTTCTGTTAAGTGAAAATCAAGAACTACCCTGTGTAAAATATATCGAGATGCATGGATGCCACACGCTGTTAGACTGTGCTGAATCTGATAGTCTAGAGGGAGAGCGAAAATAACTGTTATAGAGCCTGAATATTTATTGACATCTCACAACTCTGTAGTCTTTGATTTGGAGGGGGACAGGGATATTTAAACCGGGATCGTTACGTCCGCAGAGGGGTTATTACCTAGAACTCAAATAAAGAAAGTTAAACATAGCAGTATTTTATTCAGCCACTAATGAAATATTTTGTATTGAATTAAGCCCCTTGCTTTCCAAGTATTCTGTTTTAACTGGCCCAGGTATGCTAGGAGAGGCCCAGTAAAGATTGTAACTAGAGCTGGTCCAACGCACCAGTGTTGGAGAATGATTGATCAATTCAATCAGATGGATACCTCAGTATGGTCCCTATCTATTAGCAATTTTGTACGAGGCTTTAGCTTGCTTTAGTCTTGGGTATGACTTCTCTTTGCATCACTATTCCTTTGGGCATGGGTAGAAAGTTCTGTGCACTCACAAGGAGTTTGCATTGAAAAAGGTTGCAGTCATCCAATCACAGTGCTGAAACAATACCATCTGATTACTCGGAGCAGATAATGAACCCTTGTTAGTAATCCACTGGCAGGGTGGCATTTGTTCATGTACTTTGTCAACTGTATGATAATAAACACCAAACGGATTTGTAAAAATCAAAGCTTGTTTCTACGTCATTCATGAATAGAAGCAGCGGCTATATTCACTGGGGGAAAAGAAGATATTTGCAAGGCAATTACTGTAACGGTAATGTTTTTTCTGCATTTAGTGGGGAGGTATACATGTTTAGTTTCTCGGTATCTGTCTCAAACTTGTTGTTAAGTAAAATTATACCTTAAGCTGTAAAAATGTCTGATATAGACCTTAATGTCTCTCACTGTCCGAGATATCTTCACCTTTTAGTGATCAGCAATTGAGAAGGCCAAGCAATTAAAAAAGTTACATTACAGACCTAGCCCTTTGGATATGGACTTTTAATTACTCTTGACTACTGTTTCCTAGGCTTCACTTTTATCTTTAAAATCTCCTTATTTCTTTTTCTAAAAAAAAAAAGGGGGGCCCAATCCAACTCTGAGTGATGCCAGAAGGGATGTTTCCATGAAGTTGAACTACTAGTTAGGATCCATGAATATTAATTTCCCCCTTTCTCCAGACTAACAGGATCAGACCTTGGAAGATTACATACTGCGTCAATGAGCAGCTATAAATTTGTAGTAACCAGGATGTCGCAATTTTAAAAAAGAGTGAGACAAAGAAAAGAAAATGTATTCGGGCCAGGAGCAGGAGCTTATAAAAATGACAAGAGAGGAAAGAACTGTGATCCACTGGTGTCCAAACCATTCATTTTCAAGAAACAGATCATATACTAAGAGTCCATTTGATCTGAAATTACAGATCGGCATAGGAGAGTTCAGAATACCTGAGGTCACTCTCAGCATAAACTGGAGAAATCTGGTTCCCAGTTCTAAACCCACGGGGCACTGCAAACCAGAGATCATGACCACACTTAACTATCGAGACTCATTTGTACTAGAGTAGCCTAGACTGGGATGTAAACTGGGAATTCCTCTAACATTCCTTGCAGATGGAAGCTGAGCTGAATTTTGCAATTTTCTATTGACATTTTCTATTGAAAATATTGAAATTCAATTTTCCTTTCTGTTAAATTGCCCAACCTGTCTTATCCAACTTTTCTTCAGAACTCTTTGACTTAGCCCTCTTTCTCACGTTAGCATTAAAAGGAAATATATTCTTAACTGGGTTCCTCATATTTGCTTAGTAGGGTAGTCTTATAGGTCCTGCATTGCAAATCCTCATTCACCAATATAGATCATACTTGGGTGCATCTACACATTCATTAATATGCTTTTGCTAATGCATATTAAATTTAGTACCTCCATTGTGAGGTACTAGAAAAAAGGTGCATTTGCCTGTTTTAATGTGCATTAGTGAAAGCACATGGGGTTGTTTTACGATGCTTTAATGCACATTAAAATAGGCTAATTTTCCCCACTTGCCAGCTCAACATATGTTTGCAGCTGCAACTTCCACTAGAAAAATCAGTACACTGGGCCAGACTTTGCCATCAGTTAACACCCAGTCAACCTCATTAGTCAGGTCATCCTCCTGGTACAATTGCTTTATTATACAGATATGACCAAATGGTCTTCACATTTTAGGGCAGTTATTTTCTAGAGCACTAGCATTAAAAATACCAGTGTGCTTCACTGGAGACAACAAAACTGCTTGTACTTTCCCTTAACTTCCTACTAATGGGACTGGAGTCTTTCCATATTTTCTCTATGCGGAACAATTTGAGTTCTTTGCAAGAACAAGGTACCACCCACTGAGCATAAACAAAAGCTGACAGGCTAGGATAATCCTAAATAAAAATATTTTTTTTTCCCCTCGATGCTTTTTTCTTTTCCTTAAAAAGAAAATAACTCCCAAACTGTACAAGCTTTTCTTCCCCTCTCCCCCCTCCCGCTCCCTCCCCACACAGCAATGCTTGTAACTATGCTCACATCTGCAAATCTATATCTAATCAAATTCATGCCTATGTTGGTTGCCTAGGTAACAATCACAGAGTCGCTCCTATAAACAAACTGCAGACAGTGGAAGAAAATGTGGTTTAAGTGGAAGCATCTACTTCCCAAGCTTGAGCATTATTAATGTAACAGGCGATCATAAAGAAGCCCCCAATTCACCGAGTCCATTGTGGACGGGATCAGGAGGAGTCTTTTTATACTGATTGGCTCACTCACAAGGATAAAGAGGGCATTGGAAAGGTGGTGACAAGTGAATTTCAAAGTACATTTCTATTTTCATCACTTTCTGCATGATGCTGGCAATGTGGTTGCCTGCCACCCATTAACATGGTTATCCTTTAAATAACCAGGTTCCTTTATTACCTACGTTTTTCTCGCACAAATTAAGATGCATGGTTTTAGATTCCTGATGATAATATACAGAAGAGATGAATCTTCTAAACATATACAGATAGAATAGGCAGTGCAGACAAAGGCAATTGTTTCCATAGCAACATGGACCATGTGGAAGCGGTGAGCCAAACTTCATCTTCACCCCCACTCGTTCCTGACCACGCAGGTTTCCTGCTTAATAGTTAGCACAGAGGTTTCGGTGGGAATCCAGCAACCAGGGGCTGTTTGACCCATGCTCAGAAGAGGTGCAGCAAACCGGCAGAGCCAAATACACGCCAGGAAACACCAAGGCTCTGAGAGGTTTCAACCCATTCCAGTATTGGGCACACCCAACATTCAAAAACACGTTCCCCAAAATCATGAGGTTAATTTGAAACAACCAGAACAATGAAAATATCTGCAGGTGATGCTCTCTAATGCCTGATTTCTGCAATTCTGGCACTCAAACTTCTTCTTTCTCTGCAGCCAGAAAGTGGGCTAGAAAGTTACCACATTTTGTTTCTAAAATAGAAGATGAGATTCTCACCTGATAGTTTACATCTAGGAACAGGAGGTTTTAAGAGGATCCCTGAGGGTATAAGACATACAAACAACTTACTGCAGGCTACAAGGAGACAGGGCTCTACTGTGCATCAGCTGCTCTGCAGTGGCTGCATGCTCTTATCCTTTTGCAAATGGAAGTTAAGCTGAAGTAACTTGCCCCTCTCAGGGTGCATCTACACAAGACACTTTACTGTGCAGTAGAGCTAATTACTCCATAGTAAGTATCGTTGTCTACACATGTTGATCCTTCCTAATGTAGTGTATTAATTTCCTCTACTCTTCACTTAATTTCCTACCTGAAATGCAAGTAGCAAATTAACTGCCAAGTAATTACCGTGCAGTATGGCATGTGTAGATGGCAAATTTGCTCCTGGGCAGCTGCGCAGCTGGGGGCAGGAGATTGCTCCCTGCCCTTGGGAGCTGCCTGCTTCCAGGGCAAGCTCCACCACCGAAGCCTGGGAAGGGACAATGTCCCCTTGCCTTGGCAGCAGGGAGCTTCCAGCCCCCACTCCATGACTGCAATCACAGAGCAGCGGCTGGGAACAATTGCTCAGGCCCCGCTCCGTAATTGCTGAGGAAGAGTGTTCCCTGCCCAACCTGAAGCTGGCTGGGACCCGCCCCTGAATGGGACAGCTCCCAACCAGCCCTGCGCTGCATGGGAAAGTCTGCACATGCAGCCTGGAGCTGGTTCGGGGCTGTCCCATTCTGGGCAGTCACAATCCCCACCTGGCCCATTGCAGGACCTAGGAAGTAAGAGCAGTTTTGCTGCCATTAGTAGCAAATCTGCTTCTGCTTCCCTACACATGTAGGTGCCTACTCAGGAGCATTTACTACTTACTAGTAGTAAGTAAATTATTCATGAGTAAACTAGTCCTGAATTTAATGGATGTATAGACACACCTACTGAGCTAGGATAGATGGACCAGTGAATGGCTGTTCTTACGTTCAGAGTAGTCAACACACAGTAAATCCTTGCCCCCTCCCACCCTGGGGTAAATTGTTCATGTGTCCAGACACACAATTCACAGAAAAAATAGAAGAACTGGCCATTCTGCCATCATGATATTGTGATACTGCTGTGGAGAATACTGAGTTCCACTGTGTTGAAATAGGCCCCAGTGCAAGCTCAAGTCATAAATCATAATCAAAGACACTTCCTATTTGGAGCCAAGGTGAGATCCTGGAGACTACACTAGATCTAACATGCCATATGGAGGCAGGAAAGCTAGCATGCAACAATGTGTTTCTTGATGCTCTTTCAGTGAATTATAGAATGTGCAACATGCACTGACAACAGCAGTATCAAATGCTAGCCTGTCTTATTGGTCACTTTTCCTACTCTTCTTAGAGATCCCTTCTCCTTTAGCGTCTTTCATGTGGCTCTCTGACCAACTCCACTTGCAGTTGTCACGCGCTACATAATTCTACACCATTTACATGACATAGTATAACAGAAGCCAGCTGTGAAATAAGCTCCTGAAAACCAAATCCATTCACATTTCACATTCTCACAATGGCAGAATTACATTTTTATAAGAAATGTTCTCAGCATGCATATGGACTATTAAAAAAAAGACAAACCAAAAAAAGTCCTACCCAAACTATTAGAAGTCAATAAGTTTACAAACTGCTTGAGAGAACAAAATGATTCCCACTTCAAAGGGAGCATGTACCATTGATTATGTGAGGGCAGGAAAAAACCTAACAGCTATTTAAAGTTATCCCAATAAGGGTCTGGTTAAAGTACCCTGAAATTAATGGTAAAGTTTCAACTGACTGATGTGTGCTTAGGATCAAGTGCATATCTAGTCCTGAAGGGTAGTAGGAGGCTTTGTCTCAAAGTCCATATGGCTCATTAAAAAAGTGTGTTGTATTTTCATTGGAGAGCTACATATGAGTAAAAGACTCCAAAAATCAGACTCTAGAAAATGTATGTGTGACTAAGCAGACTGGAAACCAACATGCAACTTGGAGAAGGGGAGATAAAAGGGGAAGAGCTTGAACCCCCACGGTGCAAATGAAGCCACTGGATTCCAGCAGCATCAGGAGGAGGTGAAAGGAGCCCAATTCAGTTTCCATTGAACTGGCTGGAAACCACCATTGCATCCATCTGAAAAGGCTTTTTCAGATCCTTTTTTATCATCTACGTCAGAACCTTTTTCTCAAGTCAAAATTGATTTAAAGAGAGGATATGATGGACATTTCTGAACACAATTGTGAAAACTAGAATTATGTTAAGAAGCACTGCTTCATTAATATCAGGGCTTCCATTCTTCCAACTAAATTTGACGGGCTCATTGGGTTTGGCTGGAAGATATCAACTGAATTCCTTGACATTAATGGATTTAATTGGTATATACAAATGTGTAACTAAAGCCAGCCAGGAATATGTTTTCCCCCTGGAAAAAATGTGAACTAAACAGAACTTTTTTTCGTATTCAACAGCATAGGAAGGGTGGGGATATTAAAAAAACCAAAAAAAAAACCCAACTGGTCTGGCACAGAAAAAAAACAATATTTTCTTGAATTTTTTGAGAAACCAAAACACTGATATTTTGCTTGAGTGTCGAACGTTGAAAATGAGAAGGTGTTTTGTTCTTTTTTTATTTTTTATGGGAAAATGCTGGGAAACCTAGTACAAAATGGGAGAAATTCTTAGAAAAACTTATTTTCATATGAAAAGGTGGGGAATTCTGCTAAAACACTTTTTAGGAGGTTTATGGTACAATGTGGGCTTGTTCATTACATGGTGGGGGGGCAGTGTCTGTAAGGAAGAACCCTCCTGTATTTACTGTGTGCATTTCAGAGACAAGCTTTTAATTAGGAATTCAAGCTATTCGTTGCTATAAGAAAAAAAAAAGCAGATACTGAATAAAGACATGCTTCTAAGTCATAGCTACTTTTGCTTTGTTGTCTCCATACTGACATTAAAAATGAAATTCAACCACATGAGCCCAAGCCATCAAAGGCTATCATAGTCCTGACAGCCAGAAGTGGAGCACTCAGGAGAGTGGAAGATTTCATAAATCAGGTAGGAAAACAGCAGTTTTATTCTTCATGTGCTGCAGGTATAGCTGAGCTTTCCATTTCTGGAAACAAGGCATTCAACATTGTAAACATTGGTCTTACCACTTACGTAGCCTTGGTTACATGGATAAAAGAAGATCTTGTATCCTTCAGAGGTGGCTTATGCAGAAACAGACATAAAGACAAAGGTGATGTGCCATTTTACCCCATCGGTCAGGCCTTGTCCAATGCATCAGGACATACCAGGGGTAATTCACTGTGTAACAGCTGATATGGCTATCGTGGACCAACAGAACTTCTGTTAAACTGGAAGGGAGAGAAGGACAGAAAGGTAAGTTTATCACCTGGCCTGGATACACGTAATCAGGTTTTAAATCTGCATGAAAAAAGGCTTAGACATGCAGCATGGAGACCTACACTGGTCTTACTCAAATCAGGGATAAAACCATTCTTGTCTAAGTTTCACAAATGTAAATGCAATGCATCTGCAGCTCTTCTAAGGTGGCTAATGGAGACATGCCAACAGCTCAACCTGACCCCACTCCAGCTTATGGTGAAGCACTATAACAGCACCTGCTGCAAACGGCACCCCCAGCTGCTTGCCCATCCACTCTAGGTCCCAATATAATTTCCATTGCTTTACAAAATTTGCAAAACTGGAAACACAGCATACCGATTGCACACACCCACATAGTGAAACAGAAGTCTAGAGACCTAACAACAGCGGATGAGTGTTGCTGGGGAAAATAAAGATCCCAGACATATCAGTAACGAAAAATTAAATTAATTTCAACAAGGACCACAAAAACTGAATTGTTTTTCAGGTGTTTGTAGATTTTAAAGCCAGAAGAAACCATTAAAATAATTGCTCTGACTCATTGCTTAGTAGACTAGAGAAATTCAAACTCGAATTCAAAGCCTCCATTTGAACTAGAGCATGCATTACAGATAAACAATATTAAACATCTTGTAGTGCTATTTGGTGCTAAAGGATCTGCTACCATCACAATCATAGAAACATAGAAAATAAGGGGTGGAAGGGACCTCAGGAGGTCACATCTGGTGCAACCCCCTGCTCCAAGCAGGATCCAGCCAAGACTTTGTCTAGCCAGGTCTTGACATAGTCACGTTGTAATTGCATGACAGCAGTACAGGACATTTAAGGATATCGGGCCACCTTCTTTTTTTTTTTCTTTCTTTCTATAATTTAACATGTTTGAATGCCTTTTATATTGAATCTCTTCTGTAGTCTCTGAAATGGTAACGTTTGTTTTTGTGACAACTGCTACAAAAACCTATCTGGGAATTCCAACATTTCAGGGGGTCGGGGGAATGTAATTTCCCATGCCAAGGAACTCTCTGTTTTTTTCCGGATAAATATATTAAAAGAAATCAGTGGGGAGCCATTTCTGTTTTGATGAATCACCATTCTCTAATGAATTCTATTTTTCTGAAACATTCCCAACCAGCTCTGCCCACAGGCTACTAAGAAAAAAAAACTTTTATTTCATTTTAGCCTATTTTTTTACTGGGAATTAAGTCCAGTTTCTTTTGACAGTGCAGTTCCTCTATTCTGCATCATGCGTGATGTGGAATAGAGTCCGTTCTTACTGGATACAGAGCCCAATATACTTGGAATAGAGTCCAATATGTTCCCATGATAACCAAGGCTTCATGAAGCACAGAGGCTGCTCAAAGTGATAATACTAGCTCTAGCTTCTCCAAGGGGGCTGTGTCCAGGTCCCTTGTTACTGCCAAGGAGGGTGGCCAGTTACAGAATGGGGCTGGTTCTGTATCACCATCAAGGATTACACCACAGCTGCTCTATTCCCCCCTACTACTGAATAGAAACTTTCCTGTGGATTTTGTGGACCACCCTTTGGACTGAATGGCATTAGCCAACTGTGCTACCCTGTGAACCAAATGGGAGTTTTGAAGGGAAAAAAATGTTGATCTTCCCCCCCACCCAACTTTCCTTTCTTTTGTGTGAAATTGTGAAAATATCCTCCCACCTTTAGCCATAACCATATATACAACCAAAATGTGACTAAGGACCAGGGGCAGACCCCCTTCTATTCCTGCGCTACCTACACTTTAAAACCACCTGTCTGGGAGGGGCATTATTTATTCAGGGTGTCTATACATGTGCTCCCAGACAACCGGTCTAACTAAAATCTGCATTGTGTCCCGTGTTTCAAAATGGCTGTGGGGGTGCTTTAAGTAAAGTTTATTCTATGAGTTTTTGTTAAACCACCCCCGCCGCCATTTTGAAATGCTTAATACCAGTGCCGTAGTAATGAAGTTTGGCACTTGGGGCAAAGCCTGCAGTGGCAGCCCAGCCTCGCCCTGCATACACATCTGGAGACGCCCCCACCCCATGCTTGCCCGGGAGTGCATGCAGTGGCAGGAGCC
>NW_017729029.1:35610830-35611759 GCF_001723915.1 Gavialis gangeticus | reverse complement strand
GGCAGCTCCACCCCACACCCCATCCCACCTGGGCAGCACCTATTGGTGCCCCATTGTTTTGGCGCCCAGGGTGATTGCCCCATTTGGCCCCCGCTTGCGACAGCACCGCTTAATAATAACAGTGAGGTACGCTGGGCTGTTCTAATTAGACAGACTAATCAAGTCTGCTATGACGCAGTCTAATTACAACATGTTACAACATGTGTAGAGGTACCCACAGTACTGAAGGAGTCAACTGACTTCATGGACCATTATAATGGACCTGATTCCTGCTAATCTCAGGTGCTAACAACCCTCTCTTCTTTTTAATGGTTTTGATGTTCCCTCAATTAAGCTTTTCTTTCTTCTGCAGTTTTGAGGTCTGTTAGCCGTTCCTGGTAATACCTTGCTTCTGTTTCACAGCCCTAAAAACTGGTTTTAGTCCTAGCTAAAAACCTTAACTCAGGTGTTGTAACAGTAATTCAGGTGAATACTAACTCATGCATGGAAATGACTGACAGGGAAGTGCTGGATGCACCGTCAAGATGCTCAAGGAAAGTAGGTTTTATGAATTTCAGTATGAGATATACATTTAACTATGATGATTACAAGAATAATAACACAGTATCTTTTGACTTTTTCCCCTAGTTTGTTGTGGTTTTTTTTAAAAAACACAATATATAATCTAGCAAATAAGTACATATTTTAGTTGTATTTAGTTTTGCTTTGATCTTAAGCTGAATAATATAGTGCTGAGTCCCTAGCAAATAGAAAATCTTCTGTTTACTCTGTAACTGGAGAAAATGATGGGTTGCGTTGATGCACCACATCATCTGCACCCCCCATTTCAAAACCCTAGATCTGCCCATGCTCCGAGGAGGAGAGATGGATGGTGCCTTTGCTCCACTGCAATATTAATCAGCTTTATAGTATATGCTGTGTACATCTCA
>NW_017729029.1:35587396-35605830 GCF_001723915.1 Gavialis gangeticus | reverse complement strand
GCTCCACTGCAATATTAATCAGCTTTATAGTATATGCTGTGTACATCTCAGTGCAGAGGGCCAGCACAAACCTATGCAACACTCAAGTCTCGTAACCCTGCACTTGTCCTCAGCACAGAAGTCCATTGGATTTTACCATCTAAACTTGCAAATTGCTACATCTTCTTCTGGATCAGAATTGGTCTCTCAAGTATTGTTGCTGCAGAATAAAATGAAAGAAATGGGACTGGGTTGTGCACTCCTGTCCACCACAGATTTTGACATGCTTTAGGAATACCTGCTATTTGAGACATGGAGGTGTTTGGGGTTGTTTTTTGTTCCTCCTGTGCAAGGGATGCTGTTCACTTTCAAGCTCTGAAATCTCTCCCTGTTGCATTGCTTTTCAAACCGCATTTGATCTCGCAAAATAAATATTATAAACAATGCCCAAGGAAGGCATTTTGAAAGACTGTAGGTCAAATTTCATTTATTCATTATATTTATAATTTCATTATAAATTTCATTTATTCATTTCATTTATTCATTAATTCAGCCATGAACGTGTTAATCACAAAACAGGAAATTTTGAGCATCAGAAGCAACATACCAGATACAGAAAAACTCCCCCCAACGTGTTAAAAGAGCTATATGTAAGTTTGAATACCCAGCAGCCCTCCCTTGTCTATGCAGGGTGGTTTGATCTTTAGTTACATGGTCTGTAGTTACAAGTACAATTTTTCCACTTGTGATTCATTCAGTGATGTACTTATCTTCCTAGGTTTTTACCCAAACCACCATCAGGGAGAAATGAACATAAATGACAGAACTGCAGTGTTAAAATATTCTCCTAAGCTTTTATTAAAATTATTCATGCAATTGTGAATCTGCTGCTGCTTTCCCTTTGTAATATATGGTAGAATCTGTACTCGTAGGTGATCACTGGAATTTGTTGTGCATTTGGTTATAAAAGCCAATATTACCTATTTCTTATTGCATAACATTTTGCAAAGGACTAAACTCAATGCTTAGCTCCTACTGTGACGGATAGCAGCAAATAGGGTAGTTGGATAATCTGCTACGTTTTCACCCAGTTCTAATACAGTAAAATGAGTCTCCAAAAGCTCTCCAACCCACAGCCTGTAAAGTTTTAACTATAGGGAACAGCTTTAAAAAAAATATATCAACAGTTTGCATGAACCAGCACAGCTTCAGACTCAGCATTAGAAGAGGAGCATACTTTTATTCTCACATGCCCTAACATAGACAAGATAATATGGTGCTAAATGAAGACTTGCCTGGTAGCTACTGCATACACCATGGCTGGACCTGTGCTGATGACAACTGAAGCCTATATCATGGAAGATTTCTTGCTGGTCCTTTGGCTTAGATGACCAACAGGGTATTTATCAAGCCTCCCATCTCAATATCCTCTGGCTCACATCCATAAGGAGGGGATGGAGTTGGCTTTTCCACTCGCCATGGATCCGAAGAGAGGAGGGGTATGGATCTCCAAAGCCTATGGAGTCCTATGTATGGCCCCAACCTATAGATCTGCCCAAATGATCTTCGAAGCATTAAGCCATCAGACCCCATGATTGCCCCCCCTTGTCTGTGGGGGAGTACTGGTTGCTGCTCTGAAGCTGCCAGAAGAGGATGCCCCATCCCTGAAGAGACTAAAGCATCTACTGACACCATCCTTTTTCATTTTGGAAGGAATTCCCTGCAGATTTAGGACTCTCATTCCAGCAGAGCACTTAACTTTTAAGTCTTTGACTTCAGTTGAGCTCATGTTTAAGTGCTCTGCTGAACAAATGCCTTAATAGGGAGAGTGAACAGGCCTGGTGCTCTCCTTCTCCAGCTTTTCTGCCCACCATCCACCAGCTTTTTTCCCCTCTCTCTGCATGAGAGGTTGGAAGGACAACACGATCACCGAGAAAGAGGGGCTCTGGATTGTAGAGGTTGGTTTTGGGGCTGTATAAATGCAGTTGTAACAACCGCGCCTTTCCGACGCACATCCTGACAGCTGAGCATCTCCTTGTCGCTTGACTGAGACTGTGCATTTACCCATGACTACATTTCTTGCCAGAGCTATGTTTTATTTTCAGAGAGTTAGCTATTGAGGTTATTGTCTTTCTAAAGACAATAGAAGACAAAAGTAAAAATACACCCAATCTAACACACAGGTACCAAAAGCCAACACAAGCCTCAGTCCACAGCATTCCCCTTAAAGCAGTTATACATCGCTATCAACTTGAATAAGTTATTTTGTTTCTCCCCTTTTATTTTTGTGTGTGTTTGTTTTATAAGTTACTTCATCTTTTGTAAGCTGCCCTGAGCCTTTGCTTGGAAGGGCAGCAAATGCATCTAAGAAATAAATAATACAAAACGTGGCACCACAGAAATTTCAAGAAGCAGCAGTCAAAGCGGACCTTTATGGAAGAGTTCAGTTCATCCTGCCTTTCTGATTTACTTACACAAGCTCCACAGTGATCTCGGCTATCTGGAGATGGATGGAGACTACTAAGATGCTTCCAATTTTGCCTGAAAGCCCCATTTTCCTCTCACATAACCCCTGTCTCACCTATCACCTGTGACTTGATTCATGCCTATCTCATTTACCTGCATTATTTTAAATGTGTTTCCTGTTTGTGATGCACTGTTTAAAGGATGCATTTATAAAATAGTCTACTAGAATACACAGGGAATGAAGCAGATTTAGGAAGAGGCTACAGACCATGTAATTCTGGTCTCCTATGTGCTTCCCTCTGGTGAGCTCCACTGATCCCTGATAGATACCGCTGTGGGTAAAATCACATGCAGGTTGCAAGGGTGAAAGGGGAAGGAGGAAATAATCTGTTAGAGGAGAAACACATCGCTTTATTCCTGGGGATTGGGTGAGGGTTGGGGTTAGCCTGGCGGGCACTGGATGTAGAGCTACAGAAGAGCGTGCCCACATGCTTGCTGTCAGTGCTTACATAGTCTGCAGTGGTACCCATTTAAAATAATGCCACCCAGGGATTTCTGTTCAACATGGGGAGTTGACCCACCGTCCACAGCGTGCTTTCTGCCCCTCCCTCAGATTGGCAGCAGGGGATCTGTGAAGGAGGAGAGCGGGTGGGACATGAAGAACTGATTTAGGAAGAGAGAAGAAGAAAGGATATGCAAAGGAATTACTGAAGCTAGTGGTGAGGACTGGGTCCTTGGGCATGACCTGGGGTCTTGATACCTTTGGGGATCTGTTAGGCAAGCAGTGAATCATCATCTAGACCTCAGGGTCCACAGCTAATCCATGCCTGGAAGAGCTCTGCACACCAACGAGAGACACTCTTGGGCAAATAAGGAAGCACCAGAAGAACTTACACTAAGATCCAAACCCTCAGAGCTGTTTAGATGCCCGGCTCCGATACCTTCGAGCCTTTGGCCTTAAGTGACTGTCTCAGACTTATTGCAGCACAGCTGCGTTCAGCTTCCCAACAGTGTGCTTCTGTGCCTGCTTTCTATGCATCTCCTCAACAAATCTCTCACGTAACAGTGCTATCCGTGCCCCACCTGCCCATCATTCTTCCCAAGAAGGAACACTAACACTGCTCGTTAATTGATCAGAGGAGTCACTGCCAAGTGATGCAAAGTACTGTTTTCTTTCCCTCCCACCACTCCAGGCTTGGAGCATGCTGTTTCTGCAACAATCTCTGGCAGGAGAGGGAACAACCATAAGTGCCTCATCTAAAAGCCCAAGAAAGCACACAGACGGATTCCCGTAAATGTCAGCGTGTGCCGGATTGGGCTGGAGAACTGGAAATCAAACTTAAGCTTCTTGCACAAAGGTGCAAGGTGATGTGCCAACTGGCTGGTCCTTCAGCACAGACTAAGACCAATCCATCATAGCTGTCCATGAGCTCTGACACAACTTTCTTTTTACTGCCCAGCATGTAAGTACATATTTAGGGCACTCTGAAAACACAAAAAAAAGAAAAAACAAGTTTCTTAACAGAACGTGTCAGATCCTACGGGGCAGATCCTGTCTGCTGTGGGAATCTTAACCCTGGATTATGTCTCAAAAAAAGAAAAACTTTGTAACCTTGCTCAAACAAATAACCCAATTACTGTGATATGAGTAAGGCAAGGAGGATTTGGCCTGGAAAGAAAACAGTTTGCCATATATTTTTTTTAAATGTTGATTGATTTATTTTTGTTTTAGTTTGCCATTTTTAACAGCAGCAAAAATATGCTTAGACATGGGCAATGCAAGTAGCTGTGAAAAATAATTACCGCACATGGGCCCAATTACTTACCAAGTTCTACCTGAAGCAGAACTCCCATGTGATTTAAGGAGACCTTTGAAAGGGATGGGTAAAGAAATGAATCAGGACTTCCATGTTTGGCCATTGGAACTACCTTGTTTTCATTAGTTTAGTATCTATTTATTTCCCCCACCTTCAAAGCACAAATACTCTTTAACCAAATTAGATTTTAATTCCTTCTTGCATTTATTTTTACACTGCAGCTTCTTTTGATATGCATGAATGAAAAGAAGTGAACACTAACACTAGCTAAATCGCAGGAAGCAGGATAATTGATGGCAACCTGTCCTGTAACCCTCTTCACCTCTGCAGAGATCCACTGACGTGTCAGTAGGGCTTCAAGTGGGTAGACCTCTGCATCTGTGCATCAAAATGCAGCCTAAGAGGGTGAAGAAGGAT
This sequence comes from Gavialis gangeticus, assembly GCF_001723915.1. Lineage (NCBI taxonomy): Eukaryota > Metazoa > Chordata > Crocodylia > Gavialidae > Gavialis > Gavialis gangeticus. Next base: position 35,601,151 of record NW_017729029.1, on the reverse strand, counting down.
CTAGGATTTTTTTTTCTAATAATAGCTTTTTACTAAAGATATATGATCAGCTCCAAGCTACTACTGCATATATTTATGGCTGAGGTGCAGTCTCTTTGCAAATGGGTCTAAAAAATGGAAACCATGATACAGCCTTAATTATAGTAGCAATGTCAGGTGATGCTACATCAAACTGACCTTTGATGTTACATTTGTTGAGCTAAATAAATTAAAAATCATAGATCCCAGCAACAAACATGAGCATATCTTATCATTCACCCTGGGAAGTTGTTACTATAGTGCCATCTTCAGTGCATTATACAAAGTGGATTTTTTTTTCCTGTATAAGATTTTTTTCATTGTTCTTTAAGGATAAGAATACAGATAAAGAGGGAGAAAAAGCCGTATGATCCTCTAACTGTCTTTCAGGGAATCACAGCATTGCATCTCAGGGGGGGAAAAAGTGTGTGGCAACCACATAAGTGCATGTAAGATATATCTATATATAGATATGTATCTATATATATATAGTGAGCCATAAGTTATAAAAGCGTTAACATTTTTTCCCATACAAATCAAATTGCACATTATATAAGGCATCTCAGTAGTCAAAACAGTATCTGTGCAAGCTGTTTTAAACTGCATTGCAGAGCACAGAAGCTACCACTTGCAACAGGGACTCCCTTTCCCATAACTTCATAGTGCAGATTTAACCGGTGGAAGCATAATGTTTCCCTAGAGTACTCGGCAGGTGCCTGGGCTGTATATGTATATTAGGGTCTCAGGAAGGGGCCAAGGAAGCAGGAATTTTCTCCATGGTTGCTACTGCATCCTGTTCCCCAAACTCCTGTATCACTGCTCCAATGTCTGCTATGTATCTCTGTGCCAAACCACCAATTAGACCCAAGCCCCACAGCATTCTGGGAACTTCTTTACAGGTGCGCACCATGGTAAGAGTAACTGGATGTGCACCTGCAATCTCATTTCTCACCCTCTTCTGTTACCTGGGGGGATCTGTATGGCTGTGGTTGTGTGGACAGGAGTTTCCCCCATAAAGAGCAGCTGGGACGGCAGACAGAAACACCTTGCTGTTGCTTCCGTCCCATTCAGCACAGAGTGTGGATATGAAAACATGACACAATGCACATATATGGCATCCATGGGAATCCTTATGTGAATAAGGTGAGCATGACCCGACTCAAAATTCCCATCTCAACTCATGCAATGCACTGACAAATAAGCTGAAACCGCCACAGGTCCCAATCTTGTATTCTTGGGGTGGGGGTGTTATTTTATTATTATTTTGCAGATGTTCTCCTTGGAGGAATCACATTTTTACTTACCTTTGCCTACTTTAGGCGCACACATTTTCTTGCACATTGCTGAAAGCTGTGTGGCTGTATTTGAGGAAACAGATTTAGCAAACTATGAAAAAGGGAAATGTATGTAGATAGAGGGAAAAAAAAAAAACCCAGCTCATTCAGTTTCAATGGTTATTCTGAATCTGAACAATAGAGTACTCTGTATGCTGGTATTCCTCTTATGAAATGGATTGCGTGCTGATAATACTCATCATTTACATAGTGCTTTCATTTTGAAAGCACATTACAAACATAAATGAAGCCTCATAAGCACCCCTTTAAAATGTGTAAGCCTTACTATCCTTGTTCTCAGAGGAAGAAGCTAAGGATGGAAGTTGAAATTACTTACTCAAGATAAAGAGAGAGAGCAAGAGAGAGAGTTTGTGCATCATTGCTCTCAATTCAAACCTTCGAGTTCTGCTCCTGGGGTCTGTTACTGCTTCTGACCACTGGACCATGTGGCTGTCAGCATGACATCACAACATCATATGGAGGACAAGATGCCAGCAATGCAGAAAGAAGCTCTGACCACGGGGATCTTACTCAAAAAAACCAAAATTCCCATTGCTTACTGGAAGGCTTGCTTGAGTAAAGACTGTAAAACGAGGACTTTACCCATCTGTTAAATACCGACTCAAGGTACTTACTGCAAAGCACTCTCTTTGGAAGGAAATGACATTTTATTAGACCAAACCCAGCCGTAACATCTAGACGGCACCTGATGCCATTGCTCTGAATGTATTTCTCATGGCAACTTGAGCATTCGAGGAATGCATAGTTGCCATATGTTACTGACACCCGGGCACTGGCCTGAGGGCTCTGCCTCGGTGGGGAACCCCATTCATTTCAACAGGACTAGTCACACATGAGTAATGACAGCAAAAGGAAAATATTACCATTGAGCAGTAAATCCAACCTCAAAACAATAAGCAAAGAAGCTACAAGCCAGCAAATATTTAAACTGAGTATTGGCAGGCAAGAACCTTGCCTGCCTATGTCCTTAGACCAACACGGCTACAAGCAACAACCCTAAACCAAGTATCCTCATTTATTATGAGCCAGATCCTGAAAACCTCTTCTCAGCTGGGTCAGGCGTTACTCATGCAGCCAATTCCATTGACTCACGGTTGCTTCTGAGCTGAATTTTTGTGGCAGGAAATGGCTATCGGGATTGAGTCCTGGCAGATGATGGATGTCCCCAACTTCCATTGAAGTCGAGAGAAGAGAAGGCTCAGTCCCTCGTGTTCAGTGTCAAGTAGAGGAGCAGTAGAGGGAGAATTAGGATGTGGCTATATGGCTAAATTCTGCCCTACATTGCACCGATGGGTTTACAACATACCAGTGAGCCCGTAACTTGAAAAAGAAAGTTATTTGCTGAAAGTACATAATCAACTATTTGGGTTTTGTCTCTGTCAGTCAAATACAGGCAATCCCCCAACCACATGCCCATGCTTCAGGCCTCTAAATTTTTTCCCTATTTTATTACTGAAAATAAAATAAAAGAAGTTTTATTCTTCTGAATGGCAATGAATTCTCTTCCCTGCCCTTCTCCCCTCAAAAGTTATTTTTGGGTACAAGTCAATCCCCACTGCAAAATACCCCCCTGGCAACCTGAAGACCTGTTTGGCGCTTGTAGATAGTATACAAGAAGATCCTGCAGAGAGAGACACACAGAGTCTATGAATCATGGCAGGAGGCAAGGAAATGTGTTGTACAATACATTGTTTCCTACAGTTTCTTGCATTGAGTGATCTGCAAGACCTGTCAAAGAGCTCTGCCCCTGGTGACGCTCCTCACCAAGTTGTATTTACATGCGTTGTAGCTCCTGTTCAGGTCCGAGCACCAATATACCTTTCAACTGAATCCTCTCCAAAATTTTGGGAAATAAATAACAGGCATGGAGTCCACTTGGCACAGACTAAATTGAGATAGGGACATAAATATGATTCAGCAAAATATTTGTCCAGAACACCTGACTTCAAAATGCCACCAAACCTGTGGGTAATGGATCCAGGTGAGGCCTCAGAGGGTTTGGTCACTGTACTCCCTTTCCCCCCAGACTCCCTTTCCAAAATTAAAGAGCTGTGGAGAAGCTAGAGCCATCCCTCTGGGGATTAGGAGATATTAGATGCTAGGCAGAGTCAAAGTCATGCATGTCCATAAAGGTTTAGGATTCAAAGGCTCAACCCCAGTTTTTTCTAAAGGCAGTTTATATTGTTTCCTAGTTACAAGAAGCAGGTTCTTTCCCTGCATTGCACCATCCATCATCTGACAGGAGTCAGAAATTGCAGAGGAGCTGATGTACTGCAACTTGCCTTAGTTTTTGCAGCTGCTTGTGGTTCTGCGGCTGTCAAAAAATGAGGGTGCCCTTTGCCAAAACAAGCACTGAATTGCACAGAACTGGGCAGGCACAATGCAGGGAATGAGATGGCGAGGTGGAAGATGGTGTAGTACAAGACGGGAGGATGCTCATTTCTGGGAAATGTAAGCTTAAGGAATGACATAAGGACAAGGGGATACTTGCCATGTGCATTAAAGGCCTATAAACTCATGCTTACACCACTCAGGCTTTTTTGTGATTAAACAGAGACCAGAGGGCCAGATGCTAGGCGGCATAAATTGTTGTCTGTACACCAGTGTTGATTAACACAAGCCAGAGACCTGACGTGTGTGTGCACATATTTGAACTACTCACATTTGGTAGAAGTCAAGTCTCAAACAACAGAAAAGAGACTTTTTTTCCCCCTTGCCTAGTATATGTTTGTGTTTTTAAAAAATATATTCAGTGTTAACTTACTGAACAGCATAATATGAAGTAACTGAAAACTCAATAAGATTCAGTGGCAGTCAGTGAATAAGGATTGATATTTTATACATAACAGTACTCAAAATGTCCTGTTTTCAGCTGTTATCTAAACCAAGGATAATTAGAATTAATGATAATTAATAACACATAGTAATAAAGATCCTTACTGTATAGCCCCTTTTATCCGCTTTTTTTAAAGATAACATTTTTCACTTATCTCAAATAAGATAATAATTTGGGGCGGGGTTGTTAAATATAAATAATATTCCATATATAAATTCCTACTGTAAGTATTCTGGACAACATGTAACCACAGAAAAGGCAAATCTGTATATACTAACAAGTACCGAGTAAAACAACAAGCTAATATATTTGGTCACTCATATTATTGCATGACTTCCACTACAAGACAATAGCATTTCTGCAAGACATTTTGGGTTCAACCCCAATCCTGTCCATGTTATTTTTGCCCCTGATTTCAATGGCAGTAGAAGCAAAATCTTTATGCGTGTGGACTGGCCATTTTCCAACCAAAACCAACAACCAAACTCTTCATGAGCTTGAATGGGAGTGGTGTCAAACATCATTATAAGAACCGATGCCAAACACTACAAAGCCAGTTTCTGCACTCACGTTCGCTGTTGGTTTAATGCCAATAATCAACAGAGTTACTCTAGACTTACACCAGCGGTCCTGCGAGAAGAATTTGTCCCTGATAATTAACCTTCATATTTTTATTTTTTTAACACGGCATCAGTCACTACAAAGTACAAGTTTAATAAATTAGCTTTGCCATTAAAAATACATTACAGACAGTGCAAGGCATACTTAGGGACTCTGTCGAGATAATGATCTGCTGTATTTGGAAAACAAATGTTTATACCCAGAGTACTTTCAACAACTTCAATAATTACCATTGGAATTATGTTCAACATGTATTTTATACCATAATATGCAAGATCTGACTTTTGAAGGAACTCCCACGGAGTTGGCCTTTATTTTCACCACTGACGCTTTTGGTTCATATTCTATTGACATTGAGCAATGGAAAAATCAGTATCTCTTCCCAATTATCTAGTCCATAATCACTCACTGATTCTCAGACGTTACCATCATGCTGCATGTTAAATCTAACACAGCAGGGGAGTGTTTAATCTAGACAGAATTCTGTCCCAGGTCTGCTTCCCTCCCGTAAAGATTTTCCCTACTTCATGAAACATTTTTAATACAAAAATCTACATTTGGGAGCTCAGTTACCTAGCAGTATCTTCTGACTTTTATCTATAAATGGTTTGAAGATATTTTGAAAAGGAATATAAATGGATGCTTGGAGGAAGTCAAAGATGAATTCATTCCCCTTCTCCAATTTTTTTTTTTTAAAGCAAGCTGATTAATGAGAAGGGACGGGGATCAAAACAGCTTTGCATGGCTGTTTCTTTAAGCACTCAGTGTTGAAGATATCAGAAGCTGACTAAAGGCTAAATTCTGCTCATGTTACTAATACAAGCAATCCCACTGACCTCTGTGGGGCTACTTGAGCCAGTAAAGTAAGCCGGATTTTGTCTAAACATTGGACAGTGGGATAAACATGAATAAATATTCAAAAGTATTCATCGCAAAAACTACAAATACGAAAATAATGTTTGGTTTGGTTACTGTTCAGTTTTTGTCTCTCTTTGTAAAAGGTTCTTAAACAGCTTACAGGCATTTAACAAAGTCTAGTTTCAGAAATACGATTGTACGAAACAATTTTATTAATATTTCCATACAAATGTTTAAATAAATTGTCTAATATTTTGATCTTGAAAGCAAACAAATGTCATTAAAACAATTTTTCTCTGTGTTTTACATTGTACTGGATAGGATAACTATTTTGTATTATAAACTAATCTAAAAATAGTAATGATCAAAACAGGGTAAAAACAATACTTTTTTTTACTTTATTTCAAAATAGAGTGATTATAAATACATTCTTGTTATACTTCCTTCCCAACTCTTTGGATGCAACAAAAAAAAATATCCCACTGTGCTCATTTCATACAGCATCAATGTACAAATCATGCAAAAGATATTATAGATATACCACCATCAATTTGTAGATGTGTTTTGTTAACTCTGAAACATCTGTTAACGTTATTCACAAGGCCGTGCCTTCTATAATTTATACTGTACTTATGGCTTTTTTCAACAAACAAACAAAAAAATAGATCTTTTATACTATCTTTCCGATGTATTTACTATCAGTCTGGAAAATTAAATATCAAATGAAAATTGACTTACAGTCTTGAGCTGCTGAATTATAATGGCTGCCTTTTGATAAACTTTGACCACAAAGGTTTGGTTTTTTTTCTTTCTTTCAAAGAAATCATTACACTTTATTGACTCCATAAAAAAATAATGTAAACCTGTTTATAATACAATGAACACATTATGTTAACATCTTCACTGCCACACTGCTGCATTTGTGTCTTTACAGCCATTTTAACAGCATGGCCACCCACTCAACTCCAGTATAATGCAGACAGGTCTGGTCTGTTTAGCAGCACTGGATAAGTGCCTTTCCAGGATAGAGCAGCATTTGATTCGAATGAACATTTCACTACAGCTGTTATCCAGACACATACCCTGTCCCGTGACACTGCAAGAAACAAACTAACGTTACGGGTAGTGTCAAGCCAACAGCATCAAAGAAATACAGTGTTTTGCCCGCTTCTGCATTCTTTCAATCATATCATTGTGCCGTGGTACTGCACCATCTATGTAAACCACTATGAGAGATCCCTACGGTAAGGTCCAGAATACGCAACTCCTTTCATGTTGGTGAGCCTCCGCTCATCAGACCGAGCCCCATGCAGTCCACAGGACAACTCCGAGGAGGAAAGCGATCATCAGCGCAAGTTTCTACAACTGGGCTCTAGCGAGATAATATGCAGCAATGCCTTTCTGCTCGCTCTCGTTGAAGTCCATGACAAAACTACCCTTCCATTAGGCCCTGTCCCATATTCAAATTAAAGCTGGATAGAAACCAGATATACAGTTGTTACGTATTTTCAAGCACTAACTCTGTAGCTGGTTGACTCTTTTCATAGCTGGGCAGATGTGTTTATGGCATGATCATTTCTTTGTATGTGTGGCCGGTCTAAATTTATTGCGTGATTAACCAGCTGATTGTGTAATATCTGTCTATCTATCTATCTACAGATAGATATAGCTATAGACATGGGTATAACATGTAGCAGGGGTCTAAGTCACTTAAGTAGCAGCAGTGGCTAAACTTTAAGCTCATGATTACCAGGACTGCATGGGATTAGAGTTAAGCATGTGCTCAAATGCATCGCTAGCCCAGGGTTTAAAAGTACAATTAAAAGATAAGGATGGTACAGTACTTCCTCCCTTATACAGAGAACAGGTTACCCCCTGTAAAACAGGGGAACCTGAACCCAGTCAGAAGGTGCATTCACCCTTCGCAACCGTTCATTTAACTCAGGTCAAAGTCACCCACAAAGATCTGACCTTAACGTGACTTAAAAAGCATTAAAGTACATATTTAATAAATGAATGCTGTGACGGGTCTTTTCAGCTGAAGGGTCTGAGAGAGAACATGATGCAGTGAAGTGTGTGTAAAAGCCTTGTGCCTTGACAAATCCCAGTGAACCTTGACACATTCGCAAAGGTGGGTAGCACTGAGCTGAGGCAGAGTCACAATGACCCATTATCCTCAGATTGCTGATGGAGCCATTATGTTCTATCATGTCAGTGCATCTTTAAGATGCCTTAATCCACAGGCTCTTGACACAATAAACTAAAACACTTTCTTCACAGCCCTAGACAGTGTATCATGTCAACAGGCAGCTAGGTACCTTTTATACCAGGACTGCATAATAACCGGATCCTGAAAATCCCTATGACATTTTGGATGAAATGAGTTATTGTGCATGGATAGTAGCAGCTTTTTCAAAGATAAACAACCTGGCCATTTGCTTGTTTAAAAAAAAAAATCTTAAATTCCTAATCAGGGGAAAAATAATAATACTATAATAATAAAGAAACCTATTTGAAATCACAGGAGCATAAACAAATGATGCTGAATGTGAAAGACATTTTTTTTTTTTGCTTTCTCTTTAAGTAAAGAAGCACTGAGTGTTTTAAAACTTTCTTTAAAAAAAATTACTCCAGGCTATATGCCAAATACCATCCCAGAATAAAATTTTACAGCAGTGTTATAAAGTCCTGAAATTAGAGGTTTACCATGGAAAATGCTGACACAGCCTCAACCACAGTGGTGATACTGGGCCTTGCTGTAATATCTGCCACTTGAAATCCATGAAAAACATTAATGTTTATTTCCTATTACAGCTTGATTGATTTATGCATTGATTAGAAAAGGTGGAGGGGAAAAAAGGTTATGGAGGCAAGTTAGATGGCAGACCTGAGCCAACGCTCACTGAAGTCAACGGAGAAATTCATGTGGACTTCACTGGACTCTGGCTCAGTCTAGTAACATTATTTTTCTGTATGATGCTTTACCAAAATATGCCCATTTGGACCTGAAGTTATCATCTCTCAGTAAAATAAAAAAGGTCTATTTTCCATTCTCCTGACCAGTTTGCTTTTTAACAACTCAGGATTCAACTTCCACAAAGGCAATTTTTTTTACTCTTTATAGATACAGACTACAAAGTACTCTGGACTGAACCAAGATCACTATATTCATTTTACAATGTGGCTGTAAGAAACACAATTGCCATATGGTTTACTGTTCTGACCGATTATCTGACTGACAGCCGCCAGATAGAGAAGAATGGAAAATTGATGCATATACACGTAAAGTATTACCCTTACTCATGAACTCCTGTAAATACTTGTAGTGAAAACTATTTAGATTAAGCTGTAGAACCCTGAAAAGCAAGACAACTGATGGCAAATAATTGCCTGAGACACAATACTAAAAAACTAATGACTCTATTTTAAAATGCACCATTGGTAACAAATCTGAAATAAGATAATATGCTAATTTCACAAGAATAGTACAGAACGATTTTTATTATTATCATTAGACCTGATCACGTAATTCCAGATAACGCTATACATTTCATCACCAGTTTCTGTTTGGTATATTGTTCTGTTTTAATTTATATTGAATGATTAATGCACTGTGATCAGGAAAACAAGTCAGGCATATTAAATACATAATAAGGAGTACATATCTTCCTATTTAGTATACAAAGTATTTCATAAATATGAATTATATTACAAAAATAATTTCTGCTACGCTCACACAGTAAGCACTTTGAAAATTTTGGACAACCTTTTGGGGTTGTAGGTGTTTCATGTAACTGAGAAGGACCTCTAGTCTTAATTGGATTTGAGTCATACATTAGATTCTGCATAAATGTCAAATGTTTTCTTCAAATCGCACAAATGCTGTTGACGTCAGTTGGAACTTTTTTCTTTCTTTTTTTTTTTTTTAATTTTATATATAGACAGGTATGCTTCAAGTGGTCAGATTTATTTCATAGGTATGTAATGCATGGTATATTCTAAACAAATATTTGCACAATTTAACATTATAAATCCAGTGGTTTCAAGATGCAGGCCATAAATGTAACCAATTTACACATACTATCGAATGTTCTCTCTTTGCATGCTTTTTACTTTTCAGATAATCTTTAAACAGTGCCATTACAACACCACAAATCAAAGGATTGCTCCAGTTCCACCACCTTAATCCACGTGCAAGATGAAGGACCCAGCTGAGGTACAAACTCTGGTACCAGTTTTCTTGTGTTTGCTCTAACAAATCACAAGGAGACGAAGGTTTTGCATTTAAGGTACAAAACATATATGCCTCTTGAGGTTAAATTCAGTGTAATGTGTATATAAAGCATCCCTTTGGCAATAGAGTTTGCAGTATCCCTACAGGATTCCACAGGGCACGAGCTTTATGTAGTAAAATCTATTAAGGACTTTCTCCTCTACTTGACAAACCAGATGCAGCTACAGTTAATCAGACACCCTTGGATACACCTGCCTCTATGCCTACCAATATTATATTGTATTTGGAAGTTAAAAGTCAACAAAAGGCACTTTCATCATTAAATAAATGTCCTCTGTAGGAAATAAGATTGCATGACCTATATTTTATTCAAAGCTGTTTGTTCTTCAAGGACTTGTAGGTAGTCAGGTGAACCTTGAAGTTTAGCTTTTAGTTCAAAATATTCACTCTTTCTTTGCTCTACTACAATTTTACTATGATTACCACCTATTAGCGATTTCTTGGTTTTTTTGTCTTGTTGTTTCTCAGGGTAGCGGATCTCAAAGCCACTGACTCCTATGCTGTTGTATTCTTTTTTACTCTCAAGGAAATTCTGAATAAACACATTGGAATCCCTCCCAGGGAACAACTCATCCAGCTCATCAATTGTGCTAAGTCTTTTCCTGGTATCCACATGCAACAAATCTTTTTCCTTGTCATTCAGGTTTCTCAGAATGACTTTTTGCCCTTGGGGATCACCAAACGTGAAGCCTGTTTCCGAGTCTTTCAAGCCACAGGTGTGACTTTTGCTCATCTGCTCAATGGTTTGAGGAATGAAGGCCTCTGCACATAGTCCATCCTTTTTGTTCGACTTGTGGTCGTGCTTTCTTAGCTGCAGTTGCATGGAACTGCACTCTTGGTTCCCAATGCCTTCGTGCTTTATGGTTGGTTTTTTGTTGCGCCGAAGCACAAAGACGAGGAGGCAAAAAGCAACGAAGACCGTTAGAATGAGCACGACTAATATGCTTAAGATCAGGATGGATAATGGAACGGGGCCACCGGGAGGGCTCCGAATTGGAGCCAGGGGTGTAGTAAAAGTGAGGGCAGGAGCAGGACTCGTGAACAGCGCAGACGGCTTGTTTAAAAGTTTAGGGCACAAGATCTCGTTTTTGAGCGACTTTAGTTCAATGTTAGCAAACTGAACGGGCGTTTCACATTTTAATTCCTTCACCACAATTCCTTCGTTGAGCTTTTCCAGCCAGAGTTTTAAAGCAACTAAATCACAAGTACAGTCCCACGGATTACCTTCCAGATCAATTTGTGTAAGAGATTTTAGCTGATCAAGAACGCCACTTACAGGTAAATACATGAAATGATTGTTCCTTAGATTCAGTCTAGCAAGGGGAGCACCAGCAAAAATGTACGCTGGCAGACTTCTCAGCAGATTGTTGTTCAAGTAGAGTAACTGCAAGTTGGGCATTAAGTCAAAGGTGCCTGCTAAAATTTCTTTGATAACATTGTATTCCAAATACAGATACTGCAAATTGTGGAGGCCAGCAAATATTTCGGGACTCAACCGCTCAATCTGATTGCCATTAAGGTACAATCTCCTTAAATTTGTAAGGTTGCGGAAAACCTCCCCTTTGATTACTGAAATCCGATTGCTGCCTAAATGTAGCAAATCCAGCCCTTCGAATTCAATGAAATCTGAGGTGTCCACGTCCTTAATGTAGTTGCCATTTACATGCAGTTTCTTGGCATTTAAAGGTTTCGGTACCAGTTCAGACATCGATTCTATATTTCTTTCTTGGCAATTGACGCTTAATCCCAAATCAGACGGATGTGTTTTGCAAACACACGGGACGGGGCAAGGAGTCAGAGGAGGAACCCTGGTCTGATAAGAGATGATCTGACTGAGATTGCGGTTGGAAAGCGCTTTGCCGGCTACAATTCCCGAGATCTTGGAAGGATTTGTAGTTTTCGGGGGCTTGGTGACTAATCGGTGCATTGATGTTTGCGTGGTGTGGCCATTAGGTGCGCTGTACCCAGGCTCCAGCTGGGAAGGAGGCAGGATGCGCACGTCAAAATCGCTCCCCGTTCCCATGGAACATAACTCTTGCTTATTGGTTTCTTTCAAAAGCCGTCCATACAAATCGCTGGGAGTTTCACAGATAGCTTCCCCAATATAGATGTTATAGGGCATGTTCTCCAGCCATGCCTTCAAAGGCAAGAGATCGCAGGTACAATTCCAAGGGTTATCTTCCAGCTGCAATTCGACCACTCGCCCAATGTGCTCCAGAACGCCAATGTAGGGAAGCTTCTGTATTCGATTCCCTCGTATATCCAGATGGGTTAAAGAAGCAAATCGAAAAATATTATCAGGGAGGAATGAAATCAGATTGTCATTAAGGATGAGGACTTTCAGCTTGTGAAGCTTATTGAAGGCTCCCCGTTCAATATACTTGATTAAATTGTAGTCAGCTTGGAGATACTCCAAGTTCTCGATGCCAAGGAAAGTGTCAGCTCGGAGAATCTTTAATTCATTGTTGTTCAAGTGCAACTGTTTTAGTGCGCTGAGACCCAGGAAGGCTCCTCCCTCGATGTTCTGCAATTTATTGTTACCCAGTTGCAGGGACACCGCATGGGTGAAATTAAGAAATGTATTTGGATACAGAATAATGAGCAGGTTGTTCTGAAAATTGAGGTGGTAAAAATTAGACCAAGGGGGTTTCAGCTGATTTGGTCTGTAGACTGCAACCTTCTCGCAGTTGACATACAGCACGTTCTCGACCGAAACGCAGGAGCACACGTTGCAAATTTCCACGGAGGTGTCGGCATCTGCATTTGTAGAAGCAGCTGGGGACGACAAAAGCAGAAAGAGCCACAGAAACATCTTCTTGTGCTCAGCAAGCAACCTTACGCTCCTGAACAAAGAGAGGGAATCTAAAGAAAGAAGGAAAGAGAAGAGAAAATATTTTTTTTTTCAGTTGTCATCGTTCCAGAAAGCCGTTTGGGTTAAAAGCTGTACTCCGCTGAGCTGCCGTCCCTGACGAGCATTCAAGATAAGCTAGAAACACTGAACCGAAAGCAGCACGGGAAGGCTTTTTTTAACGACCTGACCAGAAATACGAGGCAGCTATCCTTTCAAACGCAGAATGTAAACCCACGCAGGCACGCCGAAACGCGAGGCTCTGCAAAAACCCTCCTCTCTCTCTCTCTCTCTCTCTCAATCCAACACGCCTCGCTAACAAAGTAGGATAACCAAAGTCAGTTCCAGCTTTCCCGCATCTCTCTAGTCCTGTCACCGTCCGTATAAGCGCCGCGCCTTGCGGGGACGCCAAACACACCGTGCATTTAAAGGATGCTGAACACACAAGTGGACCCGATGTAGGTATGAGCGAGGCAGAGCGCGAGAGAGAAAAAGAAAAAAGGAAGGAGGGTGAAGGCACAACAGGAACGAGCAGCGTCCTTAACACGATGCGCATCTCCACCTCGTCCCCTAGCTAGGGAGCTGGCACCGCACAGGCAGTGTTGCTGGGCTGATTTTACCTATTTTAAGCGCTCGGCTGCAAAAGGATGAGAGCGACGCGCGAGGAGCTGCCCGGGGAAGCCTGAAGACGGGGGATGGAGGAATGTGGCTGCCCGGATCCCCCCTCCCCCGAGTCGGGAGCCACCCGCCCCTGCCCGGCAGGGCCCCGCCAGCCCCGCGACCCCCCCGGCCAACACCTCAGAGCAACTTTTTGGGTGGGAGCCGGTCCCCGCGCTGACAATGGAGGTGGCTGGCAGGAGCCCTTGGCTACAGCCAGCTGCCATCTTCCAGCCCGGAGCCTGGGGCGCCGGGAGGGGAGGGCGGG
>NW_017729029.1:35586877-35587184 GCF_001723915.1 Gavialis gangeticus | reverse complement strand
ACACACACACCCCCACGCCCAGCCGGGGGGGGGGGGGCACGCGCGGTGACAGCCTCCCCTCGCTCTGCGCGCGCACACACACTCACGCGCGGGCGCGCGCACACGCACCCCCCGTGCACGCCGGCAGAGAGGAGTCCTGGCTGCACGCGGGAGCTGAGGTTTCCCCACAGTGCACACGCGGATGCAGAGAATCCCCCTTGCACGCCGGCCCCCTGCCCTGCGCGCGCACACACACGCGCACCCTTCCATACAAACCCCCAGCCCTACTGCCCTGCACACACACACACAGTCACCCCCCCCCCCCCCC
>NW_017729029.1:35567600-35581877 GCF_001723915.1 Gavialis gangeticus | reverse complement strand
CCCGCTGCCCTGGACGGACACGCACACTATTACACACCAGGCCCCCTTCCCTGCTGCCCTGCACACACACACACACATGCACACACACACTCACTCAACATCCCACCCTTGCACACAGACCCTCCCTCTGCCCTGCGCGTGCACACACACACACACACACACCCTTCCATACAGCCCCCCCAACTGCCTTGCACACACACACACTACACGGCTCTCTCCCACACTTACATACCAGAGCCCCTTCCCTGCTGCCCTGGACACGCGCACACACACGTTCACTCAACCCCTCAGCCTTACATACAGACCCCCTCCTGCCTTGCACACACACAGACACACTCAACCCCCCTTGCACACAGCCCCCCCCCGTTGCCTTGCACCCCCCCAGGTGCTGCTCAGGGGGGACGGGGGGCAGGAGCCGGCGCGGGGCAGGGATCTCGGCTCCAAGGTGTGGGTGAGCAGCCCCGAGCCCTGCCCAGCCCGGCGCAGAGAGCAGCCCCCCCGGGCCCGGGATACTGTACCTTTCTCCAAGGGACGCCCCCACCCCTGCGCATCAGGAGGCAGCGCCCCGGAGCCCCCCGGTGCTGCCGGCTCCAGCCGCCCCGAGCAGGGTCCGGGTGTCCTTCCAAGCCCCCCTACCTGCCTGTGCTGCGAGGGGCGTCGGGGCTGCCCGGCCTGGGGGGGCAGCTACAAGTGAAGGCATTTGCTGGGACTTGGCCATGGAGCTCCCCCTGACCTGCGCCTCTCTAGCTAACCCCTAGCAAGGAGCCCCAGAGCCGGATCCATGCAGCAGCTCAGCTCCTCTCCTGGAAGAGGCAGAATAATTGTGGAGAAGAAACCCCTCCCTCCCCCCGCTTCCTCTTCCATCCTCTGTGACAATTTAACCCCCACTTTCAGCAAACTGAGGGGCTGAAACTGAGTGGGCAGAAAGGATAATATTTCCTGCATCTGATGTGAATGCTGTTATGAAACAGCATCGTTTTAAGGACATGCCAGCCAATCCTTTCCTAAGACAACACAGATATTTATGTAGCTCATTCTTCCTGGTTAAGAGAAATTCTTCTTCTGCCTAGGTAACAGCTGCAGTATGATGGGGGGGGGGCAGCAAACCAACCCTTGAATGTTATGCACTTGTGCAAAACAGATTCTGCTCATTAACAACTCCCATTTACTTTGCATTTCACAATATAATTTAAAGTGGCAATGAATACTCCAAACAAGGTGACACATTTTGGAAGGCAGAGGCGGCCATTCACCGGATGAAATCTTCCCAGGCGAGTCGAACTGTTTGTCCTTTGCTAGAAATGCCAGCATAATTCAGTCAGGGGGAGAGAAAAAAAAGAGTTTATATATTGCACAGGGATGGGTGTTGAGCAGCAGTTCTGGGCATTACTATCAGGGAAGGCAAGCAGCAACTCCTTCCTTTAGAGAAATGAACTCAAATATGCTCTGAAGGCTGCTTGCCTCTAATTGAAATAATTGTAGGATGTTATGTTGCATTATGCGGATCGACTGATACCTGAAAACAAATGCAGCTGAGACATCCAGAATTTGCATATCACAACAGAACTGAAAATGATCGGTGATTAATATTCAACCAATTAAACGCTGGAGTCTTTAAAATGTAAACTCCTTTAATTATTGAACCATTAACCAAGTGCTATTCTCATAAAAGGGAATCCATGTATATAAAAGGCCCATTTCGTAAGCATTTGGACATGGTTTAGGCTGAATTTCCCTCTCTTTACCTACATAAATTTACAAAATGGCAACACAGGACTGTCATCAATGCAGTGGGTAATACCATGGAAGGATATCCCTTTTGTTATTATTTTTAAACAAGCTATATACATGCAAGTATAAAGATCAAGGTACTGGGTTTGTCTTTGCCTGTTACTTTTAGACCCAATATTAGACTTGTCATTTGCTCATTTAATACGTGAACTTGTGTTAGATGACATCGAAGGCACGGCACTACCCTTACCACCATTCAGTAACTGCTTAAAGAACTTGACCAGGACTTCACACCTGTAACACAACAGATGAGCAAGCTGGAAACCCAACCAAAGAACATTAAAACAGCAAAAAACTTCACCCTAGCTAAGTTATTCTTGTAGCTCCTATTATAAATGTAACCAGTAGCAATTTATGTTATTGCAAAACTTTGTTCGAAATGAAGCACTGTGAAATGCAAACTTGCTAGACAGGATTTCAGCAGAAAGATAGAAAATAGGGACCTCAAGGGGGTCGCATCTAGTCCAACCCCCTGCTCAAAGCACATCATCCCAGTCAAGGCTTTGTCATTAAAAACCTCCAAGGATGGAGAGTCCACAACCTCTCTGGGTAGCCTGTTCCAGTGCTTAGATTGCGGCTTTTTTAAATGCAGAGCGGTAAAAATCAAACAGTCCCTAAAACCTTGTTTAAGTCATTTCTAAGCTATTGCTTACAACACTATATAATGTCAAGATCTGTTGGGAATTATTCTGACTTGTAAATATATCTGGAATGATGCCTTTCAGTATTAAAATGTAAGACAGCAGATCAAATTTAAAAAAGTAAAATCCTAAGTATGGATTCAATGTCAAGCGCTGAAGCAGAGCTTTAAGAAATACTTAGCATAACAGGGTTACATCTTGGAATTGGCGGGGCATATTTTTCCCCTCAAGGTTTCTGCAGGATTCCCACGGGCATTTATGGAAATTCTTCAGATAAACTGATGGTAGAAGACAGCAGAAACAGAAAGAGCAACTTGGGTTATTTGGTCTGATTCTCTGCAGTTTACAAGATCACTTCAGGCCACAAATCACTGTCATCATTGCCATATCTAACCTACCTCTCCCGTTAATTTTCTCCCTCCGCTTTGTGTAAGAAATGTTTCCCCAAAAAACTGAGTTACCTATTTTTAAGATTATCATTCAAGGCCATTTTGACCAGGAAAAAGAAAAAAAAAAAAAAGCTCCAGAAAAAAGACAGGTATATGATTAAAAGTAGAAATGTGATATACGCTATTTGGTAGTGCACACCGGGTGTCAGTCATTATTATGGCAATTAGCATATCAATAGATGTCATTACTGCATCCAACTAGTAGGTGATTGGAATACAAGGCGATTCATTGGTCTTGGCTGCTAAAATTTGTTGAAAGAGCTCAGCAGAAATCGGTTATGCACATTTCATTTCGGTCACTGCCCTACCTGCGGGAATAGCTTGCTTCTAAACATAGGGACCCACCATGATCTGCACGCTGTATTTGCACAGAGGTGGGAACATAGGGAATTGAAGAATAAGACAAAAACATTATCTTACGATCGTTCAAAGTTGTCTAAGAGAAAAAGCATTTCTGGGACCAATTCCTCTAAACACAGAGGCCAACAGAGACAATATAGCCAACATTCAAGGCAAGATCATGGCTCAGACCACGGTGGACCTTATTTTCCACATGTGGGACTATCAGTCCTGCTTGAGAGAAAAATGGAATAAAGAGGAATGTGATTTGAGCACTTTGAGTTGCATTTTCCTTGAGGGTTTCCTACTTAATTTTTAAGGAAAGTGTACAATGGACTCCAGTGTGTTTGGATGAGGCCCAACTGCAGCAGGTGTGTTTCAATGGTCATTTCTCTCTGGACAAAGAGAGGCAAAGCTAATGGCAGACCTCAGGTGCATTTACTTATGACATGCATGGACAGGATGGAAGTCTTTCTGTGTGTGTGTGGCGTGACAGTTTTGGAAATACACTGGGTACAGGCAGTCCTCGACTTGCAAAGTTTCGACTTACAATGTTTCACACTTACAACATTTATGAATTGGCACCCTGTTTCAACTTTCTGACACTGGTTTCAACTTTACAATGCTTGATCTGATGCGATGTCCCACCAGCGAACAAGTTCACTGCATCGCCCATGTCCCTGGAGAACATCTGTCCAAACTTGCTTGGACACTTTCTTTAAGAAAGCAGACAGGACTCCAGAAAAACCTGCAGCCAAGACTCCTGAGAAGATCCAGCCAAGAACCTTTCAAAAAGTCCAGCAAAGTCACCTCAAAGAAGTGCTTCCAAATCAATATGATTGCTATTTACAATATAAATGCATTAATGTAGCTATGTTCTTCATCTATAATTGATTGAGTATAAAATTCTGGATTATTTTTGGTGAAAATAGGGTGTCAGGCCTTGGTTCAGGAACCAATCCCCCATTTAAAACATTGTTTCTATGGGAGAAACGGTTCCAAGTGACAACATTTCAACTTAAGACACAATTTTCAGGAACCAGTTGTGTCGTAAGTCCAAGGACAAACTGTATTCCAGACTGGCTAACAAAAAAGGGGATAAGGCCCAGGAGCTCCATCAACTCTGGGGCTTATTTGTTGGCTCAGACCCTCCCAATGTCCTTGAAATGAGAATGCAAAGATAAAGATGATGGTGGCCACCCTCCACAAGGGGTAGGGAGCCCTTGTGGCCCCGATCCTCACATTTACACACCATCAATCACTGACAACTGTTATTTGGCCCTCCGGGTAAAAGGACAGCATCAGGGCATGGAAGGCTTTGGTGGGCTAGGATGGTGAGAACAATAGCAGTGGGAATGGGAATGGCAGGGAAGTGTTTGGAGACGCGTTTGCTCTGTTGTTTCTGGAATCTGTACTGGCTGTAATAAAAATGATCATTTTGCTCCAAAGCCTGTGGAAGTCAATGGGACCTTTTGCTCAGGGCCAATGTCACCAGTGCTTATTTCAGCACTGCCCATTTGTACCAGAAGCAAGGTGTATTCTCTTTCCCAAAGCACCTTAGAGAAGATCATGGGAGGAAGCTATTTAATTTGAACACTAAGGAGCTGGTTAGTAATATCTTGAAAAGAAAAGTGCAGGTTGATAGGGGCTGTGCCTGCTTCTGGAGTTTCCATGGTAAAACAATTTATGTTTAACAAGTCGACAACATCTTTCTGCTACCGGAGAAAGCGGTAACAATTGCAACCTTCAGCAAACAGCACCTGACATAGCAAAAGACAACAATGATGGTACAGCATCGCTTTGTAACCATTCTCCAGCTGACAGGACGCATCCTTTTTAAAAGAAGTAGGAATGGGTAGCTCCACCCCTTGGCCCGGCCTTCCATGTATTTAGCCAAACTGTCTGTCAAAGGAAAGCAAGCAAGCGTACGCACTCATCCTTGAAAAGAACTTAATTCTGAAAAAAAGGCTGTATGCACTGGAGTTAGTCTCTGCATGCGCACCCTTTTAAAGGCACAATGTGATAGGAAACACTGTGAGTTTGTAATACACCGAAGACAGAACCACTGTGACTGAGTACTGTGCTAAATAAAGTGGAAGAAATGCTGTCAAATATATGTCTCTGCATGGCTCCGTATTATTTCCAGCTAGCTTACTCCAGTTTATCCAGGAACCCTCTTCATGTTGCAACAAGTAACCTATTACCTGCTACAGGAAAGCTGAGAAAATGCTTCAGCCCGCATATTCTCTAAACCCTGGGCAATGATTTCTTATGTCATCCATCATTCACAAGTCATTGCTTTAGAAGTTTGCTAAAGTGGATATGCTGTGATGGATAAGAGTTTTGTCTAATTAGCCATGGCAACTCAGCCTGGGACAGGGGTCTCGAGTCCTTTACAGGGCTCTTGCCAAGCCATATAGTTAGGGGCAGGTATTTAATGTCACTAATTTGCAAGATGTGACCGAGTGCACATTTAGACATTGTCTTCCAATATTCAGTAACCCAGGGATTGCTCATGCCTCCAGCTCCCTGTCAGAGGCTGAAACCATGCTCGGTCAGAAAGCAGAGATAATGAAGACTACGACATCAGAAAGGAGAAAGCTGACAGTCACCGAGCCGACTGCTCTGCGAGGCGGTGTGACATGAACAACGCTACCGCAGGCATCCGGCCTGGCTGGAACTTCTCTGCTACTGCTCTGTCCAAGGCCGCCTTGGCAAACTGACCCGCAAAGTTAATTTCTCAGGATGATGGTGCTAGTTCTCTGCATGGGAGTGAATATCACCATTGAGCTACGACAGTGCGGAGGAAGAACCAATTCACTATTCCCTCTTTCTCAGTAAACTGGGAGCTTCCCTCCCCTTCCCCCCCTTTTCAATATCTTTAATGCACATGGGTATTTTGTTTGATTATCCAGGTTTCCAGCAGCAGATATGATAATACACATTAAGAAGATGGCACATGCCTGAGACTTGTTGCTTGATATAGAAGACTTTATCTATTAGAGGGAAAGCATTTGCAACAAAATTAAGATATGGCATGGCTTTGCTTATTGCTCTACTTCAATCTCCTCTTGCTTCTGGGGCTTCTTTTTCAGCTGCCCTAATTTCCTTTACTTTCACATTTTCTATTAATTTCAATTAAGGCCTCCATAGGCTCATGAACTTGACAGGCTTTTTTATTACTTTTTTTTAAAAGGGGTGGAAACAGGCTAGCTTGCCAGCCTGGGGCCTCTATATCCTTGAAAAGGAGTGTGTCAACATGCACAGGGATAAACTGTAGAGAAGTAGAAGCTACTATGACATGAGCCAGTGAGTTATCAGGGAAGAGGCCTGGTATTGGCCTAATAACTATGGTGTAAATTAGCTGCAGGAGAGGGATACTTGCTCACATCAGCTGAATATCTGCTCCTGTGACTGAAGCAGACTGGGGTGAGGGGTAAATGCAAACACACCTTTAAACAGCAAATGAGTTTATAGCTACTATCAGAAGACTTACTACCAGTGAGGAGGCTTGGGGCTGGGCTACAGCCTGCCTCACAAAGGAATCTCCAGCCCTCTAGCCAGTTTTCGCTTCTCCCCTGTCTGATTATCCATCTGCCCCAGTAGCAAACTGAGGTGCTCAGGAAGGATGCAGAGCTTTGGGGCCTTTATACATGTCATGTTCTTTGCCTTTTCATGCACTGCAACTGCATGTGTGTTTGCACGAGCAGGATTTCTAGAAACTTTAAAAGTCTTTCTTGTGCATTAAAGTAAAACTCCTGGATGTAGTTTAGTTTGGGTCACCAGGAATTAAAGCATCACATCCATGGATTCATTGCCTGCAAACACAAAGGTGCTCAAAGACATGCAATGAGCCTCTTTGTTCACCAAAAGGCTGTTTTTTTCTTGTAGTTCATCCCTTGGAATTGCTTTTGCTTTTGAATTCCCTCCACTTTTATTTTTTCTTGTGTGGTTTGCCAGCTCCCTGTGGCATGGGCATGGAGCATGGGGTGGAGGGCCCTGGGCCGGTGGAGTGGGGGCAGTATTGAACCATCCTGCTCTCCTGTGGTGCCTGCTGGAGACCCGGCTAAATTAATTAAAAAACCTAGTGCATGCAAACACTGACACAATGCTCCAAAGCTTAATTCATTCAAAAGCCTAGTGTCTGCAAACACTGATGCAGTGCTCCAAAATAAACAAGCTTAAATCCTCATTAAATTAAATAGGTTTATAAAATTTAAACCCATGGTGTGTACAAGCACCCTTTCTCCCTTCTTCTCAGCAGCCCAACACTGTCGTCACAGGAAGGAAGAGTGAAGGGAGCCAAGATAGACAAGCAGCTCCTCAGCTCAGGTCTCTTCTCCTTGTAACAGTACCCTGGGATGGTCGGGGGGGGGAAGGGGTATAAAATGACAGGGGCTTAAAGATGCAGAATTGTACTCATCATTTTAGAGTGGATGATGCATGATCATATTGACCCAAAGAGCCTTATTTAAGAATGGCAAATATCTGCTCTCATTTATCTCCACATAAACCTACAGTAAGTCAAGTTTTTTTTATTAATACTACTAAGGAAACTCCTCCTCTGCAGAAATAAATGTTTACAGTCTTTCCCATATGAACCTCATAAAGCCTACGAGGAAAAGTTTGTGAGAAGCCCAATCAATGAAACCAAAAAGCAAAGATTTCCACTTAAGTGTTTTCTGCCTTCAAGTCATCATCATCAGGATACATTTGTTGGATACCATGAGACTAAGTTTTTCAAGACATGGAGTTGATGTTAATCCTGCCCACCAAATCTGAACAAAATATCAGTGGGGGATTGATTGTATGAATTAAAAAATAAAATAAGTTGCCACAGCAAGAAAATAAAGCAATAAACATGACAGAAGAGTTAAAAAAGAAGACAAACATATTAAGGGTGATGAGGACAGGCTGCATGATGGGATCATTAACACAGGTACTAGTGCCTAGAATGAGCAACAGAGGTAAGATTGTCTTAAGAAAAGAGAGGAATGTGAGACACTAGTGTAGAAACTGGGAGGCTGGTTAGAAGACCATGAGTGATGGCCCCAGAGACCTTTATCCAGTAATGGAGCTGACAGAGGCTGACAATAATGATGATGGTAATGAACATCTCTTATCTATTTTAAGATACTTTATATGAAGGATTTGGAAGGGGGTTGAGAGAAAATGTGAAAAATTATTCTTTGAAAATAGAAAGCACTTGGCTAAAATATCATAACTTCATGGGATTCCCTTTCTCTCCATTCTGCATGGATAATATACAATCGTACTATAATTGTAGAGCATTTAAAAAGGTCATTTAAAAATATATCCTAAAAAGAGGAGGGAAAAAAGTATGCTTGAATATTTTAGTAAGGATGAAAAGGAGTGGATTACTATTATTTTCCATGTCTTTAGTAGGTCAATGCAGGCTGTCACTTTATTCCATATAGAAGCTATATTTTGAGATCTCCTCAGTTTGACAGTGATGCCTTCTAATGGTTGTTTGTAGAGAGCAAGAGACTTTGCACTTCTTTTTTCTTCTTTCCAGTTTGCTCAGAAAACATATTGGCTTTCTATTATTTTCCTCATTTTGTTATATTTCCTTCAGTCCATGATTTTTTTTTTTCCTGAGAACTTTTCATTTGGATTGGTTGAAAACACCATCATGTAAGAAGCTTTCTTGTCAGCAGTCATGCTGCTGACCCCATAATTTTCACTGGATTACAACTCTGTCCAACATTGGCAATGAAAAAGCAAAGCAGTGAAGTCCTTCTAAATGCAAAACTCAGCCTGCCACTGAGGCAATGAACACATTGGGGATAAAATCTGGTATTCAAGATATATTCACCAGCCAGGCATTTTTTATACAAGGAGAGCCAAATATAAGTCACACTCTGGTAATAAGGGTCTTTCCATTGACTGGAAACGATTTGTACTGGTTTCCAAAAAGAGCTCCATCCTTTAGTGTTTTTTCAAACTAAAATTCCATTCCTCATATAATGACTCTTGCTTACTATAAGTACCCAAACCTGCTAGCCAAAACCATAAAAGAGCACCCACACTTTCAGTCATGAAAAAGAACAAATGTCTGTAGGCCCTTGCAGTGGTCAGTCTTCACCAGTGACTTTGGATGTTACAAACTGTTTGTTGGTTGGTTTGCTTTTTAATTTTTCAAACTATACATTAATTTTGATTGGCTGACAAACGTAATGATATATATAAGAAAAAGAAAGTATGCATATTTTATGGAAGGGAAGGGGTACATTTTTCTTTCATTTATACCTTTAGAACCTGAACAGGTGAATTTGCATCCTATCTTTTTTTTTTTTTAACATTGAAGGAACACTGTCTTTTTAATACCTTTGATAAAGAGCCATCTGATACTTTTTTGAGAACTTGGAACACAACCTCACCATCGCTATCCCTGATAGAAATAATGAAACCTCTACGTACCACACACACTTAGATCCATACTGCAGAGCCTTTACTCACTCAGCAATCAGCTTTGGTTCCCTACTGGATTGTGTGACATCTTTATCATGACGCCCCAACACTTAATCATTTCATGATATTTCCCGATTGAGTTTATTTTAATTAAAATGGTTATATTTAAAAGACATTTGCTTTTCAGGAAACCAATTTGCAGCAATAGTTAATGATGAGCAGAGCTGCTATCTCTACGGTGGGTGTTGTAAGAAATGAAGTACAATAGAAAGGAATTATATAACTGATGACAAAGTCTTTCAAAACATATTTTGCCTGGGAATACTTGTTTGGAAATGGAAAGAAGATACTGTAAGGGAAAGGAGAGGGTAGGCTTTACATCACAAAATCTTTTCAGGGTTTTCTTTGCATCTCTTCAGCAATTACCTGTCTGCACACTCTTAACCCACGGTAAATGAAAGCTAAGCTAGCCAGTGAAAGAGTCAGCACTGAAACCCTCCCTTCTCTTACCTCATGATACATTTTTCCCAAACCTATCCCCTGAGTCCTGGCCATAAACACTTTCCCACTGCAGAGAGTAGCAAATGTTTAAATCCTACATCCTTACCAAGAGTAAGGTAGAATCATAGTCAGTTTGGGCTGGAAGGGACTTCAGGACTTCACTGGTAGTCCAACCCCTGCTCAAAGCAGGACCAGCCCCAACTACATCATCCCAGCCAAGGCTTTGTCTAGTCACATCTTAAAAACCTCCAAGGATGGAGCTTCCACCACCTCTCTGGGTAACCCATCCCAGCGCTTTACTACCCTCCTAGTGAGAAAGTTCTTCCTAATAGCTAACCTAAATTTCCCTTTCTGCAACTTGAGCCCATTGCTCCTTGTTCTGCCATCACTGAGGAACACCACTGAGAAGAGGTAGAGCCAAGCTACCCCTTGCAAATGGAGAAAGGACCTTTCTCTTGTCTTTACTCTGCTTACAGAAATTTGTTGCATTTAAACAGAGCTGGTCAAAAAGGGGGAAAAAAATCAAGAACATTTTACATAACTTTGTTTCCCTTTTTTTCAATGGAGTTTGATATTTGACAAAATCTTATGCTGAGATTTAAAATTCTGAAAA
The DNA here is from genome assembly GCF_001723915.1 of Gavialis gangeticus. NCBI lineage: Eukaryota > Metazoa > Chordata > Crocodylia > Gavialidae > Gavialis > Gavialis gangeticus. Next base: position 35,571,111 of record NW_017729029.1, on the reverse strand, counting down.
CAATCTATTGGATCAGACAACAAAAAACAATAAATAATATTGTGGGAATCCTGCCTAATAATATTCCTTACTCCAAACTTCCACAAAGTTCATGATTCCCTTGTGGAAGAGTTAAATAGCTATTGTTACCCATTGTACAGAGCTGAAAATAGAGCCAAGCTTCACTGAAATCATCAGAAAGACCCATGATTTAACTGAACTGTGGATCAGAACTGAAGGCCCATATGCGCAAAGGTTTTCAGGTTAATGCCATTAGATTTTGAAAGCCAGGTGTGCCGTAAGAGGAATTTAGGTGTTTAAATACTTTTGTGGAGCTGACCCCAAAGTGCTTTTTCCAAGACCATTGGTGGTCTCATAAATTAAGTGGTGTTTGAAGTTCAAGAGTTCTTGGCTATCAGCAGGTTTGGGGCAGATTTCTACAGGACTGTATTTGTCCTGCTTATTGGTAAATCCTCCCATGACTCATTGCAAAATGCTTTAGAAGGTTTCCGGTGGCAAATTACAAGAGCTTTAATAATTTTTTCCTTGAATAATTTGCAAATCAACCAAAACTACCCATTCCACTGTGCAATTAAAAAGATTATGGACTGTGGTTAAAAGAATTATTATGGTTCAACGCTTCTCTTTGAAATAACTTGCACTTACACTTCTTACTTTTCATGTCAACACCTTGGTTGTATTACTTTCCAGCTCATTTGTCTGAAGCATAGAGAAGCAAACATAAACACACCTACCAGCAACTGATAAGGCTGTTCATTAGGTGAAATTCTCCTCTCCTTTACAATCCTGCCTGTCCTATCAATGTGGATACGCTAATGAAAGACAACCTCGGAGCCTGTGCAGAGCCCTGCTGAAGTCACACTGGGTCTGTATAGATGCAACGGTTCACAGCACGCAATCCTCTTTGTGGAATCAGACCCATATTATTTTGTTAATAGACTATAAACATAGATCAGCATTGTCTTCTCTGAAGTCAATAACAAAACTTTCATTACATATCAACTCCTACGATAGGGCAAACCATTATTTCAGTGGAGAACAATTGTTTGCTTGGGGACATTAAAATATATATATTTGTCTTTCAAAAATTAGACCTGGATTTGAATCATAACCTGAAGTTCACTAGAGATTAGATTCATCCTGTCTGGCTTGCACGTAGCATTGTCTGAGCCACTACTCCTGACTTGGGATCCACACATTCCCAAAATGTAGGCTGGGTCAGCTCCAAGGTCCCTTTGTCCTGTCTCCAGTAACCAGAATCCTATACCTCTGGAGAGAACAACACAATGGAAGCACATTGGACGTGACTTAACCTTGAACTTATACCAGTATATTCAGTTTTGACAGAGATATTCTTGAATAACATTGATTTAAGAAAGAACAGGACAACCACCATTATCAGCATCCCATTCCCTTTGTATAGATAGATCAGATTGATCAAGAGTTCTGCATATCTACCAACACCTACAATGTTTGATCTAAATCTATCACAAGTCTGCCTGATGTATATTAATGTGAAAGCCTTCAGCTGAATTCCTGTTGTTTCCTCATACTATATTTTTCCTTTGTGGTTACTTATTTTGCTGATATGTATACGACTGTAAGGGATTCATCCTTAAATTGCCCCGAGTCTACATAATTATACCATGTAAAAAGGGGAAGGAAGGGAATCAACAAGAGCTGGCCAATTGCAACTGTTTCACACCTCTGTTCCTACTGGGCACATCTCCACATGCAATTAATGTGCCTGAATAAACTCTGGATTAGTTTGTGCTGGAGTTTATTGCTGCCAGGCACAGCATTTATATGAGCGCCTAGGACTGCAGCACTTCGAGCTGGCAGCGGGGTGAGGAATCAGCCTGCCAACCTGGGGCTGCTCTGGCCCAGTTCAGTGTGCTGTGGAGGAGCTGGCTGGGATATAAGGGTGCTTCAGCCAGCCCCATCAGCATCTACATAGGTGTTGCTGCAGGGTAAATAACTTCACCATAAGATAGTACGAGTGTCTGGCAGTACTATCCTATAGCAGAATTAATTAGTTTATTCCATCCTAATAGCACTGCATGTATAGACAGTGATCTTTTACTGCAGAGCTAATTAGTCAACTGCAGTAAATGTCTTGTGTAGACATGCCCACTATGTAGTATAAGTGAAGCTAAACTGGAAAGCTTAAAGAAGCATAAAACAGTGGCTAAATTACCACAGTTTAGCTCCCAGTTATTATGGGATAGGAGCAGACATGTGAAACTGTAAGAAGAGAATCCCCTGAAATCTGCTTCATCCTCCTCCTTCAGTGGGAACAATCATTTTCTCTGCCCATTTCATGAAGCCACGTTTTTACATGGGCATAAGCGTTTGGAGAACCAGGCCCTAAATGTCTCTAAAAACAGCCCTAGTTTTGCTTTGCCTTTGCTATGTAGTCTTTTAACCCATTACTTGAATATCAAAAAAGAAGAATAGCATTCCCCTGCCGTTTGTCCGGTGGTCTCATTACATTTAGCTTTTAGGCTAGATATTATGGATTTCCCTTCCCAGCCAAAGAACATAGGCACTGATTCCCAAACTGTGGCCCATAAGGTCATGGTAAGTAGTTCACAGATTGCACTTACCCTGTGTGCCTTTATAATGTTTTCTGTTTTGACCAAAAGGGTGAATAATGGGCTGAGATAAATCAGCAGAGCTCTGGGCCAGGTTGCTGGAAGACTAAGAGTAACACAGTTTGAGGTAACATTTTCAGAAAAGGTCTACATGAGTTAGGAGCCTCCATCTGAAAGAGTTTCAATGAGATTTGGGCTCCTAACTGGAAAATGTATGGCCAGAGGCATAACAGCCAGGTTCTGCACCTTGGCCAGCAGCAGTGTGGCAGAGACCTGATCCTGCTCTCATATGCATGCCCATCTACGCAAGAAGCTTTACTGAGCATTAGACTGATCTAATGCAGGTGCAGCTGTGCCCCCACCGTGTAGGGATTCGGACCTGTCTTGATCCCCACAGGCCCGGGAGAGCTGTTCTGGCAGCTGGGACTGTTGCATCCGAGCTACATGGAGGTCAGATTAGGACCCAATCCCCATGTGGCCGGAAAAGCTGACTCCTCCCAGTTACCATGTGGCTGGCAGGTAGCATCCCTGGGATTGGGACTGGCCTCAAGCCCCTTGCCACCTGGAGGAGCCTGAAGCTCCTCTTGGCTGCTGCTGGGGGTGCAGAGCAGAGCATGAGCAGCAGTCCTGGACTGGATTGTTCCTGTCAGGCTCAATTTGATCTGGGCAGGGGTGAACATGTTGATGTGTGCTCCAGAGCGCTTTAATGAGCCTGAATTTTCTCTGCAAAGAAACTGCACATTAATTGCACGTGTAGATGTACCCACTGATACCTCCAGCTAATGTGGGTGGTACCAGGGCTATAAACTGCTGCAAGGAGAAGAGGAAATTCAATTTATCGGGGTATGGGAGGGAGAGCCCAAAACAAAACTTGCTTTGTTCCAAGATCCCGGGGGGGGGGGGGGGGGGGGGAAGCC
>NW_017729029.1:35563972-35567330 GCF_001723915.1 Gavialis gangeticus | reverse complement strand
GCAGCTGGCCCTGATATAGGCCATAAAGACAAACGTCTCCATCAAAGGTGGCACATTGTGAGAAATATTTCAACACCCAAGATTTCTAAAGACACTTTTTCTACGCAATTGTGAGTTATTCTTCAGTCAGAATTGCTGTAGCATAAGATAATATTATATATTTTAACTTGCTAATTACCTTAGTTGCTAAAGCAAATAACGGATTTGTGTGACTGCTAGGCTAGATACTGTGATTTCTGAGCTCTTGCGGGGTGTGAAGCAGTGAGATCTTTTCAAACACTGCTATCATTGTTAATTAGTTAGGAGCTTGTAAAGACGCACCAATGAAACAAAAATAATTGTAACTGGGTTTAATATATTTAGAAGTCAGGCCACGTCTATCTGAATGCAAAGTAACCAAAATCTGTTCTGGGTTATTCTGGTGCAATTCCCAGAGGTGGCTAATTAATAATCATCAAATCACCAATTTGCAATATCTCACAAATCAGTTTTTGATAAATAATTGATGGTAAATCTCAGTTGCTCTATTGCTTTTACTAGAACTGCACCAATGTAACTGGATGCAATATTGGCATTGACTATCCCATGAGCCTTGTAAAGATAAGCAAGTGCATTTGACTTTTAAAGTCCATCAAGGCTTTATTAATGTTGCCCTTAATTTTGAGTCCACTAGTTCATATGACCGCTGGAATCAGAAATCTCCCAAACAGCTTTCTGGCCCCGCTATCTGGAGTCACTATGTGGAGTTTAAGAGTGAGTTCAGAGCATATGCGGGCCCAGATTCTGTTTTCAGTTACGCTGCTATTAATCCAGAGTAACTCAACCCACCTGACAGTAGATTTACTCGGGATTTACCAGGGAGCAAATGCTAAAAGAGTCTTTCTCTATTAATATGAGGAAACAAAGACCACTATCTGTAACCTATCATTTAAGTGCTCAGTTATCCATAACCAATTTCTTAAGTGCACAGCTCCTCTATTAACAGCAGGACCTGGCAGTCTGATAACTATCCACAGTTCTGTGTGAAGAAGGGACCTGCCTGTTTGCACTTTACTGGGACCCTGCCATCTGGGATCAGATTGCAACTTCTGCAGTCAGGTAGGATTCAGAAGGAACTGTGATGCACAGAAGTGTTTTTACAGAGAGAGCATGGATGTTACGTCATGGCAATCCGTCCCTTTTGCTCTAATTTTAAGAGTAGATTGCATGGTAACATGCATAAAATGTTGTTATTCACTATTAATAGGTAGCTGACATTGTCCTTCTTTTCCTTCCTAAAACTGGACCAAAACATCAGCTATTTGGTAGGTCTCTAAACATGCACGCTGGTGCCAATATAAGTTATGACTGCTCTTTATCGGCACCCAAAATGTTACCATTACCTTGGAATTAACATAACCTGGGACTGTATCCTGGGAAACTTGGTACTAGAAACTGTTCATTAGCAATACAAAATATCCAAATTTGCTAGGCCAGTGGAAGTGTCTCTGAATCACGCCTGTCTCAACATAAAGTTGCAATATCCTGTATCTCAAGGTTTCACATATTGGAGCCCACTTCTGCTTTCATTTATAGCTGAGTGGCTTGTACACAGCAGCCCAAATTAAAATGAATCCTAGGTGTATTCAGTTTGCTGTTCTGGTTCTCTTTTCACACAGATGTATACTGGCAGTAACTCTAGTTAAATCATTAGGGGAGGATCAAGCCTGTTCTTTTATGGGCAAGTAAATGGCTTCGTAGGCCACCAGGTGGCAGTGCTTTTGCCACTTCTGTGCCATATAGGAACAGGACTATGTTTTTACTGAATAAAACCTAAGACAAGCTTTCTTTTTTCTTTTTTTTTTTCTGTAGCACTGAATTCACCTTCAGGGGGAAAAAATAAAAATAAAACAGTATTGAATTTCCTAATTGGCTTATTCATCAAAATGGAAGATTCTGTAGATTGTTATAGCTACAAATGTGAGCTGTACAAAACCTAGTATTTTACTTTAATGTGAACATTTCCTTTAGTGCCAATCCACATCTCTTTGCACCGTCCACACTTTTCTGGGGATCCCAATCGCGCTGAAGTTATTGAACCTTGGCAACCCTTGCAACACAGCTTGCCATTTGCAAGGTTCAGCGACACCCCAAGCAGGTGTCCTATCGTTCGGAGAGTCACGGCAGACATTTTAAAAGTTGTTAGTAATAGAGGGCGTTGTTTCAGCTGATGTGGGAAAAATAGGGGTTAAAATGATTACAGACAGCTGTAATACAAAAGAAAGAACAGTAAACTCCAAGAGAAATCAGGGCCCCGTTTTACTAAGTGCTGCACAGTTTCAAGACAATCCCTGCCCCAGACAGCACACAGTCACATTATGCAGGAAGGCCGCAAGGAGACCGAGGCATACTTCGCATGCGCAACAGCAGTTAAAGCTTCAGCGCTGTTTCTTTATGAGAAACCAGACTGATTGGTAACCCTCACATAAACTCTGCCTTTGCAGCAGGGAAAATTCTACCGTATCAAAGGTCAGCCACTTATTTAAGGCATGCTTTACTATTTCAAGTATTTCTTTCCATCCTTAGGATAATTAACAAATCTAAAAATAATTGCAGAACAGATGTTTCAGTCATAACAACATGCAAAGAATGATCATCTTTAAGCGAGGCATTCTGTTCGTGCCCGCATGCAGAGAGCCATGGTGATTACTGAGCAGATGTTTCACATAGGACAACATATAAGGCATAATGCTGATTGCAGCAGAGAGGATTTTTCATGCAACATGCAGAGGAGAATGATTAGCCAGCAGAAGTTCCCAAGTGGTGACATATGAAGAATAATCATCACTGCCAACCAGGGGAAAGTGCAGCATAATGACTTTTATCTAGGAAGATGTGCTGTACTGAATGATGCACAGGACCAGATCATGCCCTGTAGATGATGCGGGCTGCCTCAGCTGCCTGCACAGAGAAGACCGTGCATCCTCCTGTCTCCAGAGGCCCACGGTAAAAGGGGACCTGACTGGTTCCAGCATCAGGAGCCACTGGAGGGAACTGAAGAGAGGAACTATGCTTGGTCCTAAGAAGTGCCATGACCAATGGTCCATCTAACCCAGCATCCTGTCTCCAGCAGTGACACTAGATGTACCCTGGTCACATAACTTTTCCCCCTGAGTGTCTGCTAGAGTGATCCAACCCGTCACCCTCCCTGTCATTCACCATCACAGAAATCAGAGGATACAGCCCTGACATTTCTATTTAATGGATCTGTCCTCCACGAATTTGTCTAATCCCTTTTTTGAACCAGGGTATACTGTCTGCCTCAACAACCCCGTGGCAATGAGTTCCCTAGGTTAATGATGCACCGTGTAAAAAAAAT
>NW_017729029.1:35553078-35558972 GCF_001723915.1 Gavialis gangeticus | reverse complement strand
CCTCCATGAATTTGTCTAATCCCTTTTTTGAACCAGGGTATACTGTCTGCCTCAACAACCCCGTGGCAATGAGTTCCCTAGGTTAATGATGCACCGTGTAAAAAAAATGTCTTCCTATTGTTTCTTTTTAACCAGTCTCCTGTTAAATTCATTGGGGTCCTCTAGGTCTTGTATTCCAGGGCTCTGGGAGCAACGCGTCTTTATTCATTTTATCCAATCCCTTTGGGATTTTATAGACTTACTCATATCCCTCAGTCTTCTTTCCAAACTGAAGAGTTTTTTTAGTCTCTCTTGGTAGAGCAGCTGTCCCATACTCCTGCCCTTCTCCGTACCTAATTCCAGTGCATCTGTTCTGGATTTGGAGACCAGAACTGCACAGACAATCCAAGATATGCGTGCAATGCACTATGGATTGATATAGCGGCATGATGATTTTTTCAGTTCCAATCTTAATGGACACCCAACATTTTATTGGCTTTTTTGGTTACAGCTGCACATTGAGGCAATGTTTTTAGAGAACTATTTATAAGGACTCCAAGCTTCCCTTCATGTAGTAATGGCCCATTCAGAGCCCAGCCTTGCATATGTATAGTTGAAGCCTTTTTTTCCCCCCCCTTACAGGCATTGCTTTGCACTTGCCAGTGCTGAAGCTCATCCTCCATTTTAGTGCCCAGTCACTTAGTTTTGTGGTATCTTTCTGCAGCTTTTCGGCATCGGATTGGGATTTGACTACCTGGAATAATTTACTATTATTTGCAAACTGGTATTTCATGTGTTCTCCCTTTTCCAGGTCATTTCTGAAAATGTTGAGTAAAACTAAGCCCAGCACAGTTCTCTGGGAGAACCAACTATTCACCTTTCTTCATCCTGAAAAGCGACCATTTAACCTTACTATTTGTTTCCTGTTTTATAATCAGCTTTCGACCCACAAAAGAACCCTCCTCGCATCCCATGGCACGTCCTTTTATTAAAAGCCTTTGGTGAGAGAACTTGTCAAAAACTTTTTGAAAATTCACATGCAGAAGACACGGGTACACAGAGAATACAATCCCCACGCCAACTTTCTGACTTTTAAACCTGTATAATAACAAGGACCATGAGGGTTGACCTAAAAGTGGCCAAAGTCGTTGGCAGCCCCTCTACAGACTTCAGTGGGTTCTGGATCAGGCCTGCAGAGAGTGAGCAAGACTAAAGTGAGCATGGTGAGGCTCTGCCATGTGCTCACATATCTTTTTAGGAGCAACAATCGCTAGCAACTGTTGCAAAATTTCGGAGCAAAAAAGGCACAAATGCAAACACCTCGGTGACAATCAGGTTCCTGCTCTTTTCCTTCCTCTCCAAAATACGGCCTCGCTCATGCAGAAGAAAATGCCCTGTTCTAAAATATTTTTAATTGACTGACAGCTGGAGAACAAAGGCTCTACTTTCTATATGAAGCAACACAATAAGGACCATTTTAAATTTTTCCTTAACCCTATTCATTTGCTCTCTCACCTTAAATGTCTACCTTCTATTGAGCTACTATTTCACAAATTGTGCTCAAGGTATGCACAGACTCAGTGGCTTCTTCAGGCCTTGTCCTGGACAAAGAGCTATGCTTTTAAAAGCAGGAATGAGAAAGGACATTATGGCTGCATCTAGATGAGCACGGGTGTGCGTTATGTGGCACCACAGACCCATCTGCAGCACCACACACCACATACGCAGTTCCCTGCACTGCTGCCTTGCAGCTTGATGGGCTTTCTTGACCCCAGGATATCCCAGGGTCAAAAAAAAACATGCCAAAAAAAAGGAGGATGGCTCACGTGGTGGTAGCGTGAGCTGCCCACAACCAGAGCTTGGCTGGCCAGAGCCATGCTTCCGTGGCTGTGGGCCCAGGAGGTCTTCAGGGCCCTAGGTAATGCTGTGGGTGCCAGCACAGTTACTGGCCCCAGCCTCCCCTACCCCACCTGGGGTAACCTGCCACATGCTAGAGCATGCATGGCATGGGCGTTCCCGGGGACAAGTAGCAGCGGCACTGCTACTCGTCCCCAGGGAAAAAAACGACCGTGCTCATCTGGACACGGCCTATGTGACCAAATGCACTGAGTTTTGAGTGCCAAGGATCAACTACTCAGTGACCACAATTAACCCAAAGAGTACACAAACACATATCAGGAACACCAGGAAGTAGCCCCAGGGCTAGTGAAATCAACAGAAAAAGTGTTACATGCGGTTTTAAGTAGCAGACTGGGCAACATGTTGTTTTGTGCTTGCTGCTGCTAATCTCTTTTTCTGTTTCAGAAAATGTTAGACTTTCCATTGAAAAACCCGAACCTCATGTTTTGGATAATGAGGAAATACATTCGCCTGAAAACTGGGTAGGGCTTTTCAACAGAATGTCAAATTGTTCAGCAAGCACTGCCAGTAGAAATTTGGCTGGCTCGAAAACCCCATTTTCTGCAAAAGAACAATGTTGATAAAACATTTAAACAAGATCCATTAAATAGACACTGGCCTCCAATGGAGAAAATGATATCTAAATAACAATAGTCTAATACGGACAACATTCGAGATAGTCCAGTACCATTTTTACTTCTGGAGTCTCATTTTTTTATCCAGTTCTTCCTTTGTTTATTGCAAGGGATGTTTTTTTCTCATTTTAACCTGCTGTTTGTATCTCTTGAAAGAAATCCAATATAAAGAATTTTGGAAGAAAATGTCTGACTAGCTGAGTTTCACTCACCCTGGGAGCCAGGAATCACCTTATCATTCCTGTCACATAATTTTTCACCTTTTCTTCTTCTCTGCTATTCTGCATAGGAGCCAATAATTCATGCTCCAAGAGTTACTGTAATCCCAAATCCACTTTTCCCTTCCACAGCAATGACAAAAAAAAAGGAAACTGTTGCCTTTTAAAGCAGTAACTAATGTGCTTCCCTACACCTTTTCCCGAAGATGCTGCAGAAATTTGAAGCACAACAGCGTCATTCGTGGCTTTCTGATTTTTCTCAGTATTTTTCAGACACTGCAGACACTTTGCAGACATTTAGTCCTCCATTTGGAATGAGCTTGTGGAACAAAACCACTGATCCAAATTTTGCTCTGACTTTTCTCTGCTGAAATGAATGGAGTTACTCTAGATTTATGCTATTGCAACTTGGGATTCTTATTTGTCCCTGCAACTGTTTTCCCTTGACACTGTCGAATTACTGCTGCAAATCAAGTGGACCGTCTGTTGGTGGCATATACTATATTTGATATTTCAAGCCTAATGAGGGTCTCAAAATTAGAACAAGTGCTGTATAATGACAGTGAATGATGAGTCACCATGTAGAGGAGCCTCCGAGACAGATAATAATTTAGGCATGTATTTCAAGGGATCATCCATTAGGTGTCTCAGAAGAAAAGATTATGGTTTTTAATCAATAGAGAAGGCAAGGCAGCAAGCTAAATTACCTAGAAGGTGCTGCTGGCTTTGGAAGTTGGTTCTGGTATTGATTTGGGGGACTTAGAAATGCCCTGGCTAAGTTTGCACTTAACAGCATTCCAGCCCCACTCCTTGGAAAAAATAACCCCTCAGACTGACCATTAGGGTTGATGGAGAGTTTTTATTATTCCTTTCTGATGACCATACCCCCACACAGGTTTTTGCAATCCATAGGAACTATGACCACAATACCTATGTGTGTACAGAGCCATATGGCCCAGGATGCCACTAAGGTCATAGCAAATTTCCTTCTAGCCAGTATGACTTCCACCAAAGAACTGTTTATGGTGTCTTGCGCTGGCTCGGTGAAACAAAACTGGGAAGAGGCAGAGGTGCTCAGATTCAGCCCCTGGCGCCCTGTCATCTGGCCCACTGGGCTTCCTATGGGTCCGCGGGGAGCCCCATGGGACTGTGACCCTGCATGCTAGACGGAGTGAGCAGGGTGCAACAAAGCATGTGGGATGTTGTGGGTCCCTAGGGCCTGATCCTGGCACGAGGGACTGAGTGGAGGCAGCTCAGGGCCCTGCACCCTGGTCCCAGCAGGCAGAGGCAGTGTGGGGCCTCTGGGGCCTGATCCATGTACTGGCCCTGTACCTTTCATCTAGCCTGCAGGCCCAAAAGGTTGAGCATCACTCTACTGAAGTGTTGAAGAACTGACTGAAAAATAAATAATTCCCACTTTGTGCAGTATAAAAAAACACAACTTGTAGTTCTTCACCTCTTCATGCCACCGTTTCCTGCCTCAGTCTGGCTATAAGCATGTTGTAGATCAGAACTGTAATACTACAGGACAAATTTAGTGATGCTAACAAGGCGTGTCTGGATATTGCTGAAATTAATTTCCACCAGATGCTGGTTGCATTTTGTCCCCTGGCATTTGTGCTCCACCCACTTCTGCTCGGCATGAGGCACTCTTCCTAATGGCTAACCTCAAAGGACTGCACCTGAGGAGAGCAAGCCCAGGGCTGTAGTAAACCTGCCCCTGCTATTTTTAGTGTAATGCAATGAAAAATGGTCAGGAATGGTAGAGAGAGATTAAATCATTAAGAACACTGCACAAACATCACCACCTCTGATACGAGGTTAATGAACGGCCCTCATAATCCTATTCTAAGTAATGTGACTGGGGTAAAAGGTAAGGTATCTCCCGTACCATCCATGGGGCTCCTTATAAAGCACTACTCTTTTCCACTGGCCATTAATGAAAAGCTAATATGAGCTTTGTATTTTGATCAATGCATGTATCCTTTAAAAATGCAGAACTGTGACAAGTGTGTGAAAACAATAAAATTCACACCCTATTGGCTTTGGTTAGTTTGACTGAAGATTTGGTACATCACATATGGCCCACGTTTTATATCTCACCTTCCTTAGCCAAACATCACATATTTTCCCAGAAATGTTATGCTAAGTTCCTTTCCTCATTAAAATAAATGTGTGAGTCTCATTAGAAAATACATTAATGGCCAGATGATTTTACATGTATATAAAAGGCTCTGCTAATTACTGTTGCAATCCAAATATATATATATGGAGTACAACAGTAATTAGCAGAGCACCATGGTAACGTGAAGTTACAAACCACAGGCCTTTGGTAGGGTTGTACCCAAAGCATTCAGTGACAGCCTCTGTCATTAGAAGTGCAGGAGAATTACTTTTGGCCATAGACTACATAGACACTGCACATACCATAGTGTAGACACTAGAGATAGAAGAAGGTCATAGTCACTGTCATTGGGTCAGTGTATCATACAGTTTCACATTAGGAATATTAAAGCCCTAGCTCCGATACAAGGTCTTAATGCACATCTGAGGCACAGTGAGTATTAAAATCTAAGACATTCTGCATCAAAGCCACAGACTTCTGTCACTGGAGTTCAAAAGATGCTCCCTCCAGAAGCAGCCAGTGGAAGACAATGCGATCACATCAATGTGGCCGGAATATTAATTATGCAATAAATTATGAAATTAAGAACTAAAATCCTATTTCCTTTGAAGCTAATGGCAAAACTCCCATGGGTTTCAATCGGGCCAAGATTTCACACTAGGTCCCCAAGCTGCATCACTAGCTCAAGCGTTTTCTACTTCAGGAAGACGATGAGATGAAATTTATGTCGCCAGCATGGTGCCATTTTAAATGCCACATATAGAAAATGAGGGTTGCAAGGGATCTCAGGAAGTCGCATCTAGTCATGGCCCCTGCTCAAAGCAGGACCAGCCCCAGCTACATCAGCCCAGCCAAGGCTTTGTCTAACCAGGTCTTAAAAACCTCCAAGGATGGAGAGACCATAACCTCTCTGGATTGGTAACCTGTTCCAGTGCCTTACTACCCTCTTAGTGAGATATTTTTTCCTAATATCTAATCTAAACCTCCCTTGTTGCAACCTGAGCCCATTGCTCCTTGTTCTGTCATCTGCCACCACTG
>NW_017729029.1:35551061-35552899 GCF_001723915.1 Gavialis gangeticus | reverse complement strand
CAGCTTATTGTCCACTGTAACCCCCAGGTCCTTTTCTGGGGGTTACAGTGTCAGCCCCAAGCCTGTACTGATGCATGGAGTTGTTCTGTCCTAAATGCAGGACTTTGCACTTCTCCTTATTGGTCCTCATGAGATTTCTTTTGGTCCAATCCTGCAATTTGTCGAGGTCTCTCTGAATCCTAGCCCTACCCTCCAGTGTATCTACTACACCTTGCAGCTTGGAAGCTGGGGTGGATTACACCCTCAACAAATTTGCGGATGACACCAAGACATTGATGAAGATATTGAATACAATTGGTCCCAGGACTAACCCCTGAGGCATTCAAGTCTGGCTTCTAACTAAACATCAAGCCATTGATTACTGCCCTTTCAGCCTGATGATCCAGCCATTTTTTTATTCACCATTCATCCAACTCACACTTCCTTATTTTGCTTGCAAGGACGCTGTGGGAGACCGTATCAAAAGCCAAAATTTATCATGTCCACTGCTCTTTCCGTATCCACAGAACCAGTCATTTCATCATAGGAGGCAATCAGGTTGGTCAGGCATGACTTGCCTTGGGTGAACCCATGCTGACTGTTCCTAATCACCACCTTCCCCTCTAAGTGCTTACAAATGGATTCTTTGAGGACCTGCTCCATGATTTTTCCAGGGACTGGGGGTGGGGACTGACCAGTCTGCAGTTCCCAAGACCCTCCTCCTTCCAGTTCTTAAAGATGGACACTCTATTTGCCCTTCTCCAGTTGTCCAGGACCACTTCCAGTAGCCATGAGTTTTCAAAGATAGTGGCCAGTGGTGCTGCAATCACATCAGCCAAATCCCTAAGCACCCTTGGGTGCATCATACCCAGCCCCATGGACTTGTATATGGTTCAGCTTTTCTAAATAGTTACTAACCTATTCTTTCACCACAGTTGGCTGCTCACCACTTCCCAAACTGTGTTACCAGGTGCAGTGCATGGGAGTTGACCCTGCCCGTGAAAACTGAGGTGAAAAAGGCCTTTACTGCATCATCTATCACTAAGTTGTCTCCCTCATTCAGTAAGGGACCCACACTTTCCCTGATCTTCCTCTTGTCCATGACATACTTGTAGAAACTCTACTTGTTACCCTACATCCCCCTTGCTAGCTGCAAGTCCAATTACTCTTTGGCCTTCCTGACTTCATCCTTGCATGCCCGAGCAATACTCTTATACTCCTCCCAAGTTGTTTGCCCAAGCTTCTACTTGTAAGCTTCCTTACTGTGTTGTAGCTCACTGAAGAGTCCCCTGCTAAACCAAGCTGCTCTTCTAGTTTTCCTGTGCATAAGGATGGTTTTTTCCTGCGCCCTCAGTAAGGTTTCTTTAAAATACAACCAGCTCTCCTGGACTCCTTTCCCACTCAGACTGGCTTCCCAAGGGATCCTGCACATCAATTCCCACAGGGAGTCAAAGCATGCTTTTCCAAAACCTAGGGTCCATACTCTGCTGCTCTTCTTCCTCCTTTTCTTCAGGATCCTGAACTCTATCATCACATGGTCAATGTTGCCCAAGTTACAATCCACTTCTATGTTCCCCACCAAGTTTGTTTGTAAGCAGCAGGTCGAGAAGAGCATTGCCTCTAGTTGGCTTTTCCAACACTTACACCAGGAAGTTGTCCCCAACACTCTCCAAAAACTTCCTGGATTGCCTTCAAAGAGGGGAGGTGGCAAACTGACTTGTGACCTGCTTGCAAACTGCTCTGTTTGCTGCCCCTGTTCACTTGGAGAGTCTTGTTTTATACTCTCCTGGGCCTGGACTGGCTCCAGCCCTTTGTTAAGCTTTGTCAGACATAGGCAGCAATCACACAGCCATCACCCA
>NW_017729029.1:35497141-35546061 GCF_001723915.1 Gavialis gangeticus | reverse complement strand
TCCTGGGCCTGGACTGGCTCCAGCCCTTTGTTAAGCTTTGTCAGACATAGGCAGCAATCACACAGCCATCACCCAGCTAGCAGCACTCCCAGCTGCTCAGAGCACATACCCAAACACATAGCCCACCAAACAAGCATTCAGAAAGCCGAGCGCACTGGCATCACTGGCTATCTCTGGCTCACCTACCTTCCTGGAGCAGGATCTGGTGCCTGGTTCCTCTTCCTCCTCTTAATCCCAGTGAACTGCTTGCAAACTGCCCTGCTTGCTGCCCTTGTTTGCTCACTTGATAGCTACTTGGAATATGACCCATTTCCCTGTGAGCCTGATTTTTCCTACCCATAGTGGGCTACTGCCATCATGAGAGCTGGAAAGTTGTGAAGCTATGCATTGCCCTGATGGAAAACGAGGGCATATTATCATAAAAACCCAGCTTCTCCACGACCTTTAAAAGAACAGGATATTACAGCTTTTGTGTCATTATTTGTATTGTGAAATTGCAATACATGCTTCTATCAACCCTTTGGCCTTGGTTATATTCTAGCTCTGTATTTAATTTTTGTGGAAAGCAATTTACATTTTACTTCATTTAAGTAATCAGTAGTTTTAGTCAATGTGCACAACTATGAGACGGTTACACTTAAAACAGCAAAACACAATTATCACTCATTCAGCTTGTGTTGCTGAAAGAAACTTAAATATTTTTCTCCTCCCCCCCACCACAAGCTTAAAAAAAAAAAAGTGCTATATATCCATATTTCCAAGTCCATAATTTCATAGTGAAGGCAATACATGGTACTTCTACTTTGTAATGGCTTCCCAGTCAGGGTCTCAAAACACTCTAAGTATAGTGCCCTGCTGAGGTAGGTTGTTTTCTCATACACCACTGTATGAGCCTCTGCTCCATTACTGTTGACTTCCACAGAACCAGAATCAAACCCCTCCAGATGTCTTCCCATAGCACAGAGCAACGACTTGCCTACAGTCACACCAATCAGTAGCAGAGCTAGGAAGAGAAACCAGTGTTGTTATTCTCAATCTCGTGCTTTGCAAAAGACCCAAGATACAGAAAGAAACTAGAGCAGTTCCAAACGGGAGCAGGAAACAGCAAAACCAAATTTGAAATCGAAGCACTATGAGTTAATGTATCTATGGCTACCAACCCAAACCAAACCTCATTCAGCAAGGGGGGGAAATCTAGACAAGCAAACAAAGAACAACTCATATTTTGAACTTCGGATTAAAAATGACTTAAGTGTTTCACATTTTCATCAGAAAAGAAGCAAGTCAATCAGAAGTTCATCACAATTTCTCCATCTCATCCTCACCAACTATAGGTAGTAGACGATTTCTTAGTTCCAACCAGTCCCTCTCCCCCACCCCACTTAAAAAGGGAAAAGAAAAATAACCTTGTTTCCTACTTTTCAACTTTGAGGAAACCTGCCGTGCCCCAAGAAACTGAGGATTAAAATCAACAGCTTGCAAGTTATCAATAGTACAATAAGAAGTTCATACATTTTGAGGCTGCGTACATTGAGGCATAGGTTACAGAGGTGACTTTTTTTTGTCTTGATGTCTGAGATGAGATTGTGGCTGAAGCAGGGGCTCACGTACCACCAAAATGGAAGCCATCACTACCACCTAAATCAATCACAGTTCTTTTTGGTCAGCTTAGTAACTGCAAGCAACAGGAACTGCATTCAGAGAAGGATGAGTAAGATATTAGGCAGACAAAGTTCTGTGGGTAGATGTGGTATATTTTATTAGACCAACTAAATAGTTGGGAAATTGTTTTTTGCAAGCTTTCGGGTACATACACCCTTTGTTGGGCATGGGGAGAGTCTGTTGGTGTTTGTGTGCTCTCCTGGGTAGAACAGAAGCCAATACACCAAATGCAGGTCTGTCAAAATGCAAATGTGTGGCAGTGAGGTTCAGAAACCATGGGAGACAACACGTGTGAGACAGGTATGTGGGGTTTGGAAAGAGGGAATGTTGAACTGGTGATAAAACATGTAGCTGGTAAAATGCAGACAGGCTACCTCAATTTATCAGATGGCAGGCAGGTTATCATGGGCCATAAATCCAATGTCTATATTTAGTCCACGATTTTTTGTATCCAGTAGATTTATGAAGTGAAGTTCATAGGCTTGTCCATGAAAGATACCCTTTGAGGTTTAGAATAGAGAGATTGGAGAGAGGGTGCTTGTCTTGTGAGAAGTGTGCACAAAAAAGCTTGCAAAGAACAATTTTTCCAACCTTTTAGTTGGTCTAATAAAAGATACTATCACATCTACACAAAGAACCTTGTCTGCCTGTGTCCTTACACCAACATGGCTACAGCCAACAACCCTATAAGATATTAGGAAAGCTAAGATGAAGACAAATACATGATGAGATGGTTCAGACAAGGATAAGCCTGCCCTGAGCCTGGGTTGGAGACAACTAAAAGGCAAGACTGAATTGCATTTTATATATATTATAGAAAGCCACCCTAGAACAGAATAGATGGCCTCAGTGGTCCTTTCCTTATCTTTCCATGATATTTTTATTAAGTTCCTCTATAAGAAATACAAAGTTACCACAAAGTAAGAACGAGAAAAATAATTGAGTACCGTTGCTAACAAACCAATACTACTATTTGTTTGCATTATTTTAATTCAGCCGCTCTGCAGTAATCCAGGTGACACATTCTGCATCTTAATATTACGTTGAAGTCCACAAAGCCAAACCTGAACAATTCGTCAACTTTTATTTCTTTTTATTTAACTTCATGGTAACATCCCTCATCCTTGCAAAAACATAGATTGAAACCCTGCCAGAAATGGAATAGCAAAATGCCGAGTGATCAGCAACCACAAAGGCATTCAAACACTGTGAGAAAATGTCCTTGAACCTGAACATAAGACAAGCATGTCAATAAGTATACAGATAACAAGAGAGACAAAAGCTTGTGCATACTACACCATTTTCCCTGCAGTAAGCAAAAAAAAACCCTGTAAAAAGGCAGGAGAAAAAGAAATCAAGAAAGAAAAATTAAACATGTTTCAAGAAATATTGGCCCTTATTTGTGGCCTCTGACCGAGTCATAATGCTATCGTGCATTGTGAAGGCATCTTTGATGAAGTATGCATATATAATCAAGATACAGCAGGGAGTATTTGTTCCTCTCTAAGAATTGCAAAGGAACTGCACAGATATCCAAGGTGAAAATGAAAGGGGTATAAATCTCTCAGTAGCCTACATGATAGGGCTAGAAATGGAGAATGTGATAGTATCATCCAGCCTAAATTGCTCCGATTCTGTTCCCCTGCTAGTGAAGTCAATGGCAAAACCCTAACAGCTTAAAAAGCAGCAAAGATCAAAACTAAAACTCATTCAAACCAGCAGAAACCATATGTGAATAAACAATTCCCTGGTGATGCCTTCATGCAAGTGATCTCCATGGGTTCACCACCCATTTAAGCCTACGTTGTGCTACTGTGTATTGCTTTGTCACAAAGCGACAGAAATTTTAATTCACTAAAATATGTCATTTTTTGAGTGGACAGAAAGTGTTAGCTTCAGCAGACCCAGAAAAATCAGCATTCTCCTCTAATTTACCAACTGCTTTCTTAAAAGCCAAACAGATTGTCAGCTCAAAGACCTATTTGAAATAAATGTACTAATGCCAGTTCTTGGAAGGAAAAAAAGGCTCTATACAACATTTCACCAATATCTCTCGTTTCTTTCTTTCAGTGATCCTCAATCAAGATGCTGTAGCACCCTGGGGTGCCATAAGATCCTTTTAAAGGTGTTAGAGCTGCTTAATATTAACACTGTGAGGCATGTAAAACACCGACACGTGAGTCGCAAGATAAATCCAGAGATTTCTAACAGGACTCCAGAGTGTCACAAACATTTTGACCTGTTGTGGTCTTTCTGCATTCTTTAAAGCAAAGTAATTGCTCTATTATTTTTCTGTAAATAATATGGAAAGTGAAAGTTTTGCATGGTGAATATGGATGGCGAAAGTTGTCCATAGCAAAAGCTAAGAACCAGCATTTTCTGAGGTGTGCTTTGAGTCTAACTGGAGTTGAGAAACACTGCTTTATGTCACGTGTGCAGTACACCTTGTATATAGTACAGTAACTGCACTTAACAGCGCCAGTATGACAAGATCACATTCATCAACATGGGCTCAGTTCTGCAACCCGATGAGCATTTTCAAGATGTGTTGGGTGCCTTCAAGCTCTCATTGACTGCAATGGGATTTAAAGGCACCAAGCCTACCTCACAGGTGGCGCTCACTCAGAAGCAATACACCCTCCAGGAACTGCGGTGTGTTCTTCAGAAAAAACTCTACACAGGGAGCCAGGAGCTCCAACAAGCTCTGTATTATCCGTGAGTCAGTCGCCTTGATTGTAAAGAACTTGCATCCAGCGGTGGCAGTCCTTCAAGAGTATGCTTGGCTAATATTAGGGCTAATGCTAAAGTAATACTGACGGTACTTGAAGTGGGTGTCATCAAGGCATGCTTAGTTGGAAGAAAGCTTGCTCTAAAGCATGGGTTTAGAAAGCGTCTAGTAGGAGGGATGGGAGAAGGGGTGGGGCAGGAAGAAGAGGAATCCTGAGAGCAATATAAAATCCCTGAGATACTCAAGACTTCCTTTGCTTCATTTTTACTAAAAAGCTTAACCATGAACAATTTTTTTTCTGTCAAAATGAGAGAACATTTCAGTCCTGCACAAGTATGTTCCCTGTTCTCTTCAAAATTTTCCATTGATGACTCAGATAATGGAGCAGAAAGATTATTTAACCTAGTGTGGTGATTCTAGCCTGGGAGAGGTTGCAAATATTTTCAAGAACAGGATCAGAATTCAAAACCGACCTTGATAAATTGGCTCAGTGATCCAAAGTGAACAAAATGAACTTAAGTGAAAGAAAGTGCAAAATGACTGTGATTCAGAAGAACGAACTGAATGCACCAATGCAAAATGGGCAATAACTGGCTAGGGAGCAGCCTTGCATGAAAGGATTTGTTGTGGGTGGGTAGTAGTGGATTATGATGAACTCACTCTGAAGAATGAAATGTTAAAACACACACGCACAAAGATGTTAATACACCACAAGAATAGGATATATGTGTCAAACACAAAACATGGGAGGTAATTCATTATTCTGCTTTACCAGGGATTGGCAAGGCCTCAGCTGAAGGACTCTGCACATCACATTGTAAAAACAAACAAACCCAGAGGAGAACAAGAAGAATTCTTTGAAGAGAAGGCTGAAAGAGTTTGGTTTGCTTCATCTGGAAATAAGACAATGAAATTGGGACATGGCAAGAGCCCTCTGATTACAATGTTGTTCTAAAAAGAATGATTAAAGGTGATCAATGGTTTCCCTGGGTCCACTGCCTGTGGAACAAGGGGAAACCAACTTAATCCGAAGCAAAAAGATTTAGTTTACAGCTAGAAATTTTTACCTAATCTCTAAAGTAAAGCACGGGAACAGGCTACCTAGGGAGGCTACAAAATCACAGGTAGAGAGAGGTGTTTAAGGAACAGGTTAGACCATCATTTTTCAAGGATGGTCTAGATCAGAGATGCCAACTGTGTACCACAAAAGACACGGGCAATGTGGCAGGCAAGCCCTGAGCACTCAGTAAAGGGAGACACCAGAATGGAGGCAAGGGGCCTGGATACTTCCACTGTGTGAAATGGAGCCAGAGCCTTTCTGGCACCCTCGGGCACAGACCCTATCAGCTATAGATCTGGAGGGGAGAGGGATCAGAGTGGCATTATGGGAGGGTAAAGGCTTAACTTGTGGCAAGCCTGCCAAAAAACTGGGCCACCACTGGTCTGGATATGCTTATCCTGCCTTTTTGGACACCAGGTCATCCCATGCATTGCAACGTGGGCCTGGATATACTTATCCACTGTTCTGGATATACCTATCCTGCCTCAGTAAAGGGGCTTAGCCTAGATGGTCCTATCAGCCCCACATTTTTATGAAAGACAATCCTGGAGGGAACCCAAATACCAAACCAGTTCATGCCAAGCATGTTCAAATGTACTTAAAATAATAGGAAGTGGTTAGAGATCTGATGCTACGGAATGGTAACATCTGAAATAAACTATGGAAAAAAAAGCCATATTATTAGCAACATTGTCTAAAAGAAATTAAAAAAGAAAAGAAAAGGGAAGGAAAAACCCTGAAATCATCCATGACTCACCTGGCTTTGGAGTCCGATAGACACCTAAAATTCAAATCAGTGTCACTAACCTAACAAATGCTTTACTGAGCTGAGAGCTGAATGAAGGCATGATAAAAAAAAAAAAAAGCTCAGTTTGTATTAACCTCACTGAATTGTTCATAATTATAATGTCCAGAATCAGTCTTAACAAGAAAGAAACCTTGTTAAGCCAGTCTAGTTGAGCAGGTGCAAATAAAACAGACCTCTTAATGAATGGCATTATTCCAGTGTGCTAACCAAGACACAATGTATGATATGATAATGGAGCAGACAGACTCCACTGTCATCCACGACAATGGATATTACTTGCTGTCTTGCACTTGGAATGAACTATGAATTTGGCAACTTCATAGAAACCTGCGCATGTGGCAGGCAGGAGAGGGGGGGAAGGAGCATCTGACAAGTCGTGTTTAGTGGTTTCCACAGAGCAGAAACTCAACAGGAAAAGTGCAGGTACTTACTGCTGTGGATTGGGGAAAAAGACGGTGTTGTCTACAAGTGAATACATGACACATCATATCAGTTGCTATGATACTGATAACTGATTTTGTTCAAAGCAAGGCATGTCATAGTGCAAGTAAATGCTGTCCTCACTAGATTGAATTTCTACAGGGGAGACGGAGGTATGGGGGGGAGAGAATCATGGATTTTCAGAAATTTTTGAAAAATCTGTAATTCAATACAGATTTCATTTAAGCACAGAAGACAGGGGAAAGGGTGAATGTAGGCATTTGTGGTAAAACTCTCCCTCAGTGAGACAAAACCTTCTCAATGAATGATCAATATTTTCCCTGGAGAAAGGCATGGCTTCAGCTTGATGTGATTAACCAACAAAGCCTATTAGTCAATGGTTAGTAAAAACAATGTTGCAGTAATACAGCTGTTCGTATAAATGGTGTGGCTTCTCGCCTCCAGTGAATACACTGGAGAATGTTTTAACTGAGCTTGACCTGCTAAGTAGTTTTGTGTGAAAATCAAGTCAAATGCAGTCTATTTTAAGCTGAAATTAAATAAAAACCTGTAATTCTGGGCTTAGGGTTCCTTTGTATTTTTTTCAGTGCAAGTCTGAACCTCAAATGCAGGAGATGCAAAAACACATCAAGAACAAAAATGAATTCCAACATTCAAACAAACACTGCCAAAACTTAGACAGCTGCACCTGCTTGTTACTTATCCATAGCTGGAAACCCATTCTTCTGTATTTAAATATAGCTCTTACACATCCACCAAGTGGAGAAAAAAAAACCTGCTGTGGTTCAGCTGGATATTAGGTTTTTAGCTATCATAGCATACATAATTCTGGCCAATTCATGCATTCCTTATTTCAACAAATTGGTGCTTTTATACTAAGAAATTTACATTCTCCGGGGATGCACCTAACTTTGCAAATGCATCTCCTAAAAAGGGGGAAATATTAATAATGTACACTTTAATGCAAACTGACACTGGGTCGTCATTCTTCCATGTGGCTGACTTTTGCTTGCTCCCATTAGCTTCCATTATTAAGCGTCTCACTTTACCCATTGTGTCTTAATCAGGGGAACATTGTCAGAGAGTCACTAATTCACAGTTTCATTCAACTGACATGTAAGAAATATAAACAAAAGGAAATGTTAATTGTAATTATAAAATTGCATGCATGTCACCCATGGGGTGGAAGCTTAGTTCAGGACCTAGCCATGCAATACTGTTGTGTTCATGTGTACGTTCTGTCATGCAAAAACATGATCAAAGATAAACCTACCTGCAGGTATATGCCTATTCATCAGGTCAGAACATGCTTTGTTGGTTCCAGTGTGCACTCTTAGTAGAAAAGCTTATATGAACAGTTTGGTGTGGATCTGTATTCACAAAAAGCTCATGCAAGATGGTTGTTTAGCCTTCCCAGTTCTGAAATTATCATAAAATAGGAACAGGTAGTAGCCAACTTGGAGGATGATTACCATTACAGTTGGGTAAATAGTTTGTTGATACTATGATGACACATGCAAGTTAAGTACCTGTAGGCATAGAAGATTTGGGGGAACCTTATAAAGTTCAAAGTCTAGGTTGAATTCATATCAAGTAGTCCAAATTCTCAGCTGGAGCTTTTGCAAACAATCAGATGTCTGGATAAGAGGCCTGAAAACCACTATAAGATACTAAGGCTATCTGGTTTGATTTATATGAGATTTATTTGCAAACAAGAAGTGCAGTTTGCAAACATTCACCAAAACATTTCAGAGTATCAAAAAGCCTTAATTTTGAAGAGGAGCACAGAGGTTGGCCACTTTGGTCTGGAATGATTCCCTATTATGAGTGCTTGTGCATCTGCTTGAAGAAGCACCACACTTATACCAGGCTTCAGCAACGGCAATGGAAGAATCTTCACCACAAAGCACATTTTTGCACATGCATTTTAAGGATATTCTGAAGCCCACATAAACATACTCTGGGTGTGCACTGATGCAAAGAGGGTGTGAGTCAGTTGTAATCCTTCTCCACAGCCTGGAGACAGAAACTTCTGAGCTCTTCTGTTCGGTTTACTATGACCTCTTCAAGCACCAACACGTCTGGCCATCAGATTCACACAATAAGCCTCTGCCCTCTGCCTATCCAGAACGGGCTGTTCCCAGGCATAGGAGACTCCAGTGACAATGTGTAGTGGGTGCATGGGGCTGCACATGCACCTTCTGAGAGCACTGGTGCACCCCCTGACAGCCAGCATTCCCAGGCAGGAGGGGCAGGCGAAAACACTGGTGCCCCCCCGAGAGCACCAGCCACGGAGTGGGGGCACCAGGAGAAGCGATCCCCATGGTCCCCCTGTGGCTGACTGCACTCACCCAGAAGTGTCAGCAGCAGGATCCACTGCAGGGGACCTCCCCCTGGTTGGCAGGATCAGCTGTGGAGGGACCCCTCACCCCGGTTGCTGACTGGCCACTGGGGGGGCAAGTGCCCCCCCCTCCAACTCAGGGGGCACCAGTCACTCATCTGTTTTGGCCTCTGTTTATATCTTAAACTTCCTGGCAGTTCTGCTCTATTTGGGGCCTTCTGTCCTCCGGAACTGGAAGGCTTTTTCCAAAAATAAATGATTTTGCAACATTTGGTTACATCAGGTACTAGCTGTCCAAGTTACCTATGAATTTCAGTACCCACTCATCTGCTGTACCTCTTATCCAGCAATATTGTATTATTGTTATACATAATTCTTCCAGCATTGTATTAATATAGTTGCTTGCATTGATAAGGCAATCATTGGCCTTTAGGGATTTCTGGATTCCTAGCTGTATTTTTTTTTTTTTAAATACTCATCTAAAGTGAAAAGTGCTTGATATTATTGTACAAACATAAAACAAGACCTCAAATTTACATTTCAGTCCTGTGATCTCTTATCTTTAAAGAAGGATTAAAAGTTAAGCCTCTTTACCAAAATCACCCAACATATTAATTATACACCGTATAAATAATTTAACTGCACACAGAGAATAGACTTTCCTAAAGTTTTACTTGCATTTTCATTTATATTATGGAAATAATTTCTCAAGTAGACATACTTCTCTCTTTCGTAATTTTCCCTGTGAAGCTGTACTCTGTTTAATGGATCTATACACTTAATGGATAAAGTGGTAATTTACCAAAAAATGAGCTAATGCACCCACCAGTGTTATCCTAAGAAAGTCTATTAGAAACCCCAGCATATTTAAGAAGTTGAAGATATTACTATTCCCATGTGCCCTTTATTCAGCCATTAAAGCTAGAACATCAGATGATGTAGATCAGCAGAGCGCCACTAAAATCAATGGAGCCACACGGTTTACCACAACTGAGACTGTTGCTAATAATGTTCCCGGTGTGACCACAAAGCCCTCCACAAACCTAATATGCCATGATGGTTTTTGTAGGAGGAGGAAAAAAAACATCTGCTGTTCCCTTAAAAAGGCAGAGGGAAGAAACAACCCTGTCATGGCTTCACTCAAAACCTTGGAAGGAAAAGGGGGAAGCATATTTCCAAACTCCAGAATAATTTATAGTGGCAGGTAAGAGTTAGGTGCAACAAAATGAATACATATTTAGGGGCTCAGCCCTACAAGGTGATTAAACACTTCTGACATAGGATGCTTAGCAAACACCAGGAATTACCACTGACTTACTATCAGACCAGTCTGTATCTGAACATTTAAGAAAGAAAGTGTAGGTTGTTCTAGTTTTCCCAAACCAGCTTGTTTAACTTAGCTGGGAACATGTTCTTCTTCATGTTCTTGGCCTCGTTCATTCGACTTTAAAAGCAAACAGGCTTTTTAAAAAAGTGTTGAAAATAATCTGTTTATCACTTGCATTTGTTCAGATCTGGATATTCCTACTGGGTGGATTTATGCTTTTGGTTTTAGGAGGGCAAAATTATTGTGATTCAGAGGAAAGGGTGCCCTGAAACTATTATTTCACTAGCCTGAAGTAGGTGAGCATACAGCACTGAATTTATTAAACTACCATCAGAACTTCCATCATATTATCTCTTCACCAGCTAACTAATCTTTATCATCTACTTGGACTCTAAAAGGTTTCATCCTTGGCTTCTGATTGCATCTCAGATAGATCACCTTCACATTTAGGTGACTCATTGCAATTTTATAAGCTCCTCCGTACCATTCATTCTCTTTCTGACTCCCTTTTCTTTCCACACTATGCCAGATAGCTTTTCTGTGGAGTCTGAGTCTCTTTAAGTCATATTCAGCTGAAAAAAGATAGTAGACAGTGGGCGCATCTACACGTGTCCTTGACTGTGCATTTGGTACTGTGTAGTCATTTAGTACTTGCTTTAGCAAGTGCAGTAGTACCAATACTGCTGAGTCCTGGCAGTGCATGGTTATTTTTTAGATGCTACAGTGACGAGCTACATGACAGTAGCTCATCGCTACAGCGACATAGCGTCTCATGTAGACGTGTCCAGTTAATTCTAATGAAACAGGTTCTTCTCTTGCTGATGCTAAGGTTACAAGAATGCTATTGACTTCAGTGCAATTCTGCTAGCCCTAATTTACATTGGTGTGTGTGCTCAGAATAACGACCAGAGCATCAGTCTAGAAAAAACTGGACTTGGAGTCAGGTCTCCAGAATGCTTGGCCACCTCCGTCACTCTGCAGACTTCACTGTGTGCACGTGAGGAGATTTTGTCACCTTTGCTTCGTAGCTACAAGATGCAAACTCCTACCTACCTGACAGTGGTATTGTGAGCTTAGTCAATGCATGCCAACCCCTTTCAGATTTTCAAATGAAAGAACCTCTAGAAGAACGATATACAAAAAACTAGAACTCTTGGTTCCAAAATGATGCCTTTTATTAGACCAACTGGGAAATTGCAAGAAAACTCTCCTTTTCTGCAAGCTTTCGGGATCAAAGTCCCTTTGTCAGGCTCTGTGAAAAGTGTAGATGGTTTGTCTTCTTGTCTGGGACCAACACGGCTACCAAGTAGACCTCTAGAAGAATGATGCATCCTTAGCCAAAATGTTTAATCCTCCCTAAATGTAGGTATCCAACATTATGGCTCGGCTATTAAATAATATTAGCCTGATTTCCAGACAAGACCCTGATGCTGATGGGACTTGGGAATATTCAGGTGCATAGATCAACCTATTTTTACTCCGGTACCTAAGCAGCAATATCATGAACAGGAGTTTTTAAGAGGAATTGAGCTGAACCAGTGTTGAAATTGGGGGTGGTGGTGATGGTAGTTTATCTCCCTGTCCCCTTCACAAACAGATGGCATATCCCAATTTTTTTGCACTAGTTCCTCAACATTTCTCCTCTCTCTAGTGGTAGAGGGCAGTTCAGACCCTCCAACTCTACTGTTTTGAACTACACTGTGAAAATCCTGGGTGGGTTAAGTGGTGTGTACCAGGCATTAAACAACATGCTAATTAGGAGGCTCCACCACACAAGAATGAACTTGAGTCACTCTGCTATGTGCATGTTCACTCAAGTCTTGTTTCACCCAAATCACCACCCTGTTTCGTTCACTGCTGTTCACTAAGTGACTATGCTTTTTTGCATACAGAAATAATTGAATCTAGCTCACAGCATAACCCTAGTTTCATAAAGACCATGAGCTGCTTCATTTTGAATTGCATTTGCTCATAGTATTGTAAAAGAGCTCTTTTGGGGACTGCTGCAGCATCAGGGCGCTAAGGGACATAGGTATCTCTGGTCCAATTGACAACAGTAATATGGTGCCTGGAAATGGAGCAGACACTTTTCCTGGCATGTTCCTCAAAGAAAATTACAGCTAGGCCTCACCTCTTTTCTGTTGTGTCCAGTGGTTCCCTGGTTTTCTCACCTGCCAACATACTGCTTGCTGCTAACAACCTCTGAGATCTCACAAGCTAAATAGGGTTCTGCCGGGTCAGTCAGGTAGGTAGCGATCTTCCCTTTCAGCCAGTACTAAGCCAATGCCCTAGCGAGGTGTCATTTTGAATGAAAGTAAAGCCAAGGCTCTGACCCCTTCTGCTTCAGCAAGAAACAGAGGTGTTTTGATAAGAGTCGGCGTTGCATCCCTGCTGCCAAAGTCAAATTCAAAGTCAGATAGTTGCATCCCAGTTAACTAAACCCATTTGGCAGATTCAGACACTATTCTTCATGCCCTCTCCCAAAATATAACACAATAATGGTACTGTGTGCTACTGAGCAGCTGCTGATTTTTATAAATAATAAATTATAGCTCTATGTAAGTATGTGTATAGTTGGGGGGGGTGTTATTAGCTGCTAAAGCAGGTTTAGAAGACTTGGATAGAAACACCTTTATAAATACAAGAGATGTTAACCATAATAATGTCAACTACTTCACTGTTTCATCTCAGTATTTCCCAGGCCCCTCTCAAGATTGTGGATATCATTTGGCTTTTCTTGGGAACTCAGCAAGCTGATCATCAAATAGAGAACACTCTCTAGAAAAAGAG
The DNA here is from genome assembly GCF_001723915.1 of Gavialis gangeticus. Taxonomy (NCBI): domain Eukaryota; kingdom Metazoa; phylum Chordata; order Crocodylia; family Gavialidae; genus Gavialis; species Gavialis gangeticus. Next base: position 35,532,904 of record NW_017729029.1, on the reverse strand, counting down.
GCTGCGAAAAAGGAGTTGCACTATTTCAAGATAATCATCAGAAAAGCAAGGTGCTCAGACTACAACAAAGATAACACCCCTTTCCCTTTACAACGCAGTTGTACAAGCACAAGGTGCACTCAGTCATTATAATTTTTACAATGGTAACTCGCTGCTTTTTCAAGGTTCTCAAGTAATCATGCGATTATATTCCTTCATATCACTGTTATTTCCTATATGGTTTATTGCTAATGCTTTCCCAGAAGTATAGTGAATTACCTTGTGATTTCCCTCTATAAAAATATAATGGATCCCCTCCTTTGTGACAGATTCTTTAGCATATGCCCTGGGGTGCCACTGCTCCTTTGCTTTAAAACTATTTTTAAAGCCGTAAGTACTGATTTTGAACCCTGAAGTTCTACATAATGTATGAGCTAATAACCACGCAGATGGTGCAAAATATCATGTAGGACCTAATCCAAGTCTAAATGACTTCAGCAGAGATAGGGTTAGTGGTATACCGTATTCTGCATTAGATTCACAAAGAGTTTCTGGGCTTGGCTCTAGCATTGTTCTATTGCTACATTTCATGGCCATAGGAAGCTGTTTTTGCCACTGGAAACAAAAAAATGAACACTTTCTAGTAATCACCCCCCGCCTCCACACACACAATTTTCAACAGTTTTAACTTAATTATTCTTCTTGCCACCTCTGCTGGTGTTTATCATGTAGATGAAATGTGATTTTGTAACACTATCATTGTTTTTGAGCATTATAATGATGTGAAGAATTAGGTTGTCCAAACACTGTTGTATTATTGTATTAAAATTGGCATCCTATGTATCTATGATTTTTTTTTTTAATAATTAAGAGATTGGACTATGTCTGATGAAGTTTATGGTCTAATTTTCCCCCCAGGTATATTTGCAACAGAATATGGGAAAACAGACACGATCATGCTGACTCAGAACTGTTATCCATCTAACTCCAGCATCCTTCCTACCTCTGAGAGAAGCTATTTTCCAGGGTACATTGGTTTCCATTGAAATGTTTTTTCCCTTATGTTTCTACTACCATTTGAGCATTCCTGGCAGAATAAGTTTTATGCCCAGAAACTTCAGAATGTAAGGCTGAAGAAATCTGAATTAAGTTACCTGGTGTAGCTCAGATGCTGTTGTCAATCACGACCAAGTAGAAGACAGGGTATTTCCATTCAGAGATGGCATATCTGGTTTGCCCAAGTCAGCAGCGGCAGGCATATCGCTGAGGAAATGATAACAAAAGAAAAAAAAACAGGTGTAGAACATAATATTATATTACTTTGCAGTTCTCATTTTATAACATGTAAAGGAAATCAAACATTTTACCAACCCTAATGGATTGTGTCTTATGACACTTCTGTGAGCTAAGCAAGTATTATCAGCTTTTGACACAGATAGAGAAAGGAGACATGGAAAATGTAAGTAATTCTGTGCCAGGGCTGAGAATTGAACCTCTGTTGCCCTTCATATAGTATATCCAGCATTGTTGGTTCCTGCCTATGAAAGCTCATGAATCTCTGAACCAGTCTCCAAAGTGCCACCATGCCCTGCCTCCATCGTATCATTTACACTAGAGCAGAGCAGGTCCAGAATACTGTCACATGAGTATGGGAACCCAACATGCCCATTTTGTGCTCATGAAGTACTGGAACTCAGGCCAATGGAAAATGGCAGCCGAGACCTGCATTTCAGCCACCAGAACATCCTTTCCCTTTACGTTTCCCTGAACTTGAAAAGAGGGAACTCTCCGTTTAGTCGTGAGCGACAACACTCTGTGATTAAAAGTGGCATTGGCCAAATCCAAAAACCATGTAACCAATCCTTCCTTAGCTGACAGAATGATAAATATAGGTTAGACAGGTTTGAGCATAAGGCAACACGAAGCATTATGCTTGCAAAATCTGCTTTCCCCAAACACGTGGTTCTCAAGAGCAGGGTTTTCTCCCCGTGCCTTCTTCCTCATTTTTTCCCCTAAGGGGGGAAACAGAATCAGAGGTTGCTTTGCTCTATTTTACTATGGTACTAGCTAAATCAATAATAATTACTCTTAAGGATTCATATTAAAAAACTGGCAAACTCAGCAGGCTGCAGAGAACATGGCATTGTCGGCTAACTTGTGTCCCAGTCCCATAAATGCCTGTAGAGTTTTCTCACATTGCCTCAAGCTCAGTCTAATGGGTATAATTCACTAGGATTCACACAGACTAGCACTGAGTGTAGCAAAGTTCAAAGTCTGGAACTATACTAGCGGCCTTTACCCCGAGGAGGAGTCCTGCTAAGTTCAGCACCTGCTTGTCTGAGCAGTGTTTGCAGAATCGTGCCATGGAAGAATTGATGGCCATCAGTTTTTAAGCATTCATCTCGCCGTGCTGCAGTGCTCGGTTATTTATTTTTATAAGAGTTGTTTTTTTCCTCATTATTTATAGGAGTCTCCTTTCCATGACCAGGAAAAATCAATAAGTCTTTCGATTAGAAGTGAAAAAAGTGGAAAGGGAAGACGTGACAGAAGTCCAAACACAAACCACCTATGTGCCAGCTACAGGAGTCATCTCCCCCTATTAAAAATGCAGTCTGCCCCACTTTCTAGTCACTGGCCACTTCCAAGGTGCAAACCAACCTTGGCAAGTTATATTTGTAAATCCCACCAAACAGTTCATTTTTCCCCCTTTTCGCTTATGACAGGAGACTCTCTCAGATAGACTTCAGTTGCAATTATTGTACTAAACTGAATCCAAAGTTGGTTTCAATGCATCTTTGAAATCCATTCAACTTGCATTCAGAATATTTCTTCATTATTTTTCCTTCACAGATCTCATTCCTAGTCATGCTTAGTTGTGGGTATAAGATTTTGTTAGCTACAATTCAATGAGATTTTCCTGGGTACAATAACATTGAACTGTCTTATTCAATAACTATATCCAGTTTATTCTTGGAGAATGAAAGTGTCTTTTTATGATTCATTACAACCTTCCATTGTTCTGTGTACAGTATCAAACATTATACAGAAATTAACTCAAGCGCTTGCCTAAGAGCAATGGTGGGTGATAACTGAAAGGAGGAAAGTAAACCTGACACACCAAGGACTGTTCTGTGGGGAGCAGCGGTGTTGTGAAAAGGAAGATGTGTTAAAGTGCAAAGCTATTATTACTGTTTATAATATAAGCTAAACCCAGGCTGAGTCAAAACCTATTAAAAATCAGCAGGTGCCTCTGCATTGACAACAACGGGCTTTGGACCTGAACATCTGCTTAGGAAGCAAAGCAACTGTTAGCAGTGAATTAAGGCGCAGGGTCTTTGCAAATATCCATCAGGTCCCACTAGGTTGGACTTGCAGGGAGTTTTCATTTCAATATTTCTTTTCATTTCCAACACAAAGTCCAATTTCCGCAAAAGCAGGGGTTTTTTCCCCCCCAGTCAGAAACTTTAAATTCTGCCCAAATCCTTCAAATTTCCAGGAGAACAGTCAAAACCAAGTCTTTTGTTGTCCACTGATTTGACCCACTTCGAAATATTCCAGTTCATTGAACTGAACCAAACCGTTTTCTTTTGTGTCAGTTCAACTTAATCTGCATCTGTCTACAGCAGCACAGTGCCTCATGGGGTCTGTAGTTTGGACAACTCCTGCCCCTTATTGTCCCCTCTGGCAAATGACATCTGCCATGATGCAGCCCAGTCTTCCTATCGACTGAGCCATGCGGTGCATGCCTGCAAGTGTAGGAAGCTCAGTGTGATCTTAGTTGTAGATGAGGATCTTGCCAATCACTGCCATCTCTTCTTCAGAGCTTTGTGTGGTGTTTGTGGCAAAGAGTAACTTGCTGGGTAACTTAATGGTGCTGTGTAGATAGATGAGATAAAAACAACAGCATGGTGACTGGTTGAAATAAAAGGATGTATTTGACTACCTGCAAAGAGTTTGCAGGGATATATCATCTGACATAACTAGCAGTGGACAGGTTCCCATTGGAAGAACAGCCATTGGCCCACTGAGAACCACACATGGAGATCTGCCATGGTACTTTCTATCATACCATAGTGGCTTCTTTTTCACTCAAAATCTTTCATTTATTTTTTTAATTGGATTGTTTTACAGGAAGCCTCAAAGAGATGGACTTTGAATGAAGGGTTATGCTTAAAAACGAGTATGAGGAACTGCTTTTATTTTAGCAAGAACCAAAGGAGTGGATACCATAGCAAATTTTGCTTCATGGATGTTAACACCAAACTCCCATTGACAGCAGAAGGGTCAGAATTGCCCCGTACTTGGTGAATAATTACCAGGAATGGAAAATGGTGTGAGTAGTGATCACAAGAGTAGATGTCCAAGCCTCTAATATTTCTTGGAAGGGAACAATGTAACCAAGTCCTTTCTCATATCACACAAATGACAAGGAGGAATAGAGTTTATACATTAATTTCTACCATGAGAAAAATGTAAGACATTTCTGTTTGTATATAAAGCTTCCATTGATCTCGGTAGAAGGAAGACTTCTCCTCCCAAGTCTTGCAAGGACTGCAAGACTCATGTAGAGTAAGAAGTCTAATACAATTATGGAGTCAGTTTTAGAATTTGGACAAAAATCCTTTGGGTTGGAATTTGGTTTAAGACACCCAAGTCCCATTATATATTGCACCTTGGCCTTGCCAACCCTCCAAGCCTTTCCAGTATCACACAAATGGCAGTGGCATGCTCTAAATGAGCAAGCTTTTAAACCTGAAGTGGCATATATTTACTCATTAATAAGTATTTTGGGGCACTTTTTCTTTAGGTCTAGCCTTGGCTGTTGAACTCAGGTCAGCGAGTCTGCAACTTCTCCTTGGTACTGCCCCCGGCCTGGGCCAAAGGTGTTGGATCAACCCCCTTGCATAGCTTGGTGCATTCTGAAGGGAAAAGAATAAATGTGGCTGCTGCAATATGTTTGCTTGGATCCAGTTTCACATAGTCAGGCTCAAGGATGCTCTAAATTATGCCGAGAAGCCAACAGAACAGCTGTGCGGAAAGGATTGCCAGGTGTGCCGGCTGCACCAGTAGCAGGGACATGTGGGACAGGACCCACTGTGCCAGCTCTTTGCTATTAGGTTCTTCCTGTCTATGTCTGGATAAGATCTTGCATCTGGCATGGCATGAGGCAACTCCTCGAAACTGAGCCTTTAGTTTAAAATAATTTATGCAGATAGCAATGACGGAGCTTTTTCTCCCACTGTGCTGTGAATGGTGTATGCTTATTTAATATTTATAGGAATCATTCTGAACTGTACAGCTTTCATCAATAGGTGGTGCTAGTCATTTCTACATTCACTGTGGACTTTTAGGTTACTTTTCCCACAACAAAGTATGTAGGGAAATTCCCGTCCCTGAAGAAACTGACAAAGAAACGCTCAGAGAAATGATCACCTCTTCCCATTCAAAGGCAAAATAAGGTATAAGCACAGCCACACAAATGCAGTTATGTCAAATGAATTATGTAATGCCTCTGAATGGAACGAGCAAGTGAATAAGGAATACAGTAATTGGTTCTAGAGATGAGTAAAATTAGCTTGACATAACGTGGTGTGACTGATGCAACCTAACATTAAGCTAGGCAGATTAACACATAAAAGTCTGGTCAACAGTCAGAAAAACCCCCCCAAAAAGATGAAATGCAAGATAGAGTTTAAGGGAGTTCTGCTTATTTGCTTTGTTTTAAAAGTATGTGGCTCAGAAAAAGAAATTGTGACCTTAAGAGTCTTTGATAAATCTTAAGAATTCCCTAGAGATAGACACAGACAACACATTCCCCACATGACCTGTTGACCATAGATAACTTTAATTCCCCTCTGCTGTTCATTTGAGATGTGGTCTTACTTTAAAAATGAGCCTAATTCTGATACGGTATTTAGTGAATATTGATCTTGCAGCATGTGTACGTCACCAGGAAGAAGTGAGGCAGCACTCTGAACTGTCATTGTCCCTGTTACATTAGCACAGAAAGGAGCTAGATCTGATAAAATAAACTTAATTGATTTTCCAGCAATAAATTGTTTTCTTCCAGGGACTGTAAAAATGTACGCACTCAATCCAGCTTATGTAAGTATGCTAATACCAAAGGGCTCCTTTTTCAGAGGGACAGATTTGTTGAGTCTCCTGTGATTTATAGAGAGTGATCTACATTTGAGAAAGAGGGCATTGGTAAGGCTGCAGAACAATTGAGGCGCAGTGTTTCTTCCCTAAGATACAATTGCCATTACCCTCCCTCATTACTCTCACAGAGGATTTCTCATTTCTGGAGTCATTTCACTGAAATCAGCAGGACGGCTTGTAAAATTATGTGCTTTTTCATGAGTGAGGGTATCAGAACTGGACCCATGGAACACATGCCAAGAGAATTCATGTCATTTTAAAGGGAAAAATGTGGAGGATTTAGCTACTGTGGCATGTTTCAGGGTCACCTTCTCTTGGTTAGCTCTTCCACTGTACTTACATTTCCTGTGATGCCAAGTACCCTGGGGGAAAAGCAAAAAAAAGCTCTTTGCTTTGCATAATTTGCATGTTTATGATGGTAACACAGAGCATTTGCTGACAACATTTCTCAACAGTTATGGCGAATGGCTGAGCCACTGGAAACAACATAACTCAGTCCCGGCAGGCTGATGCATGGCACTGAGTTTTAACTACTGGCGCAGTCATGTACAACTGAAAATAAACAAAATGGGAGTGCAAAGAACCAGATGCCTTACAAACAGAAGCATATGAGGATTTTTCCAAGCATATTCATTCATGCTCGAGGCTTTCACTTTGGCATATTCATTTAATGTACGTGAAGCAACACAACATATTCTCAGATGTAGCAACCGACACATACAAGGCCAATGAAAAAATTAGACTGAAAACACAATATTTAATGCAGAAGAGAGATCTTCTTTCCCTTAGACACACAAAGCCAAATATCTTTATATTCATGACCTGTCCCAGACACATGAGCAAATATTGGCGCTCTGCTCCTCCTCCCCAAAAAACGAACCAAAACTAGAAACTTTAGAAGTTACGACAGTGATTCTCAACCTGGGGAACATGGCCCCCTTGGGTGCCTTGAGATCTTTCCAAAGATACCATGGGTTGCCAAGCAATGTTAGCGCTACTAGGCGTGCAAACGTGATTCGCAAAATAAATCCAGGGATTTCAAATTGGAATCCATACTGTTAAAAACATTTAGCCACGGTGTGGTCCTTTTGAGTTTTTGTAACAAAAGAATGACTATTGTTTTTCAGTAGTCAAAAAAAATAGTGTAAACTAAGAGCTGGGAGTTTCCTAGAAGTGTCTTGAGTTTAATGAGTGGTGGCTTGAGTCTAAAAAGATTGGGACCGCAGAGCCAGAAGCAAAAACAGATGACTGCGTTCTAAGATGGAAGATTCCCTCCCTGAAGGAGTAGAAGGATACAGGCAAATGTGAGTTGCCAACCAAAAGGGGTAATCCAAACACACAGGGGTAACATTTCACCTTCAGTTCCTCTTCTATTAACAAGGAGATAAATAAAGAGGATAGAGACATAACCCCTCATAAACCTGAAATCACAGTCTAGGCAACACCGACCTGAATTTACAATTCACAATGTTGCCTAGAGAAGGAGGGCAAGGAGATTTGCACCATTAGTTCAAATCTAAGCAGTTAGTTACCAAACATCACTATCATCTCAAAGTGTTTGATGTAAAACCCATATGTTGCTTTCACTTTGAGTCCCAGATAAAACTCTAACTGGCACTAGTTGAATCCAGCGTCTGCTAGAACAGCACAGAAGCCAAGGGCTGGGTATGAAGACAACAACCCTTTAATCTATTCTGGTAATCCCTGCAAAACAGGCTATGGCTCCCCTCCCATCACCCAGGGATACCCGATCAGCCCCGCTCCAGCCTTCACGATTGTCCATCAGGCACCCTCCATGAGCATTAAAAATTCCCTCAAAAATTTTAAAAGGGGAGAAAAATGAAAACAAAAAGGAGCTTTGACATTCTTTTAAAACCAAACTTCTGTGAATCTGCAGCAGAAACACTGTAAGAAATGATGAGCCTCAGGGTTTTCTGCAATGATTTTGCTTACAGTATCTTTTATATTCATTGCATTCTGCTTTCACATCAGTGAAATGCAGGAACAAGCAATGTACTATATTTTATTGTGCCTCATTGCACCAGCAGTAAGGAGAATATGAAAGCTGAATGGAAGAGAGACATTAGTGAGTATATTTCTGGGTTACAACTTCATGCTTTTGATAAAGTCTAACAGACTGATATTTTAACAGCTACACGTTGCGGTGGAGTTTAATTAAAGGAAAGTCAAAGGCTGAGAAGAATGACCTTAGATAATGGCTAAAAGTGGGGTTTAATAATCTACTTATTCAAATCATCTTGATAAAGACCAAATTCTTCCACTTCAAGGATCCCTGGCATACTGAGAGTATATCATTTCTGTAGCTGCCTGCAGGGTACCAGGTCAGCCCCTTTTACTTATTATTTTGCCCTTGCTTTCTGAAAAATATGTCCTGAAGGATTTAACACCAAAGAAATACCCAGAAATTTTGCTACACAGAGATCATTCAAGCACATCTAAAGCCTTTTAGGAAGCCATGTGAAGGCCCCAAGCCTGCATGCCATGATAGCTGGCAAAGATCCATGTCTTGAGAAGCAAAAGTAACGTTTTCTGGCACGGAAGTGGGGAATGGGCGGGTGGGGGGGTGTCGTAGATTAATTTTTTTATTTTTAAATTGAAGGAAAGGACATCTGTGGTGCATCCTACCATGAATCACAATAAGACAGCAAACATCCTGATTTTTCCCGTGCCAAAAAGCACAACTTGTCAATTGGATTTTGCATTCAAACACAGTGCCATATGTACAGCATTGCACAGCATCCAGGAGAATGAGTAGTAAAGACCATTGGAGAACTTCCAGTTTGGTGGGTTTTGTAGCTTGGGGGGAAAGCAGCACCTTAACAACATTTTCTGTGATACAGCAGATCAAACATAGCATGTTTTATGGGCAAAGAAGGGAAATCTCATAGTTTGAGGGTTTGCGATACTAACTTTTTTCCTGTGATCCTCAGCCTATTTGGGGGGAATTCACAAACCAAGTGGCCCAGTGATTTCCCCCCCCACAAGGTGATGTAACTTGAAGAACAGTTTCTTTTAAAACTAGTAAAAAAATCGGACTCCATAGTGAGACCTGAACAACCTTGCATCATACATGTGAACAGCATAGGTAGGGTATAAAAGATACAGGTCACTGTATAGGTAGCTACTGTAGAGAGGTATATATATATATACACCATGAGTAGAAGCACACTGTCTACATTATGTATTTCTCCACCTACAGTATCTATCCATCCAGAGGCTCTATGCATGGAGAGATACTGTGGGCAGAGGGCAGCTACTGTAGGGAGCTAGTAATGAAGACAGACAGATGAACTGGATTGTAGCTGATGGGATACCATACTTATTTTTTCCCATTAATCTTTCTCCCTCGGCATCTCTGATGATTTCCTTTCATAGTCTCTCTTTGTATTTGCTTTTCTCTCCACCCACTCTCTGCTCCATTTTTCACCTTATGTTTTCTGTGGATTTTTTTTCTTCTACTAGGCTTTGCAGTCTCTCTGTAGCAGACAGCGAGCCCCAGTACTGCTCTGCTTTTTTCTCTTTCCCAAATTGAACTGTCAAACCCACACGGTTTAAGTGGGTGGCAATAAGGCTGAGGGCATCCATTTGAACCCTACCTTTGAGTGTTCCCTCGATGTCCTGCTGGACATATCTTACAGCAGCATGTGGTGGGAGGAGTGGGAGCATATCAGATGGCACATAACATACCATGAGGAGGAGGAGGTAGTGATATTGTATTAGTAGCCAGGGAAAATTATTGAAGTGGGCAGAAACCCTGAGAATAGACAGAGGGGAACCACTGCAGGTGTGTCTGGGATGGAAGGATGTAGGGAAGTGTCTGGAAGGGAGAGCAAAGCCCATGTTTTTGGCTGATATACTCCCCTGGATTCAGGTTGTCTCAGTGGGTGAAGCCATGTGATAGAGCTACTGTGGGCCACGTGGGCAGCATGTAGAAGAGGCAAAGCTAGCTTTAGTCTAGATAATTCAGGTACTGGAAGCACTGTAGTGGTAGAAATGAAGATCACAGTGGGTGCATCTACATGTGTGCTTTACTGTGGAGTTGACTAATTAGCTCTGCAGTAAAGTGTCACCATCTAAACATGCACCCACATTAGGGCACAGTAAATTAATTAACAAGTACTATCCTACAGTGGAGTCATTAAGTGCACTAAAATGCATGTGTAGACAGTGACGGGCTGCCTGCAAGGGAAAAGCCACAGTTTCACACATTTTTCTCCTTTAAAGGAGAATCCATTTTTAAAGTTTGTTCACAACCTTTTCAAATATTCTTATGACCCACTTTTGGGTCATGACCCACGGGTTGAACAATGCTGTCCTGGGGTGTTCCTCAGGGTACAATCAGCTTCAGCAGAATAACATTAAGCACACACCAATGTCCACATTATCAATGTGAAGCAAAGATGAGGAAACACCAGAAAACTAGTCACTTTTAATGGCACCTCACTGACTTAGAGTGCACCAAATTTACAGCACCTGATAAATGAGGGAACTCAGGGAAGCACCTCCCACCCCCTATGTACAATACTCCCTTTTGGGAAGCCACTTGCCACTTATCCCAGTATTTGCCTACATTCGGTACAGTAATTTCGTGCCTTACCCTGGATGATACTGGAAAACTATTGGAGAGTCATTGAATTGGTCCTTTCATTTGGAAAATTATCACAATTCCATGCTACTAGAGTAAATGGTAAGAGCCAAGGTAGAACAGATGGTGCGACTTTCATTTTGAAGCCAGAGTTTGAGTAGGAGCAGAGACTTGGATACACACAGGGACTTTTAAATCCAAGGTTACAATCCTCTGAACTCTTACTGAATACTGTAGGCACCTAGTTTCTCTCATTTGAGCAATTGCATAGGCAGTATCCCTTTCACCCCAACCATGACCACCTATCGTACACTGAAAGAAAGGGACAAATTGGTTCCTTGAGATGGTTTTGGTCAGCAAATCCCAATTTGACCTAGGTCCCACCCAGAGCTCAGGGTTTCAACACTTAAACCCCAACAAGGGCTTTTCCACGATACCCCGTTCTTCAAGCTTTCCTACTAGCTAGCTTAAATAACCCCCAAAGCCATATCCTGGTTGTTGTGGGTCCTGTTTGGAGGCACTGAATTTGCCACACACTGCAAAGGGAGTTCAGACACCTCTTCTGAGGGTTGCAAGCCCCACTGGAGTACCTAAAAGTTAAATGTGGAATGCTCAGCAGGGCAGCAGTGATCCCTTTTGTAGACTGAGCCCAAGCTGCTTTATTTTGGCTTGGTTGTTTCAAGCCATATTTAAAAATGACACTTTTTGGCCCGAGGCATCACTAAGCAAAGAGTACTGTAATAGACAGCACAACAAATAAATATTCACTCAGACTAATTAATTAGGTGCTCCACCACTGCATGGTGTTGGTATCAAATGTTTTCTGTCATCAGATTTCAAAAGGACTTTTATCTTGTTTCTGTACAGGAATAAGGAAACGCAATGAGCATAAATATTTCAAACTGCTTATAATTAAAACTTCATGTGTTTGGCATGAAAATCACTCCAGCAAGGAAGGCCAATTGTTTACTGATTTTGCTGCCAGTCTGCGCCCTTTCATGTTAACAGCTGGGCAGTAAATGTTGTGTGGCATTGGTTTTCTGCTAAAATATTCTCAATATGCCAGTGGTGGTAATGAAATCTTGCCTTTTGTATTGTGCCATTAATATTAAAAGCACAGAGTCAAATGTTCATCAAGGTGTTTTCCATTAAGTGGTTCATTTGGGAATAGCCAGCTTCTGTGAAGGAAGCAGCAAAGCACCCCACCTGACTGACATTATCTAAGTTATCCTCTGCCTGGGTAAGGAAGAAAAGGAGGGCTGAAAACATAGAGGGAAATTAAACGATGTGGTAACCAAGATGCACTGCAAAAGAATCTGTCTGATGCAGCGCACACTTCATTTAAAACAGCTGGGGCCAAATTCTACCCCGTTACACCAGTGCATGCTAATTAAACTAATGGGACAAAACAGAACTTGATTCCATGTTCGTTTGGAAGGGAAGGGGCTGCTCACTGGAAGGGAAAACACACACACTTTTTGTTCCTGTTGCTCAGTTGGCATGGAGTCCAGTGCAAATCGATGGAGTATCAGGTCAACTCCACTTTTGAAAGCAATGGTCACAAGTCCATGCTGCTGACCCAGTCAGTCTAGGACAGGTTGTGTTTGTCATGGGAGCCTATATCCCCGGCATCATACAAAGTGACCTTCCGACAGACAACCATGGGAACCAATGAAGTGTTCATTGCCACCAGCGGTAACAAATGCCATGAAAGGATGAAGTGTAGGTTGTAGCCTTGTTGGCCTAAGGACATAGTCAGATAAGGTTCTTTGGGTAAATCTGATATCTGTTATTAGACCAACTCAAATAGTTGGAAAAATTCTTCTTTGAAAGCTTTTGGGTACAAACAGCCTTTGTCAGGCTGAGGAAGCATCTGCAGTTGGTGTGCGCTCTTCCTGGATGGAAGGAATATTGCATGCACAGCAACCTCTGGCTTCTTTACTATTCATTGCACCCAGGAAGAGCACACAACACCAACTGCAGATGCTTCCTCAGCCTGATGAAGGGTATCTATACTTGAAAGCTTGCAAAGAAGAACTTTTCCAACTATCTGAGATGATCTAGTAAAAGATACCAGATTTACCCAAAGAACTTTGCCTGCTTATGAAAGGATGAGGACATTTGTCATGCTGTTCTCCAAGCCTGCTGTTCGACAGTTATTTCTTTCAAAACTCAGCAGGGCATATTCTCCTCGGAAGACAATGGAGCACCGCCAGTCCATTTTCTAATTGGAATGATATTTAGAAGGTCTGATCCTGTGCTGTTACTCCCATTTGGATAACTCTCCAAGGCCTAGTTCTAAGCCTGGCTGTTACCCATATCTTTTTAATTTTTCATTTTCATCCTTCCACGTTGTAGTTTTACTCTAGCCTATAATAACTGCAAGACATATTATTTGCTAATACAATCATATGCATCTACTTTCCCTTTAAGACAGCCAGTGCACCAGCATTTCTTCATTATTCCTGTTCACTGTTGATTATAAAGCTCCATTCCTGTAGGGTAAATCATCCCTAATAATACCAAGCCAAGGTCCATTCAATTTGCAGAGTTGCATGCAACCATTTTATTATTTCTTCTAGTGTTGGCAATTATTTTCTTTCATCCATACAGTAAGCCAAGGTTAAGGTCAATAGTATACAATTTGCTTCTATTTACAGATTAATAAGGTCAAATGCATAATGATTTTGTCAACTAACATCATGAGTTTATTTTTACAATAAAGTTAAGTTGAATAGGATAATACACCATCCCATTTTTGCACGTTTGCTTATTTTTAAGATCAGCCTCTGAGGAGAAGCTGTAAATTATTGGGTTCTCATATGTTCATACTTCTTGTTTTCAGAGTGGAACACAAAGTGAGGAGGGATTTCTATACCGAGAACCACATGCATGTTCAATGCAGAATCAGGACAAGCGGGCAGGATCATGTATTACTACATCAGTGTATTATCAAGTCACTTGCTAGAGCTACTATTGTTAAAATCATGGAAGGTTTTTTCTTGTTAACTCTTTTCCCATGAACACACTCTGGAGTGATAGGTGGCAGGTTCATAGCAGTGCTTTCTTGAATAAGGCTGAAAACTAGCTACAATTCAGCAGTTAAAATAAAAACAGGATTAGCATGCTACAATTTTAAAAATGCTGCTTTTGTAATAACCTCTTCTGTCAGTTCAGTGTTTTGGATGTACAATTCAGAAATGTATAGTAGTAACACATGCACATGCAATATATTGCACCACCATCAGAGTTGTCATGGTGAATGCAATGAATACATATTAACAAATATTAGGCACCTCAGGCTATTCACTGCCATAATCCATGATAGAGAACCTACTGATGCTCAGTTAATCAAATAATTGCAGAGGCTGAATATTCTTAACCCTATTATTTTGCAAATAGAAGGTTATCTTGTGTTTTGTTACTTAATGCCCTTTGATTGTTTTATTTCTTTTGCTGGACTATTCCCGCACCAGAGTGCCCTGAAGGATAGGTTTCTGAAATTAAATTAAAAATATTTTATTAGTTTTCTCATTTCCTATTCATTGCTTCATGATCACAGTGTCCCACAGCTAAATCTTCTTACATGTTATGGTGTCTCATTCATGCTTTATGTAGGACAGCTGGCTCTAGCATTGCTATGTTCCAATGTACAAAGCTGGAGCTTCTCCTGAAATGTCATACAAACCAGAACCCTCAATCAGAGGTCATTATAAGGTGCCTAAGTATAGTTAAATGCATGTTAAGAGTAATAGTTAAACCACTTTATGTACTTGAACTATTAGCACTATAAAATTTTGCAACACTCAGTTTCCAACTCAACTGCTAATTTCATTCCCTTTTAATAATACTGTTTTAAGCCCTATGGCAAGGTAATTATACCATAAAATGGTATCAAATTTAAATAATGTTAATCCCGCTGAATCATTCAGGATGCTTATGCTCTACTGATCAGCAAAGTTAACAACATTGACATTTTAGTTATCGTTAGGTTGCAGGGATAAGACTCCATCAAGATGCAATTGCACACATCTTATTGTCCCAGTTAGGCTTCCCTGATTTGGCTGCTTGCTGTATTAACATTCTCTAATGTTTTGTTTGGAATACACAAAAAAAGATCTTTCTCCAATCCTCTTAGGGTATGTGCAGATGTTCCCGGGACGCAATTTGTGATATGTCGCATGATCGTAGATCAGGTCCTGCTTATGCAGACATTTGCTGGTGCTGGGAGCTATGGTGGGAACACTAAGTCAGGGTGGGTGAGATCAGGGTTGCAGGGGTGGGAATAGCAGATCTGCATGGGTTTGACAGGATCGGGGGTGACTGATGGGTCTGCAGGTGGGTAGGGGTTGACCTTCCAGGGATGGGTGGGGATCAGGGGAACAAAAATATCCTGGTTTGAGGTGGAGGGATAGAAAAAGGACAGCCCCAGTGTTGGGGCAAGCAGCTGGGCTTTCCCAGCTATGGGGCTGTATTCCAAACATGGACAGATGCCATCTGGTAGATAAGGCTAACCATGCCTGATCTAATTTAATTTACATCTTCAGGTGAACTAAGTTAGTTTGGGCCAACTTTTATTGCCTGATCTAACCCCACCGAGCATGTGCACAGATCAACGCTTAGATATGGACGGGAGCTGGGTGAACCACAAACTTTTGGCTCGCTAATAGTTCTGAAAATAAACTAATAAATACATAAATTGTCCAGGTTGAACTAAAAGCTAATATGTGGTGAACCAGCTGCCCTTGCCCTGAAACAACAGGTTTCTTTTTTTTATTTAAAGCATTTTTTAAATTATTAAAATACATTTTTAAATAGAGTTTTTTTCTGGATTGAAGGAAAGCAGTGCCACTGATTTTATGTAAAAAACAATCGGTTTGATTTTTTGGAGATATTTGAGGGGTAAGGGGGGGAGAAGGATGGGTCAAAACAAATAATTTGGAACAGTTGACTGCACAAAAAAAACTTTTGGTGGTAACAAATTTGAACTCCTTCTCTCTTCCCCCTCCCACCAAAAAACAGGGGGACAAAAGGATTTAAAAATAAAATCACCCAAGTCTAGCATGTACTATGACTGGCTCAGGTTCATTTTATTTTCTTCCCTTTAGAACCCTCTTTAAAAAAAAAAAAAAAAATCAGCCTTGGTGAAAGAATAACTTGCATCTGAATTCTTTGGTCAACCTTGGTTTTATGTATATCCTGCACAATTCCACAAGAAGAGGTAGGAGAAAAATATTCTGCCTGAATAGTCAGGCAAAGAAAAGCAGAACATGGATGTAGACCTGTTCCTGTAAATGCTATTGCTGATTTCTCAAAAAAATGTACTCTCTCTTAGTGTAGCTTTTTTTTTAGCCTTATCTTTGGTTTGTTTCAGCATGTATTTCTTACATATACATATATGTATATGTGTGTACACACACATACACACACACACACACGAAACAAAAAGTTGCAATTTCCAACACATTTAGTATCTTCTCTATAGAATCCTCTGCTGCCTAACAGCCCCCTCCCCCTCCCCCCCCGCTTGCCTAACCACAAAGTCACAGCCATTTGCCCATTAGGCTAGAGGTGATAACGAAGATAGAAAGTTGCCACCATTTATATTTGAATATTTTGCTATTTTTTGTCAGACAGCAAGAGACTGAGACAGTGGATTAAATGTGCAATTGACTTCAGAATGGTTCTCAGGGGATTTATACTAGTATGACTCCTGCCCTTTAGGCGGGGGGCTGGACTCGATGATCTTCCGAGGTCCCTTCCAGCCCTAATGTCCATGAAAGTCTATGACTAAGAACATGGGATTGGATTTGCTGACCCAGGAGGCCTTCTTCAGCCCTATGTTTCTAATGTGGCACAGAGACTCTGAGGCTGAACCTTGTAAAATTCTATTTAATTAATTTAGAGGGTGGGGGTGTAAACTGGTCCCAATGGCATATAAAAAGGGATAGGGATATGCATCCATTTTGTGCAGGGGTAATTACATAAACAAGGTTCAAAGAAGGGAGGATAAGACCTAATTTCCTTTTCCTCAGAGATTCTCCATGGAGTTGCATTTGTCATCTCCTGCATCGACATGCCTAGCAAGGGATTTTCTTCTCAAAAGAAAGCCGTACCTGGCAGGGACATTCCCTGAGCTCCCGAATAACCCTGAGTTTTTATGACATCATCATGCTGCTTATCTTTGAATTCACTAGTTTAGAGTAGCAGTGTGTGCTTTTGGAGAAAGCAATCTCTGGGACTGATCCAGCAGAAAACTCTCAGTGGTTTCCTGGGCTATGCAAACCCAGAAGGTCATAGCTCTTCTATACCATGACCTTTCCTCAGGACATCCAGCAGCTGCAAAAGCTGATTTGGGCCACTGTGCCCTGCTCAGAAGTGCATAGAGAACAGATTAAACTGAAGTTGCTTTTTTTTTAAGATCAGATAATTGCTGTACAAATTCCCTTCATGTAACACAAAACAGGATGTCAAGTGATGGGCGGTAACAATGAAAGCTGACAGCACTGATTCCTCCCTGTGGCTACTGGCTAGCTTTCCCCTATAGAAGTCTATGGACTCCACTGTTATGCTTACTGATGAAAAAGCTAACCATAATTTAGAAGGTCTCTAGTTGTATGATAAATTATATGACTCTTCAAATGGAAATGCATAAGCAGACAGCCCCATAATAGATAAAAACATGACAGGGACATAGTGTAATTTTCTCAAGACATTGCACTGTCTTAAATCAGCTCCTCTATTCTCTTCTCCCAGAAGACTCTTAAACAATTTGTAAATTATTTCCTTCCCAGCAGCATATGGTAATACTAGTCACTAATATATCTTTAGTCATATTTTCAGGGAATTAACATACTAATTACAAGAAGTTTCTAAGAAAAACAATAGATGCTCCTAATTGTCACAGTTTTGGTTTTGTCTACTTTTATTAAAATGCTAAACAAATAGCATAGAAAATGTAGTAGGGAATGTTAAGCACTTATAGGCTAAACCTAGAAAAAATGGCAATATTGGGAAAGGAAGCAAAGTACAAAGGTGTAACTTACTGCACAAGCCATTAAAACACTCACCATTCAGGAGCTAAAACCTGGAAGATTCAGGTGTCCCCCCTTGTAGAAAGCAGCAGACAAAGAATTCTGTGGAAACACACCAAGCAAGGCAATATGGAAGCAAACTATCCAGGAACCGGTGGGGGGGAGGGGGGGAAAGGCAAGTGGAAAGGAGAGTGATCACTGAAGACAGCCAAAGTCTGGTTGAAAAGAGACAGAGCATCACCCTTGTATCCACATGTGTAGGCTACAGAGCTGGTTAGTCACTGACAGGCCACCTTGACAGGTGCAGATTATGGACCTAGCACAAACCTAAATTATGAACAGCATGTTCTTAATCCTCTATATAATCAATCAGCTTTAAATTAAACCATAAGCATTCACCTAGTAGAATAAGAATCTGTTTATCGAGGTCACTATGATTAGGTCAAACCAAGTGTAAATATCTGCTTTTTTTAATAATAGTAGATAAAAGTAGCAACTGATATTTTGCCTTTTGATAAGAAGTGCGTTGTAAGCAGTCAGCTAGTATCCTATTGAAATACCACACTTTCTTGCATACCCCATGCCTCCAAATAAACAAGCACCTTTCTTTTGGGAAGGCAGAACAAAGGGGAAAAATAGTTTTCCAGAGTTACGGCTGCATACAGCACAGATGGAGCTTAGACTTCAGTTCACTCACTCTCCCTTTCCTGCTTAATAAAATGCTGAAACCCTAATTGCACCTAAAAACTGGTCTCCAGGAGTGGATCTGAACTTTTGAAAAGAGCTAAAAACTGCAAGGCTGTGAAACAGCAGATAGGAGACTAGGAGCAGCTACCAGACAGCAAACTTACCAGAAGAAAGTTAGCTGAATTCGTGGAACATAAAGACTATTAAAAAGGAGAGACAACTGTTAAAATCTGTAGAGTGAAGAACAATGAGCCATTAAGACAGTTAACTTCCTCAGCTGCCTGAATAGAAATGCTACTGCTGCTTTGAGCTGGAATCAAAGCTGGAGGAGGAATCAAAGTTGGATATTTCTATTCTGGGCAGAAAATCAGTTTCCCTGACTAAAACATGCACTCCAATTTTGGGGAGAGGGGGGCTAATTTTTTGGAAAAAGATGTGTATGGTATGTGAGGAAATATGATAATAATATGCCTTTGCTAAGAAGCCAAAATGGATGTTCTATATATAGAAGAGAAAGGAAGGTGGGACTTACATGAGCTCTGGGGTATGAGTCCAGGTACACAACGGAAATGAAGAAGTCCATCACCAAAACCACCTGCTGGCTACTTCCAAGGGACTTATTCTAAGTTGCAGAAGTATGGCTAAAGTAGATCACCACAAAGCTGATTTCAGAGTGAAGCTCTATAGATGTTACAACTAGCCTGGTCAGCAAAGTAAGAGAAACAGGACATGGCAAGTACTGTTTTGAGATGGAAAGGGGAAGAGATAAGAAATCTTGCCTTGCATAACTGTAATTTTTACAAGGACAGAAACCCCAAGCTAATTTGCATCTTCCAATCCATGGAAAAACAGGTTTATCCCAGTTTCCAAAGTCTCAGTGAAACAAAAATATTTTAATAACTAATTAGAGAATATTTATTAAAATAATCCATATATAAATATTGGATGTAGGCGGGGGTGGAGGGTTGACTTTGGAGATCTTAGAAAATTCAAGATGACCTACTGCCAATCTGTGTGCCACCCTCTTCCTTCGTCCTGAGTCTCTCCTGCTGGTACAGTGAGACCCTATATTGTGCTGCTGAGGGTAGCTAAAGTGAGAGAAGTATATATCCTTGTGGTTTGGAGGTTTAATAACAAAAGTTTGGGTCACAGAACTGTCTCTTGTTTCTTTATCTGACTTGGGTGGAAGTAAAACCCTATCTCCTAAGATGGGATGGAAGATCACTGGGAAGTGTAATTATATCTTAATTTGTTGTACAAAGGGAATTGTAACTGACCTTTAATTCTGTCTCTAAGCTTGCAAAAGAGGTTCTGATCATAAACAGCCTGTAGTCTTGTCTCGCTAAAAGCCAGACATTCCCAGACTTTTAGTAACACAGGGCAGATTTTGCATCTGTAGATCAGAGCCTCAGTGGGGTAAGCTGCAGCTCACAAATCTCTATGATGTATGATGGCTAGAAAATTATATTTAGAGGTTTGCTTTTGGGAATTGACTTGTAGGTAAAGTGGACATTGCATTAGAACAATGGTCCAGGGCAACAGCAAGGACTAATTGATTTCTAAAAGCTTGTTTGTGACAAAATTTCCATCAAGGCCCATTGTGTGTGACATAGGCAAGCAGCAAGCAGACGCACAGGCTGGGAAATTGAAACCATGTACCACACTGTTCCGTAACATGAGATAAGGTGACATTAAGTCACTGTGACCACTGCAGAGCCCTTGGGATTTCTGGTTTTGGTAAACAGACCAAATTAGGAGGACATTACAAAGAACCAAATTAAGATGTGTGCATGTGATTTTTTTTTGGAATAAAGGTATATGCTGATAGGAGAGAACGTGGACAGTATGATGATCACAGGGAAACCAATCAACAATGCCCAGAAATGAAGAGTCAGAGGAGGAGGAGAAAGAATACAAAAGGAGGGATTTCAGAGCAGCAAAGGTTCCCTGCAAGGGGAATCCAAGGACACCATAGACAGAGGGCATACCACCACCCCGTCTCACCCATCCCATGGTGGCGGGGCAGGGGGTGGACCTCGGCCTCTGACCTCCATGCTGCTGACATCTAACATTCAAGACAGAATCTCAGGGTGAAGTTTGCACACTGGCAAGAGGTACCTTCTTTCTGATGACAGCTTTAGGACTGACAGATATAAAATTGTTTGTATTATTCTTATTTGCTATCACTGTGAATCAATAAAATTTGCCTATTATTGAATGGAGAAGTTGTGGTCAGTCTAAAGGGTTTGGGTCCACCTGGAACAAGGTATCTGAGTCATAAATCCAGTGCCAACTATATCTCTCTGATGCCAAACATTTTACATCCTCCATCTACAGTCGAGACTTCTAACATAGCATGTTTGATGCTGTCCCTCTACCTGTTTAATGTAGTACTTCCATATAGTAGAGTTATCAGTATTACTATCTCCCAGACCTTGGATTAGTAGAAAGTCTGACCCCATTGATTCTATGCTTGTTTAGACAACCTGCCAAAGGCTACACTAGCTTTCCAGTAGCAAAAAATCGTCTTCTTATCAATTACAGGCATGATTAAAATGCTATCAAGGCAAATGAATTCACAAACAATGGGCAGTTTGTTTCTGCCTGTGGTCATGAAAGGACTGCCATAACTTTTTTTCTAGGAATTCATGATGTGATAATGCCAATAAAAACCAGTGATGGCAGAATGCTGATGAAGGGATAAGGATTGTACCATGTGCAGCAAACTGAAGTGCTAATTAACACTGAGCCCAGTGTTGCTAAGGATGTGCTTTATAGTATTCTGCAAGAGGGGTACACTGATGCCAGATATATTGCTGACTATGAGAGAAGTGAAAACTGTTGAGAATTGCTGGGCTGCATAGGAAATCCAAAGGAGCCTATAAAATTGCATTTGGTGTCTTAATTGAATGCTTACATGAACTCTTCTGCTGAATATAGAATGAGGTAGTGGTCCCTCAAGAATGTGACCTTCATTAAAATCTACAGGGATAACAGTGAGGAAAGATCACTGCTTGGATTTTGTTCAACCAAATGCTCTTGTACACAGCGAACAGGCAAATCAAGTCATAGCATGATTGCAAGGCAAACACAAAATGGTGTATGTGATCTTTGCTGCCTGACAAATCCATGAAGGAAACTGGGAACAAAACTAAGACCTCTACTTGGACTTAAACATTCCCTGAATGTAACGCAATCAACCAATCTGGGCTCGGGGCCTCATGGAGATGCAAAGCTGTCCTGACAAACTCCTAACAGCACTTTGGCATTTCAAGGGTATAATCTCTTAAGGAAACAGGTGCTTTACACTGAAGTCCTTCACATGAGATCAAGTTTTTCTTTAGTCAGAAGTACACTGCTTTTTGGATATGTACACTCCCTATAAACAAAAATGACTGAAGATGTATCCTGTTAGATTTACACAGAAGTCACTAGCATGAATAAACTTACGGCATTTGTGAAAAGCATGCAGGACTGATTCTATTGTTAAGGGGAGTGTAGTGCCCACTAATGGGACTTCAATTTTTAATTAAATAAATAAATGTGTATTCCAAATGTAGTGATTTTTTTGGTGTTGGCTTTATGTACACTGTCTTAAAATGTGGCCAATAAAAATGAAGCAATCCACTGCCAATAATGTATTTTATAGAGGATTGCTTTGTTCTTTGCCACTGTAATAGAGATTGGCCTTTTATTTCTACCCCATATAATTTATTATCGTTTATGGAGTGGGATATATTGATGTTGAATTTTATAAGGACTGAATGATCTGATTTTAGGGTTCTATATTTTTTTTTCTGTTTTCTGATTCTATTTGTGCACATTATACCAAAAGTTAATTGACATTCATAAATTCTAGCAATCTGATTTTCTTCATCTATAACTTGCTTCTCTCCAGTCCAATCAATAACTTCTGACATTGAGGATGTCTATATTGCAGTCACAAAACTGCAGTGTAGTGCAGAGATACCTAACTCTGAGCTAGTTCAGGGACCAGCAGCAGTCTAGCTGTGACAGAATGGGGCTCCATGTAGGCTAATTTTTTCTGCATCTTTACTAATCCATGCAGAACTGTGGTGAGTAAAGCAATCTAGCCCACACAACCTAGAATGAAAATCTAGCCCAGTGAAGTCTGTTTAGTTTTGTTACTGACTTCAGCAGGACCTGGATTTCCCCCATAATTTATTTCAGAACTCCACAGGAAAAAATACTTTCTTTCCAAAATGTCTCTCTATAAAATAAATGCAATTAAACCTGAAATAGGAACAAGTTTCATGGTCTGATATTTGCAGTAGAACTTCTGATTAGTGTTGGGTAAATCTACAAGGTGGGGAAGCATCCTTCTCTAAATAGCAGAAAATAAATCTTACTAGCCTAGCAAGAGCCCATTCCACCCTAAATAGATAGATGCAGTGTTTGTGTAAAAGCAGCAGCAGCTGCACACATACAGCTGTTCCTCTCTGACAAGCAGGTGTTTCCACTTTTATTGGCTGGTTGACATTTGTTTCTCTTTTGTTCTTGTTTTTATTTTCTTCTTCAGTTACAAAACGTTAGCATCTTGTGTTCTTTAACTATGCTAGTACGTGCCTGATGTACCACAGAGGACTCCATCAGCCTTTCAGGAGTGTTGCATTTGACAGGTTGCATGGCAAAAGGTGGCTGTGCAACTGTGGCAGGAGCTTCTTTTAGAAAGTGGAACCAGTGTGGTTCACCTAGGGACAGAGCAATCAGTATGTGGGAGAGAAATGGAGATCTATGCATAACCTATCCAAGTCAGTGGGTGCAGCAGCCTCTGTGAAACCACTATTATGATGTGCCACCTCCCAGAGAGAAGTCTCTGGCTATGAGCTGTTGCCTAGCCTGGCTACATAGCAGAGGAAACAGAAGAGGTTTTCTCCTAGGAGAAAATATCCTTTCCCTGGATCCTACAGACACAAGTGATCATTATCCCTCTTTAAGTATCAATGAAGTATGCAAGATAAAACAGGCTAATACTTTTTTTCCTGAGGACATGGTTGGGTGCATTTGTATACTGGTCACAGGTCATTTAACTTATCTGAGAGTCATTCCAGGGACAAGCCTGTTTGGTTGTCTGGGCTCTTACTGGTTACCTACTGGCAGAGTATTTGCAGTACAGTTTGGAAGGGCCATGGATGTAAATGGCTGTGATGCCCCTGTTTTGACCAAGGTCAAAATCTGAGACAATGAGGACTACCTCAGATGCGCCTGTTTATAGACTAAGACTTTCACTGCTGAGACACTGAATTAAGACTCAAGGGCCACGTCCAGATAAGCGTGAATATTTGGTTCCCTGGGGAAGAGTAGCAGTGGTGCACCTTGCACTGCAGCTATTTGTCCCTGGGGAACACTGTGCCATGTATGCTTTGGAGCATGGCAAGTCACCCTGGGGGTGGTAGGGAAGGCTGGGGCCAGCACAGTGCTTACCCGGGGTCCTGGGGGTCTCCTGGGGCTGCAGCAGCAGTGATCCTTCTGGGCAGAGCCTGGGTGGCAGCTGCAGTGTGGCTCCACATGGCCAGCTCTGCATTTTAGTAGTGCACGCTGCCTGTGCATGTGGGGCTCTGTTTTGTTGGGTTTTTTCTGCAGGTTTTTTTTTACCCCTGGATATCCACTGAGAACACTTGACTTAGCTATGTGGCGCTGCAGATGTGTTTGTGGCACTACATAATGCACAGCTACACTTGTCTGGATATGCCCAAGAGGTCTTTGTTCAATTTCTAGATACAACTGCCTCAGGAAGTGTCCCAAAGACCAGATTCACAAAGATATTTATTTGCTCAAAGATGCAGTCGCATACCCTTGAAGAACTGCAGACATGCCTATGGCATTTTAGGTTCCTGACATTCAAATTGTTGGGATTTAGGGACATATACGGATTCAATACATCTGAGAATGCCACTAAGTGCCCAACTACATCTTTGGACACTCAAATACTTTTAAAAAACCAGCCCTTAGGCATTGATCCTGCATGTACACATCATCACAGTCATAATCTTAAGTGATGTGAATGCACTCAAGAAGAGAAGAGATGTGTTTCAGACGCCTTTCTACAGGGATAGCAGAATAGTTCTCTATTTAAAATAAGATTTTCAATATAGAGATAGTCATTGTTAATGGATCAGAACAGCATCTAGTTCAATGGAAACCTACTCTCCATTAAGGCAGCAGGCACTGCTGAAAAAATAAAATAAAGTGACAAAAGAATCACACAGTTACTTTTCAAGTTCCATTTCTAGCTTGTAGACTATTATAAGATGATGCATTATTATAAAAATTCCTATTCAGCCTCCATAAGAGAAGGCTGAGGGGGGACCTGGTGACAGTCTATAGACTCACTAGGGGGGACCAGAAGGGTTTGGGGGAGACGCTGTTTCCCCTAGCGCCCGCTGGCATAACAAGAAGCAATGGGCACAAGTTGATGGAGAGGAGGTATAGATTGGACATCCGCAAGAACTACTTCACAGTTAGGGCGGCTAGGAGCTGGAACCAACTTCCAAGGGAAGTGGTGCTGGCCCCTACCCTGGGGGTCTTTAAGAAGAGGCTGGATGCCTACCTGGCTGGACTCATTTGAGTCCCGTTTCTCTTTTTGGGGTTTTTTTGTTGTTCTCCCGCCCTGGCGGGGGGTCGGGCTAGAAGATCTACTAGGTCCCTTCCGACCCTTAATCTATGAATCTATGAAAAATGTGGGAAAACATGGTCTTAAGCCCTATTTGTGGTTGGGGAGTAAGTTGTGTTTCCAGCTAGGAGTCAGCTATGTATACATCTATGGTATGAATAAGCATAGAGACGTTTTAAGTAACCTTCCACAGGGTTTGCATTGATTTTCGAGGTTATTGTGCACTCACTGCTGAGAAATGGTGCATTTGATGTTTGTCATCTTGATGCTTTATTGGCATTACCAAGAAAATAATAGGAATGAATAATAAAATTAATAAAAGGCTTGGGAGAGTGTGACAGTTATAAGGACTATTTGTAAGTGAGGGGTATATTGGTTTGTTGTTTTGTGACAGATTAGTACCTTCATTCTGTTTCCAGGCTCTGTTAGCTGGAGGACTTTTGTTGGGAAGGGGCATGCTCTGCAAATATGTGGATGTCAGTCAGGCAAGGATGAGCTCTTTCATTGGATGGGATCAGAAATATACTAGGTATACTCAGAACAAAAGTATTCAGGCCGTTATGGCTTCCAGATATCAGTAGAAGGAAGGACTGGGTAGTAGCGTAACAGGACTGCCTCCCAGGGTGAGTATACCTGGTCCAAGACTAGGGATTCAAAAAGCTGCCATGCTACAACTAATTAAAAAAATTAAATGTATCATCTGAAAGCCACGTGCTTGCAATGGAGCCCCATGGTATGGAAGTCACCAATACAGCTGATGCCTTGGCTCAGTTTTGAGAGATACGGATAACTGAATGGGCATATATAGACTGACTCTAAGATCTTTCCACCCTTATTGGTAATACAGAGGGATGGGATGAGGCATGTTAGAGGCTGTGTAACGTACTGCCTCTGCCTGTTGTGTACCAGTCCTGTGAGCTTGCTCTTTTTACAAAAGGACTTCAGTCTGGATAGTGCACAATGTTTCACCATAGCATATAAATTTGTTAGGTTGCTTACTGTCTTCACTATATGCTCTGTATATGGTAGGCAGCCATACTTATACTTTTAATTACAATTCCAAGGATTTTCCATTTACACAGCTTGACTTGGGTTTCTGGCACCTCTTTGTGTCTCTCTCATTATTCAGTTCCTAATCCAAGGAGCCAGCTGATGTGGAACCTTGTCATTTTGTTCGTTATAAATCTATCTGTAAGAATACAACGTGCATACAATTCCTTCTTGTCTAGCATGGCAGTGCTCTCCTCAGATAGTTTCAAAAGCTCACTGAAGCATGGCCCGCCTTTGCTCAAAGCTTGTGGGCTGTCTTTAATTAGCCGGTGCCTTTCCAAACACTATTTTGCCGTTTCCACAGAAGTGTTTATAGACTCTTGCAGAATGCCAACCAACAGTTTGCAAGAGTCCTCAGCTGCACTTCGCAATTAGGAGGCATGAAGTTTTTCCTTAACTGTGTCAGCGAGGAGTATCTGCCTCCATTCCATTTTCTATGCTCTACATATGGAAGCAGTAGTCTGCAGCTAATGCAATATGCATCTATTACAGATTTGTTTTCATGTGTCAGGGGGTTTAGGAATGAAGCAGAGTATTATTGGGATGCAGCCTCCTAACTCCAAGGAGGAAAGGCCTTATCAGGGGCATTGTAAAATATTTAATTGCTCTGCCAACTCCTCTCTCCCTGAAAATAATAGGCCTGGTTCTGTTTGTGGGAGTTTGGCTACTAAAAGGACTGCGTCCAGTATTTATGCCAGGAGCAAAAAAGTGTGAGTTGAGACATCTCAGGCTATTTGGCACCCTGCAATAAGGTGATAACAGAATTACTGAGGTGTGTCACTACAATCCTCCCCTCTCCGTCTCTCTTTCATAAGGATTTTTTACAAAATGGAAAGAATCTAATTTAATCATTTCCAGAGTCACAGGGTCTCCCAAAGCATATTTAAAGAGGTCACAGAAAGGAGCAAGCCAAAAAGGGCACAGAGAAGTATATGTCCTTAAAGCTGCAAAACCTCCAAGAGGGGCAGCCCAACTTTCCTACCCTATGGGTCACAGGCTGCTTTAGCAGAACTATCCACCAGAGTGCCCAGCTCTTCTCAAGAGCATTTGAATCCAACTTGCCTTGCAACATCCTTTTAATACATGACTAACCTAAGAGAGCTGGGCGTTACAGAAAAAGGTTTCAAAATACGAGGTACTGCACATCCCGGGAGAAACTGTAGTTGCATTAAAATGTCGTCTTTGCTCATTGAATGTCATTGCCCCAGGAGGACCATGAGACAACTTTGGCAAGTGATCTGTACTCATTTGATTTGGGTCTTCTCTTCTGATAGGGTGGCAGTTCTGGTCAGTCAAGGAATCCAGCTAGAACCTGAGGTTAACCGGAAGGGGGCCAGCAGGGAGTCCTCCTGGCTGCATCTGCCTCAGGAGGGAAGGCAACTTCCACAGTGACCACTACACAGTTCCAGCCTAACCATAGACAAGGCTAATACATGTGTAGCCCTAGCCTTGCTCGCTCTCTCTCTAGCCAAACTCCATCTCCATTGATGCACTAAAATTCACTCAATAGTACTCATGTAAGAAAGAACTGGATTAGCTGAAACCCATTATACAAGAGCAGATACACTTCTTCAGGGAACCTAACTTAGAGAACAGGTGGGACCTTCAACTACAACCCCACAAGGCAATAGGTTGGGGAAATGTAGTTTAATATTTTCCTTGCGCGCTCTCTCGGGAAAAAGCTTTGGGTCACTTGAGCAAAATACAATGCTGTGATTTGGGTTGAGCCACTCAACAACATTTTGACAAAACTGAAGTCTTCCCCATGGGAAATTTCAGTTTTCCAGGAACTATATTTTCCAGTAGACAGTCAGTTTAATGAAGTCCCCAACCAGTTCTACCCCAGTGCATGCATTCAGAATGGCAGGATCTGAACTGTCCATGTTTCATCATATAATAAAATCAATTGTGCGGCATTTAAATAGACGTAAATCTGGAAATGGACTTTTTGGCTAACTATTTGTGGTTTTCAAGCATCGTTTACAAAATGGGGAATGAGGAGGGAAGTAGGATAAAGCAGGGCATTCATCAAACAATCTCATTTTAATCAAATCACAACTATATCAGATATGGGCTCTGATGGACTGCTCCCTGTTTAACACACGAAGTAAATAATTCTATTGAGTCTTCATGAGAGAGACACAGAATTCAAAATCAGATCACTGCAGAGAGAGACAAATCTACCAAAACAGGAAATTGAATCAAAAACAGTCACCAGCAACAAACAGGAAGTGTATGTATACATATATATTGGAATTAACAGTCAGGACATTTGTGTAAACAGATACTACCGCATTGTTTCTTTTTCGTTCAGCACTGGTCTGGCTCCAAATAACACAGCTCTGCTGTGGAAGCCAACAGTATGAATGACTTTGTGTTAAATGTTCAGCCAACATTTTCAAAGCAAGAAGATGCCTAAAATTAGGCTCCTACACTTATTAATGGGAAGCTATATAAGGATACTATTATACTAGCTAATAATAGAATACTATTATTCCTAGGAGCCAATAAACTGTGTCAACCCCAATACAACCTGCAAGTGCTCGGTATCTCTGACAAATCTATCCCCTTTCATTTTGGTACACAGAATGGGTGGACAGTTGCTTAATTATGAATTTGGATGTCTAATGTTAGGTACCCAAAGTTCATCTTTATTTCTTCTGGACTAGATTTGAGCCCCACTAATAAACACTCCCATTCAACTCCAGGGTACTAGTATTCAGTACTTTAGTTTAAAGGTCACAACCTCATTAATGACATTAATAGACACATGCAATCAGGTTTTGTTTCGGGTTTTTTTGCTGACATGAAACTTTGAAAATGTGCAGCTTCAGCTTTTGGTATCATACAATTAGTTAGATGACTCCTTTGACTTTAGCGGATGAGTGACTATAACCGATCAGGTTTGTACAATAGGTGTAGTTGACAAAGAATTGACTGCAAAATAGTTGTAATAAGTATCATGGTTCAATAGAGCGCCACATCCAAGAATAATCAAATAAGGCTATCATCAGCATGAAGTTAGAATTTTTCATGCAATAACACATGGTGCTATTCTTTTTAGATGGAATGAAACATCATGAAGGTCAAGGCAAAAGCCTAGGGCAGGTATAATGCAGATAAAAAGGCTGACAAATGTCTGTCCCCCACCCTTATCTGCACCAATATTTTTCTGATAATAATGAAAATAATGATTTTCAGTGTTAGAATTAATATGTCTGATTTTAATGTAATATACCTCAATATTAGTCTGAGCATGCTACATTGTTATGTTTTAATATATGACTCTGTGGGCACGTCTACACGACACACTTAGTGTGCAGTAGCTTAATAACACTGCACAGTAGCATGCTGGGCAAAAACCATGTTAATACGCTCCTGCACAGCAAGTGGCACTAAAAACCCGTGTGCTGGTGCAACTGCATAGTAACCTTAGTTACTGCACATTTAGTTAGTACTTCATTAAGCAAGTACTAAACTAAATGCACAGTAACTACTGTGCGTTAATAAATATGTAGATGTTCCCGGTGACTGGAAAGCAAGTACAAGGGCTTTGTTGCATGGGACAATTAGTACAACTAGTCTTAAATCTGTGTGGATGTAAAGTTAGAACATGGTCTGAGCAGCTGCACAGTGAAGGAAGAGGCAGTGAAACCAGGCCTAAAAGGTAGCAAAAGGTGGCATTTCTTCAATACAAGCTAGCTCCCACCACCTAGTAGTTAGGTGCTATAATGGCACACATTGCAGGGAGCTGCCTGGGGAGAGCAGGCCAGGTGTTTCCATGCCACATTGCCCAAAAGCCTGGCAAAAGCTGGAGGAGCAGTAGCAGAGTTGGCATAGAGGGTTATAGGGCAGTATTAATTGCAGGGCAGTGATGGGGGTAAGAAATCCTGTAGTGAAGGCCAAACACTCACTTTGCACAGTAGTGCAATTTGGTAGTCTTGTCTTCCACACACACCAGAGGGGTGGGGCAGCAGCAGCACAGATCAAAACACACAGGTTTAAGAATCTCACAACTTTGGTGGGAACTTCGTGGTTTTCTAGCATCTAACTCAGGGTCCTTTTAGCCCTTAGGGTAGGAAACTGCAAGGCCTTGACCCTAGAAAAGTCTCTTGCTTGTCTGTAAAGCTATAGAGCTATACACCAGTCCAATGCCAGGATCATAGGAAAGTAGAGCTGAAGGGACCTCACAAAGTCATCTAGTCCAGACTCCCTCCCCCACCCACTCAATATAGGATCATCCCAGCCAAAAATCTGTCGAATCTGCTCTTGAAAATTTCCAGGTTTGGAGAATACACATCTTCTCTAGGTAGTCTCTTTCAATGCTTGACAGCCAGAAAATTGTTCCTAATCTCCAACCTAAATTTCTTCTGCTGCAGCTTGAGGTCATTTCTCCCAGCCCTGTCCCCTATAGCCTCCAGATATTCTCCAGACCAAATCACTCTGGTTCTTTCAGCCTTTCCTCATAAATCCTGATTTTCAGGCCTCTAATCATTTTGTTGCTTTCTACCAGAGCCTTTCCAATCTCTCCACATCTTTCTTGAAGTGCAGTACCCAAAACTGGACATAGTACTGCTGCTGAGGCCTCCACCATGTTGAATAAAGCAAAAGAATCACTTCCCTTGATTTGCAGATGGCATGTCTGTTAGTACAGCGCAGTATACTAAGTAGTGTAATGTGGGTTGGGCAAGTGGGGCACACATCTCTGGAAGTGCCTATGGATGGGGGCACCTCACTTTGGGGCTACTCCTTGCCTTGGTGCCTGACAGCTTCCCGCCCACCTATATGACACACATGGCCAGCTCAGGCAACGTGTTCAACAGAGTGTAAGACTTTTTGAAAACTGCAATTTTGTAGAGCAGCAGCAGAGCTGCTGCTTGGAAGAGAAGTGAACTTCACTTCTTGCTGCTGAAGTCAGCATTTGTGATGCCTTCTGGGCTTGGGCTTCAGTGACAAAAAATAGGGTGAACGTTCCCTTCCCCCAGCTGCAGCAGCAAACTCCAGTGCCTGTCTAGAGAACTATGATTTCCCCAACACCTTGCACTCCATGAAACTGCCCGGCCTCTGCTCTCTCCACTTCCTGCACCTCTAACCAAGAAGGTGAGCGTGGGGAGGAGAAAGGGTGAGAAATGGCTGCTCAGGGTGCATTTTTCCCATGCAATGCCTCTGAGTCTATAGTTGGTCTTTTTCTGCAACACGAGCCCACTGTAAGCCATAGGTTCCACAGGCAAAGGTTACACAAAGCACCTTTCAGCTTAAAAAAGGTGGCATCTGGCTCAAAGTATACCAAAGCCAATCAAAGATGAACACTCAAGAACCAGCAGCAAGTACTCCTCAGCCCCTGATGAAAACTTGGTCTTTAATTTCACCACTTAGCATTGACAACAGAATTATCCTGACACCCAGCTGTATTTCATTTTACAGCTCTAGTGGTACAAAACAAACAAACAAAAAACCCCTCACATCTTCTATTCACACTCTAACCACCGACCTTCAATAGAGAAATGACCTTATATTGAGTGGTATATGCTATTCCCTGTTTGTTTAACTTGAAACCCTATGGTTCTGGCTTGTCCTTGGAAAGCAAACAAAAGAAAATAACATCTCAAAGCCAAAAGTGTTTTCCTAGAATTACAGTAACTTGATTTTTAAAAGTTCACACAGTGAGATGAGTCACTAAAAAGTGAATAATCAAGGTGTTGGTGACTCATGAAATGATTCCTTTGATCTCGGTTAATAACATGTATACAATGCGAGAAGCAAGTATTTCTGTGGGTGGCATATTTCATTGGACCCACTGCATGGCTGGAATAAAAATTAGATAAGCTTTCAAAGGCAAGGTGTTCTTCATCAGGTCAGCTTGCATTCAAAACTTGTCTAACTAAATCCCCATGATGTAGTTGGTCAAACAAACAACATTACCCACAAAGATCCTTGACTCCCCCTCAGCTCCCTGGACCCTCATGGCTACAGCCGCATTCCAGCATGACCATGTATATAATTTGGTATTTATACGGAGTGACACAGGATAGAAGAGAAGCTTTGCAGGTTATATTAAAACTGCCTTTCAAGTTTTGTTAGATCCTCAGGATCTGCAGAAGAGATCATAACAGAGCAAGCTGTCAAAATTACAGCAGCACTATGGATGCAAAGGGACGGGACCACAATCCACATAGCAAACCTACGCAGCTCCACAATGGCATCCTCAAGCTGGGCTGCTGCTTCTCCAAGAAGCAGCATAGCAATGCCTGTGAGGTGCTTTGGGCCAACTCGTTAGCCTTGCTGACTGGTCGCGCCAGTGGACTCATTTACCCTTGCTAATTAACCCACTTACGGCACTGAAGCAGTGGAGCCAAGGACACTGAGCTGCTTCAGAGACTGAGGACATGGGTTTGAAGCTGTTTGCCATATAGATACGGCCTCAGAATACTCAATAGATGGGTTTTCAACCCCTTGGAAAGTGCCCGCTGTTAGTTTTCATTTATTTTTTACTACAGAAAAAAAAATAAAGCAACTCATATGTCGCAAAGAACCCGGAATTCGTAATGTTAAAAATGTTCTGGCTTGTTGTGGTCTTTCTGTTTGAAATTTCTGGGTTTATCTTGTGAATCAGGTTTAACACCTCGCAGTGCTAACATCATGTGGCACCCTGCAGCACTCTTGAAAGGATCCCAAGGCACCCAAAGGTGCTACACCTGGTTGAGAATCACCAATCTAAGCAGTCAAGGCTTACACCTCAATGTCATATAAGATTGTCAAGTTCTAGTCTGGCCAACAGAATGATTGCAACATTGCACTATATATAGTCCCCGTATATCTTCAGCAGATCTCTCTTTATTGATACAAACATACTAATGTTATAGTGCCAAATACAGCTGCAAAGACAGAGTGGGAATCCATTCTGTCCAATTCAGAAAACTACAAGTTAAGTTGTTCCAATTTCAGATCCTTTTATTTCTGAGATGAGGCGAAAGCAAAGACTGCAGGTACTGGCTTTCATCGTCCAGGTTGAAGCTGGAAGCTGTCCTTTTGGACAGTCTCTAATGTGGAAAGAGAATACATTTGGTGTGAAAACTGGGGGAACACAAAGGTGAGGCTTCACGAAATTCACCTGACGGTCACTTTTCTGACTAAGATTAGGGGGGAAATAAGAATTGTTAATCACACCCTGCTATTAAAAGGTGGAGGATCCAGCATCCATATTGAAGACCTTAGGACATATCCACCAGTCCTTATTTTACGTTTATCCAGCCCAGGAAGACTTTTGTCAGAGGTAAATGTAGTGGGGATGGAGTTGCCTACACCTTGCAGGGACTCAGCACTGCCCCTGGGGCCATGCAGTAATATTTTGTTAAGCACACCTCTCACTGAAGTCAGATTCTACTTTAAAATAGATGGGATGCCTTGGCATAAAGCCTCAGTTGAAGCAGGGACAGGAGAACCTCAACCAGCTCCCAGGGGCTTGTTCAAATAAAAAGCATTCTCATCTGAACATGACTTCAACCTCTCAGGCCTGGGAACCAGGACTCAACTTACAGCTGGCAGAAGCTGGCACAGAAATGTTGTCCTCAATTGACCAAGCCCCATAAACATCTAGCCCCATACACAATGAAGCCTATTATAAGCCATCACTCAAAAAAACCCCAGAAAACTTTTATTGCTTGGGGGTGGTAGGCCTTCAAATACAGGCCAAATAAAATTGTAACACCAATCTAAGGGAGATTTTGAGGCACTCAGGCAAGTCAGGGACTGCCATTTGGAGACGGTCTTTCAGTGTAGTTTTTATGAAGCCTCTATGTCCTCTAGTGAAGAATGATTCTTGTAGCAGTTTCTGTTGTGATATTAGGCTACATTCACATCAAGCTTTGTTGGTAACCATGAACTCAGAATAAAAGATAAAGGACACATCTACATGTACCATAATTATGGTGCATGAAGTTTAGTACCTGGAATAATGAGTACTAAATGCACCTTAATTTGCACTACTGCGCATTAGCGCAGATGAATGCTTTTTGTGTGATGCTTAACGCCCACTGAACTAAAGCTACTGTGCATTAGCACAGATGAAAATGTTTTGCATGATACTTAATGTCCACTGGACTTATCTACTGCACATTTGTGCATTTGCATGGTTTTTGCCAGCTGCACTAATGTGCAGTAGAATTAGTCCAATGGCAGAAAACTGACTTTTGGTTAACAGGTGTTGATGTCTTAGCCAACAATGCTTCATTTTTGACAAAACAATGATATTTCCTATGGGAAGTTGACAATTTTTCAAAATACTCTCCCAAAGAAATAGTTTCTACAATATTTCTTGACCAATCCCATCAAGAAGGTTGTTTTGAACTGGTTGGTTCAAGTCTTGAAGAGCAGCAAGAAGGTTTGAACTAGTTGGCCCCCGTCTTGAATAGTAGCAACTAATGGATAGGAGAAAGTATTTGGAAAGGAAGAACAAAAAAAAGTCAAGCTCTACTGTTTTTATAAAGGTTGTAGCAGTACAGCTTATATTGGTAGAATAACAGATTGACTTTTATTAGTAATAATAAAATATATAATACAATAACACATGTAAAACTAAACCAAAAACTGTCTAGATTCTCTGTCC
Source organism: Gavialis gangeticus (assembly GCF_001723915.1). Lineage (NCBI taxonomy): Eukaryota > Metazoa > Chordata > Crocodylia > Gavialidae > Gavialis > Gavialis gangeticus. Next base: position 35,498,150 of record NW_017729029.1, on the reverse strand, counting down.
CAGATAACTTAAGCTTCTGTAATGCATTGTGTGAGCACCTTGGTGTTGTACGGATAGAAACAACTAGTAATCTAAGGAAATGCCTAGCTGGTTCCAGATGGGGCTGTTTCACTCTATGCCATTAGGATGGGGTTTTTTGTTAAATAGACCATGGATATTTATGGGGCAAAGGAATTAAAAGTCTCTGGGTCTAACTCACGTGGTTCCTTCCACATTCATTCATAATTCCTAGGGTTTTGCACTAGTCAGCCTATTTTTAAGCAGCTGTCAAGCAGCGCAGGGGAAGCACTGCTTAGCACCATCATCCTCTCTACTGTCAATGCAACTAGAGTAATCCTCATGTATTGGAAGTCACACAGCTGGGAGGCTTTGGAGGAGACTGCACATCCCCAGTTTGTTTTTGCCTGGCTCCCTCCTCTACTTCCTCTCTGCAAAAACAGGCTGGGGACATACAATCTCATTCAAAACCACCCAGCTGCACAATTGCCAACGTGTTATATGCATAAACTGCTCTTTGACCAATTACCCTTGGAAAAGTGATGCTTCTGGGCTCAGCTAGCCAGCATGGGCTAGTATGACAGGGCAGTGCCGGGAACAATCAGTCATAGTTCCAGAGCAAAGTTTAAAAAGTTACATACAAGGGGTGTCTACACGAGCTTTAATTAAAAATGTGCTATTTAGTCAATGTGCATTAAGATAAACTAATGCACATTTTCCTAGTACAGCAAAAGCTGTGTTAACCAGCACTTTATTAGTCAGAAAACTCTATTAACTGGCATCTGAGGGGCATAGCAAAAGTGAAACTGGAAGTACCACTTCTGGGTTTCGCTGCCGCTGCGAGCAGAGTTCTTGCAGCTTCTTTGGCCCACAGCCCAGGGCAAAGCAACCTGCGCAGTGCCCCCCTCCTGTCCCCTGGTACACTGACACTGGGGAGTGCACCAGACGGTGCACATATGACTAACTGGAATATTTGATTAACCGGCATCCCCCATTCCTGGGCGATGCCAGA
>NW_017729029.1:35476799-35492141 GCF_001723915.1 Gavialis gangeticus | reverse complement strand
CCCAGGGATGCCAGATAACAGAGCTTTTACTGTACCTCCCTGCTGTACACAAGCAGGGAGGCTGCTCCTATGTGCTGTAATTCCACTCTAGCAGCCTCCCAAGTCTCCTGCGCGAGAATTTCTGTGCTTCAAAATGTTGGTGGGGAGCACTTTATCTAAAGCTTGCTCAACAAGCTTTAGATAATGCACCCCCACTGACATTTTGAAGTGCTGGGACAATGCTATATGAGACGCTCTTAGAGCCACTCTGATTAAAGCACCCCTTGCCCTCCACCCCCAGAGCACAGGTGTAAACACCCTGAGATACTAAATTTAATGTGCATTAACTAAAGCGCATTAATGTGTGTGTAGACATGCCCACAGAATCCAATCCTGACTGCTTTGCATCACCAGAATTTCTACTGGTGTCAATGACAACAGAGAGGGGAAATGCAAAATGCGGACTTGAACCAGTTCAGAGAATGAGCTAAATTGAAATAAATGTGCATAGAGCCAAGGTGGTTTGGTTCATAAAAAAGATATTCGCATTCACCAGTAATGTTGAATGTTGAGGTTTACCCATCATGCACTTGTTCACAGTTTGCCATTTGGTCAGAGAAACTGCAAATTATGCAAATTGTCTCTAAGTGGGTGGTGCTAATCTCATAAAATATTATGCTCTATGTGCAACATCCAAGTGTATCTTTACTGGGTTGGGTAGCCTACTGTTTTAATGGGATAACCAAACCCACAGCATCAAAACTGCACACAATTTCAGTAATACCACACAGCTTCCTGCCAGATTTTCACGTGGATTTTTTTCCTGATAGACTGAAGCAAGTGCTTCTTTATGGGGTTGTTTTTGTTTTTTTGTTTTGTTTTGTTTTTTTTTTGTTTTTTTTTTGTTTTTTTTTTGTTTTTTTTTTGTTTTTAGCAATGTAAGATTGAAACAAACTTCAGTAACTCTAGCAAAGCTGTTACTGCTTTCATGCCAATTTGACTTCTGTGTAGCTTCACTAAATGGTGCCGGGGACTTAAGCACGTAACTTCCATTAGAGTTAGTGGGAGTTACGTCTGACAGTCTCCTCACGAAGCACAATCAGCTTCATGGAGGTTTAGGCACTTAAAAATAGTTATACTCAGGGAAGGGAAATATTGAGTCGCATGAACAGAAAACCTCCTGGATTCTAGCTTTGTTTTGTTGGCTGAGTTTTAATTTCACAACAATGTTCTCAAAGCACCAATACGCTGTACCACTCCAGGCACTTGCAACTGCGAGTCAACGCTGAATAAGAATGGAAATGGACAGTAAATAGTTAAGCAAGCAAGCAAACCAAAAATCCCCCAAAAAACAAAAAAGCAAAAAAAAAGAAGAAGAAAACTACCCTCATTTTTAACAAACTTTATTCTATTCCAGGCATGGTTCTGAGGGAGTGCTGCCTAGACTCCTGGTAGACTTGCTAAGAGAGCCTGCTGTGAAATAAGTTGGAGGGAAAAACTAAAATAGACAATATTTAGAAGATAAGGATGCAGCACTTCAGAGAACTCTGTAAAGACTCTAGTTGATAGCTGATTGGGGGAAAAAGGACTATCAAACACAATCTTTCACAATGTCTCTCTCCCTCCAGAAATATGAGGGATACATCAAGTGTCCTTATTGACGCTTCCAAACTTCTTAAAATAACTCCCCCCCCCAACTACAGCAAACATATTTTTAAGAAGTTTGAATTCAATTTATTTCTAAATTCTTCATTTTAACCTTATAACTGTGGGAGAAAAAAAAATCCCAGGCTCTGCAACAGAGGTAGAAATGAGTGACTCTCAGACCGTGCTGCAGAGGAAACAGCAGGCATTGGGGATACTCTTTTGGAGAATAACACTGTAAGATGCTAGGTGTATACCACTGCTGCTGACTTCCACGAGCGCTGAAGGCAGTTTTTAAAATCAGGCGCTCTCTGGGCAATCAGCAATCCATGCGGGCTACCTTGGGAAAACAGGACGACCTGAACCCTTTGGGAGCCACTCAATTCTTTTATAGCATCAGCTCAGTTTGCTTGGCTTTGCACACTTGTTTAAACACACAGTCATATCTCCTAAGTACTTGAGGGTCCAGCAATGAAGAGGGGGAGAGGGCTTTTTCCATAACATTTCAGGTGACTATCATAAAGCCCGTTTACTTCATTACCATGCAAATGGGAACCAAAAGGCAGCCCACTGACTGCTGCCTTCACAGTTATCAAACTCTTGTAACTTGTGTAACTTGTGTCACTTCAGGTCCTACCACATTCTTAAGCCCCTTTAACAAGCAAAACAATGTGGATGACAAAAATGGTGCTTTAAGATGTAGGCATTTTGGACTGAGGAGCCTATTCCCCTTAAAAACTGTGTAGCACTTAGCATAATCAAGTGTCCAGTCGTGGCCTCTGTGGGCTATTACAATCCTAGTAATCTTCTTCCTTATTTTTCTATGCATAGTGATTTCCTGTGGTAATTTGTCTCAGTTTGAATCCTTGATTTCCACTCAGTTCTTATTTGATCTGAACTTACTTATCCTTAATGGCAAGCTATAAATACCATATGCAGTTCTGTAGAACCACATCCAAAAGGGCCTACTGAGGCAGATTTGATGGTTGCCATCTTTAAATGCAAAAAGTATCACACACTTCAAATCTGAAAACTGAACTGCAACCATTACCATAAGGCTTCTGAAATCAAATGGCTGCATTAACAGCAAATAAAATGTAGGTCTCCTCAAGTTTTAAATAGCCAACAAAGGATCTTTGTCTGCTGAATATTCTACATTTAATACATTTCATGCCATGCCTTACAGCAAATTGAGCTACCTTTCCTTTAACAGTGGAAGGGCAATAATTTTCTGGTACACTAGTACACTTTTTTCACAACAGGGGCTGCTCTGTGCCTTCCGCAGGGCCCAACACAATGTCAATTCAAAATGTTACTTTTTGTCCAGAAGAGCTGAAGCCATCTATAACTGGTTTTCATTAGGTTTATGCATGGATGTCAGGACATGCCAGTATTTTTTGTTTGGTTGTTTATTCTTATTGCTCATCTCAAGACTGTGCACTTGAACTTCTTCAGCTACCACTGATTTCAGTAGGAATCAACTGTGCTCAACAGCATTTCACAAGAGACCTTTACCATTTGCAGGATCAAGCCTGGTATACACTGCTAGTAGCACAGGATGAGAAGAAAAAAAACAGACATGCAAATACTACTTTGGATTTAAATGTCAAAATACCACAGTTTGATTAGTGATGCAAAGAACAGCTACCTGGCTCTAAAGCCAGTCCCTAGAGCCCGTTCTCAAATTTAATCCTGCCATCTGTCCACAGGCACCATCACTGTGCTTCCACCATACCACGAGAGCTTTAGCTTTGCAAGCTACAGATTGCCCAGCCAGCTTATAACCTCTGAAAATAAGTTGGAGGAATCCCAAATACTTGTCACTAAGTTGTCTAGGCATTTTCAATCCAGTCTTACCAGTCGGTCTCCACTCTCAGGTTTACTTTTGGGATACTGGACTCTGAAACCTTCTAATGACTGCTGCTAGGTTTAAACCAAAATAATTGTAGACTTCTGGGCATCACGAATAGGTGCTTCCTTATGCTAAACACATAGGCCACATCCCTACAAGTGGGACCATGTGTTCTGCAGTGCCTCAAAGCTGTTTGAGGCACCGCAAAATGCATTCAGCACTTGTGATTCTGTTTGCTGTGCTGCATATGTGCAGCATGGTAGCAAAATTAGATACCAGGAAATCCTGGTATCTAAAAAAACAGGCCAGAAAAAAAACAGGGCAGTACACATGGCTGCAGCATGTGCCACTTGCAACTGGAGCTTGGCTGGCCAGAGCCACACTGACTGCCAGCCAGGCTGCATATGCCCAGATCACTGCTGCTGCAGCCCTGGGAGACCCCCATGACCCCAGGTAAAGCTGTTGCAACCAACTCAGGTGCTGGCCCCAGCTTCCTCTAGAGTCTACCCCATCTGGTGCAATTTGCTGTGTGGTGGGGATGTGCAGGGATGTGCTTGGGAACAACCAGAAGCGGCACAAATATGTGCCATTGCTATTTGTCCCTGGAGAAATGCATGTTCTCGCTCATGCGGATGTACCCATACTGTTTAACCAAAACTCAGTCTAGTCTACTAACCCAGCTTAAACAATTTGCCCATATCAGAACCACTGGGCATAACCGAATCCCAATCAAGCCACTTATCCAATTGGCTTCTGCATGGCTTTGGGAATCCTAGGCAGGAGCCCCTACCACTAGGAAACAGACGGGATGAGCTGTTATTTACATCAGGCTACCAGGATGAAATTTGCCTCTTCACTAGCATGAAAAGAAGGGTTCACCCCCTTCTGTAAGCACTAACTCCAGCAAGTTCTCCAGATCTACCATAAACAGCTACAAGCCTGGCAGAAGATCAAAAAATCTCACCCATCCCTATCAGGACTGAAGGTACTTGCATTTACTTCCTGAGTCCCATAAGTCTTTCCTTGACTATCACCCCTTCATCAGAAGAGAGCTTTTGGTTTCAACTCCATTGCAGCTTGTGCTTAGCGTACCCGACCTTTTGAAGTACGTCACTGTTTGTATGCAACCGTGCAGTTCCAGATTACTAAATGATACCGATAAGAATGAATGAGAAAGAAAGGGGCATGGTGAGGAAGTGATTTTTTCAGTTCATGGCTACAAACAAAAAGCACGGTGCTAGGCTGACAGAAGTAGTGCACTTCCTTTTAGATAAAATGCATACGATTCTCTTTGCCCTTCAGCTATTTCTCAATCCAATAAAGCAGTTTTTTCATTTATTCAGCAAGTTTGTACCCTAGGTGTTAACTTCAAATACGGATCCTCCCCATTTCCTAACTACTAAGTAAAATTTATAAGGCTAATTCTTAACAACATGGTATTTTGAGCTATATTCTCCAAAGAAATCCGAAGTGAATATCCTTTGGTGAAACGAAACAGACTGTCCTCCAAATCCTGCTGAGTTTTTTGAGGGGTTCCCATATTTGATCTCTTAATACAGTTTCCAAGCTTTTTTTCCCCAGAGCTAAAGTTAAACTAACTGATCTGTAATTTCCCATTGTGTCCCTTGGTTCTTTTTCACATGGTAAAATTACCTTGGCCACTTTCCAGTCTTCAGGGCATTTCTTTCCTGCACTGACTGATCTTACAAAAATGTATGTTACAGTTTATTTCACCCGTTTCTACCCATATTTCTTTCACCAACTGGTAAATTTTGTTTGCTCCCAGTGCTCAGATTTTTTTTCCCCCATAGCATTTTTTTGAATTTATTTCAGTTTGAGAACCATTTCAAATGTTATTTTTATGATCCTTAATTCCTGCTTCTCTGTCACTAGATGCCTCATTTTTTTTATTTAATCCTGTTAACCCCAATAGAAAAAACACATAAGTATGTGCCATTTCAGCTTACCTCTAAGTGCATAAGGTGCAACCCCAAAATATGTATATATTTTTCTTCATTCTATACTATAGAAATGAGGGTAAGAGCCACAGGAATAAATCCAGACCAAGTTATAAGTTGTTGCAAGGTTCTATATATGGATTACTAGGCATCATAGGCAGAGATGAATACATGAGCTAGATTCATTCATCTCACATGCTCCATTTAACAGACTACATTTATTTGGGTCATGACATTATACTTTTTTCCTGTTTTAGTCTAAAAATTCTAGCATTTTGAAAAACTACCTGTTGCCAGTGATGAAGTACACCCAGGACTCAGTGCGATTAACTACTGACTGTATATTTTGATCTGCTCAGGGACATTTCCTCTTCACAATTTAGGAAGTGCTATTCCCAACACATGGTTCTCATCAATGCAGAATACACACTATGAAGCAATAAATGCCTCTGGAGGTTGCTTTCACACCAAAGTGCAGCTGAGCCATTTGATAAAATCAATAGTAATTTACTGCAACTGTATGTCAATGTTATGAACATTATTCTTCCCGCACAAGGGAGAACACATCTTAAAAAAGAGAGACAGAAAAAAAAGAAAAATTAAGAAAAATAAGAAAAAATATTGCTCATTTCCCTCACAAAGTGTTGAAAGGACTCATGGGAATTTTCCCCTGTGATACTCTACAGGGTACCATTAGGGTAAATATATTTCCTAACAAAGCTCTCTACATACAACAGCACCTGGCCCACAGACTTACTGGCCACGTCTACATGAGACACAGACTGTGCAGTAGCTCATTACTATTGCCCAGTAGCATTGTGTGGCACGAAGCGTGACCTGATGCTACTAATGAGCTACTACAGAGTAAACATCACTAAAAAGCTGTTCGGAGACGCTATTTTGCAGTAATTCTGGTTACTGCGCAGTCATTTGGTACTTGTGTATAGAGTCAAGCACAGAAGGCCTCTAGACTGACTAGGGAAAGAAGAACTGTAGATTTATGTAGATCCAGAGAGCCAGTGTAACCAGTCTAAAAATTAGAATATCTCCCTGGCTTTGAGTAGGGAAGTTAGATAATACCTCTCCATTTCCACTCCCCGTATATTCCACCTATACAGGCACTTAATAATTACAGTTTATGTGGGGAGGGTGATTTGAGTCTTATGTTCACCACCTAATAAAGAGACATGTGATGAAATGATTGGTACGCTGTAATTGACATCGCCATTACCACACCCCGTACTCCCCCATTGCAGCCTGTCCCCTCTAGGAAAGGCTAGACAAGGACCACACAGACTTGTGAATGCTTTATCAGGATAGGTCTAGTGGAAAGGGGATGAGAAGCAGAAATAAATTCCAATGCTGAGTTTTCTCCACTTCTTAACCCTAATCCCCAGGAGAACACATCAATGGACCGTTTGATCAAGCTCCATCAGATAGTATCAACTACCATGGCCAAAAGGGACAAAGATACACAAGATCCAACCATTAAAGGCTTCATAAGTGAAAAGCTGTACCTCTTGCACAAAGTCAGAGCCAGAAGTCACAAAATTACCCTCAAAGAAATGAAAACTCATGTGTTTCAGCTTCTACTGCACAGAACTGTTTTTGTCAGAGGATGGCACAAGGCACTGTAAGTACAGATAAGTATGATGAGGGGTTCTCTTGTCCTTTCATCTGTTGCCACCAAATGCACTGAGAATTCATGGCAGCAGCTCTAAATCAGCATTCACCCCTTGTTGTTTGTATGCATTCAGGAAGATAGCATCAACCACTTTCCATTACACTTTAGATGAGCACAGAATTGTTTCTCTGCAGTAAAATCATATTTTTGCTTTCTAAAGTCCTACCCATCCTTTCTTCTTTTATACACAGAGTGCAGTGTGGGGTCTGACTGCTTTGCAGGATCTAATAGCAGCAGTGTAGGTGCCTCTATAGTCCAATAACCATAGCGCTCAACTGGCTCACATGCATTTGAAATCAAAATTAATACACGCTCTCTCTTCCCTTGTAGCCAGTAAAGAAATAACTTAAATCATTTCTAGTTGTTGTACATGTGTGAGGGGCAAGGGTGTTGTATATCTGTCCTTTAAGCAGTTGTTGAGAAAAACTAGGCAAAAGAAGTGAGTTCTGTATTCAGCTCTGAGTGCAACATAGTTAGTGATAATAAGTCCTTTCTCCTTTGATAGCAAGGTTTGTTTCCTAGAGGTTCGTCTTCCACGCAGGTGGGGAACTGTGGTCGCAACAGAGAAGACTCAGGTGGCCAAATGCACAAAAGATTACGCTACATACATTCAGAACTCAATACTGTACAGTTCTCTCAAGTAAAGTAGAGCTAGGTGGAAACAAAATTTTGTTTCAAAGGAAATTTTTAAATAAGATATTTTCCCTGCCCTCCTCGTTTTTCTTTTAAAATACAATGGAAATTCCAAAACAGAAAAATCCACCTCCAGTTGACTGAAGCCTTTTATGTAAATCCAATGAAAAACATTGCATTCCAATTCTGACTTTCTACAACACTGAAATGAGCAGTCATTTTGAAACAGAAAAACGTATTCAGTATTCTGTTCTGTGAAGGGTGGGAAGAAAAGGTTTCGTCCTTATCAGAATGCGCTGATCTGATATTTCATCAGGACTGGCATTTCTGCAAAATGTTTTGCTTTTGAGAAATTTGCATTCTCCAACAGGAAAATAAATGTTAAATTGGAATATTTCTGACCACCGTTTCTACCACCACACACACACGCACGCACGCACGCACACACACAGGAATCTCTCTGGCAAAGCCACAGAGTAGGTTCACTTATTTTGCTGGGCTTTGCTTAACATTTGCCCAGATCATGTCAGGTTGGAATTCAGTCCAGGCAAGGAGGACTTGGAGATCTGCATTGTACTGCATAAACCCACCTATAGGGACTGAAGTGGAGCTTAAAGAAGATTAAAGCAGCTGGGACCCTCTTTGAACTTCCCTGGAGCTTAAACTCAAGAAAATTTCATTATAAGAATTTAAGGACCTGAGTGGAAGGGAATATCATTTGTGCTCTGAGGATCTGATAACAAGTACTGCCCAAACTCTGAGAGAGCTCTAAGTGGATTTTGGAGACTAGTAATTCTGCAGAGGTCAGGGAGTCACTTCTTGTTTTTTACTGAAGATTACATCTACAGAGAAATATGCTGGGGCAGCTAACATCCCAATTACTTTCTTTATTACTTAGAAAAATGTCTAATGAATGCATTCATTAAATATTCTTCTAAGCCCAGAAAGCTGGAACAAACCTGCTTCAAGGTGAGAGGACCCAATCCTTTTCTGATGAGCAAAGTAAGAAAAGGATGATATTGGGTATCAAATCAGTTAGGTAAGTGAATATTCAGTATTCTCATGAAAGCTGCAATGAACTCCTTTTAATAACCAGTAGCAGGCATGGCTGTTCCTTACAATACATGTAACAAACACATGCCACAGTAAATGCTATAAACAGACCCCAACCGTCATTTATTCACAGTCAGGACCAGGACTTCTCACTTTGTATCTTGACCTTTTTAATTGCTTCTTTATTGGAGAAAAACAGCAGAACAACCATCATGCTGCCAACAGCTCTCATCAGAAGGCAATAGCTGGAAGAACACACTGAAGAAAATCTCCATTTCTTTATGCCTATTTCCCCACCCCCACAACCGGATTTAGAAAAAAAGGGAATTAGATCCGAAGATTGGAAGGGTAAAATGGAAAATCATGATCATAATTGTGTCAAGCCCACAATTTGAGATATACTTATGGGAGGTTGCATCTTCAAGTTTTTTATCATTACTTGTAGACTCCCATCTTTTAGACACTCCATGGATCATGTAAAGCCATCTTGTAAAGGTATCCAGCATTAATTAGCAAGATAAATATAGATATCTTTAAAAAATATCTATCTATCTATCTATCTAATCTCAATTTTCTCCACTGTACTACAAGATGTCCAGAATTTTCTGAAAATATGTGGCATGAATAATTGGAAACGTCAGGCTTATACCCCAAACTCTGTAGGAGTATAGCTCCTTTGCAATATCTACTGAGTTTAACTTCAAACCTGTAGAGTTTATGCAGAGATTTTACTGTAGTCTGAGTAACTACATCAGGAGATTTCTCAAAATAGTGTAGCAAGATTCAATAGCTAGAAGTTGAAGCTAAACAAGTTCAGCCTAGAAATAAAAGTGCACCTTTTTTTAACCTTGAGGATAAATTAACCACTAGAAAAACTTAGCTAGACATCAGTCGATGTCTCAAAACAAAGACTGAATGTCTTACTGAGAAAAAAAATTCTCTGGCTCAATTGGAAGTTATGGGCTTGATGCAAGAACTACACAGTGAAATTCTATAAATGTGCAATGCCAGAGGTCAGACTGGAGATCCTTTCTGTCTTAAAATCTATGAGCACTTCAATGCAACCCTGTATTTTTCCTTCTGCAAAGTGTAGGCTAGAACTCCAGTCAATGCCATCTTGGGGGGACACATTCAATTTAGTTAGCATGGAAACTTAGCATTTACGTGCCTGGCAGCACTGATGTACTATGCATGCAGCTGAACTTCTCACGTAATCTTAGATAGTTGGAATTGGAAGACAGCCTGGTAAAGCCAGTGACAACTGGCAGATTCCCTGCTGTGCACCACCCGCTCTAGTCTTGCATGTGAAAAAATATATTAATTGTGTTAATTAACTTTAAACTAACACATTGGATAAAGACACTTTTAACCTTCAGATATTTACAAATATGGGAACTTCTGTCAAATGGATTGCAATAAGATGTGGATCAATGCATAAACATAAAAATACAGTGATTACTTGCAAGGGTGCACGAAGTCGTGTCTTATTATCTTAACTCCTTGGAAAAGTAAAGGTCTCTTGTTGTACCTGTATTTCTGAGGCCCTGTATTATTTGGCTGACAATTATGCATCTACTTTTGGAATCTGACATGATAGACAGACCACATGTAGTGGTAATATTGGGCAAGATCTAATCTTTGCATCCAGGAATTTTCAATGAACACCAGCCATTGATGATAGATTTTTAAGCGTTCTTCAGTTTAAGTTAAGGAAACTTTTACTCTGCAATCTCTTCCATATTTAGGTAAGGGATTATATCAGGGTTGGGCAAAACGGTGGATCCACCCAGGGGCCAGACTCCATTTCCCAGCAGCCCCTGCCTGTGTCGCTGTGGCTGGTTTCCATGGAGACACTAGCAGTGGTGACACCATGACAGAGTGGGGCCAGGGTTTCCATGGAGACTGGCCCCAGCAGCACTGGCAGGGCACATGGCTGTGCGGGGAGCTGCTCCAGCTGCTCCAGGGCTTGCAATGGTGATACCATTGGCAGAGCTGTGATCTGCTGCCTGCGTGCCCTTGTGTTAGGACCTTACAGACTTCAGACTTTTCTGAAGTCTTGTGTCTGGTGGAGGTGCCTTCAGAAAGTGGGTAGTTCTCATGGGTGTAAGGACTGCAAGATCACATCAGTACTAAACTGTTACCAAAAGCACTCACTTTTCTAAGGACCTTGAAATGGATTCGGTCACACATTCAATTTAAGGCATGATACAAATGAACCACAAAGTAATTCCACATTATGTCCATTGCAAGTGTGGCCAACTACTATTTGAGGCACGATTAACTTGTCAGTCGCACCTTAAATGTAATGTACGTCAGCAGCCTTAGTTATCTGAACACCTATCCCTACCTTAGTTTCATATTCTCCACCAAATCCCATCTAATCTCATTGTAAGCAAAACTCAAATTAGAATATATCTAGTTTCATATATAAATCAATAGGAATGATGCATTTCTAGTGGTTTCATCTCCACTGTCAGGGGGGAACAGAGTTTGATAGAACAATGGTAGGTCATAAGGATTACTCATATTTTTGCTGCCTTGAACCTGATTTATGGGCAAAGTAGCTCTACTAGGATTTGTGTGCGTGGGATAAACATTACATACCTCATGGCCTCAACTGCATTTTACAGACAGTAGAGTGTTTTAGGAGTGAAGAGGCTCTGTTTGGCCCTGAAGGAGCTCCAGAGAGAGAGATGGAGCCTCAGGAACATGGAATTGCTTTGAGCTCCTGGTTTTGTGAAGGAACAGTTCTAGCAATTAGCACTTTTGAGATTTCAAGCACACAGGCATGTGTACTTCTTCCAGACATATTCTCTGAATGACATTCAAAGGGATAACATTCAGAGCAGCACAGCTCCAATTTTGCTCTTTAGGATGTATGATCAAATCCCACTAATACCAATGTTATACGTATGGCTGAAGAGATGAGGGTGGTAGTGGAGGCATTGGCTCTTTAGGTCTTAATGTTCCTTTCCCTTTTCTAAAAGCTAGCATCAACCAATAACAGAACTAGCTAATTGAACGTCCAGAGTAATTCCCAATGTATGAGCTCTCTTTGACAAAACTATTATTTATCCATCCAGGGTTCTTATCATCTTCATCATTCTTGCAGTCCTGCATAAGTTATATGTGTACTTATATATATTGGCTAAGTACAGACATTCAAAAAGCCCCTGATGGAAGTGCTCTATCATGTTTTACTTAAAGTGCTATAAATTAGAGTGCAAGTGAGCTGAACAGATCTTCACTGTTCAGTGGGGAGGGAGCTCAAAGCCTGCCTGCAATGGTCAGTGGGGGTGCTCCTGCATGCCTCCCAGAAGACTGCCAGAGTGGCCTCTCTCCCTAGCCTGGGCCCCCACCCCCAGCTGGTGACTGCTGGCAGCAGCTGAGGGGGGACCCATTTCCCTGGAGTGCACTCAGCTGGGCAGCAGTGCACCATGGGGCCACAGCTGCTGCAGGAAGAGAGAGACCCTGGACCGCTTCCCATGCAGCTCCCCTGGATAGACAGGCGCACACACCATGGGTCCAGGGCTGCTGCGGGGAGGGAGACCTCAGACCTTCTCCCCCGTGGCCTCCTCCAGCTGGCTGCAGCTCACAGCTAGCTGGAGGGAGGAGGCAGGGCCAGCCTGGTGCCCAGGCAAAGCAAACAAGCTCTGCCCGTGGCTAGAGTGCAGCCCTGTGCAACACCATCTGGGATGGCAGCGATCATGCTTTAAGTTAATTCTTGATGGGATCTAGCATATACATTTGATAAACCACTCTGACAGAAAGCACTTTAATCTAATACCTCATCCATCTGTGGGGAGGGGAATCTAGCTGCAGGCCAAGAGCCTGCAACCAGGTTCCCACAGCAATGGCCAGGCACTCTGCCAGTGCACGCTGTTTTCAGAATAGGAGGGGGGAAAGCAGAAGAGAAAGCTTATTCTTGGGGCTTCCCAGCTGGTGTGAAATGGTGGGGTGGGTGAATTGGAGCCCCCCTCCACCTCAGAGGAGGTCCAAAACACCCACCCCATCATTTGAGGGGGCTGAATCCCCTCCCTCCCAACTGAACTCCCTTTGCTCCCTTCCCCCCTCCCATCCTGAAAACAGTGACAGTCTGGGAAGTCCACGGACACAAGTTACAAAAGATACAGACATTTCAAAATGTAGCATCTGATACCTCACGCAATGAGGAGTCAAATTTTCGTCTGATCAGCCATTTTTGAAGCCATCTGCCATGTTTAAAGCACTCTAAGAGCCATGCATGTCTGTTTAGTTACGGCTTTAGAGCACTTTCTGCCTGCTTAAAGCATGATAGATGTAACATCTGTACCTCATGGTTATTTTCAATGCAGCTAGCCGCCCAAGGAAATGTGGTGCAGTGCTTCTAATACAAGATTTACTTAGTTTTCTTTTTAGAAAAAGAGACAATCTTCAGAGAAACAAGACACTGAATTAAGTTGGTTCACTAAAATGAGAGTAGGTTGAAGGAGATGGACACATCATTTTCTGATTTTAAAATTTCCTGTTTTATATGAAGGTAATATTAATGCTCTAAACTAAAGTTAGGCTAAGAGCACTTTCCCTGCATTAATACAAACACCAAACTGGAAATGGTATTTGAAAGTACTATATGAAGCCTCTCTCATCAATTTTGTAGTCTTTCCACGTATGGCAGTCCCACTGAAATGAAGGTATAGTAGCTGCATGCATGGGAACTTTAAGCTGAATTCCTTTGTGGATTTGAACAGGATTTTAAGGAAGAATTGGATCACATTCTGTATGACTGATAAAAGTCATGCCATTAAATTGCACCAAGATCTGGACTTCAGGGAAGTACTCACATAACTAAGGATTTAGAGTTAAACCATAGCACACACAAAAAGCACATTAAAAAGATGTCATGTTACATTTATGGAGCAATTTAGAGATAAGAAACCCTAAACAGTCTCCCATTCTTCGTACTTTATTAAGCAAATAAAGTATGCTGTAAGTGAGATGTGATGCAGTTCAAATTCGGCATGAAGAAGAAATGGAGAAATGTCCTTAATTGAAGTTTATAGCTCGCTCTCTCTCATTCAAATGATTTTTCTTTAAAAAGCAGTTAAAAGTATGTTAGAAGATAAATAATGATGTGATCTAAAAAATGCTGCATCAAGGGAATTTCTTAGTGTTGGAAGATGGCCTCAAATATAAGTCATAAAGAGAAAGTGTATTATATCCTGGTTCTTTGTTAGCATTTTCCATGCTAAACTGTGATTAGCTGACTACCATCCAGCAGCGAAACAGAAAAATAGTATGGCATACACTCTATCTTCATTACTTAGAATAGACTTGCTAGTTATTAGAAAAAAAACCAAGAAAAATGTGTTGGTATAATTGCACTGTGCCTTTTGGCCAATGCTTCAACTGGATCCACTTAGGCAGATCCCTGTGCTTGCAAAGAACCCCGTTACAGTCAGTATGATCAGACTATAAGCATTCAAAGGTGGAAAAATTTAATTTTCCAATTCTGCCCAGTTATTTTGTTTTTCTAGGCGAATTCAATAATTTAGTGCTTAAAGTATGAGCCAGTATTCTGATTTTGAGACAGTTTACAAAAGAGAAACTGGGCAAACAGTGAACTCTTACCCTAACTTGTCCTATTTTAGACTTGGAGCTGGATGTGCTTGTTAAGTTGACTCTCTAGTAAGGCATCCCCATAATCCCTTAATAACCAGCTGGGCTGTTGAATCTGCATACAAAACTTTCCTATTAAGGTGCATTTAGACATGTGTTTGTCATTTGGACATCTGTCTACTGAGAATAAGATTGAGGCAGACCCATTTCAGGTGGGATGCCTAATGGCCCGCAGATGGTAGGAATATTTGTTCCCTAAAAGTTTTTTTCTTAAAGTCAGCAACAAGACAGTTAAAGTCCCTGTGCCCAAGTTGCCAATCTTCAAGACATGCAAATCTCAATTTTAATGCATTTTTAATTGTAAAGAGGCTTCTCTGTGTTTGTGTGCATGTGTTTGACCCACAAACCATAAAGTTTTTACACGCGATCAAGTACATTAACTTTAATGGCATCCTTTCCAAATTACCCCATTGTAAATATCAGAATCAGGCCTTCCGTTTAAAACTTTGCTTTGTAATTAGGTAGTCACATGAATGTAGCCAAAAACAAGATCATAATACTTCATGCTGAAACATATAATTGAGACTCATACTGTTATGTATTCAAAGTATCCTTTTGGGGGGGGTTTGTACAAGTATTTTTAGATTTTTTAGTATGCAAATATACAGATGCGCTTACATTGTTGCACTCTGCTGAATGAGTTATGTCAGAGTTAACAAGTGTTGCATCTTTGTTAATTACAATATTTAGAAGAAAATTGTAAAGCATGCTGTCACACAGTTAATAGATGGGTAGAGAGCTCGTATTTGCACTAGAAGGATTGACTGTACTGACAAGACCAGTACTGCATGCATAAAGGGAATCGAGTTGCAAACCCTGGCCTTTCATGATAGTTTAGGACACTGGTGCATTAGCAACAGTAGAGAGAGAAGGAGACTCAC
>NW_017729029.1:35465256-35471799 GCF_001723915.1 Gavialis gangeticus | reverse complement strand
GAGTTGCAAACCCTGGCCTTTCATGATAGTTTAGGACACTGGTGCATTAGCAACAGTAGAGAGAGAAGGAGACTCAAATCTCTATTCAGGAGACCTGTTCCTCTTCTGACACCTGTTCTCCATCCTTTCCCACAATAGCACGAGAATGTAGCTGGGCACCCAGGACATGGGCAGTTGCCTTGTTCAACCTACTGTAGTTATGCCACTACTTTTCCCCTGGGCTCCAAAGCCAAGGCAACATTTATTGCTCCTTTCATCTTGGCTGCAGAGTTCCTCAAACGCTCAACCCAGATGTCTTCAGCTTTACCGGCCTGGTGATCCAAACACCGCTGGCAAGGGACTCCGTTGTGCTCCGTCGGTATAGCTAAATGCTTTTAGAAGCTAGGGAGAGTTGGGGAGTGCAAAGAAGGCAGGGTTATTCTTACAGATCTACCTGCTAAGTTGAGTTAGTCTATGAGAGTTTTACATTGTTGGGGCTTCCATGCCTGTTTTCGTCTCGGTCTTCTCGGCTTCTTGTGGGATAAGATCAAGTTTACCACCATGAAAAATAAGGACATTTTTTGTGCTGAAGTCAAGTCTCATTTTACTGGTATGCATTCTGGGTAGTAACACTGGCTTAAAATGCCCATACCGCGAGATTTAAATGTTTAAACTAGTAACATGAAGAAATTCCATTCTTTTCAGCGGGATTACTTCTGATCCCTACAGTTGAAAGTTATTAGATCACCATATGCCCCTACACGCACCTGAACGCACTAATGAGCCTCAAGAGCCGTGCTTCTGAAATAAGGCGTTGGAGGAACACCGTTCATTTTGGAGAAACACAATTCAGTTTGCTCTTTGGTTTCCAAAGCTCTCTGCAGCATCACTCCCTGCCGTGCCTCTAACACTCCCGTTACCCTTCTTGAATACTGACTTCTCCGCATCTCCACACAAGTTCTCATCCAGCTAATGGAACAAGAGTCCTCTCTGCATCTTCCTCCATCTGGAAGCAGCCTTCCTCTTCCTTTTCACCTCATTGACTCTCCAGCCCACTTCTAAACCTTCAATCCTTTCTCCCTTGCCTACAGCTCTTAATTTCTTTCTCCTTCCATTATTCATTATTTAACTATGTCAATGTATTATTTACAGCAGCTCCATCGAGTGATTTGGGCTGCAGCTGTGCAAAAATGAAGACCTGTTTTCTGCTGTTCTCAGGTGAAACTCTTTGAAGCCAGCTGAAGTTTTGCCTGAGTGAGGACTTCAGATCTGAGCCCTAGAAGTCTATTGATTTTATTGCATCTCCACAGAGTATACTTATTTTGCATTATATTCAAGCTCCCCTTTCATAAGCACATGACCATTTGTAAAAATCAACCGCTGAAGAGATGTCTGCCAAGGGTATTAACTAATTTTAGTAAATTACTTTCCTTATTGACTATTATATCATATTGAGGTTTCTTTAACATGGATTTTTGAATCCAGCTCCTTCATTTTTAATTGAAATGAGATATTTGGACATAATATCATTTCTGGGAAATATGTCTCTATATTAAACTTTAATAGCTTTAGGCTGAAAAAGAGTGGATTGTGTTGACTTGTGCTCCAATGAGCAGTTCATCAGGAATGCAGTCTTCAGCAAATGAATCCCACTAGGCTTCCTTAGATCAGGTTGTAAACTCAATGCTGTTCTCCTTAGGCATGGGATAAAATGCAAACGTGAAAGCTATCGATATGTTTATTTAACAGAGTTGTTTTATTTTAGACACAGAGGAAGAGAGACAGCTTTTGCATGAGGATGTATGTGCCCCTCACTCCTTAAGGATTTAAAAGGTTATATAGCCTCATGGGTTTGGAAAGCTATATATCTTTTTAAATAGTTGTTGTTTTCTCCTCTAGTATCTCAGCTACATAGACACTGCCTTTGCAACATAATCATCTACAATTTTAGAGCATGGTCCTTTTAAAAAAATACTAAAAGATGAAGAAGCAGCTGAGGTTAATCTGTTGAAGGAGTTCAACACCAGGTTAATTTGAGGGGTCTGAGGGGCACCTGTACTGATAACTTTGGGATAAGCGAGGTATTAAGCCAGAGCTGCTCAAACCTTGCTCTAGGTTATGCTAAAATCCTTTATTCAGGCTGCAAGTAGCTCACACAGATTATAGGCACAGGAGGCATTAACTATTATTATGGGATGACCAACAATAGTGTGCTAACTTTCTGATTACTTGGGACATAGCCAAGTAGCCCTTGACAGGTTCTCATTTTACTGCCAATTATCCTGCATGCAGTGGGCACATCTATGCATGCATATTAATATGATGCAATAAATTCTGGTGCATATTGTACTGGAGTTTATTGCAACCAGGTGCTGCATTTACACATTCACCAAGGACCATAGCACACTGAGCCAGGATGGAGCTGACTTAGCTGGTAGGGGACCTGGGGTGGGGGATCAGCCTGCCAGCCTGGGAGTGCTCTGACCTGGCTCAGTGTGCTGTGGAGCGGCTGGCTGGGACAGGAGGGTGCTTCAGTGCAGGGATTAGCCGACAGGCAGCCTGTGTCCCACCTAGTTGGGGCAGCATGTACATGTGTGTTTCTGCGAAGAAAAAACTCCACAGCAGGACAGTATGTATATTTACAAGTCCTACCCTGCTGCAGAGGTTATTAATTTACTGTAGCCTGACAGTTCTGCACATGTAGATGCTGAGACGTTTGACCACAGAGCTAACTCCACAGTCAACGGCTTGTGTAGATGTGTCCGGTAAATACCAAGATGTGTTGGTTATAAAAAGAGGCATTAGGATGGGAGCCCACAGTAGTTTTTCTGGTTTTCTTCAGCCAGAAACTTGAAACAGATTCCTCCTTCCACCATACAATGCCTCAGTTGGCATTGTGCAAAAGCTAATGGTCAAATCTGTATTCAACCACTCTGTTTTCTTCTAACTGGGCTCCAGCATCAGACTGCAGAAAACAATAAGCAGGATCTCATAGATTGGGTGTACAGCTGCTAAGCACGTGCTCGAGGGAGGAAACAACACTCGAGAAAAATATAACCAATGTCCCTTTTAATTTGCCTTCCATGAGACCAAACTCTGCAGATCATCTTGGCTTCATTAAGTGATAAAACTAGCTGTTCTAATCACCATTTTTTTTTAGAGTATTAAATAATTCTTACTCTTCAGGCTGTTTAGCATGAGGCAGTCAAAACCAGCTCTAAATAAGTAATTTGCTTGATCCAAACAAGCAAGGGAGGAATTATGACTGAGCCACAATTCACTTTTTATTCTGCTCCTGGGGTAGTTCAGCTATGAGTAAACTGTAATGTTGACTGTCTGAGGATGTTACAACAAAATCATTATTTTTTCCCCCTGAATGAGGAAATGCACTGCTACAGAGCTTAATCAGAACAATCTGACAAAACCCCATAACAAGTAAGAACATCGTATTAGTCAGCATCAATTTGAAAGATAGCTTCTAGCATTTTTTTTTTCAGTCGATACCCTGCATGGGAGCTTTGCTGTAACTTAGCTTTCATTTTAAAACAGGCATGTGTACAAGCAATACGAAGTCAGGTGCTACTCGGTATCAAGAGCCACATGAAATCTAAGGGATACTGTACTTTGATTCTTGCCAAAATCCTTCTGAATAAATTAAGTCATTCATAATGACTGGCAGTCAAAGAGGTTGCTGCAGCCAGATAAATGCTTTTTACAGACACTAAAATAGGTTTGCTATTAAGTTAATCATTTTTGTTCTCTGAAAATATGGCATTTAGAGGATGACAGTCACATTTTGGAAGCAGAAGAACTGAAGGGATAAATTGTAAAGCCTCTTCATATCTTTCATTCATCCTGTACTTTTGCTGTAAGTTATAATGATTATTACTATTAAATAAAAAAAAGGCATGTCTGTTGATTCAAGTTGGAAAAAGTCCACAGATATTTGTGATTGATTTGCATATATCAACTATGGGTCAATTAGAGAGTCCTTTTGGATATTCCTCAAGAACAGTAAAATATCTGGGGGAGACGGGACAACATCAGCTATTCTTTCCTACTCATATATAGAGTTACATCATCAGGTGTCATTTTAATCAAGTGCACACACTTGATATCAAGCACTAGCTACCCTAAAGCAGCACGACAATCAGTTAGACACCCTGGATTTATTACAGGAAGAGGCACACATCCAATCCCTCTGTTGCTATAGGACAGACTAGTCACTTAGTATGTGTGCTTTCAGTTCTCAGAAACCAAGAACATGGGAGATAGACAAAATAAAAATTTTAGGCATTTCCTTCTGAGAGTGTGTTGAAAATGTAGCTTGGGACACAAGATAGCTCATCCGCAGCAACAAGATTAAGAGAAAGTCTGGACTGGGGAAGAAGCTGGGATCAGACAACAGACAAAAAAAATTCTCTTTAACATTTTAAAATAAAGGGGAAAAAATGGAATTCCATGTTCATTCCTAGTAAATTTTGATTTGACCTCAGGATTTGACTTGTTAGGAAAGGGCAGGGAACAAGGTGCAGAGTTCAAAGCCTGCTTGTTAAAGACCCTAATACACACTACTCCATGGGTCACTCATCCTACACACTCAAGGCATGTGTACTGTAGAGGGTTGATAACAAGGCAATACATCATGGGTGGGCACAATGCAGCCCATGGGCCAGATGCAGCCCACCAGGCCATTCTATTTGGCCTACGGGGCCCCTAAAAATTTAGAAAATTAATATATATCTGCCCCTGGCTGCCTGTCATGCAGCCCTCGATAGTTTGCCAAAACTCAGTAAGCAGCCCTCTGCCTGAAATAATTGTCTGCCCCTGCAATACGTACTGTTTTGAGCACCTCTTCTATTGTATCTTCTACCTTCAACAGCAGCTAAGATGCCATATTACTAGCACATCTGAATCACTATTTGCTACTTTATTTAGATTAACTAACAGAAAACTGATGCAGATGATTTCTCCCACACAGTCTAATGGTAATTGCATCAGGCATCTGCTTACATCTCTATTCTGAAACATAAGCTGTCATCTAGCTGCAACTGAGAAAGAGGACCTACAAGTGTTATTCTCCACTCAGAACAAGTTGACCAGACCAGTTTCCTACCCTGGGGGTGCATCTACACAAGATGCTAACTGTGCAGTAGCCTAATACTGTGCAGTAGCATGTGGGGCAAAACCCATGCATGCTAATGCACAGTAATATTAGGCTACTATGCAGTTCGCACAATTAAAAAGCTATGCGCCAACGCTACTGTGCAGTAGCTCCAGTTACTGCACATTAATTTAGTACTTGGCTAAAGTTAGTGCACACTAACTACAGCACATTACTGTACATGTAGACCCACCCTGTGTCATCATTTTAGATCAAGCTGTGCAAAAAAAGTTAAACCATAGCTACACATAGGAATTGCACAGCTATGATATAGATACTTAAAACAGCTAGATCAATTTTCAATTCTTTTAGGCAACAAAAAATATTTCCTGGATCATATGGATACTATGTTTCAGAAAGTAGGGTCATCCTCCAAACATGCGTATAAATCTCAAACCTTGTCTAACAACATTTTACAGTAAATATTCTCCAGTAAACCTTGGTGCTAAAGAAAAAGTCAAAGAATCTAATTAGTAACTCACTTACGTGATTTTTTTCCCTACAAGTGGATGAGGCTTTTGACCCAGCCATGTTTAGAAGATCCTGTGAAGTTAAACAAGCAAATCATTTATCCGTAGTCAGGCACAAGTTATCAAATATGACATGAACTCTCTGCCTAAGGCTCTGAACTGGTTCTGCTACAAGGGCAGTGTATGGGACTGGTTTGTCTGCACTTTTCTTTTTGGCCACTTAGTTGGTAACTTGACTATAAAGAAAGAAAGGACTCAGATAAATTTTTTCTTTCCCTAAAAGCTCCTGAATTGTGATGTGGGCTCTCACCAAAGTAACACTGAAGGTCTGTCACTTTTCAGACATGTAAGGGTAAGATTTTCTTTTCCTGGTTTATCGAAAAAGTTGTTATACACACACACACACACACACACACACACACACCCCATGCAGGGCAAGCCCCAGTTCTGAGGTAATGTGATATCTCTTTGGTTTAAGTTCAAAGGACCTGATCCAAAGCAGAGGCAGTGACATCTCTGGACTCCATGGACATTTTGGGGAACACTGCATGTCACTTCCCAGTTCCAGTTACCTCTGTCCTTCCAGGGCCTTCAGGCTAATAATATTAAGCTCCTAAATGCCATCTGAGGCCCTGAGCTTCTTCAAATTTCTACTGGCTACTGAAGTGGCTGAACACGTCATAGAACAGGCTCTTTGATCACCACCACTGATTTTAAGTGTCCCAGCGGGAATACCCTTCTTCCACCAAGTCTGCTTCTTTTCAGAATAGTGGCATCGAATCTGGAAAAAACAGAAAAGATGCTTCTTTCCCCTCAAGATGAAGTTAATTTTATATGCCAAAAACACCACACTTAGGAGTACTTTTGGATTTGTTTTTCCTAGAAATCCTAATATAAAGAGTTCCAGTACCTTGCTTGCAAGCAAAGGGG
>NW_017729029.1:35448886-35460256 GCF_001723915.1 Gavialis gangeticus | reverse complement strand
CCATTCTGCCTGCCACAAGCCCAGCAGGGGAAAAGGGAACATAGCAAGAAGAAAATGGAGAAGGCAAAAATATCACGTGATGCCCCAAGCCAGGCGTGACACGCTCAGCTGCACCCCTGGGCCTGATCTGGACTTCAATGAGCCTCCCAGGACAGATCTGGATGCAGCAGCAGTGAGGTGAGTAGTAGCAGGGGGGTAGGGGAAATCAAACCCCATTTTACTAGCCTGTTCCTTTGTTTTTGTCTACTTAAATATGCTCATATATTCAAGAGACATATTAATCACAAATATGCACAGCATATGGTAGAAGTCAGATGAAATAAAACACTAGGGAAATAGAGAGTGAATGTGCCTAGTCCATTCCTAACACTCTCCAGTGTGAATAGGGAGGGAACTGCTATAGGCTGCAAAAGCATCTGCAGCTCTCAGTGCCAATTTGGGCTAAGCAGCTGAGCCCAGAGCCAGGAAAAGAAAATCAAGAAAAGAGTGTGCAAGGGCCAGGGCAATTATTCTGCCCAGTTCCAAAATTCACAAAAGCTTTTTCCTAGCTTTATGGTAGATGGAATAGACAAGAAAAATAGGTTTGTCCACGTTGCTGCTCAAAACATTTGCAGGATTTCCCAGTTCCAAGCAGTTAGCTAATGCCAGATGGTTAGTATCCATGCAAGTGGCAGCCCTGTTAGAGCTGCCACCAGATGCTAGTCTAGTTTGAGTACGTAGCATGAGACCAGTTGTGCCCACTGACCAGGGCTTACTTCCCAGGCCTCTGGAAAAATTAACATCCACTCCACTTCTCTTGGACATACTTTGCACATAGCTCAGGAAGCTCAAATAGCAGGCTTCATTCAGAGATTCTGGGCCTCTGCACCATGTCCTAGAAATGCAGAAAGCTGTGTGCAGTACATCAGTGCAGAAAGCAGATTGTGCATTCACCTGCTAGTTCTTAATCCAAGAATTGAGCCTTTAAGGACCAAAGGGTGATTCCTCCCTGTAGAATTGACGACTCAACTTTTCTTTGGATGGATCATGGAAGATCATTTACTTTTTTCTCCTTTCGGCACCAACACCTGGCAGCATTTAAGCACTTATTGCGCTTCAAGAAACTTGTGCGTGCCAAAAGACCTGACTCCAGAAAAAAAATAAGGGCATTCAGGAAATTGCTTAAGTGAGTGTTAAAGTTTGTATGTTGGGGAGTGTCTACAAATACAATTAATCTGAAACAATAAACTCCAGTGCTTACTGTGCTGGAGTGTATTGCTCCCAGGCATGCCACTTGAATGTGTACTTGGGACAGCAGCATGCTGTGCCAGAGTAGAGCAGCCCAAGCTATCAGGGGGCCTCAGGGTTCAGCCTGCCAGCTGGGGGCTACTCCAACCCACCTCAACGTGCTGTGGAGGGGCTGGCTGGGGCATGAGGGTGCTCCAGTACAGGGCTAGCCAGCAGGCTGGAGGGCGCTTTGGAAGGTGATGGATGAGGGCTTGGAGTTTGGGGGTGGTTCTTGGCTTGGGATGTCTCTGGGGCCTAGCTTGGGGGTGGGCAACTTTGCATGCTGGGCTAGCTAGGTGCTGTGGTTGTAGCCAATGCCAATGGATTCCCCATGCAGCCCAGCAGTTGACCAAGAGGGTGAGGGCACTGTGCTGTGCACAACGCATGACTGGTGTCAATCAGGGCCATGGCCATGAATTCAGTGGCCAGCCAGCTAAGCCTGTTCAAGGGTTAAGGATTTCATTCCAGGGCCATCTCCACCCCTGCCCACCATCCCCTGGCTACAGTCCCATGTGACCTAACCCCTGCAACACAGTAAGCCATGCCTGTGGACCCCATTCTGCTTTGCTCTGGACCCCAGCGTTGTTCCCCCACAATTCCCCCAGCCCTCCCCTCTCAGATTGGCCTATGCCAGTGGTCTCCAACCTTTTTAAGTAGGAGATCACCTTTGGCATTTAGAAGCAACTCAATATCTACCATGCTCCACTGCCACCCCCTCTCCCCCACCCAGAAGGTAAGTCTGTGGGAGAGGGAAGGGGGGCAGATAGAGGCAGAGGGAGAAAACATTATTTGGGGGGCACACCTCCCCAGCAGGTAAGTCCCACCCGGCCACAGCCCCACTCACCTTACCCCTGTTCTTGAATCAGAGGCATTGTCCCCCACCGCAAGGACCTCAATCTATCCCCCGCCCCTTCTCTCCCCCACAGACTGACCTGCTGGGCTGGGGAGCATGCATGCATGCACGCAAGCAACTCAGCCCCCCACCCCAGCCTCGGATCGACTCCAAGAGGCTCCAAGATCTACTGGTGGATTGACATCCACTGGTTGGTGACCATTGGTCTATGCCCTGTGAACTAACTGGCCAGTCGCCATGCTGCCTGGAATGGCAATGGGAAAATTACAATTAACTGAGGGTAATGGCAGTTCATTAAAATTGGCAAGGCTGTGTGCCAGCTCAGAGCACAGGGCTTGTTGGAGCCTGGACAGGTCTGGGGGCTTTCTGGGGCCAGCTGTGTCTCTCCTCTACTCTCGGGGCTCAGGGGGAGTGGGCTGGGCAGTGACCACCTACTAGTATGGGCTTAGCACTAGTGTGGAAAGGTGTCTATGCCCAGACAGGTTGCAGAGCATAGATCAGTCGAGGAGGACATCCAGGAGGAGCAAGGCTGAGGGCCAGATTAGGTCCCCATGAGCTGGGGCTTCCTTCCAGGGCAGGGGCAGTAGCTCCCCCCCAAAGTGCCTTCCCTCACTGCTCCCAGCTACCGCAGGAAGCATGACCAGCACCTTCCATACCCCAAACCCAAATTGCATGAAACCTTTAGTTTACTACTTCTTCATTTCTTTTACAATTCTTTTTTCTTACTAGTTTTTATTTTATCCTTCAGTGGCTGGCTGATTTCTTTTCACTGCCCTTCCTTTACTCCCATTTCCTTTCTACCTCCCATTTCATTACCCACCCTGTTAACTCTCCACCACCCAGTTTTATGTTCCTGTCCCCCCACCAAGCCAAAACACCCCTACCTAAAGTAGGGATAAAGCCTGTCCTGGCTCACCAGCCCTGTAGTGGCAACTCAGAGCTACAGCTCCTAGTCAGGCCCAATCTCACCAGCCCTCTAGTAGCAAGTCACAGCTGTGCAGAGTCAAGGACAGTCAGAGAAGGTTTTTAGCTTTAATGTAGGACTGCTCCAGACTTGAGCTAGCACTAACACCAATCAACATTTGTGTGGTTCAAAGTACCACATGCAACAAGGCCCTGAGAAAGGTCACAAACTACCCATCTTACTTATAACAAAACCTCTCCTCTTCTCCAGACCACCTTCATGCACACCAAGAATTGTCTAAATTCCTGATCCTCTTCCATGTGACATAAGCTTTTGGTGAAACCCACTAGATCTTGGGAGGGGCAACAGTGGGGAGCTGCATGCATGGTGGGGAGCAAGGAGAGACATAACTGAAAGGAGTTGCAAGAGACCCTATATTAGCCTGAAGTGGAGTGGGAATTCCTTGGTCTTTGATGCAATTGGATTCTGATAACTGAAGTTACCAATTCACATGTGTTTGTTCTTTTTTTCATATAGTACCAAGTAAAGCACCAAGGAGGGGAGAAGAAAAAAATACACACAGAATTTAAAGGATCTGATAAATTTTTCAGCTGAAATTCTCTGTACAGCAGCACAACATGCCCTTAGAGTCTCAGTGACTGAGCACCAAACAAATCATTGAGACAAGGGCTCTTTCAAAGTTCATAGCAAGGCAAGCTTTGGAAACTTTTAATAAACATGCCTCTACATGTAGATGAACTGTGCCCTGAATGTCATTGGGGTATTTCTGAATGAAATTAATTGCTAGGCAAGTGCAGTGGTAGTTATTTTCCCTCAGTCATTTTGTTTTTTGTTTTTTTTGAATAACAAAGTCCAAAAATAACTGACTGTAAATTTCATTTGGGAAATTAAGCCTTTTTAATATGACAGTACCACAAGAAACCTCTGACACCAACATCTCTTTTTGTTGGTGGTATCTTCCCATTAAAAGAATAATAAAGAAGCAAACTGACAAAAAGCCAATACATTTTCAAGCCTAACTCATGGTCTTGGGTGCCCAGATTAAGGACCTTAATATTAGTTTAATTTTGGAAATGGCAAGACACACCTCTAAAATTCATGCCCAATTTAAGGTGGCCTCAAGTTGGATTTCAAAGTCTTTTGAAAATTGTGGCCATTTTTTCTAAGTAAATCTAGAAAGGTTCTGCTCTTGTGATAAGGTCCTGTTACAGCTTTTCTTTTCAGAGTGTATTACAAGCAACTTATAAACCAACAGAGAGAGATTCATAACTGAAAGGATGACAGACCTTTAATTACACACAGCATGAAAAGCAGTGCTATAATAAAAATTAGCAGAAAAATTCTCATGTGATTTGATCTAGTCTATGCTTCAAACCATCCCCATTATAGATGAACACATTTGTTTGGTTATAGAAGTTCAAAGTAAACTCTCTTGAAATCTTCTGAAAGTGCAAATGGGTTGTAATGATGATAATGCACTGCACTTTGATGGCATCTTTCATCCAAGGATCACAACGTGTTTTATAAACCTGGAGTAGTTAAGCTTCATAATGACCCTGAGAGAAAGGTAAAGGATTTGGTAGGTATATTCTTTCACTCACCACTAAGTAGACCATCTGCGAGGGTGGAAAGTAGCAGCTGTTTTTTAAGCAAAGTACACAAGGTTAGCAGTTTAGAAAAGGAAATGAAGAAAAAATATTTTAAGCAGAGGAAATGGCAAACAGGATTTAGAAGACAGATGGTGCTAGAGCTGGAACTGGCCAGAAAGAACACTTTTTGCCCTTGTAGAAATGGCAACTGATGCCTAAAAATGGTATTTAGACTTTTGCTTTTCGGAAATGGCTTCTAGGTAAAGTAGATATGCATTAGATTACAGGGGTGGGCAAAATGTGGCCCGGGGTCCCAGGCCATTCTATCCAGCCCGTGGGGCCCCTAAAAAATTTAGAAAATTAATATTCATCTGCCTGGGGCTGCTTGTCATGTGGCCCTCAATGGCTTGCCGAAACTCAGTAAGCTTCCCTCTGTCCAAAATAATTGTCTGCCCCTGCATTAGAACAGGCAACAACACGAGTTAATAGATTTCTAAAAGCCTGTTTTTACAAAGTTTCCTTCAAGGCTCACAGTGTCTGACACAGGCTGGGAAATGCAGACATGTACCACACCGTTCCATAACAGAGGTAAAGGGACTCTGCAGCATTGGCTCCACGTCACAATGCCCAAGTGCAGAGCCCTTGGGATTTCTGCTTTTGGTAGATGGACCAAATTAGGAGAAACCAGTAAAGAACCAGATTAAGATGTGTTAGTATGATGGGTTTGTGAAACAAAGGAATATGCTGACAAGACAGAATGTGGACAGGGAGAACAATCAGTGATGCCCAGAGATGAAGAGTCATCAAAGGAGGAAAAGAATACCAAAGGAGGGATTTCAGAGCAGCAAAGGGTCCCTGGGAGGGGAACCCAAGGCCACCATAGACAGAGGGCACATCACCAGTCTATCTCACCCACCCCATGGGTGAAGAGAGAACCCAATATTCTCTTGAGAGGTTCTGACATTCAAGGGAGAACATTAGAGTGAAGCTTGTGTACCGGCCAGACGTACGTTGACTCTGTGAACCCTGGGCCTGGAGATATAGAATTGTTTGCATTATTCCTATCTGCTATATCTGAGTATCAATAAAATTAGCCTATTATTGAATGGAGAGGTTGTAGTCGGTCTGAGGGTTTGGGTCTGCCCAGAACAAAGTATCTGGATCATAAATCCAGTTCCAGCAGCAACCAGAGTTTCAAAGACTGTACTTGATTAGATACTCAGTTGTGTTGTGTCCAAATCTACAAAAAGGATCTTTAAGAGAAGGCTGGACAGGCATCTGACTGGGGTCCCCAGCACTTTTTCCTGCCCAGGGCAGGGGGCTGGACTCGATCTGTTGAGGTCTGTTTGGACCCAAACATCTATTAATCTATAAAAGCAAATTACATTTAGGATGAAAAGAGAAACAAAATGACACTGGAATCATAATTCCTTTTCTTTCTCTTTCCACTGTGGATGTATGTTTAAGAAGAAGGTGGCTTAAATGCTGGTAGGTTTCTTGGCATAACTAGTCTTCTTGGGCATTTTTACATGTGCTCTGGGATGTGGTGCTGGGCGCTTTAGTTAGTGAGCCACGCTAATTAAAAGTGCCAGCTCATCCCCACACTGAAAAAATGGTATCAGGGTGCTTTGAACTAAAGCTCATTGAATGTGTTTTATTTCAAAGCGCCCCACCGCCGTTTTTTCAGAGTGGGGACACATGTGGATGCTGACACATGTGACATGGAAGGCTGCTGGAGAGCATCAATTTCCATGCTTCAGCAGATGCAATTAATCAAGTCTTCTCCAATACACTGGATTTCCAGTATGTTGGAGCAGGCTCCCAGTATTTCTATAGGAGCCCCTTGTTATCCTTCTTGGAAATGCCATGACCAAAAGAATACTTTCACAAAGGGTGGACCTGCCACCGGGTCATAAGGAGAGCTTTACCCAGCAGCTCTGATGTTTGGCTCTGGAGTTTTGACCTAGTTATCATGAGGAAAGTGCTCTACTGTACACTGTGACCTGGATATGAATTTCTCCAAGCCAATACTATTTAACTGGGGGATTTGGGTTTTGTGTCTCTATCTGCCTCCAGGAATCATATCATATAGCCACAGAGATGCTGGTGCAGAGACTTTTACAGCTGGAAAGCTCAGAGAAGGCAATGGCCTTGAGAATCCTATTCATGTGCTGCAGGAATAGCCATAGTTATCAGGTAATGAAGTATGTGCTTCTCTCCTAATAATTGCTATAAAGTGCTGCATATAGAGACATTTAGAAGAGATGATCACATAATTTTATGGCAGCTTTCTGTTGAGAGGGTCTTTTTATAAGCTTGTCAAGGTCACTGTTACCTAGTAACTGAAATCTCCATTCTTCAGTTGCAGTATTGAAATAAAACTACAGAATAAAAGCAGAGGGGACCCTGACATACCACCCTCCCACAGGCTGGAGGGAAAAAAAAGCCAGCAAATAATTTGGGATAAAGTTTGCAATCCTGCTCAGGAATTTAATCAAGTAATTTAGAACTGCTTTTTTACCAAAAAACATTTTGACACACGAGAGGAAGAAAATAATGCCTATGATTTCCAAAGTGAAACTTCAGATTTGCAAGAGAGCACAGAGCAGTTATTTGGCCCTTATTCTCCCCACTCTAGCTTTAACAATCTAAAGCACCTTTTAATTGTATTTTAATGAAGCCTTTTAATGGCAGAACAGAGGGTTTCAACACATGTCGAAGACACTCCTGGATACCCAAAAGGTTTTGTCAACCTCAATGTTTTAAGCTTAGAGGATTTATATTGCATCAGCATTCTTCAGGCAACACCTACCAAGTGCTCACTAAGACAGACATAATATTTTGAAGAAATATATGAATGTCTTAAAACTTTGTCTCTATTTCTTTCTTTAAGGGCCTTTTGCAACAGCAGATTCCCAAATGCATTTTTCTACTCAAGTCAGAGATGCATATGTCTTCTACATGAATCATCATTTCTATATTCCCATTTCCCCTTGCCCCCACCCCCACCTGCTCATATCCAAATAGTTCAGGAGTATCTAGAGTCTACTGAATATTGTCTAATGTTACACTTTGGATGTATTTATGTGTCTAACAGCCCCAATTCCTAGAGCCAAATGCAATTTTCTTTAAAGCAAGAATTCCAATAACTTTCACTCCAAAATTGTTTAGTCTCTCCTGAGTTCTGGGACAATGTTTTGGGGGTGGTAGAGGGATGGGGAGAAGGAGATGGGAGGCTGTCTGACTCATGATTTTAATTTTGAACACTTGGGCTTGTGCTACTGCCATTGTGACATATTAAATCCAAGTGAATATGGACCCCGGTATATTTATGGCAACAATCAGTAAACATTTATTGCTCATGTCATCTACTTCTTTTTAAAAGAAGGACTTTGCTTCATAGATCAAATCTAGGGCCCTTAAAGCTGCAACATAAAATTGAGAGATTTATTAGTCAGGGAATTATCAGTCGGTGTTAGGTAATTTGTAATAGTAATATGCAGTCCATGTAGGGCATGATGGAAACAGGTTCAGAGCACTAAAGGCGTTTTCGTCAAGTCACTCTCCAAAAGATCCTTAATATTAAACACATGGAAAAAAATAAACAGCTAGAGTGGGAGACAACCAAGTCATTTCTTCTTTTAGTCTGCATTCGTAACCATCTACTTATTTAACACCTGGAACTTTTACTGAGGCGAGTGCCTATAAAATAAAACCTAAAAGTATTATTACAAATTCATTATAATCACGAGAATCAATATCATGACATTTCGTGTCTTCTGAGACTTTTCCAGCCATTTTATTACCATTTTAATGCCATAATCTTTAACTGATTTAATATGAATGTAGAAGGACAATAATAATGCACAGAGTTATCAATACCTTATAATGCTTATCAGCTGATAGACAAGATTACATATTTACAAACTAACACAGGAGTTTAGTCCCTTTGATAAATCACTATGGACTAGACTGAATATGCCCCCTCCCCTAATACCTTTAGTTTGGATGGCCTTCTACTGCACAAAGAGTCTTCCTGAAAAATCATTGGGTCTGTATGTGGAGTAGGTACTCAATATTGGTCAAGATATCAGAAAATGCCCAACTGATATTTAAGAGAAATTCACCCACCCTTAAGTCAAAGTGAACAATACCTTAAATTTCCAATCCCAGTTGAAATCATTCACTGGAAATTATGCGGTTAGGTTACACAACCTCAGTCTGGCACATGAGTACCATAACCACTGAGCGACTCTAGAATTGAACCTAAGAGGTCAAAACCTTGCCCCGATTTGGCAGCAGAGCTGGCAGCTTCAGGAGATGCTAGGATTTCTGGAACAGGCAATTACGGAATAATAACCTGCCCACAGGGAAATTTCTTATTAGGAGAGAGAAAGCTAGGATTTAGGATGGGTGACATAAAGTAGCCTACAGCATGTGTTTGCACAGCGGCTGATTTGAGCAAGATGCGTCCTCGTGTGATCAAGCATCTAGGACAGTTCAGCCCCCAAGACACTGTTTATAAATATCTCCCCCCTCTTTAGACCCTGTCTGCTCTGGGTTTGGGGTTTTGGGGGTTTCTTTTTTGCTCCCAAACAACTTATTTTCTTTCTATGTTAAGGACCAGCTTGTTAAAAACAAATCAGTTCTGTGTGTATTTCAAAATGATCTTCAGGCCTTTCACAACATCAAGTACTGTCATGGTGCCTGAAGATATAATAGTATCTTCATAAAAATGCAAATTATTCCAATTATAATAGCAATCAGAGTCACAGAGAGTGAGGGACTCCTCAATTATGGCTCTTGTGCTGCACTCAACATTCCCACTGAGGCACAGCAGAGGAAAACACAACAATTTAAATAACTTAATACCAGTGTCCGTTCCCTTTACAATTCCTAATAGCATGAATATTATTTAAAGACTTTGAAGTGAATATCCTATAACAAATTTAGCTTCGCTTGTAACTGAAGCTGGGGGGCCTAATAGAGAGACTGCTGTTCACATTTCAGCCACATTTGCCAGGATAGACACAGATGTTAGAAATTACCACAAGTACCAGATGACAGCTATGTCCCCACCTCCATTCCTCATTCCAACACAGTAAAAGAGACTGCTGGCTATAGGACGGCTTAAGGAAAAGGGGTAATTACCCAAACAAATGGAGACAACCCCAAAACTGGAGACGCTATGTGAAAACTTGCGTCTAAAGAGACAACATTCCTGGCACCAACCTTTATGCAGCAGGTACACAAGTCTATTCCAATACAGGTTTCAGGAGATGCAGACCATTATAGAAAACTTCTAGTGCTTGTTTTGGCCCTATCCCAGTGACGGCTGCAACAGCAACAAGCAGAGACATGCTTTTTGCCAAAGTGCCCTTGTTCTGATTCTGCACCTCCAAAGACACCTGGAGTTGAAGTCAAGGC
The DNA here is from genome assembly GCF_001723915.1 of Gavialis gangeticus. Classification (NCBI taxonomy): domain Eukaryota; kingdom Metazoa; phylum Chordata; order Crocodylia; family Gavialidae; genus Gavialis; species Gavialis gangeticus. The sequence continues at coordinate 35,450,196 of NW_017729029.1, read as the reverse complement.
AATGCCAGGACTGACCTACACAATCAAAAGTTCAGCCCTAATTGCAAAGCATAGAATTTACTTTTCAAAAGCATTGAATGCCTCTGAGATATTTCTCTCTGGATTTCAAAGATAAGTCCTTCTATCCACAGGACCACCATGTTGGCTTGGCACTGTCATGAAATTAGTCATAGGTAATTGTGCGGCAGCTGCAGGAAACACAAGCTAACGTGTACAAGTCCCAACTTATGTATCTGAATCCAGAACAAAAATAGCTGATTATTAATGTTAGCAGCTAGAATCCTATCCTTCAAGGTCATTTTGTTTGCTTAGCACTGTGTTCCTAACGGGCACGGTTTTCTCCTGGATTATACTGGAATGACTCAATGCAGAATTTATGATTAAAGTCTTAGTGTGTATATATATAGGGAAGTTCCACAAAGCCACCGTTGCTATGGATGAATCAAGGCATTGCATCTGTTCTGGTATTTCGGTCCATCAGAAAAGCTTCCGCACTAATGGTCAAAAGGCACAAACTTGGTAATAAACTGAAATGCCTACCAAGAGTGCTGCGCAGACTCCCCTTTCCTACCCACTTCTCTTCCTTTGGCTGGGCTGAAGGTAATCTTTTACACCTAGCAAGCAATTTCTTCCAAGCATATTGACAACATCTATCAGCCTTCTTGGCGGCTGTGGCAGACAGTTCAAAATGTTCAATGTACCGGAGATCAGGGGGATCCAGTGGCTTCCCTAAGCAGTCCCATGGCAGAGTTACTCTGCTGTTTGCACCGCTTGATGGCTGTGCTACTAAACCTCTCTTTAAATGTTGCAAATATGAAGAAAAAAACCACAGTTCCCAGATAAATTACCCTTTTCCATCATTTTCCTTCATGGATCCAAAGTGTGGCATACAGTATTAGAGAAAGGAACCAAAAACATGCCTTTGGGAAGGGAGGGAGTGCAGAATGAAATCAGCTGCATAGCATTGCAACTAGAAATGCTACTGACTTTCAGTAAGGCTAATGTTTACTGGTGTTCATTTGCTGACAGTCAATAAGTGTAATGCTACTCAATTAGTTTCGGTAGAGGTCATTGACTTCCTATTCCATTTTTCTTAAATTTGGGCAGCTCTGTTCATCACCAGCCCCTTGCAGATATGTGACTGCCCCCCATCCCCTCCCCCTTTATATTGTAATAGGAAAAGCAGAAAAGCCTCTCAGCAATGATAAATCAAGCCACTGGAAGTACTAGAGTGGGGAGGCAAGTTAACATCCCGGTCTAGTTAGAAAGACAGGGCATGAAAAAAAAAAAAACTCTTGAAAAGGGAAAAT
>NW_017729029.1:35446466-35448875 GCF_001723915.1 Gavialis gangeticus | reverse complement strand
AGGGCATGAAAAAAAAAAAAACTCTTGAAAAGGGAAAATGAGAATGATTTTTTTTTTCTCTTTTCGGTAGGTATAATGGTGAAAAGGAAAGAAACAAAACAGAACAAGCCCACCATGCATAGAGCCCCTGGATCACTTATTTTACATCCTTTTTCTCTTTAATGGATTTCAGAGTCTTGGCAGAGGGTCTGGGTGCCTGGGTTATAACTCAGAATGTTTTATTGCTGCATCTTTCTCAGACTTATCTGTCCATTTGCTCTCAATGCACTCTCATTCTGCAGATCTCGATAATAAATAATTCCCTTGGTCTTCTTCCCAAGACTCCTTCAGCTCCAAGAACTTTAATCCTTTACTCTCAGATAGCTGTATATAAAACTTTTGAGAAAAATTTAGAAAAGTAAACTGCCTTTCCCTTTTATTTTAAAGAAACAGGTCTCTTCATAATTCCCAGCAACACTGGGACTCTTATACTGCTTCTGTCTAACCCCTTTTTGACCTCTCCTTTTACCCAGTGCATGCAAAATCAGCAATAGTGAATACTCAGGTACTGGAGAGATGTTGATAGCTATTAACCCATTTTTTTTCGCCAGTGGAAATATAAGCAGAATGCCTGTTTAGAAAGAATTGGGATAAGGAATGTTTGGAGGAGGAAGAATATAAAACAAATCGGCCATTGCAGCAAATGTTAACAGTCAACGGTTTCATGCGCAGATGTGGTTTATCTGAAATGGAAACATTTCCTGATGCATCAATTCTGCTTAAAATTTAGTACTATTGAGCTCATACATAATGATAGATATTCTACTTGCTATTTCAATCTACATTTAAAAGTACGCCGAGAATTTCTCAACAATTCTAAGTACATTGGGAGAACAGTTCTTTGCAGCAGCTTTGGGGTTATGTTCCCTTTCACAACAAGTGCTTCTCCCTACCGAGACCAGAATGTCTCATGGGAAAAAAGATCTGGTTCACAAGCAGTTCTAGACCTATATCGACCTAGAAAATAATATATGAACGGTATCTGGAAGAGGAAAAAGGATACACAAATATTTGTTTATGATAGGCTGCCCACCTAACCTCACAGAAGCGTTGTGAAGATGAATGCTCTTAATTTTGGTAAAGCACTCATGCTTCATTGATAAGAGTGAGAAAAAAAGCTGGCAGGAAAGGTAAATAAATAGTTTCCTTAGATTAGGATTTTAAAACTATGCCCTAAATAACGCATAGACATAAGTGAAACAGCTGCTCACTGAGCACTGTTCAGCCTGTGCACAGAATGAAGCTGGGGGGAGGGAGGGAGGGAAAGGGGGTGGGAAATGCAACATCCAAATCAAAATATGCTGTTTTGTCAAAGCCACAATATTTTGTAGAGATTTCTTACTCTTCAGCTTTGACAGTCGGGCTCCTAAGGTCCAGGCTGTACTAGACAGTCACTTTTGGCTGCAGGCAGCAGACCCAGATCAAAAGCCACAGGCTTTTAAACTAGAAAAAAGACAAGATGACAATCCTTTTGCAAAAACATTTGAAAGGTCTTTTGTTCCCATGCAACAAGAGTTATGAAATATCAAAAGTTACCACAAACCAGCAAGTTCCACTGCATTGTCTATGGTATATTGTGCAATGCTGTAATCCATTGGCAGACTCAGGAAAGAGAAGGAGGTCTGCGGGAAGGTTGAGCAGGCCCCTCTAATTCTTCCATTTCCTAATTGATTTTTGCAACCTTTGTTTTCTAATGTTGCATCTTTTATTTTTTGGAGTGTAAACAACTGGTGGTTTTACTGAGGAAAGCTGAATGGTATCACATGGAACTGTGATTATGAAGAATGTCAATACTTGAATTTTGATTATAAAGACATTTCATACTTGTTAATACATGCTACAAGTGCATATAAATTGTCCCTGTTCCTAGGGTGTCATCATTTGCCCATTTTATTTTTATTATATATAGTATATGTAAATATACTATATATAATAAAAATAAAATGGGCAAATAATGACACCCTAGGAGCAGGGACAATCGATATCCACTTGTAGCATGTATTGACAAGTATGACACACACACACACACACACACACACACAAATATAGTACATTATATTAGGTTACGTTAGTAAAATTTTGTTGCACTGTATAGAAATGCATCTCCTGCAGAATATTATGCCATTTTTCTATCCAGTTTATGCAATATTCACACCCAAGGTTTTTCTCATAAATCTGAACGGAGTTTCTGGAGAGGGGAGGAGTTCCTTTCTGCTATGGCCACATTAGCATTCTCTTTTGCTAATGTGGCCATAAGCCTGATCTTTGTTCACAAGCTTTTATATAGGTCTAAATCTGCTTTAGCAGTTTTGGAAAGAAGAAAGAGAAGCTCTGAACAAAGTCATATCAGAGAAAAACCTCTGCTTAGTG
>NW_017729029.1:35444117-35446455 GCF_001723915.1 Gavialis gangeticus | reverse complement strand
TCAGAGAAAAACCTCTGCTTAGTGGTGTTCCAAGAAAACATTTACTTCCATCAGTCTTTTCCCCCATATATAAATTTGCTCTTTAAGTCTACACTTGCAATGATATATACTGTCCATACAACTTGGGCTAGGTACAGACATTAGCCCTATTATGCTATAAGCATGCAGAAAGAACAGACATTCATGCTATAGCGGTAACAGAATAGACATTCATGGCTTATAGAGCACTTTAAAAATGGTGGATCACACTTTAAATTAATTCTCAATGGAGGTGCTATCAGACTAAAGTGTTTTAGGTTGGAGTGCTTTTTTGAACATCCATGCCACATCCCAGTGGGGATTAAGCTAGGTTGCATTCGCTGGCATCCCAGGGACCTCCTGCAGGGTGGCGTGCTTGCCTTGGGCAGAGCTTGCCTGCTCTACCCAAGCACCAGGCCAGCCCTACCCCCTTGGCTATCACTGACCCAAGTCAGTGACAGCCTCTGATCCCAGTCCCACATCCTCCCTCTGGCCAGCTGTGAGCTGCAGGCTGGCCAGGGGACAGAAGGGGGTAGGGATGGGAACGGGAGGGCGATTTTCTGTGCCTGCAGCTGACCCAGCCCCATGGTGGGCTGCAGCTCAGCCGCGGGGGTCCTCCTTTCCCCAGCTGTAGCCAGGAGCTACAGTGCGGTGCCACTTTGTGCCATGCTGAAAACTCTGGTGGGAGGGGACGGGGTGGAAAAGGAGCTTCCCACCTTGAGTCTCGGTTAGTCAAAGGGCCACATATGGGTGAAATAAGTTAGAGAAGGCAGCCATTTTTTCTGAAAGTTGTGTACAGTTCAGTACTTAAAATTGATCTGTCAGTCTAAGGTCAATGTAAGTTTAACATGTTTACATATCCTTCGTACTTAAAAAAATAAAAATAAAAACAGTTAAAAGCCCTCAAGTCTGCTAGTTCTCAATGTTTTTTTCCATATCCCACTAGATCGTAGAAAGTGAAGCAAAAAATGAATCCCTAGTAGGACATATATAACTTAGCATACACACACAAACACACACACACATATGCAGAAAAATGTGAAAGACAATAGTTTTTGCCTACTAAGCAGCACTGAATATTCAGTGCTGGCACCCTTGTGCAAACTGCAGTGTCTGCTCTCATTTGTCATCTCTCTCATTTCTAGTATAGAGATACAGAAGATGAAAATACAGCAGAGTGGTTTGCCATTCAATTCAATGTTAAGACTCATTAATTTCAACAGACTCTGAATCAGTGCCTTCTCCTTCGACTTTACCATTTCCAGCAGTTACACAAAACCCTCTCAGAAGATTTGAGCATGTGCATAACTGTTTGCTAAACTTTGCTGACATGACTAGTTTAATCAAATTCAGTAAAACAAACACTGTGATTAAAACTAGGTACATACATGTTTATAGAACTCAGTTTAATCATCTTTTACACATGTTTACTCTCAAAATCCTGCCTTCCCCACCTTTTAAATATCTGATTGTCCACCTCCTAGTCCTGTGAAAATTAATTATGAGAAGGTCTAACGGGTTATAGCAATAACTGATGGGTTATAGCAATAACTGATTGCAATGTCATTAAATGTTTGTTCTAAAGCATATTATAAGTTAAAGCAAAATAATTTTTACAGAGGACATGGTTTGGCACTACTCTTTCAATCTCTCCAATCTCAAAACCTTCCTAGTGCCATATGTTTTCTTAAGAAAGTCTGTTTAAAAAATGCATTCAATGAAAGTTTAGTAAAGTCAAAAGCAAGAATGTAGTAACACACGGAAGAAGTATGTCCTGGTCTGAGACAGTAAAGTTAAACAGTAAAATGTTTAAACAATTTTTCACAGGATATAAATGCCAAAAAGGATGAAAAATGGGTTAGAGTGATACAAGGAGAAAACTATGAGGAATGGAATGAAACAGAGGAATGGGAAAATATAGAATGAGCATGAGGAAAGAGACTGGAAATAAGATGCACCATCACATTAGGGTGTTACTTACACCACGCAAGTCAGCCAACTTAACAAATGCTGGGAAAGCAAATGTCAGGGAGAAGTAGATATAATTACTTTTTGGTCAGCTTGGAGTGGTTTAAAATGGTGTTGGGGTGTTAGGAGATAAAAGTAGAGAAGCTTCCACACTTTCCTCTTCCCAGTGAAGTTTTGGAATGCTAATCTTGTCTAAACATTGTGGACACGTGTGTGCGCATATACACACACGCGCGTGTGCGCGCTCTGGGCACATCTACACATGCACTTTACTCTACAGTAGACTAATTTGTTGCACAGTAAAGCATCACCATCTACATGTGTGTGGCAATTAGGCCAGTGTAGACTAATT
>NW_017729029.1:35437127-35444106 GCF_001723915.1 Gavialis gangeticus | reverse complement strand
TACATGTGTGTGGCAATTAGGCCAGTGTAGACTAATTTATTTCACTGTCATGTAGTCCTAACACAAGTACTATCTGAATGTGGCGTAAATTACTGTACTTATCACCATGTGTAGATGGCGGCATCTGGACGGGTTTACTCCAGCTAAAATTGCACTGGAGTTTATTCAGTCGCATTAACTGCAGGTGTAGACATGCCTACAGTGTATTTCATTGAAGTACACAGCCTCAGAACTGAAGAAAGACTATGAACTAACCTGAACCCAAAACAAACAGCTCTCATTAAACTGCAAAATCCACCTGCACAAAGCTTATTGTACCTCATTAAGTTTCCTTATCTTGTTCTTGAGTGGGCCTTATACCTCTAACAGTCTCAAAATTGACAGAACCCACTCAGTTTCAATTATTCAGAGTACAAAAAGGTTACACAAAGTAGACTGTGGGACAAAAAGATGCTGTGCACTTAGCTGGCATGCTGATAACATACATTTGTTAGGAGGGGAGCAATAGGTGACTAACTGAGACAGATACTCTGTTATGTAATTAAGCACACTGAGCATTTGTCAAATATGCACATACTGGAGCACACTGTATATATTACAGGAACAAAGAGCTCATTGGTTCCAAAGTTTTGCAATATCAGTCACTGCAGAGATACCCTCTCTTCTACAGCTTCTGTCATTCTGTTAATTTAAATAAAAGCAGGAAGATAAAAAGACAGGACAAACTGGCAGGGGTGGGATAAGGCCATAGTTATATGACAGTTACACGATTCATAGACTTTAGCCATATACACGGTGCAACCCATCTGTCTGGCCATTAGGGGTGCAGACAGACGTTACATTTGTTATGATCAGCCCCCTGAAAGCACTTTACAGCCATGCCATGAAGTGTGCACAGCTGCAGAACACTTTTAAAGTGGCTGATTGTGGGTCCAATTAGCCCTCATTATATGAGGGGTCAAAGGAAGGTGCTCTGCTTTTGAGTGCCTTAGGAAAGTTGTGTTCCCTTGAATTAATCTGGCACACAAACAGGGCTAGGCTGATGCAGACAGCATCAGAGCTGGGAGGGCAGTGCCCTACAAAATCGGCAGTGTACAGTAGGAATTAACAGTGTATGTGCACAATGTGCTCTGGATACCAAACTGCTTAACTGAAAAAAAACACACAACCCCCCCCACAAAAGCAAAGCCACCTGCTGACAGAGGTGACATCAGTTTAGGAGCTTTAAGTGCATACTGTCACCCAAATTTATGATTCTGGGTTTGGCCAAGACTTTCAAAGTTGTTTAAAACAATGTCTGCACTCATGGTAAATAGGAACGTGGTGTCTACATCTCCCAGATGGCTTAAGAAAACTTAGAGTTAGAATTTCAACTCATAGCAATATTTCTAACCTATAAAACCTTTTACTAACAGTGCTATAGGTTTAAAAGCATAATGTTCACTCCAATGTTATCACACTCCAGATCCTGCTAGCATTCATGGCAAAAAGACTCAGTCTTATTAAAAAGGTAAAAAAGAAAAAATAGCCCTAAGGAAACAGTTGCAGTCCTGAGCATTAGTTGCATTTTCTAACATTAAGTAACTTAGCAGATTTCCAGGCACATTGCAGTTCTGTGTCCGCAGGGTTATTATCCTGATATAATGGAACCGACTTGTCCCCTAAACCTTGGAAAGCCTGGAGGACAACAGGGTTATATTTCAATAAACAAACTTCACTTAGCCATAGGAAACAAGTATTTGAATATCAGGCTTTTGCACAGTGCCTCAAAAGCATCATGTAGACCAGCTCATCAGTTTGTATAACTAAAAAAAACAAAAGAAGAAAAAACTGGCTGAACTCTGTTCTGTTAAAACAGTGTATTAAAGATATTTAACTGCCTAAATCAGCCAAGCGTCAAGGCTACAGAGCAATGGGGTTTTTAAGATTTTGAAGGCCTATCATTCCTTTTTCTTGTGACAAGGTATTTAGCAGAAGTTGCAGATTCATTGGGATCTGACAGGGCCATGCCACAAGCGCTTCTGCTATGACCTCAAACTTGTGACCTCTGGGCTGTCAACCATGCACCTTGGTGTCCATGCCACCCCAGCCCCCATTTTGAAGGCAAAAATGCCAGAATTCAAGCAAACCTTTGCACTATGTTCCAGAGAGACCACTTTACCAGCAGAAAGGTTCAACTGTCAAATGGCTGTCCTATTTGACTATTTGGCTATCAGTATAATTCACTGTCACAGGAGTTGTAGTTTGTTATCAAAGTGGATTTTGAGAGTGCCAGAGCATTTTCTTTCATAGCAAATTGCAATTGTACAGTAACTTTTGCCTTTGGAGTATCGCACAGGTTGTAATCTTTTGTATTACCCCTCTTATTTTCAGAAGGGATACAAAGATACATGACCCGTCGAGGCAGGGAGAGGATAAAAGAGCCACATTATTTGAAGAGGTTGTATAAGTCAGGAGTTAAGGGAATTAAAAAAAAAGAAAGCCCATACATTCCAACCCCTCCAATGTTATGCTCAAAGTTTTGAACTAGAAAAAATTATGACATTCTTAAAACTCTGGGTATTTTTGCAGCGAGAATATGGTAATCTTCCTTGGATCTTTTGAACATATATTGACCAGTTAGTTCTCTTCTATTGGAAGACATTGCCAGTACCCTCATTTCCCTTGCTTTTAGTATGCTACAGTGCCCTTGGGTTTTTCTAGTAGTTTTGGTGTGTGAAGATTTGAAGTGGACACATTTTAGGAAACGTTTAGGCAAAATACCCCCCCAAAAATAAATTTAATCTGTAATCCAAAGGCAGCTACTGCAAACTGACTTAAGGTGTTACGCAGACACTAAAATGCTTTGTTATGATGATATGTAGAAAAGCCAAAGTGGACACAGCGATTATTCATCATATATTTTGGTCCATGTGAGGTATGCTTGGACGGGGTGACGAGGAAGAGAGTTCAGTTCAGGTTTGTCAGTTCTGAGCCCTTTAACTGACACTAAAGGGTTATAGCAACATGATGTTAATGCTTAATTTCTAACCCAGATTGTTTTAATGAGTTTTACCCACTAATCACTGACCATTCTGACTCTAAAACATACCTGTTTAAGCATAATATGGAATGAAACTGAGCTTTTTTTTTTTTGACAGGGAGTGGTGAAAAGTATTAAAAGGCAATTCAGTGTTGCAGAACAACAAAACCTAATAGATTATCTAGCATCAGTTCTTGCAAAGTAAACCAGTGAACTGATGGACTGTATGGATTTTTGGTCTGATTCATCACAATGATTCATAGTATTGGGGTTTTAATACGTCTGAGACAATGAACAGATTTTAGAAACACTCTAAAAGTAGCTCGTTGACATGCTACCTTTGTTCCTTACATTATTTTGTTAACACTCTGGAGAGGTTTCAGTGTGTGAAATTCAACAGGTACTAATAGGATTGATGTACTTCAGTTGAGAAGAAAGGTCACTTGCAAGCAAGGTCTCTGGACTTTAAAGTGTTTGATCCCAGGGCAAAATGCATCAAGGTTGGATATATTCTCTTCCAATTTTAGGGAAACTTCACATGGAATGATGCTTTCAAATATGGACATCACATTCTCAGGAAAGAACATATGAATGGGGGTCCAGGAACCTTCAATATTAGCTGATGGTACAACTTTGCTCCCAGACTGTGCTAAATGAAAGTCCAAAATGTCTTAATTGCAGAAAACAGTTTAGACTCATCATTGCTAGGACCTGCCCAAATCCAGGTTGCATTAGAGAGACACTGTCTTTTTGGAAGAGAAAATAGCTTCTTGTTCTGTGGGAGGCAGCCAGCAGTTCAAGCCCACGGTGGAAGACGTTATTAATACTCCTATCCTCTTCCAGTGCTTTGTCAACAGACTGTTCTGAACTGGAGTATCAATAGCTTCAGGCAAGCATAACATGTATGGACATACAAACATGTGACCTAATTACAGAAGGCATGCCTACCCATACCGCTGTGCTTGGGTGCAATCTCATAGCATTCAGTCATGACCAAAGTAAGACCAGTGTGTTCTGTGGCTAAATCCCATACAATGCATCTGACCCAACTATATAGGGGGCATCTCCACCCATGAAAAGAAATTAAGTGATGACATCTTCACAAAGAAAAGGGGGGACAAAATAGAAGCTATTTGATAAGCAAGATAAATTGTGACCTGATGCCATCTGGGTTCCCCTCTTACTGCCTTGGGCCATTGTTGAAAACCAAGGGTGGGTCATGGCTGCTCAACCCATTCTTCCCTTAGAGGAGCATGAGGCAATAGAGGACATGTTCACAGCCTTGGTGAATGCTGCTATTCTGAATTGCCCAAGCTCACAAAAAATTACACCTGCAGTGGTATCCATGCTGAACATCCTCAAGCAAATGTGTATGGAGGCAAGGTTATATTATTCATTCTTTCATCTAGATATCTAGAGAGAGAGAGAGAGAGAGAGAGAGAGATAACCAAGCATACGTCTAACAACTATTGAATACAATAAAAGACTTTAAAACATCTTTTGGTATGAATACCAGATAGGAGAGAATTTAGGCTAATGCATCAGCATAATCATATCATCAAAAGTAAGGTGACCTGTCCCCGGGTAATGATGGAAGCCCAGTTGCTCAGGACTTCTGAAAAAAAAGACATGGGTAAAGTTACTAGCAACTGTGCTGTAGGTAATAAAGATCCAGAGAGAGATGGATAAAGCATGTTATCTTTTTCCAATTGTCTACAACCAGAAGATACAGAAGTTAGTATTGGATTGACTTCAGCAGGACTGCAGTGAAGATATGGCCTGGGCATGTTGTTTTTAAAAACAGTGACAGAATGATCCATTGCCAGGTCTTCCTACATAGCTACTGTAACATGTTCTCCCTGGCCTGTATTTCTGGATGCTTACTTAAGTCAACTTTCCTATTTTTTACTCCCTTCTCTTACAACAATATCCCTGGCTTTGCCACCCAAAATCTTCCCTTCCCCCTGACTGCTCTAGTGCCTGCCTTTTAGATGCATCAGCCAAATCCAAGCTCTTTTCCATTTGGCCCCACAAGTCCACCTCTTGACACCTAACCTTTTGCAGCTACCCAACTCTTGGTATGCTCACAAACATTGCTGAAGAAGGAAAATGTCGACAGAGTGAACCAGTGTGGGATAGCATCCAAACTCCAGTAAGAGTATTTTGATAAATTGTAACAAGCTTGGATTCAGGTCCGTAAAGAACATAGCAGGGTTAAATCACTCTTCAGAAGAGTATTCAAAGAAGTGCCATGTACTTCAGGCTATTCAGCATAGATCTTGTTCTTTCAAAAGGGCCACTTTTAAACATGCCTGAAAAATTCAGTTAGAGACATGGATATTGGGGAAAGAACAAAAATACCAGACAACTTGGCATCTATTAATAATGCCATAGTACTATTTATACCTAACGGGAGTACAGCATTTCAATGGCAATTTGTACTTGAACATATTTCTGTTCATTTCTATAGTAGGCGTGTGCTTTACATCTTTGCATTCACACATGCAGTATTAAATTATCCTTCTCTTGTAAAAACATATTATCCTTTAGTGGATAAAACCAGAACAGTGTTTGACAAGAGCTGGGTATTAGTAGGAGTAGTGATGGTCGTGGTAGTATTAAGTGATAATTTTTGTAAATTTATACTCGGAGCGACTACACATTCATTAAAGTGCAGTAATTACTGCACATTTAATTTAGTACCTGCTTAATGAAGTAATCACTAAATGAGCAGTAACTACAGTTACTGTGCAGTAGCGCCAGTGTACATTTTTTTTTTTTTAGTGATGCTTACTGTGCAGTAGGCTAATACTACTGCGCAGTAGCGTATTAGCACAGTTTTTACCTGGCAGGCTACTGCACAGTGTTGTTAGGCTACCGTGCATTAAGCATCTCATGTAGACACACCCACAGATTTGTTACGGGCTAGCTTAGGGCAGTATGATATTACAGAACAACAACAAAAATGAAGTTGAACTGCCAAAACATTTCAACTCCAGTTTCATTTTTCATAGGAGCACCTAACTCCTTTGGGCGTAGTTGTTTGCACTCTGCTGGATCCACAAGTCTTTGGAAAACACCACAAATACAATCCCAATCCTGCATCTAATGTCACACGCCATGTCAAGACTTATTGGCTTCTGAGGAACAGCTCAGGATCTATGAAGTTAAGCAAACATGTATATCTTTGCAGGATTGGGCTTAAGACACTGCAAAAGGGACAAAATTGTCCAACAGACTGGGATAAATGCTTTTTGCTGAACTAACAGCCCAAACTTCTTAAGAAGTAATTCTCCATCTGGAGATGAAAACCCTGCCTATGTTATAGGCACCAGTGCAGCTGTGACCTCCATCCCCCTTTCATGCCACTGTATTGGGTAAAAGTTGTATTTCAGATTGTATGTCATACAGCATCCATTAAACAGCCACAACAGGGTTCTTGATTCTTCCTCAAGTGTTTTGACACTTTCAAAAAGTCCCTGAGACAAAGGTCTGTTACTATCAGGGGAATTGTTAAGGGATATTCTATAGGTCAACCTCTTGTGTCAAATGTTTTGTAACATCCCCAGTGAGAATAAAGGTAACACACAGGGATAATAGTCCTAAAGGTTTTGCAGACTCTTTTGTAAACTTCAGGGGGTTTATCTTCCATGAGCTACTGGAACATCTGAACTGATGAACCTGATTTACAGAACTTTTTTAGACACATCTTGGGAAGGAATTTTGCTCCAAATAGCCTATAAACAACCTGCAAAGATTAGTTGTGTTAACACAATTGACTTCACATCTCTGTCACATGAGTGAGTAGTTCTCAAACTTCCCAATCCACTCCAGTTGCTTTTCTGAACAAACCTGGATTTGTTTCTATAATTATCTGAAACACAATGAAGACTTACAATGGTATAACTTAGAGTTGCATGCAACTTATTTTACAAAGTGAAGCTTTATTTTGGGGGG
>NW_017729029.1:35421007-35436956 GCF_001723915.1 Gavialis gangeticus | reverse complement strand
GGGGGGGGGGGGGGTTGTTTCTGCTTAGGAGAATATGAAAATTTGTGACCCCCCCCCCCATGTACATCCACACAAGGGAAGGGAAGCCATCTCTATGCCGCTCATTTTTTCACTGGATTTCAGATTATGCACAATATGCTTCTATGCTTTTAGAAATAGGATGTATGATTAAAATATTGACCTTCAAGGTGCTTGCAGCTACCATTCCAATGGCAATTCAGGCCCAGTCGACCTTCCAAAATGTGTGCGTCATCTCTCCTGTGTTTTCTGACTGCTGTGGCATCCTGACTCTAGATTTCCAGTGCAGCGGCAACAGAGCTTTCAGCAGCAGGTACCATACTAAAGGCTACTGAACCTATGCCATGACTACAGCTGGTACTTGGCTGGCATTAAGTGACAGATGGTCAGGATCACACCCAGGTAATGAAGCAGTTTGCAAAAAAGAAAGACATATGTCAATTGACTGCGTCTTTGAACTTTGCTCAGTACAAAAGGCTGTAGGTTTCAGACCCCAGCCTAGAAACATGTTCCTAATCAAACCTTTACAAATGTAAATTGCAAAAAAGCTCAAAAGGCCCCCGCAGGCCAAAGTATTTAATTAAATTCCACCTCAAAGCAGAGCTGTCAGCCAAAACACACACACACAAAATGAGAGGGATGATGACTGGGTCAAGTTTTTTAGGAAGTCTTTAAAAAAATAAATGAAGATAAGAACCCTTGGGGTGAATTCTAGTCATGCAATAGCATGACTGGCAACCACGCTTGGCCACTTCATCTCCTCACTGACCACTTTCTCAGGGTTTTATCAGGTAGGTGTTCAAGAGTGTGGCCCACCACCCTGCCTGCTCCTGCTCATACACGTCAAACCCAGAAATACAGTGGTGAAGCTGATGTTGGGATACCCCTGCCACCACTCCCAACCACACTGGAGAGGATTCTTGAGAGTAGTGGTGGGGGACATGCATGATGCTACCCTCACCAACTGCTTTTTTGGATAATACAGGTGGGGGTGGTCCTGTTTTGAGCAGGGGGTTGGACTAAATGTGACCTCCTGAGGTCCCTTCCAACCCTCATTTTCTTTGATATTATGATTCTGAGAGTCCTTCCAACTTTGGTATGTCCTAGCAGAGGAGCAAATGAGCAGGGCATGGATCTGGGCATTCCTCCCTAAGACCACTGGGGATGTGACATAGGTGGCTATGCCATAAAGTCCTAGAGAACTTCAGATGGCTACTGCTTATTTAAAATGGAGCCTGAGAGCTCCCTGCATCCTCTACATAGAGAAATCTACACTGCCACATTGCAAATAAAGTAGGTAAATACTAGTGCTTAGTGAGAGAGTCAGAATAGGCAAGTGCCAGTCTTCCCTACGTGTGCAATCTGTACACCTGAAATTCCAGGTGGTGGCTACATCTTGCTGAGACAGTCTCACACTAGCATTCAGTGACCTTGCTTGTTTGCTGAGAGCAGGATAGAGTTCAACACAGGTGAATGGCCCAAGTTAGTGCCCGGGGTCCCAGGTAATGTTTGTGTGGCTACAAAGCTATTGGTACTCAAGATGCCTAGTTTCAAAACCTGCTCAGGTAGGTCTACATGAGCTGAAGACACCCCTTTGCCTAGCATAAATGTGCCCACAGCTTCATCATTTTAACATCTGATATTCTGGGCAAGGCTACTACTGGGCAATTGTATACAGGCAACTGCTTTCATTTGGCAAGGGAACTTGTGCCTAAGCACAAGTACTGAGAGGGTTTTAAGCAGGGATGGGTAACATGCGGCCCACAGGCTAAATGCAGCCTGCCAGGCTATTCTATCTGGCCCATGGGGCCCGTAAAATATTTAGAAAATTAATATTTATCTGCCCCTGACTGCCTGTCATGCAGCCCTTGATGGCTTGCAAAACTCAGTAAGCGGCCCTCCGCCTGAAATAATTGCCCGCCCCTGGTTTTAAGGTTCTTTGACCTTGTTTGGTTTGACTTACAGTAACTAGGGCACTTCTTCAATGGCTAGATTTTTTTTAAAAAATAGAGCTAAAAGTTGCCATGTAACTTCAGGATCTGGAGCATGGTCATGAGTTGGCAACACTTTTAAAAAGACATTGCTGCATCATACAAGGCATATACAGAATACAAGTAATACAAGTCAGTGCAAGTTTATCAACACTGATTTGGGATTATCTGTGCCACTCTTCCATGGCTTTATCATTCCTGAATAATGTGAACTTATTAAAGTCTTGACAGTAAAACAAAACACATTCTCCCTGTAGATTAAATGTACCAGAAGCAAATGTGTTAGGTGAAAATAAGTGTCCTAATGCCTAGTGTCTGCCGTAATAGCCCAAAACAGTCCATACCAGCTTGGATTCCTACATTAGAGAGCGCACAGTGGACACCCTCCACCCCAAAAACCACAAATCAGCCCAATTATGCATTACAAATGGGAAGTTAGACTAAGAAAATACAATACCCCGATCCTTCAAACTTACATGTTTAACAAGTCAATAGGACTACTGCGTACAACTGTAATCATCGGATGGTTAAGCTTCTGCCAGATACTTTACAATGTGAAAGTGAAATCTAGATCTCATGAAAAGAAAGCATTCCTTAAGACTGTCTCATCAAAAGATCTCGTCCATTTTCTTTTATCTTGTTTAAGTGTTCAGACTGAGCAAGTAATAAACACAGCAACAAAGAAAGGGTGAGAGATTACAAATAAATCACTATAGATCGGGGTGGGCAAAATGTGGCCCAGGGGCCAGATACAGCCAGCCAAGCCATTTTATCCGGCCCATGGGGCCCCTAAAAAAAAAAAAAATTCAGAAAATTAATATTTATCTGCCCCTGGCTGCCTATCATGCGGCCCTCGATGGCTTGCCATAACTCAGTAAGCAGCCCTCCACCCAAAATAATTGCCCGCCTCTGCTATAGGTACTTCAACCTTTTCCCTTCTCTAGGTAAAAGACAAAAAAGGGACAATCCCCTTTGATACATGTCACAGCTCTCTATAGTCTATTCATTGTCCTACAGCATTTTTCCCGCAAATGCTTTCTTAGCATTAAATGTCTGGTTTACCGTGTATATAACAATGATATATATTCACTTTGTCCCCACGCTCTCTAACTTGGCCTTTGGTGCTGAAAAGGACTGACCAGCTGCCTCAATATGGTGTTATTTTTCTGGCTTCCTGGGATGTCTGTCTATATTCTGCAGCTATTACTTGTGCTGTGCCTTAAATTTGCTGTTATAGTTCCTAGAGAAAGAGCAGTTTCACATGAGAAACTCAGTACCACAAATGGAGGCCCCTTCATAAAACTGCCAGCATCTCTGGTCCTTCTTCTACTCCAATTTTATTACCAATTGTCACTCGCATATTTGTTCCATAAACTCTTTGCCTGTAATTTCTCTCAAGTCTCTGCACCTTTTTCTACTATCACTTCCAGGAGATTGCCCTCAAACACTCCTGATCAGTCTCCCTGGGTGAGATGAGAAGCGTGTTCCCTAGGGGCACAATCTGACAAGGACTGCCACAGCAGTACCTTGCTTCTTTGCATAGGTGTTACACTCTTGCCCTGGGTAACCTCTAGGGAGACCATACACTGTCGAGTTTCAGGAGTGAGACTCCTTGTTCCTGTCTATTCAGACAAGGTGTCACAGCTGGTGCTTTAGCTCATGGTAGTAGAAGCTCATGCTTTTAGATGCTCGGGTCTATTCCAAGTTGAGTACATCTTCATGGAGGCTCCAGGCCTACAGGTCCTCAAACTCGCAGTGCTCCCAATGAAGGTTCCCTGTGAGTTTGTCTCCCACTTGCATCATACTCTTTGAACCCCTTTTGTAGGGTTAGCCCAGAACACATGCCACTTCCCAGAAAGGGCCCTACAGCAGAGGAATGCATGACCTTGCCTGCAGACCTGTACAAGGTACTACAACTTTTAAATCTGCGTTCTATAGTCAAACTCAAAGGATGTAGCAAGCTGTTGGTCTATGGCAGGGTGCTCAACCTCCAGCCTATGGGCCAAATGCGACTGGTGGACAAATTGGAGATCGCCCAGTGGAGGCCCCCAAAATGGTGGGGGGGGGGCTGGGGCACATGTCTTATGAGGGAAGACTGAGGACACTAGGCTTATTTAGTCTAGAGATAGGGAGACAGAGAGGACTTAATAGCAGCCTTCAACTACTTGAAGGGGTGTTCGAAAGAGGATGGAGCTGAGCTGTTCTCAGTGGTGGCAGATGACAGAACAAGGAGCAACGGTCTCAAGTTGCAGCAAGGGAAGCTGAGGTTGGATATTGGGAAAAATGTTATAACTAGGAGGGTAGTAAAAACCGGAACAAGTTGACCCCAAGAGGTGGTAGAAGCTCCAACCTTGGGAGTTTTTAGGACTGGCTAGACAAAGCCTTCTCTGGGATGATGTAGCTGGGGCCGGTCCTGCTTTGAGCAGGGGCTTGGACTACATGTGACCTCCTGAGGACCTTCCAACCTCAACTTTCTATAGGTATCCAGCTTGTGGGGCTTCCCACAGATCAGGAAATTTGAATGTAGGGGAGCAGTGGGAATACATGTGGTCCCCCCCCCCCCCCCACCAAATTCCCAAACCTGGAGTGCCATGGAGCAGGTTGGGGCTAGGTCACACTCCCTCCCCCCGCCCTCACAGCTGGATAAAGCCAGGCTATGTCCCTAGCCCCAGGGCCGGATGGTGTTGGGCCATGCCCGCTTTCCCCTGTGGCTGGATCAAGGCCCTTCCCAACCCCTGCCAGGCTGGGCCAATCCCCTTTCCCACCCATGGGGCTGGGTTGGAGCTGGGTCATGCCCCTTCCTCCCCACAAGACCAGGTTAGAGGCAGGATACCCCCTGCCCTCCTCTGTGCTGCTAGATGGGGCTCTGCTGCAACCACCTCCAGCCTGATCTGGACCACTACCCAGATCCGGCCCATGGACAGCATAAGAACTTCTCATCTGGCCTGCAGGCCAAAAAGGTTGAGCACCACTGGTTTAAGGTCAAGGAGACTTTTGTGGCAGTGACCTATCCATCCTCCATGCCAGATATATACTCATGCATGGAAAGTGCCCTCTGTATGAAGATCTAGGGATAAGAGCCAGTCCACAGATAGTACCAGAGTATGCAATCACTGTTTCCTTTTCAGGGTGACCGAGCTGCAGAACAATTGTATTTGTCAAAAAATTGTTATGCATGACACTTGGCAATCTTAGACATTGTACTTTTAGATTACTTCATGTAGCAATTTCACTGCAGTCATTGCTGAAAATTGACATGATCAAGATCAGGTTGGGGAATCGCCAAACACCAAGTTTGGAAGCATCGCTGTTTGTTTTTCTGCCCTTTGCTCTGTTAGAAAGGCTTCCCAACAGAAAGGCTTGCAAAGAAACACTGTCAGAATCACTGGAGCAGAGAATATCACAAGCAACTTTTGGTTAATAAGGAAAAGCTGAGAGACAACTTGCATCACGCAGTGAGAGAAAGTTGCCACAGCAACCAGACCACCTGGTTAAAAGAAATTAAGACATTTAGTAGAAAGAGCAAAATTGAGAAGAGGCAAGCTATATGTTCAGTTGATAGTTTTAATGGATGCAGGCTGCCTGTTGACATATTTTAATACATATGTATCATTCTCTCTATATTTATTTATAGGTAAATTCCTCTTTAGAAGCAATTCATTCCTTTATATCTATCTGAGAACAAAGTCTCAGCTCACACCCCTTTGAAAATGATATACACTAAAATAATACCGGCACCTGAAAACTCGCATGTCAGCATGAATAGCAATCGCAAAAGGTGCTCAAACACAGACCGTGTCAGAGAATGCACAGGTAAGATAATACACGTCAGCTGAACTGCAAACAGTGATGGATTTCAGAGTTTGCAAAAGCCTGGCTGCTTTCTGCAAACTGTCATGACAGCTATTTTTAGAATACAAAAGCAAAGTAGTTCAATTGAGGAAAAGGTAAACAGCTCAGAAAAGAAGAGCCAGATTAAATGTTTTGAAGAAAAAAAAAATCTTACTGTGTTCATGCTTCTGCAGTTATTTTACTGTAAAAGAAGGTCTCCAAGTGTGATCAAGATGGTAGGAAATCATCACAGTGCCTTCTGCCAGTAAGCAATAAGCCATCAAATTAAATATGAAGTTGAAATGAAAAGGTCAGGACTCCCAAGCACATTTCAGATGAAGAGAGAACATAAGCTGCCCAAGGACTGAAACCACTACAGTGTCACTAGACAAAGAGCAAGCCATTTAGAGAAAGAATTAATTTGAAGGTCTAATTCACATTACCACAGTGACAACCTGCAAAAGAGTAGAGTAACACTTCTTCATCTATTAGTTTCAGCCCCAGCTCATTTTGCCCAGTCTCACCTGGCAATTTTCATTTCATAGGACATTCTACTTGCCTCTCTCCTGCACGTTTTGGCCTTGAAGCATAAAGGAGGGAAAGTCAAAATGTCCATGGTATTGCTAGCAAGAAGGCTAAAGACCTTTAAAAAAAAAAAAAGAGACATATGGAGAAGAATCATAAGATGGATCCCCTTTGCCCCATTCCCTTATTCTCTACCATAAAACAAGACTGGCTTTATTATATTTGTAACATATATTCTGCTGCACCTCAGAAGATAGGTAGGATTTGTTTCTGTATGTACTGAAGGACTCTTTTGAGGATGTTATGAAAGATTTAATAAAGAGTTGACCCAAATCCTCTAGAATTTGAGCCAGACCCCATTATTAGCCTTCTTCAAAAGGTTTAATATTGTTAACTTTGTGTTGGCCTCTCTGCTCCCTTATGCTTTGGAGGTGTGTGAACATCCTTCAAGCTGGGAAGCAGTGATGCTGAAATGCCAAGAGAGGGCTATGTTGATGGGTGCTTAGGCAGAGCTCTTACCTGGCAACACAACCTGTAATAGTTACATACATGGAAAAGCATATTGCTGTTGCTGACAAGGGCTATGGACGGCATTTACACATAAACTGGTACAAGTGATTGGAAGCCAGTTCACATCTGTAACACAACAGAAGTTCAGTGCACATAAACTACTTTCAACATGGCTGAAATCAGTTTAAGATAAACCTGGATGGATGCAATATCAGATGTAACTGATTTAGGTTAAACTGATTTATTGAACTTCTGTCCTAGATCCCCTCCAGATTCAAGTTAACTCACAATCCCCCAGCATCCCAGGATGCTTTGCACCTCCCCCACAACTCCTCCTCCCCCGGCAGGGTGGGCAGGTTATCATTGGCCCAAACTGTCTGTTCCAGTGGAGTAGGGAGGCATTCTCTAGCACCCCCTGGCTTATGGCCTGGGCCATTGCAGGCATGTGGCTGCATTCCAGAATCAAAAGTGAGTAACTGTTCGCTGACAGCTCTGGATTTAGGATACAGATATCTTGCTCTGGGGAAGACAGAGCAAAACTTTTCCATTCAATAATGGCAAATGTATTGATACATAGTGATAACAGAAAAGAAGCAATACAAACAATTAAGCAATTCTATATATCTACCAAATCCTAGGGCTGTCAGAGTCAAAGTACATCTGGCCAGGATGCAGTCTTCACTCTGAGGCTTTTTGTTAGGTGTCAGATGTTAGCAGTCTGGAGGTGGGATGCCAAGGCCCATACCCCAGCCTCCCCAGTGGGGTGTATGAGATGGGCTGGTCATATGCCCTCTATCAATGGTGGTCTCAGGGACCCTTCCTGGGGGACAATGACAGGGACCCCTCTCAGGGAGAAGGAGGGATGGGACAAAGGGAGGGTTGGAAAAGAAGAAGGGGGGACCCTTTGTTACTCTCAAGTCTATGCTTTTGTATTCTCCTTCCCTCTTGATGACTCTTCATCCATGGCTGGTTGGTCCCTCTGCATGGTCACAAGTCCACATAGTCTTCCAGGCCTTCTCCTAATTTGGTCTGTTACTCCAAAACTGGGACACAGCCTCCCTCCCTTGGCTCTGGGACTTTGTAGCTGGTGTCATTTATCTTGTGTTATGGGCAGTATGGTATATACTCCCTTGGTT
This sequence comes from Gavialis gangeticus, assembly GCF_001723915.1. Taxonomy (NCBI): domain Eukaryota; kingdom Metazoa; phylum Chordata; order Crocodylia; family Gavialidae; genus Gavialis; species Gavialis gangeticus. The sequence goes on along the minus strand of NW_017729029.1, from coordinate 35,428,945 downwards.
CCCAGACTGTGTGTCCTTGTTGTGTTAGACAACCTGTCTGCCTCGAAGGCTCTGATCTCATGTTATAGCATGCCCCCTCAATTCTTAGGCTATATGTATATCTATTGGCCTTGTCGTGTGAGACAGCTTGTTTGCTTTCAGAGCTATGAGAAACTTTCTGCGTGAGCCCCAAGCTTCTTAGAAATCAATTAACCCCTGCTGCCCATCTTGACCCCTTTTCATTCATTTTTTATACCTGTAAGTCGATTACCAAAAAAAACCCACCCTTTAAATACCATTTCTAAGCCAGCATTCACTTGCTTATTGGTTCAATTTATGCAGCTTAAGCTTAACCCGCAAAGATTGAATCGATTCAGCCTCGGGCTTTTTGACTGTCTGTACTTAGCCAAGGTGACATTTCTGGGGCTCTGCTGAAGAAAACCTTCCCTCAACACCATATGTGAGTTAATAATAATTTCAGTCCATCTGACTTCCATTAGCCATTTAACTTCGCTCTGTACCTTTTCTTTGAAGTGTGCAGGCATGAGCCACAGAACATTTATAAAGCGCATGTCTTTATGGGTACTAATTGGATAGCAATATTACAAGTGGGAAAAGATATATAAGAGAGGGATAAAAGGAATATAATGATCATTCCTGTTTTGTTGTGTTTTTTGTGGGAGAGGGGCAGGGGCAATGGGGGTTGGTTATCTTCTCTGTGCTCCAGGAAATGGTGTTTGAGGCATATGCCTGCAATAGCTCTAAAGTAATACTAATTCATATTCTACTTCTCCACTTTAGACATCCCTGTCTACTATTACAACAATTCAGACCAATGAGACAACCATGATCTGCTGGATTTGAGTAGTCATGTTCAAGTGCAGTCCACTATAAAGAAGATTCAGCGAGATGCTGATAAAGAGGAAGGTGGCTTATAATGATTTTCTCTTTGTTTCAACAGGGATCTTGCTTTAATCAGCATGGCTGAATGCAGGGAATCGTACAATATAGTAAGCTCAAATTCTAATAGCTTTCTAATGGGACGTTCAAGAGTAGGGTTGTTGCATACTGCAATAGCATTTCAGAGCTACTTCGGTTTATTGGAAGACCGAGACAGATTCAATCCTTCTTAAAGGACCATGGATAAACGCTTTTTCTTGTGTGTAGCTGGGCATCTTTCCAAGCCCATCTGGCCAACTATGGGATTAACTCATTAAGCTAAGTTTGCTTCCATCCAAACCTTCGTGTCCAAGCAAAATTCTAAAGAGGTGCTGGCAACACATGAGTTAAGTCTGATCATGCGCAGATAACACTGGCTCATGGAAAATTCCACCGTGTGCCCAGCATGTGCCCCCTGGGTGACCTGAAACCCTGTCAATCACCGGTGACCTACTTTTCAGCCCTGCGCATGCCCAGTTACAACACAGAGCTCTAACTCACACACGATCAGCTAAAAAGAGCATGACATAATCGTACTAGAAAATTCTAACAACCAAGCGGCCTGATTGGCTAACGGGCTGCTATATTAGTGAGTGAACCTCCACTTGTGTGGACGTCGTTGGTGAGAGAGTGGCGAGAGACCATGCACTATCTGTAGCAGAGGCTGCTGTCAGCAGGGACTGCGAGGCAGAGAGCAATTTGGGAGTCACTCCCCCGGTTCTCTTCACCATCTCACACAGCAAATTCATACCTTCAATTTCCTTTCCTCTCATACTGATTATTCCGATTACCGAACTTGCTGGCTTTGACCTCGACCTCGATTACTTCTACGGCTCCGACACTGATTCCGACTTTTACTTACCTGGCATTTGACTGACCTCGGCTTCCATAATCGACCACGATCCGGCTCATCCCTATTTCACCTCTTGGCTCTCAACCTCGGCTTTTCCTTTGACAACCCGGTGTCCATTGGACTGGCGTCATGACCACTTCGCTCTTCTCAGCGAGTTACAGCTGTCGTTTGTTCGTTTAACCCTTTATGAGCTGTTGACCAGCCCTAAGACTAACCAACGGACAGCTGCACCTAGCTCCGGCTAGAAAGCAAGGGCTTGTGGGCCAACAGACCCCCTTTGTTTCGTTTGTTCTGTTCTGAAACTTTACTCTGTAACTGAAGCAAGCATCGCAACCTACGCCTTCAAAAGCGTAAGTCAAATAAACCCACTTTGTTTGAAACCGTTACGTTTCCATGCCTCAGAACTCCACGCCAAAAATCCCACCTGTTCCATGTCCAATTGCCACCGCCCGGCCGCCAAACCATGACACCGTGAGCTTGATTAACCAACTCTGGGACACTTCCCACGGTAAAGTAATACTAGAAGAGTCCCCTTCCTTGGACTACAACAAATAGGGTGTTAGAGAACCATGTACCTCTCCATGAGGTGGAACAAACTGCAATGTATAGCATACCTCTGAATTCTTAGAACTAAAACAGATGTCTTCACAAGGCAAAGAGGCCACACTGCCACTGACTCTTTGGTCTTTTGTGTAGCACCAGTAGTGGGTGACCAAACACTGGAACACTGTCACACCATCACTTCTCTAGGAGCCGAGTCGGACCAGATCCTTCCCTCCTGCCAGCATCTGGAAGAGGTCGTTGATAAGGGCTAAGTTAATTGCAGACGATCTTTTATCTGTTGCTTTGCTGGCACCACCTGTGGTGCAAACACTCCACACCTCCACTTTGGCACTTGCATATGCTGCTGCTGAGTACTGTACACCAGTATGAGCCCAGAACATGCACACTAAGTTAGTGGTTGCCAGCCTTAACAGCATCATGAGGACCATGACTGGATGCCTTATGCCAACTCCAGTTGATAGCTTACCAAACCTTTCAGGCATTTTCCCTCCCCTCAACATCTGGAGACAAGCTGCTACCCTGGCCCTAAGCCTCAAAGTCCAAGATCCAACCATCCTTTGCACTCCAACCTAGTAGCTGCGTTGCAGAAAACCAGCTACTACCTGAAGTCTTGGAACCTGTTCTCCACTCAAGCCAATAAGCTCATCAAATCTGCAAGTGGCATGTTGTCCACAGCATGGACCTCCCATCAGGGGAGCAGGCAATATGTTCCACAAAAACCGCAGCTAAAGAACACCAGCATCCTCTCCTCAGGCTGGCAGCTTCCCCACAGGGCCTGGTCTGCTCTTAACCATCTTAGAACAGGCATTGGACAGTTTAAGGCAAGCATGCAGTCTTGGGGCTTGTCCAGCAATGCTGACTGTAGCGGTGGTGCTCAAGCTCAGACAGCCAATAACATCATCTATGAATGCCCTTGCAGGCCCTACTTTGGGTGCCCAAAGTCTTATTGACATTGACCATTCTGTTTGTTGCTGGCTTTCTGGCCCTCGTGCCTCTGACAGACAAGTGTGGTGACACTCGCTTCATCGCCACCAGTACAGGAAGAAGAAGTAGCCAGGGGCAGTGAATGACTTCTCCAACACTTCATCCTGGGAATAGGATGTAGGGTGGAGATGAGGAGAGAAGTTTTTTGGCCAGGTTTATTTGGCCAGGAGGCTTTTGGGCCAGCTGTAGTAAGGGAGTGAACAACTGGCAATGGCTTTTCTCAATCCTCATGTAGCTCTGGAAGACAAAGCAAACTGACAGGCCATGGGGTCCTTCCAGCTTTCAGGCAGCATGGAAGAGTGTGTGTATTTCACACCAAATTATCCTGTTAAAAAAAAAAAAAAAAAAGTGATTTAATGCTAGAATTTCTCTGCTAGAAACTAGAATTTGAGAAATAACTCTGAATGCTTTCTCCATTGGGAGGCCTGGCCAAATATTAGCCCACTAGGATTTACTGCAGAGATCCTTGATAATGGCAAAAATCAAGTGAGACAACAAAAAAGCTTTAAATAAAAATCATTGTCTATGGTGGATCATTGCCAACATGCCAATATTCAGAGCCAATGTTATGTAACCTGTGGATACCTTTTGTCAGGGAAAATTTAAACACACGCACATTTGGGGTTTAGTTTTCGTATGTAGATGTTCTTGCAGTCACCTTTCTACTGTATATTTTACATGTCAATCCATATATCCTTGGAGTTCCACCTGACAGCTTGACATATCCCCAAGATAAAATTGAGTGGAAGAGGTTAGTATTCACTGTGTCCTACTGAGTTTTGTTGGGGAGGTGAGACAGTATACAGTGTGAGTCTAGACTGAAGGATTATGTTTACGTGAATGGGTCTCCTGTCCTTTATACCTTATATTTTCCACCCTTTAAGAATTTAGTGAAAGTGTTCCCCATTCATTACAATAGGATGATGCTATTTAGCCGTCCATGAAATTTTAACATTGTACATACCTCATATAATTTAATGAACCTTTTAGTGAACCCTTTACAGAATTGCTCATTGACCTGACTTGCATATGAAATCCAGCCCATCAGTATTAACAAGGATAAGCTAGCAAATAAATCTATTCAGCACAAGTTATATCTAAAAAGGAAGATGTTGTCTGTGCAAAGAGTTCACACAGATAGAGCTTTGACCATAACAGGGCTCAGCACTGGAGAATTCAGCTCTGAAGTAGTGTGTTGGTATTATGTAATCTTACATTAGATTGATATGATAGATTGACTGATATGAACCACCACTGGAGCAAATGGGCCAACTCCAGTATAACTACAACATAACTCCACAAGCGGTGCAGTTTACACCACATCTAAATTTGGCCTCCAGCCTAGAGTTCCAATTGGGTCAGATAACTAAAGGGAATAGCTGAAAGTTATTGTTGAATTTGTCAATTGATCAATCTTTACAATAGAACAACAGCTTATGCAAATAGCGCAAATGCTCCCTGTACAGCATCTTGCCATTTTTTCCAAGAAAAATTGATCAAGCACAACAACTTGTCCTTCTCCTTTCCTTTTCCTCCTCCCACAAATGCACCTCTACCTTCCTTTTAACTACGTGCCATGTCTGAATCTCCTTCAAGCTCTTATCTTTTTTATAGTCTTATTTCTCACAATGCAAACATACTTTAAATCTCTCTGACCTTAAAAAAAAATCCAAGTGCCTCTCCAACAGCTATACCCTTCACCTCCCTTCTCCTTTTGATCCACCGAACTTGCTGAATGTGGTGTTTATAGCCAATGTCTGGTGCTCCTCTCTTATTCCATCCTGTACCCTCTCAAAATGAACTACCAACCCCTTGAGAAGGACTGAAGTGGAATGAAAAGACTAATGACTTCTAGGCTTTAGTTAGGAATTACTACACTCCATCCTCCGCTTCAGCAGCCTTTGACACTCAGTGCCTTTCCTCTTGCACTTAACACTTCATTTGCATGACACTCACTGAAAAAGTTAACAATTATCTCATGGCATGAGTTGCTTGACTGTTGTCAGCATGCTGAACTGAAAGAGCTGGAAAACCAGTACCATTTCATGCAAGTTGGAAGCTTAACATTTGATTCCATTCTCTATCAGAATAAAACTGACTCATCTAATTCTCCCTTGTCTCCTCCAACACACATGGAAACAGATGGAAATAAAGGAGACTAGCCAATACTCAACTGGTTAGGGTACTCTGCTGAATAGCGAGCTGGAGTCATTGTGGTTTTGTCTAGGAACTGAATCCCGGGGAGGGAGAATTATTCTCAATGAAAGTTGAAACAAAACAAGCATTTTTTTTGTGTAAAAAATTCTGGTCGGGCATTTTTTGCCTTCAAAAAATTCCACTGAAAACATTTCTGACGCTTCCCCCAGTGCTGCCAGATATCGCTTCACTGTTCCCTTGTGCTCTCTGCTCTGCTGTTTTTCTCTTTGGGGCAGGATCTGGTTTTGTTCTCTGTTGATATTATGCCTATTGCAATGACACTCTGGTCCCTCACTAGGGTTCCTGGACAGATAGGAATATATTAAGTATCTGCCATATGGAATACTATACCTTTCTTCATGTGGAATAATTTGGCATATGAGAAATTTATAATCTATCGAACAACAATGTGGGACACGATGGAGGAAAACTTCATTAGGAGTATGGGGAAGATCAGACACACATTCCAGAAACAGGACAGAAAGATAAACAATATGCTTGGCAAAGAAAAAGAGAAGATGCAATCAGAGATGTAAGGAGGGTAATATTATATAGATCTCTGATTGACAAGACCCAAGGAATTCAAGGTGGAAGGTGACTTTTGCAGTGATAATTGAAATACCCTGGACACAGTAACACTGAGGCTATAAATTTCCTCTTCCTAGAAACAAATTGAAGGAATGGACACTGAAGCATATACATATACCATACATAGCTTTTGTATTTTTGGTGACATCAATGCTGAGAGTGACCCAACATGGAGAAAGTAGCAACACATTTAATTCCATTTTTTTCTTAGGTACAGGAAAGAAGATGAAGTGCAAAAAAACCCAACAACCCCCACCAAAACAAAACCCAACAAAACACACCGCATACTAATGACCAGACAAATTACAGTTCACCGAGTCTAGAAACCATCCATTTTTAGCCACCAGTTCTAAATATTTTATTGGAGGAAAGCTAACCTTAATGATTAAATGCAGAGAAAGGGACATGCTTATTTAAAGCAGGCAATATCAGAATTATTTGTCACTGAGAAGATGGAAGAGCACATTACTCATGGCACCTCTAAACACCTGCATGAGAAAGTGCTACATGAGCAGCTAATATATGTAGCAGAGTTTCCTAGTCAAGACATAGCTATGATCTGGAGAAAATGTGTGTTTGTGTTTTCAAAGCTGAGTATATGTATTTGGCTAAGGTGCGAGTAGGCCTTTGCTGATGGGCAAGGGACCTGCTCTTCTGTCTTTACGTCTGTGGGCTGCAGCACACATGTAGCATCATTTCAGAAAGGAAGCATCAACAGAGTTAGCTTCACAGACCAGAGGTAGAAAGAGATCGGTTGCAACCCAAAGCCCAGGTAGCCAAAGGTAGTTTGGGACAAGCAGTTCATCCTTGTTTCAGGCATTAAATTTTGCAACAAAGCAAAAAGTTCTATGCTTGGGCATAAGACCCCTTTGAGTCATTCAAAGAAATTACCTGGCTCTGAATAGTCTCTCTCTTGAAGGTAAAGGGAAGGGGCTTTTCCTTCACATCTACAGCAACAGAGTTAACCAAGAGCCAGAAACCCTTCACACTCCTACCTCAAGCAACCACCTCAAAGCAAAGAGACATTTCTGAAAACTGTGATCTCAAATGCTACGAAGTCTGAAAACAGAGTTATAGCTGAAACTATAGCAGGTTTAAACTAGTATCTAGTACAAATGATATATAATTTGTCTTAAGTTTGTATCCTTCATTACAGCTGTATGTGACTGAGCTCTGTTTCAGTCAGTCTAAGACACAAGCACCCAATGACACACAAACTAGTACAATTCCTAGGTAATGCTACAGTGTGATGTTTATGAATAGTGGAATTTTATTTGCTTTTGTATTTATGGGTTATTTCTCATATGCACACATAACAGTGACTTCCGTGGTGTATGGTTTTGTGTCTGAGTGTTCTTGGAGAGGTAGACTCCCCCTTGTTTTTAGGGTTGAAGAGTTCATTTGTATTTAATTTTGGCATGTTGTCATAATTCACATTATGACTCAATTGTTCTACTCCCTATATAGGGGAAATGGCATCTTGAAGCATAGGAAGCACAAGATGCCTATTCCAGGTAGGATCTCTAAGACATTGGGTCACTGTCCTGAGATGTAGTCAAATTCTCCACATCAGACTATGCAAGTACCTTACCCTGGGTCTCCTACCCCCCCAACTCCATGCTTAGAGCTAGCTGGCAGGTGGGCTAGGGTATCCTATTTCTACCCTTCTCCCCCCTCCTAAATGCCTCCTCAAGAGTTTTAAAAAAAAGTCTTGGCTACATCCCAAAGCATAACAAGATTATTTATTTTTTTTAATTAAGAAGCTGCGCTAGATGGGAGCAGTTTCCAACCCAGGTTTTTTGGGGTTTTTTTTTTTGTTTTTTGGGGGTTTTGTT
>NW_017729029.1:35419003-35420943 GCF_001723915.1 Gavialis gangeticus | reverse complement strand
TTTTTTTTTTTTTTTTTTTTTTGGGGTTTTTTTTTTGGGGGGGGGGGGGGAGGTTGTAGGAACTACTGCACAGATCCCAACAGACTTAGCATGCAGAAATTCAGATCTGGAGCCTTCATTTGCATTACCAAACACAAGTCAGTGTTGCACATGATCCCTAAAGAGATCCTAGAGCTTTTCCTCTGTTTCATGTCTGTGCTAAAGAAATGAATACATCTTCATTTTACATCCGTTGGTAATGTCATACCAATATTTCCAATATAGAATAGATGGATCAAGAAGATGTATAAAACCAATATCCATTTCTCTAGCTTGATAAATTACATTATTCCTCAGTCCTGGAATTTTCTCCTGACTTTCTAAGTACCTCAACCACATGTAAAATGGTGTTCCCAGACAATCACACTTGCTGGTAAGTCAGTATCTCTTAAAAAAACCCAAACAAATCCATGAAATAACTAAATAGCCAAAAGTTCAAACCTTCAGAAAATGGAGAATAATGTTTATCACTGTGGCAGTGTTTTATTTGTGGCTCCTGGACCATTACTCAAAAATTATAGATTATGCATGCCGCAAATTGGAAAAAATGACAGATATGAATGCTTCTACCCTCTCTGCTCTAAAGTGATTGTTTTAATGGAAGTGCTGACATGAAGTAAGATTAGTCTGGTCAGATGGAAGATGGGAATGTCATATTGTCACTTCTCCGGAGTGTCTACAAGGAGAGATTTATTATTCCATGTAGTTATGGATCATCCTATTGATAATTATACATTCAGCACCTTGGAATGAATCCATAATGTGACCACACACACCCACACACACACACACACACACACACACACGTGTGTGTAATCCTATTTGTACCACCACGCATGTATAGGTTGATATCAGATTATGTATGTTTTATTAAAAGTTATCTGGACTGAGAGAATGGCACTGAAAGGGCAGGTCTGTTATGCTTGACTGAATTCAAATTCCTTTTCCCACCTTCAATTCTCTTTCAAGAGAAGCACAGATCTTGTTTAAGAATCAAGGAAACAACCTGCAAATGGGTTCTTAAAGGGTAATTTGAAGTATATCATTCATTTTCAGGTCTACTCAAAATTTGAAGTTGTGAAATTACCACTGCCCCATATTCCAATACTTGACGTATAGTTATAAGTTAATATAGCATATGCCAACTCTGACATGCTAAAAGGTTACACAGGCCCCCAGAAAGTTTCAAAACATCTTTTAGCTGTCATGAGGGCTAGAAATTTACTTTTTTTAAGAAGGGCTGAGATTTCCAGGTAATAACAGGGCTCAAGGGTTAGAGCTTGAAAGAAAACGTGACCGGGGGGAGGAGCACAGCTCCAAGAGGTGAAGGGTGCAGGAGTCTTACCCATACCGAGACCTCCAAGAGAGTCCCTGGCTGCACTGCTGCTGCCATGAGCTCTGCCCATCCAAGCTCTTGCTCTTAAACCAACGGCAGCAGCAGCAGCAGGGAGTCCACATACCTGGTTGCTGCTACAAAAGCAACACTAGGAAGCTGCTTTTGCTGCCAGGGCATGGCCTTTTTTGGCAATAGGAAAGACACCAGAATTGTCCCCCAAGACAACACACGGGGTTGGCCCCTCCCATCCACCCCTAGTTACTTTACTGAACATGACTTCTGAGATGCACACAATTTGTGATCATTGGCTGTGTCATGATGATGGTCCGGATGATCTCCACCCCAGGGTGTTGAGGGAGCTAGCTGGGGTTATTGCGGGGCCCCTGGCACGGCTCTATGAGCGATCGTGGTGCTTGGGCCAGGTGCCAGATGATTGGAAGGTAGCAAATGTGGTCCCCATCTTCAAGAAGGGGAAGAGGGAGGACCCGGGTAACTATAGGCCCGTCAGTCTTACCTCAATCCTGGGGAAACTCTTTGAGAAGATCATCAAGGAGCACATTTGTGA
>NW_017729029.1:35416936-35418621 GCF_001723915.1 Gavialis gangeticus | reverse complement strand
TTAGGGCGGCTAGGAGCTGGAACCAACTTCCAAGGGAAGTGGTGCTGGCCCCTACCCTGGGGGTCTTTAAGAAGAGGCTGGATGCCCACCTAGCTGGACTCGTTTGAGTCCCATTTCTCTTTTTGGGGTTTTTGTTGTTCTCCCGCCCTGGCGGGGGGTCGGGCTAGAAGATCTACTAGGTCCCTTCCGACCCTTAATCTATGAATCTATGAATCTATGAATCTATGAGCGTAATTTATATTGTAGTATGGTAGCAGCACATTATGAACAAGAGAACTGCTATGTTAGGCAATTACACACACACATAAATACAGCAATGATTGCTTCTGCACACAAACATGATAAAGTTGTCTCTGCTGGAGACCTCCTAAAACAAATAAATGATTTAATTAATTAATTAATTAAAAAAAAGACTGGACACAAACCCAACAGAGCCCTTTGGAACAACAATAAGCATCATTTTATCACAACATTTTCCAATTTACATTAAGAACTTTCAACATCCCTTTGGCCACCTTGGTTTAAATAACAATTAGGCTCGACCCTTTGCTGCGATGTGCCATTGAGAAGTGATTTACAGAAATCCCCATTGACACAAACGTACGTAAGCCAATTTCTACCAGCCCCAAATCTATTTAATAGCATTTGCATTTTTTGATGATGGACTCTAATAAAAGCATAATGGCTTCCTGGCTGATGAACTGAGCACAAAATGATTGCATAGTCATTTAAAATAGAAACTACTTCACTGAATTGTAATAAAAGTATTAAGCTTCCAAGCCTATACATTTAATCCTCATTTAAAGTGAAATTTGTGCAAATTTTACACACAGTATTTAATATTTTGAAAGAACAATAAGCATAGCTCAGTTACTGCAAGAGAAGCTTTTAGACATTAATCAAAAAATAAAATCTTGGTAGAGCAGTTAAACATTTTTTCCTAAAACCTTATTTTTGGATGCAATTTTTAATAAAGGCACTGAGTGACATATTGGGTCATTTATTTTGAATTAACACCCAAAGTGTGAGGATGGCTGGCCATTAAATCCTAGATGCCCTTGATGATCATTTTGGATCACTACAAAAATCTCGCTAACTAAACTGTTGAGGACTTTGTCCTCTTTCCCCACACAACTTTTGCTTTAACCCTTCCCACTGTTCCTCCCAGAGATAGATAACCCTCTCCTCATAGTCTGTGGATGACTTCTTTCTGCCCTAGCCACCCTTGGTTTACCATTACAGACCTCTTTGAAACCACAGACTAGCAAACTCCTCATTCCTCTGCTGGCCATTCATCCAAAATAAAAAGGAGAAATAGAACCAGTTACTACAGGAACAACTGTCCCAGCCACTAAACAACCATCAGAGAAACAACACCAATACCATACAATGCTCCAACCAAACATCTGATGAAACTGAAGGAACCAGTCACCCCTCAAGTATTATCACTCTCTCCACACACACACTTACCAAAGTGGAAAAATCTGTTTTCTCTAAATGTCTTCATTTCTGTCTGTAAAAAAACCCCTCTAATAAGATACTACAACGTGGAGAACTAGCAATTTTTTTTCCACCACCTCCATCTCAAGGAATATTTCCACAACCAAAACAAATCCACTTTCAACAGCACTTCATCCTGTGACAACATCAAGGAAAGGATTAACACCAAAACATCCAACCCCCCC
>NW_017729029.1:35399281-35416862 GCF_001723915.1 Gavialis gangeticus | reverse complement strand
CCCCCCCCCCCCCCCCCCCCCATCAAATTGGATCTCTCACAGTGGATGAAAGTCAACCTCAACTCTTATATTGACTGCTTCAGGGAAAGAATGAACAAGGAAATAATCAACAGCAAATACCCCCATAACAACCTCTCCCACTCAGAGAGAAAAGCCATTGAATATCTAAGATTCAATTCTACATCTATAAAGGGCTTAGTCCATCTGTCCCGGTGTTTGTCTGTGTGTCTGTCTGTCCGTAACACTCGAGGGGCATGGCTCCAGCCGGTGCTGCACCAACAACAGGGGCCGGGGTGTGGTTCCAGGGGAGCAGGCCAGGTGGAGAGGGCCAGTCAGACATGGAGCCGAGGGGAGAGCAGGGTGGTTGGTGCATGGCCAGATATGGAGTGGGAGGGGTGTAGTGCAGGGCCAAATGTGAGCGGTGGCAGCACGGGGTGGTGGGTGGCAGCAGGGGCTGCTGCATGAAGGCTTCCCACCACCTGCTCCTGGGAGGTGCCAGTGGCGCGGGGTGGTGGGTGGGGGCATCCCTGCCCCCCCACCATTCTTGAAGGGCAATTTGCTAGTTAGTAATAAAACCAGCAGATAAAGGAAGAGCTATAGTTATCCTATTGTGAACCCCAAAGCATGGGAAGATATTGACCCATTCCTATGCTGAATTTTTCTCCCGCTTGGCTTTTGGTGCTGTTCCAAACATGGGTGTGTGAGGCTACATCATACTGCAAGTGCCTTCACCCCCCAAATCTACTCAGGCCAGGGGCTGAGGGTCCTAGTAAACAGCCCCTCTCCCCTGTAGCTCCACTCTTTAGTGCTATTTGAACGGATGTGGAAATCACTGTCATCTTGCTCCTCTACACATTGTGGTGTTAGGCAGAAGCAAGGTATGTCCCTCAAAGGACTGGTGTCTGCTTGCAAAAGTCAGGGAGAAGCAATTTAACTGGTTTTGCCTTTGGCAGCCCGCCTTCCCACTAGGCAAAGATTTCAGACTCCTGGTTATATTCAAGTAATACCAAAGGAGTCATGAGAATAAGTCCAAATTGTTTCATTCACAGTAGTATATACTGGTTTACAAACTGAAAGCGGGGAGCGGCAGGGGCTGCATCTGTGGCCAGTATGGCTCTATGCCAGCCCTAGCAAAAAGTGTAGCATATAGACAATACCAAGCACTTGAAAAATGATGGGAGGCCAGAGTTTAGTTTGCTGGTGCACTTTTAATTCTGTACCTATTGCCTATACATTATAATATGCTCTTATCACATAACCACATACGATGTTCCCTGTCTCTTTCAGTGGGCTGCATTGTAAGAATGAATCAAGGTTGTATAAATGAGTGAGACTGCACTCTGCTGGACTCCTGTCTTGTTCGCTACAGACACTGGAAAGTGCATAATGAATGAGGCAGGGAACTGCAAAAAGAACCAGGAGACCATCCTTTCTAAGACAGTTGAATGCTATCCAGAATTGAATTCTACCCTTGTCTTCCCCATAGAGTTCCTATGGGATGCGGAGAAGTTACTTAAACCATATTTTGGTACACACAGAATAATAAATGTGAAACCACTCCAGCAAACTGCTTACCTATGCTGCTGCAGCTGCATGGAGAAAAAGCTGACATTTAATTGTTTTGCTTTAATGCCAAGGTATGAAAAAAATTCTGTAATGTACTCTCGCCAGTAGTTGGGAAGAGGAAAGGGAAGAAAAAAAAAAAACAATTTTTTTTGCAATGCAGTTCCAAAGCATTAATAAAAAGCAGTTTCTGAACTGCTTCTGGTAGGGAGGCAATTGTAATAGGTCAACTCTGCTCCACAGATTTTTGCAGCCATGCTTGCCTACCTTTAAGTTGTTACTTTCATGGAAGTAAGTGGAGCCCACAACTTAATTTGAACTGGAATCACTGGCAGCAAATTGGAGTAAAATATTTCTTTCCCCCAGAACATGGCAACTTGGAAACCAGCCAGACTGCTGATGTCACCCCTCCCCTCCCCTGCCTCTGTCTTTGACACGAGGATGACGTCAGCTATGCATTATGGCTATGCTAAGAGACGGCTTACCCTCATTAGCACGAAGAAAAATGAATCACATTGATGTGACTTTACTTTGCTAAATTACACTAGAGGGTTTTCAGGGCAGACCAGATCAGAGCTGCCTGCAGTTACATTGCTCTGAATCCAACTTGCAGCATAAGACAATAAGCTTCATGTATCTGGTGTCTCAGTTCCAGGTGTCAACCACCATCACCTTAACCCACTTCAAAATAGCTCGATACCTGCTTATGCTTTGAGCAATTTAAGAGCCGGGGTGATGTCGTGAGTTCTCATCCGTCCTCTTCCCTCCACGAGGGAATCTTAGCAAGTCTAAAGAGGAAATAATTTCTTGTCTACACACACACACACACACACACACACACACACAGGGTATGTGGGGATGAATTACAACTGGTGGCTGTGTAATTATTGCCTTAGGCAGCTGCAGTAACATAGATAGCAAGCAAAGGAAAATATGCTCCTTCAACAAGCTTCCATATTTCCCCCAATGTACATGTAATGTGCTCTCCTGCAAGCCCCTGTAATCCTTTACAGCTAGAGCACCTATGTCCACTGTTTAAAACATGAGAGAAGGCACTGAGTCCTTGTTGCTTATGTAAAGCTGATTAGCAAACATTTACAGCTGGAATAGCATAATGTTTGCAGCTCTCTGCAGAACGTACAGCTTGAACAATTGTATCCACATACAATTTTCCCCTACCGTAAATATTCTCTTAGTAATGAGTTTTCTATAGCTAGTTATAAATATTTACAGCTGAAAAACCTGCTCAAAGACGACAGGGCTGTGGGTGAAATGTATATACTGCAGCCTTTGAAAGGAAGTGATTGACACCAGCAAATGTAGGCAGTTAACAATTATGAAAGGAATAATCTTGCTGCACTCTGTGGGTCCAGTCCAGCACAGAGCTCAGGCATAAGCTTATCTTTTTTTTTTCTTTTGCTTTCCCCCCAGTGTGACTACTTAATGACTTAGATTTAATCACATGCTTAAGTGCCACACCACACCAAAATTAATCAGAGGTTGAGGTCTGATAAGACTCCAGAATCAGGCTTTTACACTTGTAAAGTAGGTAGCTTTCCAAAACAAGTGCACTTAAAGCATCATCTGGTGTGGAGTAACTAGAGACTTTTTTTCTGTGGCTTGTGCTTTAAAGATATTTGTTATTCCTACCATTTATCTGAGCTGGAGTTGAAGTAATAGGATTTAAAGATGCATTAGGATGCATGGGATAACAGAATTCAGCAGAGTTTTGCAGCAAGTTAATAGCTAACCTGTACTCAAGAGACCTCTTTACAAGTCACTTAAGCAGACTATGTGGAGTCTGGATTAAACATAGTATTCGCTTCGGAGGCTTTAGAGCGTCTCTTGACTGCAAAGCTGGTATTTTATACTATTTCCTAATCTATAGCCAGTAGATCCCTGAAGCTATAGGTCCCATAAGGGTTACAGTATGTGGAGCAGACTGAAAGCATGGACAACCATCCAAACAGCTTTCCAACTCCAAAGTCCAAGCATATGCAGAATAGCAGAAGAGTAGAGGAATAAGGGTAAGCAATGTCACAAAGTATTTGCCAAGTGTTGACAGTTTCAAGCTATCAGTGGACCAGAAAACACTTTTATAAGTTTCCAGTTTGTCATATGATGCCTCATATATGCTGCTAAGTAAGTCAGTAAGATTTAAACATAACACAGGATAGACTCACTCTGCAGTCCACAGGAGCCCCGTGGCAATGCCTGTCTATCACTGGTGGTGACAAGAGAAGAAGTTGTGTGTCTAGATCCTATTCCTGCTTCCTTCTGCAAGATCTCTACTCTACTCTCCTGAAGGTAGGATTGCTGGTGTAAAAGGGACTGTGTAAGTTGCAGGAATACAGCAGGTGGAGATGGAGAAAGCAGCCCAAGTGTGCTATGCCATTCTGAGCCTTTTGGATAGGGAAAGATATTGAATCTAATACATACATGCATAGATAGCTACCACTTCAGTAAGCTCTCCAAATCTGGAACAATACAAAAAACTCACAGTGAAAACTAAACTGCTTGTGAACAAAGTATGCATCCTCAATGTCCTTATGTATAGCAGTGAGATATGGTCAACATGTGCACAGCAAGAAAAGAAGCCGAACAGCTTCTACCTATGCTGTTTATGGTGCATTCTTGACATCAAGGGGCAAGACAGAGTCATCAACACATCGACAAAGCCAACCTGCCAATCATCACTACACTACTCAAACAGAAGCACCCGTGTTGGCTTGGTTACCTCTGCAAGATGGAAGATGGGTACATTCGAAAAGACAACCTGTATCAGCAAATTACAGGGGGGGGAGGAGGGGGACAGAAAAGTGGGGCACCCAAAATTGCATTTCAAAGATGCCTGCAAGCAGGACTGGAATTGACCCAAACCTTTGCTCTGGCAGGCCTTAGCAAGAGATAGGAGAACGTGACACTCCTCTCTCAATCATGGAGTCCAACATCACAACAAGAAATGGTCGCTCAAATTACAACAGACACATGACCAAAGAAAACAGCCTGGCAGTATGGTAGCCCCTAACACCACGTATACCTGTGACCACTGTGGCAGGGCCTGCAAGTCTAACATTGGTCTTTACAGCCACAAGACAAAATGCACCACCAGTCAATAGAGTAGCTGCAATATGCACCAACTCTTGCTGATGAATGGGTGCCATATGACATACATACATATATACATCCTCCCCTGAAAAATATCATGAGCTATGGCTCCAAAGGAAAGGGGGCTTCTAATACAGAGGTGACAGAACCAACGTTGCAGGGACTGGCAAGAAGATTTTGGAACAGCCTAGCAGACAAGGGACCTCTACCACATGCAAGCCTCTGGGAGTGGTTGATGAATACTTGCAGCAAGAGAGGGAAACCTGGGGCCATCTTGGTAGCTGGCCAGCTTCACCACAGAAATAAGAACTGATTAACAACAGCTTGCAGGTGTGTAGTTTTGGCAGGGCGATTGATCTTTTGTGGTCTCTGCCTCTCTCATCTGCTTCCACCTAAACATCCAGCACTTTGATGACTCCCATTACTCCTTCATCATTTTCACCGCTACAATTTGGTCCATGATCTGGTCAGTTTTGGTCTCAATTCCCATAAACTTCATCAATGCTTTCCTGCCATCTAATCCAAAACTTGATGCTTCAACATACTCTTTCCTGCTATCCCAACCACAGGACCTCTTAAGTTCTCAGTTTGGCATTAATAGCTCAAAGTCCTAAATCTCTCATTGCAAGGCACTATACAATATCCACCTGTAGCCTGGCCTCTATGGATTCTTTCTGAACCCTGTCCTCCTGGTTGCACAACTTCACCTCCAACTTTGCCTGTACCTCTATGCAGAAACTTGCATGAAATAAAGTTCACTAAAATGCCTTCTTAAGATTTAACATTTACTCCCATTCAACATTTAAACACCAAAAAGAATGTGGCAATACAACAGGTTTAAAAAAAAAAAGGCCAAATAGAAAGTTTTACAAAACTCAATCCCAAAACAAAATAGCAGGGGTGGAGGGGAGGCCCACATTCCCCAAAATACTCTATAGAAGCAAATGTTAAATTCACCCATGAACTCAAGCTATTTCAGTTTTTGAACTCCCAAATGGCTGACATTCCTCACTTTTCACCCTGACTTTATATCATATCTATGGGATTCCAGGTTGCGTCCATGCAAAAAAAAAAGAGAGAAACATGGTGGTAGCTATAAATACAAAAACCATTAGGATATAGGCCTAGGTTGTCGGAGTTCATAACCTCCATTCTCAATTGTAGCAGTTGTAAATAAAGCATGCATCTGTAAATAATGATGCATCTGTCCTTCGTATAGGAAAATAAAAACCTGATTTAGTTATATCAGACAGTTACCTGATAACCGTCTGAGTCTGTAGACAGCTTGAAATAATGGCTCCAAGGGGTGGAAGCTACTCACACATCATCATTGAAACCTTCTGACAAACAGATGGGAAAGATGGTTGGGAGGAGGGAGAAAAGCCATGGTCTAGGTTTGGGAGGCCCAGGAACTTAAAAAAAAACAAACCCTGACCTGTCTGGACAAAAAGGAGAGAAGAGGAATTTCCAGTGGTCTTCAACTCAAAGGAGTTTTCCTCTCTTGAAATTAAATTACCTCAATTGTATGAGTGTAACAAAATTGTTAGATGAGATACTGTCAAGCGTGTGCCTATGCTGAGGGACGCCCAAGTTAGATTACTGGAACAGCAAAGCAAAAGATGAATGACAAAAATGTGTTTGCTGGAAGAACTGTAGAGCGTTTTTATGAACTAGTTGCAGCACTCATATTCTAAAAACAATACTCTGGAGGACGTCTACTGAATATCTTTCATCACATCTCCTTAAACCGTTTAGAGTTTTGAACGTTAAGTCCTTTGCAGCACATCTCACCAGTGGTGCAAGTTTTAATTACGTTTTTCATTAGAAATTTAGGACTCTCCTGAGGTTACAGATACAAACCCAAATCCTTTCCCCTCACGTGTAATATCATTGAGACTGCCCTCTTGTACCAATGTAAATCTAAAATAAGTCCACTACTTCCAGTGGCACAACAGAGCTCACTAGGACGATTCAAAGTAGCATCTGCTTTGCAAAGCAATTATTTTAAAATCACCTTTAAAGGCAGTTTAGCCATTAAATCACAAATGTCAGAATAGCTCACAATGGGCAATGGGAGTCGAATGTAGCTGCTAGATTTGGCACTCGGGAAAAGATGTCTTTAAAAAAGCCTGGCAAGAGACCTCATCCCTTTCCACTCCCCCTGAAGCTTGAGGCATATACAGGCACACTTCAACAAGGTTTTCTGACATTTCAAAAGAGAATAAGCTCGTAAGATAAGATATTTTAAACACGAGTCCTGTTTTAGTTCATACTCGCAGGCTCTTGAAAGAGGTTAGCAGGAAGACTGTGACTGATTACTAGAAACTGAATCATAAAGGCCTTTTACTTTTGCTTACAAAAAGGATTGAAAAATGGATCAGAATTGAGCTGTAGCCTGCACACTAATCTACAGCATCTGTGAGGATGTTCAAATGATACACAAAATACAGCTTGTTCCTACTAAGGGTGTTTTTTGTTGTTGCGGAGTTTTTTTTAGAACAGACGTTTCTGAACGCGTTGTGCGATACATATCACTTGGCGTTCCAGATATGAGAGGGCTTCTTAAGGGTTACAGTTTTCTCGCTTCTTCACTCTGGTAGAGAGTATCAGAAACAAAAAGGAACAGAAAGGAAAAAGCATTACCCTCCCTTCAACTCACAGCTATTCGTACTCGGA
Organism: Gavialis gangeticus; assembly: GCF_001723915.1. Lineage (NCBI taxonomy): Eukaryota > Metazoa > Chordata > Crocodylia > Gavialidae > Gavialis > Gavialis gangeticus. Next base: position 35,409,515 of record NW_017729029.1, on the reverse strand, counting down.
TTACTTCCACCCCGGTGTCCCATACCTGTTGTGGGTCCAGTTACTTCCACCACTTATTTTGGAAGATGAGCGTCCAACAAAACTTTTCAGTTCCACGCCTGCAGCTTATGCCTTTTTTGCACTTTTGTTCCATCTTCAGGGACCAGCTCTCAACTCCTCAGTGTCCTCAGGGCTCGGGAGCTGCCAAGTCCCTGGAGACTCAGGGTCTCAACATATTCTGCTTCATTTCTTTCTGCCACCACCAGGCAAGTGCAACCCCAACCCCCCATTCCCGCCAGTCACTCCCTGAAGGTCTCAATCTATCCACTCGAGCAGATTCCCTGTTATAAAAGTCTTTTTTTGGTTCCTATAATGTGGCACTTGATTTCCTAATCCCTTCTCTCCCCCAAGTTGCCCTTTCAAATGCTGCCTGAGAGGCTAGTAAGTTGGCACCAGGAGGGCAGAACACCCTTCAACCTTTCATAGGCAAATACCTGGGCTGAAGAAGATAAAGAGGAGGCCCTATCTGGCATAACACTCCAGATATTGCCCCAGGGGAAAAAAAGACTCTTTTTTGCATCTTATTAAATCTGACGGAAATATTGTTAACCCCCTAGGAGGGGTGGAAGGCAATGGTAAATTAGAGCGACACTACCACAAAGTGAATAATACAGACAGACTGGCCCTTCACAGATGCACTGAAGCCCCCAGATCTTGTCTGCACAGCATAAGACAAAAAAGATTAACAGGGTCAGTCTGGCAAAAAGCATGGCCTACCTCATGACACAAAGAGTTTGGAGCGATAAAGTTCCCAGGAAAGGGGACAATAGAAGTCCACAGGCTCCTGGCTGTTTCCCTTAGCCGAGGTGCAAGCAACTTTACACCACACCAAGTCTGGATCCAAATTTCCTCCTTGGGACTGAGTTCATTATACAGATGCAGAGCAAAGCCATACGGCGACCAAAGCATATTTCAGAAACTCCATAACTTCTCCGGAGTCTGACATAAAACCCTCCCTTGCTTTCTGTAGCTTTCCTTTCCAGGTGGCATCTATAAACCACTTAATCAGTCTGGGCAGAAAGGGAGCTGATCAGATGCAGGTGATACTTGTTCAGGCTCCCTAAAGGAGCCAGACATGCAGTGACAATGCCCAGTAAAAAATGGTGTGCAGCATCTCAGGTCCTTTTGTTTGGCAGCTAAGTGGTCACTTTTAAAACACACACCCATACCTGTCCTTCACCTTAAACCAATTTTCACAAAAGAAGAGCAGACCTACTTGTAATTATTTCAGGACTAAAAAAAGAGAGAGAGAGAAATCCTGATGAAAAACAGCTCAAGCTTTTACACGCACTTTACGTATTCGTGATGAAAATATGACTGCTTCATGAAAATGTGTACACATCAGAGCAGTACCAGGCCAGCAGTAAGTTACACAGTATAATGATTTGTGTATTTTATGTTGTTTCAATATTTTAAAACAGCTACCATAGTGACTACCTATTTAAGGAGCTATTTCTGCTACCTCTGAAGGGAATGCAAACAGGGCATTTTCTGGGAAACCATGAAAACCTGTTTACCAACAACTTCTTGGGGGACGTTTCCAGCATGACACGTGGCGAATTCACCACCTGACAGTCTCTACAGTTAAAAGGAAGTTTAGTTTTCAGAGTGGCACATGGGGATTTAGCTACGTGGCACCTATTAAGGTTAATGGGAATTCAGTGACAAATCTCTGTGCATAGCTGCGAACATTAATACTGTGAGCTAAAATCCACAAAAGCACGAGACGGGAGAGTTTCAGCTGAAACAGCATGGTTCATCCAGGCAACTAACAGTAGCTAGCAATGCAGAGCACCCTAGTACAATTAAATAGGAGGAGAGAATGAGAAAAAGTTGGATGGTTCAGATCTATCATCATTTCAGTTTACCTGCTGGGACTGAACAGCTGGTATAGGTGAGCGTAGGTCCACAGAGACCATGACCCATCTCCTGCTGCCTTTGCTTGCTTCTCCGTTGTCTTCTTGAGGATGTCTAGTTGTCAGCTCCACTTCCGCACAGCTGAGTGCAGAGTTCATAATTTCCTTCCCACCCCAGGCCCTCCCTGCTCCTACAGCTGGCTGGAAAGTGGTCACGAGGATGCTACACCAAGGGATGTCATTTTTTTTTTGGAATCAGAGTGTTTCACAGACATGTGTTATTTAGCCAAATCTTCCAAATGAACACAGGTGGGGGTTGCTGGAACCAAGCTCAATCTCTTGTACTCCTCCGGCTGATGGACACTGTCTCAAAGACAAACTCTTAGGGCCTTCGGGGTCCCTGCCACAGAGCTAGGACCCTGGCAGACAGGTGTCCAAATTCTAGTTGGGACTCTAAGGCGCGAGCTCTGCAGCAGGAGACTGTCCCAAAGGAGGCAGGGACTTCAACACTTCAGATAACCAACAACAAGTTATGGCTTTGATTTTTTTTTTTAATGAATGAAAGAAACATTTAAAAGATGTTTTTTTAAATCTTCCTTCCATGGGAAGTTTCAGAAAGTTTATTTCTGAAACTGAATGAATATTTTGAAGTGTTCACATTTCTCTTATAGTGGAAACTCCTAACTTGCAGCTGTAACAGGTACGTCCTCTCTGTATCACTGTGAGCACCACCACTGCCCAGCCTGTATCTCCAGCCCATATAGTGGGTGTCATCTTTGACTCAGACCTCTTTCCAGGTTCTCACATTCAAGTGCCTTTGTGCTTTCTTCCACGCTAACCTTCATGTTCAGGAGGAGTGCAACATCCACAAAGATCCCTCAATGTCCTTCAAAATCCTCACATACAACTCTCCTTTTCATAAACACCTACAAAAAAATCCCTTGCAGCTAGGTTGATGGTACATCGGGAACAAAACTTACCACACTGACCCACACTGTCTCATTTCCCTGTATGCTCCCCCGCTTCTACCATCTATTGTCTGTTTTCTTACACCTGGGCTTGCAAACTTTCCTGGGCAGAGACTCTTTGTTCTATGAACACACTGAGGCTGTGGCATATGACATGATATATGCCATGATAATACAAACACATAATCATGGTTTAGCTATTATTGCAACATTACAGGCACTGCCTATCCAAAATGAATAGCACCATGGTGTTACAAACTCAGAATCAGCCTTGGGGATTAGGGTTGGATAGAGCAGTGTCACCACTGTATGCCTTGCAACTGCTACATTTATTTTCTTGACAAGCTGGGAGAAAGTAGGAGCAACCTAAAGTGTTGCAGAGAAACAGCGCAAAAGTCTTTCAGGCTGAATTCCTAACACATAATGTCTAACAGAAATCCCTATGAGGATCAATTATAAGCATGAAAAGTGGACTCTTTAGTATATTCAATCTTTACAAAATTAAAAAGAAACATCTTTTTAAGTATGGCCTTCAGAAATAACTTTTAAATGAAATATTCACTGATTGATACCTGACAAACTTCTGGTTTGGATAAATTGGGAGCAGGTGGGGAAAGGGCTGCAGAAAGGAGATTTTTGGAGCAGCCAGGAGTGGTTAAGTGTTCATGCCAAAGCAAGCAACTGATCTCAGATCAGAATTCAAGGGGCCCACATTCCTCCCCACCATATACTGGTTTTGGCTGCTGGTACAATGCCGTGGTTTAAAAAAAAATACTAAAAATTGCTCATGAGCTTAGAACTGGTTTGCCACAGTTTTAAACACAGGCCACAATCCTACGGCTCAAATTATTGTATGAAATCATGGCAACAATCACGTTTAATGAGGACTCTAGGAATCTAAGCTGTAGCAATCCCCCTAAGGGCTCTTATATCATGCTAAAGGAAAATGTGTGTGCTGGTAAGCGTACCATTTCCTGGCCTTTAAGGTTAATTTTGTACAAATTGGTTTTATTTTAAAATAATCCTCTCTACCGCTGGTTTTTCCTAAAGGCAGCATGTGGCATAAGAAGGTGAAGCTATTCATTGTCTACTTTGTTTTTGTCTTTGTGTGAAGAAAAAGACCTGGTAATGAAAGGGGTAGCAGAATGAACATAAGCTGGGGAGAGGAAGGGCTGCAGATCATGGGGAGGAAAAAGCACATCAGAGAGCTTTGAAGAAGTTGAATAAATTGAAGTCAGCCATGCCAGGAGGCTGAAAGAACTAGTTGAAGAAATCTTGGGGCTATTGGCAATAATGTGTGCAAAGTCACGGATGACAGGTAAGGTCCTGGAGGACTGGCAGGCTCATTCTGTATGCTCATCTTAAAAACAGGAGGACCTGCAGAAATAGAGACAACCAGCCATATTGACTTCAGTACTTAGAAGGGTGTTAAAACAGATTATACAAGAGGTCAATTTGTAAACATTTGGAGACTGAAGGAGTGAATGTTAGCAGCCAACATAAAGCCAAGAACAAATTATGCCAAACCAACTTGATTTCTTTCTTTGACAGTGTAACTGGTGTGATGAATGAGGAGAATGTGCTGGACATAATGTGCCCAGACTTTAGTAGGGTTTTTGATGCAGTCCCATACAACAGTCTCATAAGCAAGCATAGAAATACAGGCCAAACAGAATGACCTTTCTGCAGCTACAGAATTGGTGGAATAACTCTAAGCAAAGAGTAAGTAATAATGGATTGATGTTTGATTAGCAGAAGGTCTCAGGTGAGCCAGAGGAGCCTATTCTAGGTCCAACATTGTTTAACATTTTTTTAATTACTTGGGTGGAGGAATAGAGACCGTACTAATGAAATGTCCAGATCATGTGATGTGTGAAAGGTAGGATTAAAATCCTGATAAACTGGAGAACTGTGTTATAGCAAACAAAATGACATTCAACCAGAATAAATAGAATTGTTACATATATGGTGCATCTACCATGTGTGCTTTACTGTGGAGCAGACTAATTAGCTCCACAGTAAAGCGTCACAGTATACACATGCGCCAGTATTAGGGTGCAGTAAACCAATTAATTCTGCCGTAGGATAGTACTGTCAGGGACAGTGCTATCTTATGGAGGAGTATTTTACTGTGCTGAAATACACGTGTAGATGCTTACTGGGAGCATAAATTATGCCCAGTCAGCCTAGCCAGCTGGAGGCCTGCTTCGCCTCAGCTCAAATTGCCGCTGTCCTGCATGCACGTATAGATGCTGCGCCTGGGAGCAGTTTACTTCAGCTTCAACTGCTCCAGAGTTTATTGCATCACATTAATTGCATATATAGTTGCACCCATAAGGAAGAAAAATCAGATGCACAGATACAACAGGGAATAACTGATTTTGTACTAACACTGCAGAGAAGAATATGGGGTTATGGTGAATCTCAGACTCGGCATGACTCATCAACATGACGTGGTCACAAAAAATATGTTGGGTTCAAGTAACAGAAACACTATATATAGTGACAGCCTATTCAACTACTAGATGGCTTTAGTCTGGAGAAAAGGAGACCAAAGGAAGTATGATAGCAGTTTTCAAATACTTGAAAGGCTGCCATAAAGAAGGAAGAAAAAAAAATGTTCTTCCTTGCCAAAGAAGGCAGGAAAAGCAGCAATGGATTTAAACTACAGGAAAGCAAATTTAGACTAAACCCAAAAGGAAATTCTGTAACTGTGAATGAGACATGTGACAGTGAAACAAGCTGCTTGGGGAAGCTGCGGAATCTCCTGCATCCAGGAGGTTTCCAATATGCTGATAGAGAAGCATCTCTCTGGGGTGGTCTAGGAATAAAGAGTCCTATGTCTGTGTCAGGGATTGGATTAGATAAAACTCTGAGGTCCTCCTAACTTTCTGATTCTCTGGATTTCTGCGAGAGAGAGACAGGATACATCCTGGTGTGCCAACAAGTGCAGAAAGTCTATGTCCAGAAGGAGAAAGCAGAAGAATGGTGAAATGGAGCCATTGGCTTCTGCCAAGCACATCTTTCATTTCAGGATCCTTTAAAGTTGTTAGCTCCATTTTAAGGGTATTATAAACTCACTCCAGAGGCTTTTCATTCTGTGTCCCCCACTGCTCATTCAGCACCATCGTCTTACCTGTGTCTTCTGATTAATCCCCCGCTTTAGGCGAGAGCCTTCTCTTTCTCAGCTCTTACTTTCTTGAACAGCTCTCTCCTTTATCTTCTGTTAATTCAGTTCTTCCTTGCCTGTACCTCTCACTTTCTCTGCTGCTCTTTTTGCTGGCTTATAGGACCATAGTAAAGGCAGGATCATCCTGGACTAACCCATCCCAGCCATGTGTCTGTCTGACCTGCTCTTGCAATTTTTCAGGTATGAAAAGTCTGCAACATCTCTAGGGAGCCTGTCCCAATGCTTAACTACTCTCCTAGTGAGAAAGCGCCTTCTAATCTCTAGCCTAAATGTCCTCTTCTGCACTGGGAGGCCATTGCTCCTAGCACTGTCCCCTTTAGCCACCAAGAAACTCTATTGCCAGTTTTTTCATAATCTCCCTGCAGGTGTTTGAAAATGGTAATAAAATCCCCTCTCAATCTTATCTTCTCCAGACTAAATAATCCTAGCTTTTTTCAGCCTCTTTTTGATCTGGTAAAACCTAGTGTGTAGAGGTAACTTCATGCATCTTACTGATCTTTGCACAGCCACTTTTGTAAGTTAATATTTATGGGTTATGGGACCTTTTTCAATGATAGTTATGCAGGCCCCTTTTACCAAAGCGGTAGTGTTATTTCAATGTCCAAGCACTTAGGTTCCTTCCTATCTATACCCATTTCCACTATTTATTTTTCTCTTGGTGCAGTACAAACTACATCTCTACACAGGCATTGCAGTCCTTTCAACAGGACAGGCACTATAACCTTTATAATTTAACACCGTGAAGCATTACCAACAGCTTTACCTCAGCCTCGTAATAGTTGTTAAACAAATACATTATGGGAAGGTAAGATGGCCACTAGCAAGCAGATTTGGAATCGGGTGCTCTTACACACTTCCTTTGTGCCTCTGTCATCATAATCATTTTCCCTCAGTTTCCCCACCTGTAAAATGAGGATACAATGTCCCTGTAATACAGAGTTGTTGGGATAAGCCATAACTGATCAGGAGTGGGGTAGGTACTGCCCTAATATAATGGAATATAAATGCCTGGACAGATAGAAGCAAGGGGAGTAAATTCTGCTGCTAAAGTAACTCTCAGCTGTAGGCTAACCCAGCTAAGGGAGATATCTTTTCTCTGCTTCCTTTTCCCTTTTTGAGAGTCCATAGACCCTTTGGTACCCCCAATAAAGAAAATGTGAGAATTACAACACATTCTGGCTTACACCACATACTTTATCCCCACCCCCCCTTGAAACCAGCTTCTGGAAAGTGCAGTGTGCATTATATGTAGGGGAAAATGGTAATAACCAGTTACTGCTGGTTTTAGGGAAAAGTGAAAATAAAATCTGAACTTGACTCACAGGGAACAGAACAAAGAGCAGGCTCTGCCCCTAGCTGCCGCTACTCAGTTACTTATTACAAAGGAAGATCTTTTTTTCTCTATTCTGCCTTTGAAAAACAAGGCATGTATTATATTCCGGGCTGTGTTGATACAAGAAAATACAGTACTTACCAGCTTCAGGGGAAGAGACAAGAGCAGGCCTCACCCAGCACACTGCCAGATGATGCTCAAGAACACAGGTAAAGCTGTAAAATAGGATTCCTCTCCAGAATACTGGAGAGAGAGGATAAACCCTGGGCTGCCCTTTTCTGTTTTTCCAAATGAGAATCTCAAAATTTGCACAGTGAGAGCACAGGTAGGTAATGATGGCTAATTTCAATTTTTTAGAATTTCAGTGCTTATTTAGGCAATCAGGATGCATAGTAGAGGTGATATCTTTTATTAGACCAGCAAGATTTTTGCACAAAAAAAATAAATTATTTAATTGCAAGCTTTCGGGCACAAGCACCCATCATTAAGCATTGGAGAAAAGATTGTAAAAGTTCTTATTTAGTTCTTATACTTGTTATTCAATATAAGTATGGCTAACTAGTGTGCTAGAAAGCAAAATCAGCCTCTCACAGCCAAACAGGGGAGCAGCTTTGCAACAAGGCAGTTCTCACACATTTCCAGAGATAGAGATGGGGGGTTTTGGGGAGTAGAGAGCATCTAACAAACCTCAAGAAGTGGTACCATCTGCCATGCATTCAAAAGAGAAGATTAACCTGTCCTGGTACGTAATCCCCAGTTACAGGGATTAACCTGTCCTGGTACCTAAAACTCCCAATTAGGGATGGATAGATTCCAACTATATGAATACCTGACACTCGCTGCATGAAACACATGTAAATGGTGCCTCCATTGGCTGGATAAGGTACATCCGGCCAGACCACCAATGAATGAGCACCAGGTAGGTACTCAATAAATGGACAAAAAGTATAACACTTGAGAGAAACAAAGAAAAGGTGCGTTCATCACTTGGCAACTTCCTCCAGGTGATACCACCACACACTGAAGCAGTAAACCTGCACAAGATGATTACTTGCTGGCCAGATGTCTGTCTTCCCATGTGCATCCCTGGGGCACAGTGGATGGTGAGAGCCCGTGCTTGCTTGCTGTCACATGCTGCTACCGTGTATCAATAAAGATCTCTAAGTTATCAACCGGATGTGCTGTGACCGGTCATTTTAGGGATATTGCATCCTGCTCACAATTGAGTATCGGCAGCTGATTCTTAAGCTCAAGCCAGGAGGTAATAGAAAATCCTAAAAGGCCCATTTACCACTACAGCATGTAGACTGATATTCTGAAATTCCTATGCTCAGTGCCTGAACTCTTCAGCAATGTTTGAACTCATTTAACTGAAATACAGTAATCAAATTGTAAACTCAAAAGGACCCGACTGCATTTTAAAAATTTCATTTCTGTTTTATAAGCAGCAGAAAAGGTGGGGCAAATTACAGTCCTGACATTTCAGCATATTAAATCAAGTTGCTACTGTCAAGTAACCTTATTAGTCACAGCACTAAAAATAAAGTGAATTCTTCACAATGATTCATCATGTTGCTTCCTAATCAATGGTAAATAAGCCTTGAAGAACTGTAATGACTGTAGACATTTAATAAAAGCACAAGCAGCATTTTTGTTGCTTGCAGAAAAGTAACGCATTCAGGCCCACAGACTCTTAACTTCAATAATTTGTAAAAATTAGAATGACATCAACATGTTCATCCATATTCTACATACTCCAAGTTTTCACTCTATTTTTTATAACATATCTCCATGAAGCCACTTCATTTGTTTCCATTGTCTTTTTATAAGTGAGCATCTTTATTGTTGCTTGTGACACTTCCCTCCCTGGAATTCTTGGTAGTTCTTTTGAAAATTCAGGCCCTGTGTAATTTAAACAACAATTCAGAAACCAATTTTCTCCTATCTTTACACAGGCATGTCAACTAAACCTGTATCTCAGAAGGCACAACACAGTATTTAAAAGGTAAATTGACTATTAAATTAGTTAAGCTCAGACTCCATATTGTAAATATGGCCCACTATGCAAAGCAAAATTTAGATTTAGGCATCACTGACTTTTTTTTCCAACTGGGACAGAGAAATTAAAATATCCTGACATTTTTCTGGCACAGGGACTTCTTGGGGTTCTTTTTTCATATATCCCATTTTAAATTGCTGTAAAAGTGTATTGATAAATGGAATCCCTTTTAAAACACGGTGTGAGAATTGAGATGTTACCTTTGCAAGCATATTCTTGTGTACATTGACAAACATCCTTTTAATAATAGAACTGCCCCACTTTGTAAAAAGAGAGACAAAAAAAGGGTACTTATGTTACTCTCACTCAGCAAAAATGACAAGTGTACTGTATTTTCACTGGTTCCATAAACAAATCTCCATTTCCCAGCTTTTATGGGTTGGCAACTTCTCTAATCACATATTTATTTCTTCTTCAGTGTAATACATGCAAGGCACAAATCTCACTTGTACGTTGCTAGTTAGAATTTTTTACTGGTAAGCAATCTGAGGGCCAAACATCTCATCATTTTTTTACAGCAAAACTCCGGTTTGCTTCAGTGGGAAAAGCATTGTGACCTACAGGGCAATTCACCCTAATATTGGCTGAGGCATACAAAGTTTAATCATGACTGAATTGCAGAGTCTAATGATTCAATTATACTCTCAATTCACCTCCTTCCCTGGAGAAGGTCTTTGAGATCAAGCTGAAGACTTGTTTATATTGGAGTATTATGGTGCTGGGACCTTGGCCAGAAATTCCAAATTCAGAATCAGATCCAATAAAGGACTTAGGCAGTACATACAAGTG
>NW_017729029.1:35393549-35394281 GCF_001723915.1 Gavialis gangeticus | reverse complement strand
TTGTGACCTACAGGGCAATTCACCCTAATATTGGCTGAGGCATACAAAGTTTAATCATGACTGAATTGCAGAGTCTAATGATTCAATTATACTCTCAATTCACCTCCTTCCCTGGAGAAGGTCTTTGAGATCAAGCTGAAGACTTGTTTATATTGGAGTATTATGGTGCTGGGACCTTGGCCAGAAATTCCAAATTCAGAATCAGATCCAATAAAGGACTTAGGTAGTACATACAAGTGCAAAGCTTTTAAGGCCTTTGCCCCTGGAATGGAATCCAGAACCCCGAGTTAAGGTGCTGCTTAAATTCACGGTACGGGAAGAGTCAGGTATTTTGCTTCAGATGACTTAGATAGGCATGCTTGCGGGAGGGCAGATGATCTCCTGAGGTCCCTTCCAGCCTTATGATTCAGAACAGGATCCAGAAAAGCCCATGCATGAAACAAGGAGCCCCCTAAAGGCTGCACTCCCATCACATAGCCACTCAAGCCACTAGGAAATACTGAAAACCAGAGCAAGTCTTAGCTTCCACCCTAAACAGGCTTTACTCAAGGTTGCAGCAAGGTATCTCCATTCTCCTCATATTCATAGGCCTAAACAATCTCTTGAGGGCAGGTGGCTGCCCATCACTACTTTCAAAGTAATGATCACCCCAAAACAGAGTAGTGGTTAGAGCACTCACTGTGAACATGGGATTGTTTCTGGGAGGACTATGATAATCCAGGCCCACTGGAA
>NW_017729029.1:35380379-35388549 GCF_001723915.1 Gavialis gangeticus | reverse complement strand
CTAAAGGCTGCACTCCCATCACATAGCCACTCAAGCCACTAGGAAATACTGAAAACCAGAGCAAGTCTTAGCTTCCACCCTAAACAGGCTTTACTCAAGGTTGCAGCAAGGTATCTCCATTCTCCTCATATTCATAGGCCTAAACAATCTCTTGAGGGCAGGTGGCTGCCCATCACTACTTTCAAAGTAATGATCACCCCAAAACAGAGTAGTGGTTAGAGCACTCACTATGAACATGGGATTGTTTCTGGGAGGACTATGATAACCCAGGCCCACGGGAACATCACTATGCTTGGCTCACGTATGATCCTATTAATATAATGTGTTGAGGGGCTCCTGGGAAAGACCAAAGGACTTCTGCCTACAGGAAAAAGTTGGTGAAACAGATACTTATGGCGCTTCCCAGACAGACCTCAGCCCCTGAAGGCTCTTAAACAGCTTAAATATGTGTGATATGAAAGCTAGATACATAGGTTTCAAAATAGAAGCTTGTTAAAAATTTTGATTAATTTGTTCATAGAATGGGCCAACTCATTTCAACGGTTAATAATATCAAGGAAATTTCAAAATATATAATTGTGTAAAGCCAGTAAAACAGTAATATGTATATATTTTATCCACCTCTAGTAACCATTAAGTTCTTCCCACTGAGAAATACTGCATGTACCAAGAAAATCTATTTTAAGGGCTGAAAATCTCACAAATTGGTAGAATTCTCAAAATGAAGCAAGCATTACGTTGAGACTATAGTAGATATTAAAGCAACACAGCAATCATAATCTTACAATGAAATGATGTATATTAGAACACACTTCTGAGCATAAAATGTGGGATATCACCCAAGACAATGATTCAGACTTCACATCTTAAGAACTAAATCCTAGAATTCCAAAGTTTTCAGCAAACTTTCCAAAACAAATGCTATTACAGCTTTAATTCCAGTTTACTGCCATCTACATTTGGTGTACAAAGGTTCAGTGCTATCAAATAGGGACATTCTACTTAAGCTAATGGGGAAAAAAAATCTCCATATCAGTGGAAAAAACCAAGGGCTTTCTTTTTGCCGCTCTCAGTATCTTCCACATTCATGATTTGTGTTAAGGAAGCTATCTAACTGAGTTAAGTGCTGAGACTTGACACAGGAAAACCTATCAGTTCATACTGTCTCCATGCCATGTGGGGATCCTTTCATAGTTTCATAGTTTTTAGGGTCCGAAGGGACCTCAATAGATCACCGAATCTGACCCCCTGCCCTGGGCAGAAAAGAGCACTGGGGTCATGTGACCCCCAGCCAGGTCATACGACCCCATCCTTAATTCATATCATGATTATAATGGCAGTGGAAGTGGCCCTACAGCTAGTGGTTCTCAACCTTGTTAGACTCAAAGCAGCCCATGGAAAATGGCAGCTTTTAGTTTTCACTTGTTTCTTGACTACACAAAAATAATGTAATAACTCTGCTGCAACAAACTCAGACCACAACAGGCCAGGATATTTTTGACGCTATCGTTTCCTAGTTGAAATCTCTCGGCTTATCCTGTGAATCATGTAACAGTGCTAATAGTATGCATCAGCTTTAAAAGGATCTGGTGGCAACCCCAACAATCACTGAACCAGAGTCTGCAGGAGAGAGATATGCTCTACAAAATCCTGGGAGCGGCCTGCCTTATGGAGAAAGAGAGTGTACGCAGAAGTTTATGAAGTACAATTGCTTTTCAAGTTGCCAATAAAAGAACCACTCTAGGGAAACTGGGGAGTTTGGGCACTAACCCAATGTACCTGTGGCCTTTGTTAGAATAGGACAACATTTCAGCTTATTCACCGGGGCTGAAGTTTCAAAGTTCTGAATCATAACATGAAAATAACAAGATTATATCTAATTAACTCCCTACCATCATTAGCTCAGAGCCCATTCAAATATTTTTCAGTAGGCATAAACAAGTCGCACTTTACTAATTAAACACATCTACTACTCATCCAGACCTCCTATTTAATGAGCACTTGCCTCTTTAGATTCAGAGATAAAAGATTAATATTTTAAGCAGCATATACTAGAGATATGTTGACATGGGGAATCTGCTATACTTCAACATTTTCACTCTATTACTCACAGGGCACTTTCTGGATTAATAATCTGGGAAAGAGAGTGACTTGTTACAGTAGTGTTCTATGGAGATACCTAAGAATAATTTGCTTCTGATTGGAAACATTATTTTGAAGTGGACAATTAACATGCTAAATTTCACAGGCACGTGTCTGAGCAAGATTTGTAGTTAAGACTTGCATTCTCCAAAAGGCACATGGCAGACGCATTGATTTCATTGCAAATTGAAACTATGGGTCCCTTATAAAATAAGGTCTAAACATCATCAATTATATATATCCTAAGTGCAAAAAAAAATAAAATAAAAGTAAGGTACCTCTATGGCCCATCATTGCCAGACGATCTGAGGACCTCACAGTCTGAACATGTATTTGCCTCCCTACCTCACAAAAGTCCTGTTAGTCCCATTTTACACATGGGGAACTGAGCCACAGAGAGGCTGAGGCCCAGATCTGCAAAAGGATGGAGGTGTCTATAGTGACATATAGGACGGCGGTGCCTACAGTGGGAAACTTTCCAAACGTTTCGAGTTCCCTTGTTTCCTTTTGAAGCTGTCTTGAAGGCTTTTGTTTCATTTCAATTTCAGTGTTTTGAGCTCGAAATGCATTGAAACAACTTCAAAATGAAATGCCGGGTGAAGTTTTGCACAGCCCTAATGTTTTATTGGGGGTGGTATGTTATATGCTAGAATATATGGTATATTATTTTGTGTGGATTAAAAAAGAAAAACCTTCCGAAATCAAGCATACCATCCAGTAAGCCTAAACCTTAATCAGGTCAATAACGGATGGGACTGATAAAGGTCAGGCTGTGGTTTTGCTAGGCTTTATTTTTACTTTCACAATCTGTCGATCTTTAAGCAAACATTGAATATGGCTTTAATCTTTGCTTCATCATTACAGTGAGTGAGGCAGAGATCAAAGACACGGCTGCTTTTGCATGAGTTCCCTAGCTGTCAGTTAGCAAATCACAAGAAGTTTCGAACCATCTGGCATAACCACCTCCATGGCTCATGGTGCCCTATTTCTGGCTTCAAATTATAAGGGTTCTAATTTGTCTTTCATTTGATGCATCTTAAAAAGTTGCCACTGACTAATCTCATTTAAGTACCCACACTGCTCCTGCTCCTTTCACCCACCAGAAGTTTTCCTGTGATGGAACTTCTGCATTTGACCCCATTAGAATATCTGGGTGATATTCCAGTCCCACTGAAATTAATATTCCCATTGATTTTCATGGATGCAGGTGATCCCTCCTAGGGAAGATCTTAAGTGAATTCTGGAAGTGCACGACAAATATTTTAATAATGATCCCTGATACCTTCACTCACCTTAAGCAGTACTTTACTCCTTATGGGGCACATTTACATGACATGCTTTACTTAAGCTCTGACTAATTAGCTCTGCAGTAAAGCATCACCATATACATGTGTGGCGCTATTAGGCCACTAATTATCTCTGCTGTAGGATAGTACTGCCCAACACAAGTACTAACCCACAGTGGAGTAAACATGTGTAACCAAGTGCATGTGTAAATGGTGATGGGGCTGGCTGGGGCACATATCCCAGCCAGCCCCTCCACAGCATGTTAAATTGGTTTGGAACAGCCTTGCTCAGGCAGGCTGACCTCTGGGACCCCCCTGCCAGCTGGGGCTCCTCCACCCCAGCTCAATGTGCTGTGGTCCTGGGCACACATGTAAATGCTGTGCTCAGAAGCAATAAATTCCCATTCAAACTGCAGTGGAGTTTATTGCTTCATATTAACTGCACATGTAGATGTGCCCATATACTATCAGAGAAATTAGCTGAGGGGAGTTTACAACTGAAAGACGATGTTTAAGGTACATACCACTGACAATGCATTACTATTTATTATTCTGTTTTCCCTTGTACGCATCTTGGCTTTATTTCTGAAGTCTTGTTTTCCAGTTAGCAGCTCAAATCAATTGACAGAACCATAACTTTCACTTTACATGTAGACTGCTTGGCTTTCTGCATTGCAGGGATCCAGACTAAGAAATCAAGGTTGCTGGTCATTCTTAAAAAAGAGTCAAACTGAGATAGCTGTCTGGGGGCCCAATCCTATCAGATGTTCACCATCTTCATAGAGGAGTGCTGCGCTTGCTATGACAGGGCCTTCCATTTTCAGACATCGTAAGTACATTTAAGCCTCCAGAAACCAGGGTGGCTTACCTTTCAAATAAAAGTGGCACTGGCAACAGATGTTAGAATAGGTTGGAAATTTGAAGATTAGGGAAATATGTATGGGAGGCATCTAAAGGCACTGGCAAGTTTTCAATCCATTCTATACTCTAGATCTCAAAGTGGGCAATAGGAGACCTTTGAAAACCATACTTGAAGCATGACAGGAAAGTAATATTAATGCATAGTTCAAAAGTTATAGACCAAGGTCTCCCTCTGTGTCCTTAGATGAGTCTATGCTATGTGTTGCCTCTATTAGGGAGGAAAGAATTTGACTTTATACGGCAGTATGTGGAATAGCTTTCTCACAAATATGGATTTAACACAGCACAGTTACAAAATGTGTATCTTAATACTACTTGGATGAATATGCTGAGGTTTCGTGGGAAGCTAGGAGACTAATTGTTCATTGTTGGTTTTTTTAATTTGCTGTTTCTAAACAGTGATTAGTCTGAGGTTGGTACTCACAGCATTTGAGAGCATACTTAGAGTGCCTACATTTATTGCAGTGCAGTTGCCCTATACACACAATTGTCTCCAGATTTAGGGCTTATCTCTAAAGAGGAGCAGGCATGCTTGGGAGTGCATGAGCACCATGAAAGCAGTGAAGATATTCTCTTAAAAATGAACTGTTTACCAGTTACTTAAAGAACTGCACGTGACTGCAGAGATGCAAGGGGAGATGGGACTGTCTCATGATCAGTCTATAGGCTGCTGAGAGTACTTGCCTGATGCTATAATTGTATGCTGGTGCATTGCACAGTATCTCTGAGAACCAGGAAAGGGCCTTTTTTGGAGCTCTTGTTTTAGAACATTATGGATAGCCAGCAAGAGCCTCTCTGATATGACAACTAGCAGGGGCACAGGATTAAGACTGCCTTGTGGTGCTACATGAGCAAGTCTGGGTTTTGAAGCGTGTTTTCCATTTTCATTCTTAAATGCCTTTGCACATGTGGCTATGGATGTTATACTTTGGGCACATTTCCTTAATAGTTTAAGAGAGTCTTTCCTGAAATATTTTATGAGCATTGCCTGAACACTGGGTGCTCTTTCCTGAGGTCTCTTTCTTGAACACACATGAGCTATTAATAAGGCTCAAAAAACTGGAACAGTTTTGTCATAGATTCATAGATTGTAAGTGCTGGAAGGGACCTCACAAGATCGTAGGGAAAGACAACTGGGAGTTTACATTGGAGTCAGCTGCTCTTGGATACAGCATCTTCAGACTTGCCTAGGACCACAGCAGTTTGAGCCATGAAGGAGCAGTCCTGGGGTAGGTCAGCCCTGGGCTCTGGGTGGTGGTACTGGGCAGCAGAGGGACTGGCCAGGGCATGGCAGTGCCAGAAATGTGGAGCTGTGCAGCTGACCCCCTGAGCCTGCTGCCAGCCTGCCCCAGCTCAACCTGCTAGGGTCCCAGTCACCATCCACGCATGCATTTCTATGCAGTAAATGACTCCGCTGTAAGATCGCACTGTCCCCGACAGTAGAACAATACGATAGTACGGATGCACATGTAGACATTGATGCTTTACTGCGGATCTAATTGTCAGCTCTACAGTAAAGCACACATGTAGATGCACCCACTGTGAGGTAGGAGAGCTGCACTTTCATGTTTGACAAGTGCATCCATGGATGAGGAGTTCTTACATAGAAACTGAAACCAAAAGACCCATACCCCTTTCCTATGACCCTGTGTCCCAAGAAAAAGAACTACTGACTGAAACCCCCTTCCCAGAGCAGTCAGGATGGGTTCCCATTGCAGCACCCTCTCAGTCTGCCCCAGGCTCTTCAATTACAAAGAGACTCCAGCTTTAACTTGAGATCGGGATCCAGTCAGACTTGCAGCTCTGGTTGGCCTTATTTCCCTAGGTGCTCTGCAACAAAGTGGAGGCTTGATGTGGACATCATATGGACAAAAACTTGCCTGGCTCCTTGTGCTATGCAGAGCTGGCAAGAGCCCTTCCGGAGGTCCCATCATTGTCTTTGGCTTCAATATAAGTCAGTTTGAGCTCCTTCTTCTTATGCTACCACATGCCCTAATTGTGACTCCACTCAGCCATCCCTTTTGCAGTGATTTCCTATACATAATTCATGTGATGGTTCTTCTCAAGGGCTTCCTGCACCTTTATCCATTGCCAGAGGATAGATAAGGAGGTCTGGGGATCTCAGCATGTCTACAGGTGGGTGCAAAAAACATGGTATGTCAGCATCTTGGTTAGTGTTATAGGCTACATCATTACATAAGTGATGGAAGTCACTGGTGAAAGAGGAGACAAGGGCACTGCCAATGCCCTGCCACTGCAGCAACAGGGAAGTATGCAGATGGTTAATATATACTCAGAAGATCCTAGGCAAAGGACCCATGCCCTATACTTTAGAGGAAGGCAAAAAAAATACCAAAAAAACCCACCTTATAGCCTGTGCCAATCACATTTAGAAGAAAAAACTCCTTATGATCTCTATTTGGTAAGCAGTGAGCACATCTACAGTACAATTAGCATGATATAATAAATTCTGGTGCAATTTGCACCAGAGTTTATTATTTCTGGGTGCCACGTGTGCAAGTGCCTGGAACCGCAGCACATTGATCCAAGTTGGAGCAGCCTATGCTGGCAGGGCCCTGTGTTTACAAGTACTAACCTAGAGCAGCATTTATTAATTTACTATGGTCTAAAATTTTACGCTGAGATTTTACTGCAGAGCTAATTAGGGAACCCCCACAGTAAACGTCTTGTGTAGATGCACCCAGTATAAGTCTAAGTAGAAGAGCAGCATCAGCTTATCCCAGTCAAAACCCCACCAGCCTTAGCTCTACCCAGTGTCCTAATGGTGAGTTTAGGTAGCTTCCTCTTCAGGATGCTGGTTTCTATAAATCACATTTTTAGGTACCAAGCCCAACCTATGCACAGCACAGGCCTAGATGCTTAACTCACATTTGTGGATATCAGAAGGCACTGAAAAATTACTGGTAAGTGCTACCACCTGGAGAGTGGTAGCATCTAGGACTTTTGCAGAGCTTGCCCAAATAAGCAATTTAGTGGTTTTATTTTCAGCTTAATTCAATTGTAGTAGTGCATCCCAGCACACTTTTCTGCAATAAAAAATGTCACTAAGCAAAAGTACTTGGAGAAAAAAGAAAGGGAAGACTTTTTTAACAATAAGCAAACATACTGCAAAAGCTAACAAATCCTCATTTAGAGCATAAGTGTTTAGTGAACTGGGAATGCCAAATTAAAATTGTTTGTAGCAAGCATTACTATTAGAGGACATTTTATTCAAAGGGGTTTCACTGAGTAATGTCAACAATTCAGCACAAATTATTGGTAAACACAACTGTGCCAAAACTGATATATATATCAGTTTATATATATAAATATATATATTTAATTCCCACTTGCAAGTCTATGAATATGGATTGGAAGAATGGTGGGATGGTTTAAATAGTCTATTTAATCTTTGAATGTGTGACTAGGTGCAGAGAAAATATTCCACTCCCTTTTCTAAAAAAAGTAGATGAAAATGTGAAAAATAAGGATGTTTCCTGAAGAACTGTATTGAATATTTAGATGCCAAGGCATTTTGAATCTCATACTTGTATGCTACAGCCTATCCATTCTGTTTTATCTTTACAACCACCAGGGTTTGAGGAGTAGTTCTTAGCAACTCTAGCTTTGCTTGTCAGGTTTCTCTTACTTAGCAAAAGCTGCAGTTGGTGTATCTATTTTTTTATAATGATGCAGCATAACTAAAAAAGGAAAGCTTAATGGTGATAAGACTTACCTTTTCAGGATTGTTTGATCTTTCAAACCTATTCTCAAGAAAAAAAAGTGAAATTCAGGAGTTAAGAAAAATGCAGTAGAAAGAG
>NW_017729029.1:35371571-35375379 GCF_001723915.1 Gavialis gangeticus | reverse complement strand
ACCTATTCTCAAGAAAAAAAAGTGAAATTCAGGAGTTAAGAAAAATGCAGTAGAAAGGAGTAAGATAGTGTATCAGTAGCCATCAATATAAAGACAAGAAATCTAGAAAAAAAATGCTTAAAAACTAACTGCAGGGCTCTACTAGAATAGTGAACCGTTTGAGGTTTCCCCCAGACTGCTGCAGCTCTTCAAGACTGAAAGACATTTGAGCTGCTTGTATTGTAGCAAAGGAGCCGGAGATACAGTGACATCTGCTGCTGCCTTTGTTTCTTTCACACTGTCTTTATGGACATCGTCCTTCTTGTTTTGTTCACGGTTTCTTAACTGAGGAAGCCTGCTGGCAGAATTGAGGTGGAATCTGGGAACGATCCTGCACAGCTGGGTAGCAGGCTCTCCAGTGATGGCAAGGATTCCTGAATACAACAACTCTGTTTTCTTTTATACCCTTAACAGCTGCTACTCTTATTTTCTGGGAGCAAAATTGAAGTTTGGAGGCTTCTCTAGCAATTTGGTTCCATTCCCTTTCGTTTTAATAATTCTCCATGACTGTTTGCATTTCTTAAAAAAACAGTAATACAACCTTGCTCTTTGGAGTCATCCACAGCCTACTACCCTAACTCAGCCATTGTAAGAAAATGATTATTCATTGCAATGACTATTCCTTGCCAGGAAATAATGATTATTATCAAGGGAAGTGATTATTCTCTTCTATTTCGTACTGGTGAGGCCACATCTGGAGTCCTGTGTCCAGTTCTGGGCCCCCCACTACAGAAAGGATTTGGATACATTGGAGAAAGTCCAGCGAAGGGCAACAAAAATGGTACGGGGGACTGAGGGATGTGATTTATGAGGAGAGGCTGAGGGAACTGGGGCTATTTAGTCTGGAAAAATAAGACTGAAGGGGGGATTTAATAGCAATCTTCAACTCCCTGCCAGGGGGTTGCAAAAAGGATGGCTCTGGACTGTTCTCAGTGGGGGCAGATGGCAGGACAAGGAGCAATGGGCTCAAGTTGCAGAAAGGGAAGCTTAGGTTGGATATTAGGAAAAACTCTCATGAGTAGGATAGTAAAATGCTGAAACAGGTTATCCAGAGAGGTTGTGGACTCTCCATCCTTGGAGGTTTTTAAGACCCAGGTAGACAAAGCTTTGGTTGGGATGATCTAGCTGAGGATGGTCCTGCTTGGAGCAGGGGGTTGAACTGGATGCCTTCCAACCCTAATTTGGAAGGATTAGAAGGTCCCTTCCAACCCTAATTTCCTACGATTCTATGAAATAGGCCCGAGCCTACAAGCACTTACCATCATGTTTACATTGACTTGCATGGGCAGAGTTAAGAAAAACTGAAGTGCTTACAGGACAAAACAGAGGAGATTGGGGAAACAATTATCTGAAAAATAAATGACAAGGAGTAAAAACTTAAGTCACATTATCCATTTGCTCTCATGCAGTTCTAATGTGCCTTCCTCCAGCATATAGCTTTTGCTTGGCAGGCTGGCTTTCCGATAGAAGCAAGGTGAGTCATGAAGAAATTGTTTCTTTTATTTATGCTTACTCGCCTCCCATGAGCTAGTCAAATAACATGCACAGGATTGGGGAATCCTAGCCCAGTCGATGCCCAGTTTCTAGGGAACCACCTCATTTCAATGACAAGATTACTGCACTGCTCGTGGTCTGGGTCATTCTGATACTTCTCCTTTGTTCCTCCACTTCACTTCTCCTCAACACCTCCAAAAAAGTCAACACAAACAAGGAGTGCTTTAAACTCCCCTCCTATCTTGTGTGAGAGCATAGGCTGGTTCACAATTGATCCTGTTGGCACATCCCCATGAGTGAAAACATGCACTCCCTGGGGAGAAACAGCAGCAGCACATATTTGCTGCTGCTTGTCCCTGGGAAATATCCATTCACGTGTGCTCTGGCACATGGCACATTGCCCTGGGTGGGATAAGTGAAGCTGGGGTGAGCACCTGGGCTGGTCCCAGCAGCCTTACCTGGGATGCTGAGGGCCTCCCGGGGCTGCAGCCACAGCAATCCAACAGCACAAAGCCTACTGGCAGCAAAAGCATGGCTCCAACTAGCAAGGCTCCGGTTTCCAGTAGCTGCTGCCATGTGTCTCGTCCCACTTTTTTAAAGGTGCAGAGTTTTTCTGACACGGGGATCTCCCAGTGTCAACACTCCCCCACCCTACTGCAAATTAGTAGCATGGGGTATGCCTGCATGTGCAGTGTGTGCAACACCACAAATGGATCCGTGGTGCCACATACTGCACACCCATGCTCATCTGGATGTGCCCATTATATCCAAGGTTTATATTGTGCTTTAAGAGAGGTCTAATCATACTTACCCTTATAAAACAGGAGACAGGATGTTAAGACTGACAGGGATCCATAGCAGCAGGAGTCAAATTCACACTTTCCCAAGTTTGGGACTGTTTGTTTTGGAGATTCATTATAGGCCTCTCTCTTAAGTGATCTGTGCAAGATGGCAGAGCCCTGATTCTAACCACTGAGAATAATAGTCTTCCAAAACTGACCAGTGCTTGTGGTACATGTTACTTTGTTGTATGCTTCATTACAACCATAGGATTTGGATGAAGCTAACATCTTAAATGTGAACACAAGCTGCTCCCAGTACTGGGATTACTCCAGTAACCATGGACAGGTACCTTGAGATTCAAAATAAGTAAAGGACTACAGGGTACATCAATTATAATTTCACACAATTGACCTATTTAAGCCTGATTGCCAGACTTAGGGATAATGCATTTGTTTCAGAGAGATAAACTTCCTCAGTAAATCATTTCCTTTCAATTCTATGTAGGTCATACATGGACTCAACAGCACAAAAATGTTGCCAAACTACATAGTGGTTATATAGAAGTTGGTATATTTATAACTGTTGTCAGTCAGATACTTTCTCATATAAGCTGTGTAGGGTACAATGTATCTAAATTGTTTCTTTTAATTAATGAAATCTTACATGATAATCACTTAATCTATTTTGAGCTCCCTGAGATAGCAGTGCAGGTTTATCTAATCTATATAACTGTCATGAGTTTAATTGACTAATGGTTAATAGGGATTTCTAAACAGATTAAATTAATGGCATTAAGCAAAAAGACAGCTTTCTAATGAGAGCCATTGATTTGGTGGCTGATTTCTAATGATTCCAGAATGCACAAGCAATGTCGTACAGGAGAGAGCTACAGCACCCCAGGAGAGCTGTATTGCACTTCTTTAACGTGCTGTATGATGTTTTCAATAAGGGATAATGTATCCCTAAATGAACCTCTGAAAGTATCTTGCGGCATGCCTACACTACTAGATAGTGCAGCAAAGAGTGTGCCATTGAGGCAGGCATGCCACTTCCTTGACCAGAAACACTATGGCTAGGTACAAATGGTCAAAAATCCCAAGGAGGAATCAAGCTAACTTGTACAGGTTTCTGTAAGCAGCCAAGGTTAGACTGGGAGTGAACAGGACACATATTCACCCTTAGTGGAAGGGGCATGCAGGCTGTGTGCATTGGCCAAGGCCAACAAGTTGGGGGCATTTCTGCATGCTTCTCAGCATGCCCTGTGGGCTCCCCATGGTGCCAGAGGCTGCTAAGCACAGCTGAACACTTAGACCACCCCTGATTGGTTGTTAGGCATGGACAAGCATGTCGCCAACCCCTTGCCATGTCACTGCGGACCCTCCCTCATGCCCAGCCCTAGGCCTCCAGAACAGCCCCAGAGTGGATTGCCATGGCATGCTGGGAAGCCTGGCCAATGGTGGCAGCGGTGGTGGTGGTGGTGGTGGTGGTGGGC
>NW_017729029.1:35306692-35371482 GCF_001723915.1 Gavialis gangeticus | reverse complement strand
GGGATGCAGAAGAAAGGATCAGGCCCCTCAGAGCTTCAGCACAAGTGACAGCTGGCAGCAAGAAGCATGCAGCAGTGGCAGGGAAAAGGGGGCTCCTTGACTTCATAACACCACCTGCCATTCGCTGGAGCTGCAAAGGGCCCAATCCTTCCTTCTGCAGAGCGTCTGCTCCCCCCTGCTGCCACTGGACAGCCTGCCCAAGTCACACTGCAGCCACCACAAGCCAACCTTCCACCCAGTAGTTTCTCAAGTGCTCAGAGGCCTAGGGGCAGTGTATAAAGATGGAATAGCTTTGCATCTATTCCTTTACCAGTGTCTATGAAAGTTGCATGCTGTAAATGCTATAAGACAAATATTTTTCTGAGTTGTCCCAATGTTGCAGAGACTGAACTCATCATTATTCAGCTATTTTATATTTGTAATTTTTGGTGAAGAAGAAAAACTGGAGATGATTACACCACTGCTGATTTTTCTGTATCTGCATTTCTGTTTGTTCTGTATCTGCATTTGTTTGGTATCTGCATTCTGCCAGTGAAATGTAAATGCAGTTTGTTCACAGACACACAGATGAATATGTATCACTTCCTACTTTCTAACGTATGACCATGTCACACAACGTAGAAATGAATGTGTCAGAACAATTTCATTATGAAACAGTTATCTTTTTATTTTCCACTTGTTTTCACTGCATTACCGAATACCATGTGCTATAGACAAAAACGTAGGCATGTTAAAGTAATGGTAAAGACTACTTTATAGATATTTTGCATATGATGCTGTTTGTTCCTTAATTTCATGGGGCCATGGGTATCCCTGGCTGGGTGTGTGGGTGCCAGGGCCGGGTCTGTGGGGCTGCACCCAAGCACAGGCGTTCTCCTGGGCTTCATGTCAGGTCTGTGCATACATCATGGAGTGCTTCATGACAGGGTGTAGGGGCACACCTTGGGGTCACAGGGGCCCAAGTCCTGGAGTTCATATAGGGGACACAGATGCCTCCCTTCCATTGCCCTGCTTCCTGCCTGAGGCTGATAGCTAGCTGGAGACAGGAGATGGGGTTGGGGAGATTGGGTTTGCTGGCTGGGCTTTGTGAGAGCTTGGGGGTGGGGTCTGCTGGGCATTCAGCCAGAGCAGCCAAGTGCGAGCCAAGCGCTAGCATGCCTCCCTGTGAGAGGGAAGGTTATGGCAGGGGGTGGCAGACAAGGGCTCAGAAGGACCCTAGGATGCTGGTTGACAGTGATGTAACTTGAATTGTTCAGGGATCTGGTACAGATGTTCAATGCACTGATCTAAACTAAATTGATTAAGTTTGAGTGTATGCTGATTCAGGTCTATCTTAGACCAGGTTCCACCATTTTTAGACCAGCCTACATGCACCAAACTTCTGTATGGTTATGGGTTTAGTTTAATCTCTGAGCACTTAGACCAGTTTATGTGTAACTTCTCTTATCTGGCCTATACATGTTTTAATATAGAGCTGGATATATAAAGAGCTGAAACTATAAACCTTCTAAGCTTAGTCATGCAAAACTAGCACCAAATCAAAGGCTTAGAAGTATGACACATCACGTCTGAGATAACTTACCTTAGTTTTCTACACTAAAGTAAGTTGCAGTAGTGTCTGGAGTAGAAAGATGACCAGCTCTGTCAGTGGGAACAGCTATAATAGGCAGATAATAGTATTGAACAAAGAGGTACCTTAGGATTGAAGTAGAGACATGACACATACACTTAGTCCGGTGTAGCTTTACCTCCAATTTTTCCCAGGGTAACTCTATACTAGATTCTAATAAATCACACATGATGCCATGTATCAGCTCCTTTTCTATACAGGTATCAGAGCAGGTCATACCAGTGTAAACATGTTATGTATCTAGGCCCTTAGGCATCTGCATTATTTCCATTCTGGGAGATAGTACATGAGGAGCTGCTATGGTGCACCTCAGTGTAATACTCCCTGGCACAGTACAGAGGTGATACCCTAGTGCCTCACTCCACTGAGTGACAATTTGAGATCATATGAGTCCAACAAGGCTAATATGCTATTGACCACTAACAGGTAGAAATAAGTGGATAAGTAGTAAAGAAGAGAGAATGGTTTTTTTGTTGGGGCACCAAACTGGATTCAATATATCTCCATTCTGTTTCCTGCTCTTCTCCAATCTTATGGTGTGACCCTCATTTCTCATATTAAAATAGCACCAGATCTTCCTTTCTTCCACACTTTCTGTCTTTTTTATTACAATTCACCTTAGTCACTGTCCCAATAACTTTTCTTTTTCCTTTAGAAGCTCTCAGCCAATAACATTGAAAGGGTGCACACTCAAATCTATGCCAGTTTTCCTATTCTGAACTAAAGAGTCGTCTTCTTGCTTTCACCACAGAGTTGACCCATCATCCTCTAATGTGGGGCCCGCAGGCACTTGTGGATCACCAACCCTCTATCAGGAATCTCTTTTATTGCCTCTTGAAGTAATTTCTTTCTAGCTCTTTCTAGGCTGCATCATAGGCCTATAAATGTAGGAAACCATTTTGGGTCTTGCATTTTCCTTGTTTTCTTTTCTGTGACTCGACAGAAGACCTCATTCAATTCTAAGGGAAGACTGTTTCATAGATATTCTGAAATTCCTTCCCAGGATGCTTTGCTTCAACATACAATTCCCATCGTACCTCTGAGAACTACATCTCTCAAAGTCTGCCTGTTTTGTCCTGACCCAGAACTTGACCTATAATCTCACTTATTAGGCAATATAGTGTCATTCACATCTTTAAAATATACTGCCAGATGTCAAAATCTATCATTGAATTATTATCCAGGCAATTCTTTCTTCCATTGTAGGACATCCAAGTAATTTCTCTCTTCTTAAAGAAGGAATACTATGACAGTAGGAGTGTCTACATGAGATACTAAATTCGCAGTAGGCTACTTCTACTGTGCATTAGCAGAGCAGGCAAAAACGATGCTATTGCTCTAGTGAGCAGTAGAATTAGTCTACTGCATATTAGCGTCACAAAAAAGCATGCGCTGGCATTATTGCACAGTAGCGCCTAATTAAAGTGCATTAAGTTAGTACTTATTATTACGGATACTAAACTTAAAGTGCTGTAATTATGGTTCATTAATCAATATGTAAACGTGCCCAGTTTATAGCAAACAGGACACACGCTTTAGAACTACGATGTAAAGGCACAAAAAGCCATGCATTTAGTCATTTCACTGGGGCTGTGATCCCGTAAAGAAAAAAAAAATTGCGACATTTTTCTACTTATTTTGTGAAGAACATGTCAAAACGTGGCAAATCTGGAAAAATGATGACCAAGCTCCACTTCGGAATAACAGACCTAAGGGCACAAAAAGCCAGGACAGCAAATAGTAAAAGCGATACAAAACAAAAAGAATCAGGCACTGCACTTCGTACGCTTCCTTCATATTGCAGATGAAATATAAAAAAAGCATTTAGCACTCCTATCTACCAATTATGGAGTGAAAGAAAAGCAAGGTCTAAATCTTATGTCAAATTCTATCTCAGATTGCTTGCTGGCTAGGTTCTCTGTGCTGTTTCAAGAGGATATAGCATTCTTCAGTCCCTGTGCTGTGTGTTATGAGTGCTGTTGTGCTAAATAGTGTTGTTACTCAGGAAATTGCATCTTAGTGAAGAGTCAAATGATCCTTAGACTCTATTTTGGTATACACTAGCACTGACCTCCAAGGGCAGGAGGATTCATACTGGTTTCAATAGAAGTTTACTCAAATGCAGGAGTCCACAGAGACAGAATCCAATAGAAGAATCGGGGCTAGGTTGGAATATCATTTTGGTGATCTAGTAAAAGATTCTGCCGAGTCATAAAAGGGGAGTTATGAATTATTATCAAAAAAATCTAATGTACAGAGAGAATAAGCAGCTAGAGGGATAAGATACAAGACAGAAATAGAAGCAGAAGAAATTCAGAATGCCTATATAGACACTTGCAAATGCAACAGATGCCCAATCCAATTCCAGCTGACTTCAGTTGGAGTTGGATCAAGGCCTGCAATAATTTTCCAAGAGCTTTGCTTCATATCAGAAGACAGGACTGAGCTTATATTACCAGCTACTCACACCTGCTAGCACTTCAACAAATCTATTTCCTTCTTTTAAGTATCGCATACAATGAATTCACATTTATACCAAACTTGGACACAACATGGGAAGATGTATCTTTTAATTAGCTAGGCCAAATGCTAACTAGCTGCAAGGTGGGAGCAGTTAAGATAATACCTGTTCTAAGTTAGCCTTGATTCTCTCATTCCTCCCTTATGCCCTATTGTACCAAACAACAATTACTAAGGTTTATGTTTCTTTGATTTCATGATAAAAGATGATGTATAGAACCATTTCTCAAAGCGTATCTTTTCAGCTAGAGAAGATTTTACTTTGTGATGCACACGTTTACTTGTATTAATTCCCATTATTAATCTAAGTGAATTATGCATTTCATTAGGTACCCATTAATCTGTTACAGTTAAAATGAATCATAGTGTTAATTCTGAGGAAAGAAGAGGTATAGTCAAACAAAATATATGATCATTAGAGTTGATGCTATGCATAAATAACAGTAATGGGCCAGATGTGTATTAAAATGTAGGCATTAATGGTCCCAGAAGTTAAACAACCAAAAATGTCAACTTGGAAGTATTTTACTACCTTAGAAACCCACAAGTTCAAAAGGACTAAGCAAAGGCAAACTTCCTTATATTGTAAGTATCTACATATTCATAGCCATGATCTTTATTTATACACAATATTCTTAAATTGTCTGAGAGAGGAGTACTAAGAAACAGATCAAATGCATGGACAAAAAAGGATGCAAAAAATTACGTGACAAATATAATGACTGACACCTTCAGAGATGACAAGTGATTTTTGAGTGCCTTAATTTTTGGTTGCCAAAACTGAGACAGCTATTGAGCATGTGGCTCACCAGCAGTCTGAAAATCGGACTGGTGTGTTAGCTGTTATGACTCAGGAAAGAGACCCGAGACTTATTATCGATAGCTGTCTAAAAAACATCAGCTCAGTGTGCAGTGGTAACCAAAAAAAGCCATCAAAGTGTTGGGCCTCATTAAAAAAGGAATTGAAAACAAAATGAAAAACATCATCACGCCACTATAGAAATCAATTGTGTGCCAGTGTCTTGAATATTGTGTGCAGTTCTGGTCTCAGCATCTCAGAAAAGTTAGGTGCAGCAGTCAATTAGAATTCACATTGAAGCACAGAGTAACCACAAGGATTTTTAGCCAGCATCTGCCCAAGTGATTGTGGTGGCAACAAGGGAAAGATGCTGGGCCTTTGTAGAGATTTGGTGAGGTTCAATACTGGTTTCAGTTCTACCCTTGTTAGGAGTAAAAGGGAAAAAAAAAACGAGGGGATGAACGAGTGAGAAATATAAAGTGAGAAGGGTTTGGGACTGCAGCTAAGTGGAGATGATGGATAAGAGGCACATGCAGGAGGTGGGGGAGAAGGGGACTTGGATCAGGGAAGTAAGTGTTCAACCCCCTAATAGCCTGTGTATGCAGCAATACAGTATGCCAGATAGCAAAGGGCAACGTTTTAACTTACTGAAGTTGTCTACCACACTACTGCCTTAATGGGACAAAAAGCCAAGGCTCATCTGAAAGTATCAGGGGAAATTCTAGTGCAAAGAATGGAAGGGGAAGGAGCTGAAGAAGGAGAAAGACAGTCCAGCTTTCTCTCAACCACTTAAAGTAACAACCATGTATTCAAACATTCAAGATTTGGGGTCCCAGACACTTGAAACATCTCAAGATGTAAGCATTACCTTATGTCCACTGGAGGTCAAGTTGTGTGGGCACTATGTGAAGAATTCGGTTCCTGGTTTTCAGAAGTCTGAGTGCTCAGATTCTGCCATTGCCTACTTGGTAACTTGAGCAAATGAGTTCAACTCCACGTGCCTTTGTTTCACCACCTGTAAAATGGAGATAATGATGTCAAGTGCTTTGAGATCAGTCAATCCTCATCTCAGGTTTAATGAAGACAGTGGGGTTTTTGTCAGTGTCTATAAATAGTCAGATGCATGCCTGATGTGCATGTTTTTTCAGCTGCCCTCCCTCAAGTCTCAACTGCAATTTTTGCTTTGTGTCTTAATTTTTAATTGCCCACCAAATCTTCATAGTGTGTGACATCAGTTTCTCCCAGACAGCTTCAATAGGCCTTTCTGAAACACTTTTCTGTATGAGTTCAGTGACAGCATTATGAAGTGATGCTAGTTGCTAGAAATGGGATCAGCTGTGAAAGAGAAAATTTGATTTCTACTAGTTACTCCCCGCCCCCTCCATAGGCATTCCTGGTTATTCAGATCTGGTATATAACTGTTTTTTTTGTTCTTTATATTGGTCTTGATAGTGTATTGAAAATACAGTAGCTATTGTTACCCTCTTCTCTACAGCTTCAAAAGAGTAGCCTTGACAAAACACTTCGGACAGCACTGCAGCAGAACATAACCAGAACGCTCTTCACCTTTTCCTCTTATAAGATGAGGAAAGATGAGGAGGTTTTTTAGAAGAATAATAGCTACTGAGATACTCTGAAGCTCTTAATGACCTATAGGTGCTTTCAAATGCCTGGATGTCAAATAAGCTTGGAGGCAGTTGTTCAAAGTAAACAGATTATCTCAGAAGCTTCAATTTAGATACTGTTTGGTTTCACTTATTTCATTTATATTTAGTCTACCCTATATTGTAGTTTGTTTCATGAAGGTGAATGTCACAAGTCCAGGAAAGTCTTCCTTGACACAGGGCAAAAAAAGTTATAAGCCAGTGAACAAGTAGCCAGACACTGTAAATATCAAACCTGGAGTGATTTTAGCTATAGCACTGTAAAATGTGCCAAATGGTTGGATAATCTGCCAAATCAAAGACTATATTGCAAATGATCTAGATGATTTTTCCCCCACCCCTATTGTACCTTTTTTGATGGAAGACTGGGCATTTGTTTGAAACTAAATTTTAACTGAAATTGGGGAAAAGTTGTATTTCTGTGAATAATTGTATTTCTTGTGAAGAAGCTAAGCAGGTGGAAGTGGCGTTGTTTAAGCTAACCCCTCCTCCCCAAATATGTATTTAATATATATAATTCAGAAATCCTTTTTCCCCTCACAGGACTTTTATTTCAGACCTCTCATTTCCTCATTCTTCTTGACAACCTGTGCTCCCTACATGCATGCAGTCTGTGATGCATTTGGTGGTTCAGGAGTCAATAAATGGGAAAAGCAGGGTGCTTCATGAAAGGAGTAATCTCACCCATAGAGAAGGATGGTGACAGGAGGCAGCAGAATAATAAACCCCACAAGGCATCTCTATGGCATTTCTAAATTGAAATGTCTAATGTTCAACTAAAAGCTTTCAATATTTTCTCAAGATATTTTTGCAGGGAGAGAATTTTAAGAAAGCATTTCTGACCAGCTTCAGAAGTAATGCACTCTTATTCCAGGGTAGAGCTACCTTTAAAGTGCATTAAAAAATAATGCCATACATCTGATTACTTTGGCAATACTATTAAGATGCCAGCTGCTTGCCAGCACACAACAAGGAGATGTAGCTGAAGGAAAAAAAAGGAAAAAAGAAATAAGCTTAGCTTTAATAAAATGTGCTTTATTCACATGAAGATCTGCTCACATCCAACTTGGAATGTTTCATATCCTTTTTCTCTTACCAGTGTATGCCTATGCTCCCTGCAAAAATGAGAAACAATTGAATTCATGCCACCAGTTCTGCACTTATGGTTTATTAAAAGAGACACGTGGTTGAACACAAGAACAGAACAAAAAAATCTAATGAATAGCACAACTATCTAGCACCATCTGATAAGGAGCCATTTAGGGCCCAAATGAGCTCCTATTGACTGTATGTAGTAAGACAAGGCCAAAGCCATTAATTTTCTTGTAAACAGAGAAACAAACAATCCATTAGAAATGGCCCCTATATATATTTGTACACAGGGCTCTATCTATTTTTAGTCATAACCTATGGTATCTCTCTAATTGTTTAATTGATTGTTAAGAGGAGCAGATTTCTATTATTGCTCCTGTTCTTTTCATTGGGTTGGGACCAAACATAAGTGCTATGTTTACTTATTTATAAGTTATCGAAAACCTTTATTTGACTTCCATGCATTTCATATGCAATAAAAATATGACCTGATAGCCTCTGCAAATGAAATCCAATTAAACTGGATTTACAGTGAATATATTTTTCATCCCTGTGTTGCCTTGGCCTAGCTGAAGAGCTCATAATCAATTCATAGATAGTTGTTGAATGCTCTTCTGGTCTATTCTCTGCTGCTGAACAATGAATGCAAAATAGGTAATTAAACCAAATATCAGGATTTCAAAGAAAAAAATACCTAGGCTGGAAAAAGTAATCTTTTATGTTGTGATTAGAGGGTATATGTGGAACCTTCCCACACATACACAAGGGCCAGAATCTATTTAATCTATTAGGCACCTAAATCCACTTATGTGTCTAAGTGAAATTCTACTCCATCATGCTCAACTCCTTGAAACATCATTAATGCCAGAAGTGGGTGAATCCTCCTCTTCCTCATTGTTTTTTCCATGACTCAGTCTTAAAGATAAGATGGTGGGGCATTATAAATTACATGACTAGATTTTCGAGGACTTGAACAGGGTGCAATGGAATCACGCTCGAGTTCCTAAGTCCACCTAGATGCCCTGTAGGAGAAGCAGAAACTGCCTGCTCCTATAACACTCTCTAAAAAACCAGAACTAGGATTATTTGTCTGTTAGATTAAAAGAAACCCAACTGTCTGTCTAGCTATTCCACACAAGATACTTGTTTTATTGTTCTTTTATGTATGTATATTTTGTGCGTGATATTAATTATGTGCATATAAGAATAATGGTACAAAAGCAAACAATGGCGGAAAAGAAATATGAAAGGTTAACTAGGTAAATAAAAAAAGGAAAAACCTCACTCAGATGAAGTTTAACTGGAATGTAAGCTTTGTTCTGTTATTCTGTTACAGAATCTGTGTGGCAAACGTAGGATGGAAAAAATATTCTCTCAGTCAGTCCATCTAAAGAAAGCACACTAGCAGCACAGGAACATAAGAAACAGCTTGGCAAAGAGTACTGGCATTTAGAGTACTGGTGGGAGAAGAGAAGTTGATAGCCAAATTATTTCCAGTTTAAATATCAATGGTTTTAAAACTATTCTAAGAATAAAATATCTGCAGATATTTAACATGCCACCAATTGGAAATAAGAAGATGCAGCTTTATAGTTTGATTTTACATGAAGTGTTTGCATGAAGTACATAATGGAGCTAGATCACCTGTTCCCAACCTTGGGTCGTGACCCAAATGAGGGTCACAGGAACAATGCCAGTGGCACCGCACACAAAGGATGAGCCACACCGTGTGCCGGGGACTCCCCTGCCCCTGGGGCGCTGCTGCTGCCACACTTCACTCCCAGCAGCAAGGTATGGCAGAACAAGATTGAAAACCACTGATCTAAATCATACTCCTGTTGAAATCAATAAAATAACCAGTCCCCAAATAGAGATGACTTAACACTGGGGACACAGAAGTTATATTCCCAAATCAACACTATTGCTGACTGTGAATCTGATATTTCATCTGAGACTGAAGGATTTTCAAAGTCTAACCCATGCATTTCAGAGCCTGACTTTGCAGAGTCTGTCCCAAGCAACCACACACAGGGTGCATCTACACGAGATGCTTAATACACAGTAGCCTAATAACACTGTGCAGTAGCGTGCCGGGCAAAAACCATGTTAATATGCTACTGCACAGTAGTATTAGGCTACTCCATAGCAAGTGTCACTAAAAAACCATGTGCCAGTGCTACTGAGCAGTAACTGTAGTTACTGTGCATTCAGTTAGTACTTCACTAAGCAAGTACTAAAATAAATGCACAGTCACTACTGCGCATTAATGAATATGCAGATGTGCCCATAGAGAATATAACTAAACCCAAATTAGCTACTGTAACAGTGGCTTTTGCCATCCAACAAAGGTTGCAGAAGTAGGAAACCACCTACAAATGGAGTCAAGCCTATATTAATTTTAGTCAATGAAATTTTCATAGAAAAACTCCATTAACATTGTATGTTATAAAATAGGAAGGAAATAGCATCCTGAAATGTATAAGTTTCAATAACAACAGTTAAGATAAAGAATAGGCACATCAATCCAACAGGGATTGAAAGGCTGTGTTAAACTTAAATTGACTGTAAGTGGAGCACTGGGGTCAACTGGTATTTGATTTAGCTGGAGGAGCGGTGTTTTAAGAGCATTTCATAAAATTCAAGGAAAGAGAAACTTAGGCTGCTGTGAGGTGAGGAATGCAGTAGGCTTTAGAGTGACACTGATGCAAAAAGCTTCTTCATTAGTGAAGTCCATAAGCTGGAAGTCAATTCATTTATAAAACCACAAAAATGCATCTGCCTTTCCAAAGGGCCAAACACTTAAGCGCGTGTTTTGTCTATACTCCAAGTGGAGAATGGAAATGCTTAATTCAGCAGGCAGAACCTCACTGAGTGTAGGGAAAGCTCATGAGAAATGATAACATAATCTTTCTTTTCAATGTCTCATTCACTGATGTTAGTTAGGAAGTTCAGAACTACTCAGAGCCAAGTTGTCTGTGTTAAGCAGGTGGTCAGATTATAATGATTCTGTTTTGGTTTTTAAATTTGTGAATCAGAATCCTAATGAAGTATCCCTCTTTGACTGTCTCTTCCAAAGCTATGGGCATTTATAGATGTGGTCCAGGAAGCAGGGGAGGGAGGGGGTGCTTTAATTAGCGCAGCTCCAAGAGCCACACTAATTAAGGCATCTAGCGCGTTACATGTATCAGTGTCTCTGCACTGAAAAATAGCACTGGGGCTTTAGTTAAAGATCCCCACCGCCATTTTTCATTGTGGGGAAGCTGAAACATGTGACGCTGAAGTCTGCTGGAGTGCGGGAATTACCAAGATTAATCAAGTCTGCTCCAGTATGCTGTAATTACAGCACCTGGAGCCTAGTTGGAGCAACCCTGGTCTGGCAGGCTGATCCCCTGGCTCCTCTGCCAAACCAAGCTTCTCCCACTGGGCTGCACATGCAGTAGAGCAGCTGGCTGAGGCATGAGGGTGCATTAATAAGCTCCAGAGTTTATGTGTGTGCATTAAATGCACATGTAGACATGACCAGCTTGTGACAAGGACACAAACAAGGAAGGAAAGGAAGGATCATATTAAGGTCATAGGAAAGGGTGATAAGACAGAAAACCAGATCTTGTATTGATATCTGAATAGTTTCTGGAGCAAATAACCCTTGAAATAAACATCACAAAGAAGCAATTTTCAGTTACTTAACCAAACATTATTACTTATTATTTGGTTGTATAAACTATGGGAGCTTTTCGTGATCCCAGTTATCATAAAGAATAGAATGTTATATACTATCAATAGGCTCCATGGTAAATATTTTCTTTTCCATGTGTATCAGCCCATTATTATTGTTATTATTGATGAAAAGTGACATATTTATTAGCCACACCAGCTTTCTCCCAATTAATGTACAGAAAAAAGATAATTACTGATTCATGTAGTTGATTCTCTCCTGTGCAAAACTGCAGTCATGGAAAACAAAAGAGAGCAAATAAAAACTCCTAATTAAGCTGAGTTTAGCAGGATAGCTTGAACATGGCATGTTAGTCCTGCTATGCAGGAGCACTTCATTAGCCTAAGTACTATGTACTCTCCTAATCAAAGGCATGAAATATGGTTGACATGAAATAAAATCTTATAGTTTTAGCACCCAATAGATTGACACACAAAGCTAAGGAGTCTTCCAAAGACATTTCACAAGCAGCAGACTACTTTGAGGGCCAGATTCACATCTGCCTCATAGATTACAGATGACAAAATACTTTCACACATTGAGTTTCAGCAAATCACTATCTGACAGGATAACCCTGGGGCTAATAATATTTCCCATAAAGATTATTGCATTGGAGAGTTTGGAGGGTTTTCTTTGTTTGTTTTGTGTTTCTTGTTTGTTCTTTTCAGTTTGTTTTTGACAAATCCATATAATTGAGGACATTTTAAACACAGGTCTTATATTAGAAGATAAAGAAGGAATAAAAAGGGCAGTATAATCCAGCAGCTGGAAACCTGAGCTGTGAGTTCTATTCCTGGCTCTCGCACTTACTTTGGGCAAGCCCTTCACCTCTCAGTTCTTCTTCCTCACCCACTTCACCCACCCATTTTGGGCTCTGAGCTCCGGTGGGCCAACGTTGGATTGTTCTGTGCCTACCTACATGCTGTCACTATCTTGCAGGTGCTATTATACTACAAACAAATGCATAATAAAAAACACAAACACAGTACAATTCAGAATTTCATCCCTCAGGAAATCTTCCTACTTTAAAATTCATCCTAATCCCAAATTACATCAAAAGCTAACATTTCACACTCTTACTGCTACCACCTGACCTTCACATACATGCATGTACACTCTGAGCAAGGCAAACACTGATGGTTAGACCCAACAAAGTCAATGGAGGGTGAATTTGTTCCATGTACTCACTATGACCCAGACTTTATTAACACAAATAGTTTCACTGAACTCATTTAGGATTTATTATGAACATAACATGATGTAGCAGCTCCATTCATTTCAAAATACTTTCTTCTTGCTCTGTACACTCTTCTTTGAAACTAACTGTCCATAATATTTTTTTCAAATCATTTGATTTTATTCTGTAGCAATCTTTCTGACATCACTGTTCAAATTAATGGCAATTCTAATTATTAGAAATCATATCAGGGATCCACAGAAGAACAGAATCATTGACACTGTGCTCTTATTGTTATAATGATGTAATCAGAGGACTTAATTACTTCAAATGATGAGGAATTCACTTGTGTGGATCTCAGGGTAGAGTTGGGAGCTAAAATAGCAATGGCATCAACTACCATTGATATGAGATGTAACATACTACAATACTACATACTACAATACTGTAACATACTACTAGAGGGAACTACAATACTTCTTATGTCACCTTTTTTTTTCTCTCCCAAACTAAGGCCCAGTCCTCCTGTCCCATTATTGACAAACATAACTTTCCATACACAAGAAGACTTATTGGACACCTCTGTGTCCAACTCTACTTCTCCTATATATCTCTCAGTACTTAATCAGTATCTTGAAACTATGCACAAACCGGTGAACTTAAAAAAAAAGGGGGGGGGGCAGGGGCCCAACTCCATGTTTTCATTCAAATAACTATTAAATGCTTATCTGTCTTTTCTGTGTTTGCTGTTTTAAATTAAAGTTTCTAAATAAAAAGTTCTTTGTGCAACTTTTGTAAATGTGAAAAGAGGATATATTGATAATCTCAAAAACATTTTTCTCTGAAGTAACTCTAGTCAGGAGATTTCTCAGAAGCATTCTCCTTCACAAACAGTTTGCATTTCAGAGCTGGCATTTTTGCCTGCCCCCCAAAAATGTGGATCATCAAGAATGATGAGTTCTAGAGTGATAGGTATTTATGGTTTAATGACTGCCTAGAACATGCATTTAAAAAACCAAACACAAATATGTATATTTTAGGACAATGGAGACAATCAACACTGCCACCACGATCACAGCCTTCCTTTAGCTCAAATATTTATAATCTCTTTGTTCTGACCCTAGATGAATGGTAATTCCTCTGTATTCTAGACAGCAACTCTGATTGTCATTTAAGAAAACTGATCAAAGTAATCACATGAGATCCACAGCAGTTGATTTAAACATTTGATATTTAGAAATAAAAAAATTTCTCTTGCCTTGTTTTAAGCTAAGTATATTAAATAATCAATACTCATATCCAACATATTGCTTCTTGAACTTACGTTGCTTATAACTTGGATATTACTTTGCTATGACCTGCTGTCACCATTACTTTCTTTTGCAAAAAGGGGGGATTTGGTGTAACGTATTCATAAATCTCCCACCACAATATGCAATCTTTGTTTGGGAAATACATCAATCAATCAATCAATCATCTCAGCTTTATCTTTTGAAAAGACATTTGTGTCTGGCATTTGATTTAATTATCATAACATAAAGCAGTTTATACTAAGTCTTTAATGATTAAAATGCCCAAAACATCTTACATTCATTTTTCTTATTTACTTGTGTTATCACATGGCCCAAATTGAGGGGCAGGAGTTTATTATGCTGGGCCCTATTTGAGCAAGGAACAAGACAGACAGTGTCTGCCCCAGAAGATTTAACATTTTAAACCCCCATTTATCCACAGCCATAGGTACAGCTGAAGCCATTTCATTTAGTCAGAATTTGGGATCTTGGTTTAAGCCCTCAACATTGGAGTACAAGACTCAATGTGCATGTAAAGGAAGTCGACGTGGAGTTTGGGGTTTACCTTAATGTACTTGCCCAATGCTTGGGAAAGAGCACACTGCAGTCTTTGACCAGGAAAAGGAGAAGGATCTCACCTCAACCTCAAAAGCTCAGTTGTTCTGTCTTGATGTGGAAAAAGTAAATCCCTGGTATAAGAGAGCCTCACAAAACTCTCTTCTAGCTGTTCACACAGGCCTTGAGTCATGCCAATGCAGGCCTGCCTTGCAATGAATTCCAACCAGTCTGAAAGAAAACATGCTTAAATTTAAATAATAGCGCATACAGAGAAATTTCATTCCAGAAGATTTCTGTTTAATGGTCCAGAAGAATAAGACATGCAACAAGAAGTTAAAAAAGAAAAAGAAGATAAGAGCAGCTCTTTCTGTGCCAGGAAAAAAGCTAGTGAAATGTGTTGCTGTTTAGAACAATATTATGGAACTTGTATATATGGCCATTTATTTAAAATTAATATTAAAAAAAAAGAGAAAGATTGAGACTCTAGAGGCAACAAAATTTGTGGTGAGCAATTAATTAGAATGAAGAAGCACATGATAGCTAACCATCTGCCATCAAGGGAACAAGTGTACCTGGTATTACTTTTGTAGATAAACACAGAGATGAAACACCAGCTTGCACATGGCAAATTCTGGGAACACACTTGTTCACCATGCAATAGGAAGTAGGGTTGAGTAGAACATTTACTTTCTACCTATTTTCAAATAGCACCATTTTGTGACAGTCAGAATTAGGTCACAACCAGTCATGAAAGTGTTGCTCATTAGCCATAGGCATTCATACAATATCTTTAAATTGTCAGCTGTTCACAATATAGTCTATATTTTTGTTCTGGGTGCATACAGAGCCTCATACAATGGCTTGATTGGGTTTCCAGCCACGTACAAATATTCAGTTTCTCCTGGGAGAGTTACTGCTCTCTGTGTTACCAAACACAAATAATACCACTATGTAATCCTCAGTTCTTCTGGTTGAATTAGGAGGGGGCTTCACTTTATACATTAAAATATTATTTAACTAAACTTTGTAAGGGAGGAAATGCTAATGGTAAAATGTAATTTGTAACAGATCCCAGATGTTAAAATCAATAGAATGACAAAGCTGTAAGCCTTACTAGACTATGCAAAACAGGATGCAGAAACTATAATTGCTACAGCTTTCCAATAGCCAGAAGTTCAGCAAAAATACTGCGAGCTCTTAACAGTGCAAGGTCTTTGTTTTAGTTCCAGCATTGGTATAAAAATAATAGATTTTCTGCATGTGATTCATGCAGGCTCTTATTGTGGCATAGTGATTGAGGTTGTGTGAAATGTTCACTATCATATTCAATAATATATGCAATTTTGATGCTAGAAAGATGCTCTAAAAAGGGCAAGCCTGTGCAAAATTTCATGTTTTGTGATTCTGTGATTTTAAAAAGAAATGCTAGTTTTCTTTCATTTACTACTTAATTATTTCTCTTGAAAATGTCTCCTTAAAACTAATAAATAATAGCCATCAAGGCATTTATGCAACGTATTCCACCCGCATGCAGAATTATTTTCAGAGCCAGGGTAGGAGGTGAAAGGGAAATTTTTAAGGACAACATGTAGCCAAAAAACAGGTGAATGTCTTTAAGTTAATTGCTGGCCTATAATTTAGTATGCAGAAAGACAGAGAAAGAGAGAGAGGCCATACAGGAATAAAATGTCTAAAAGCCTGTAATCTTGGTTGAATTTTTGAACTCTGTATTTTAAGCTCTCTTTTTTCCATTTTTGAGACAAGACATATGAGACCTGGCTCTCATTTACATCTAGGTATTTAAGGGAGCTTTAAAGTAGGTGCAAAGGTAAGCTACAAAGTTAGTGAAAAGGACTAGAATATATCTATATCTGAATCTATATCTATATATATTCAAAAGCAGCTATTTTTCTCTCTTTTGTATAGGCTTAGATTATGAAAACTTTTTAAAAAAATTGATGAATGACAAGTCAGTCTCTGGAAACATACATGCGTATTATATAAATAAAAATGTAATATATAGTGTCCAATAACATCATTCACTGTGCAGTGAATGGTCTGAGATCAAAATTTAAGTAGTACAAGAGTGATGTAGCCATGATGGTCCAGAAAATATGCAAGAGGCAAGGATTTCTTAGAGTGAGATATTTTATTGGACTAGTTATGTAGCTGGGATAAATTTCATAGACATTAGGGGCTGGAAGGGACCTCAAGAGATCATAAAGTTAGAGATACTTTTCATTGCAAGACAGTCTTCCTCAGGTCACTCCTTCCATTTACCTTTTGGTCATGTCTTGCATTCAAAAGCTTGTCTAACTTTATCCCAACTACATAGTTGAGCCAATAAAATATATCACCTTAAGAAATCCTTGCCTCTTGCATATTTTCTGGACCATCACAGCTACAACATCACTCTTGCACTATTTAAATATTGACCTCAGGCCATTCACTCTACAGTGAATGATGTTATTGGACACTATATATTACATGTATATTTATAAAATATGAATTTAGATTTCCAGAGACTGCCTGTCTTCCATTTCACTCTGTCTAGCTGTTTAGCTCTAGGTAGACCTGAAATATGTTTGTCACTTAGATATTGATTTGTAAACATTTAGAGTATTAAAATGAATACGTCTTCTCTCTTTCCCTAAGTCATTGTTACACAACCAGGAGCAAAGATAGCTGTACTCACTTCTATATAACGTTCTATTAAATATGATGGATTTTTTTCAGCAGCAACAGGAGTATAAAAAGGCTGAAACTCACAGTCTATGTTTAGTTCAAATCATATTACACTGCATTCCCTTTGAAGTATGTCTTGGCAGAACCCTTTGCAAGGGAGAATATTTCCATTCTCCTCCTCCCCCCAGCCCCTTCCCCCTGCATTCTTTTTAACTCTAATTTGTAACAAATATTTAAGAATGTCTGTAGGTTAAGATGTGTAAGATATGCTATAGTATCCTGAGGCTGGTTTGGATCCAGTAAGACATATGCAGTTACTAAGGGAAAAGAATATTCAGGGAGCAGAATTTTGCTCGTTTGGTTTGGCTTCGTCCACCATAAATAATGCATGTCTTGAGAAGGTCTGCACAGTAATTAAAAAGTGATCTCAAGTATTTTTTGGTATCATCCCAATTTCCTTACCATAGGCCTTTCATTACAGATATCAATGGTAGAACTTTTCAACTAACTTAGCCTCCTGTCCTACAAAGAGCCTTATGCACAATACCATGCACACAGCCAGGATTTACACAAATCGGGTGTGACATACCTCCCCTCAGGGATGGGGCAAGACATCGCTGGATTCCTTGGTTTGGTGGGGCACACTGGGGAGCCATCCTCCCCCCACTCCAAAGCCAACACCACTGTCACTGTCCCTGGCTGACCTGAAGGCAGTGGGAACCTCAGAGCTGCTCTTGCCCTGCTCCAGTTGGATGCTGCAGGGAGCAAGAGTGCAGGGTGCTGGGTTCAGCTGGGGACAGCAGCAGTGGTCCAGTTTCCTCCTTCCAGCCCCTGCTTTGTCCCCACC
Organism: Gavialis gangeticus; assembly: GCF_001723915.1. Taxonomy (NCBI): domain Eukaryota; kingdom Metazoa; phylum Chordata; order Crocodylia; family Gavialidae; genus Gavialis; species Gavialis gangeticus. The sequence continues at coordinate 35,353,503 of NW_017729029.1, read as the reverse complement.
ACCACTGGTGTCTCTTGCTGGCCAGAAGCAGGCACTGGAAGGAGGAACCTTTGGGCACCTATACACCTGCCTAACACCTGCTCTGACACTTTTTAATTAAAATGCATCAGAACAGACTTGATTAACTGAGTCTGCTGGAGTATGCTAATTAGAATACTCCACCAGGCTCAGTGTTGCATGTATTCAGAGTCCCCATGTTTCAAAATGATGGTGGGGGAGCTTTAACTAAAACTTGTAGAATGAGCTTTAGTTAAAGCCCACCCCCACTTCCTGCTCCCATTTTGAAGCACAGGATGATGAATATACAAGATGCTGTGGGCATTTTAATTAGAGTGGCTTCCAAGAGCCACTCTAACTAAAACACTTCCCACCCCCAACCAGGAACACATGTAAAGACGCCCTTTGTGCCGCCACCACCGTCCCTGGCTTAGCCCGTTCATGGCTTGAGCAGGGCAGAAACAGCTCTGGGGCTGTGTGTCCAGATTAGCCAGAGACAGTGGCAGAAGGGGGATGCAACTGCACCACCTCACCCTCCCTGGACACACCCCTGTACATGACCAGGCTCCTGAGCTCAAGGGGTATATAAACACGTACTAAGTCAACTTAAGTTAAATCACATTGGAGTGTACACACATACAGCTCCTTGACATGGTGGCAGTCATCTTGTGAGATAAGTTGCCTTAACTAATGTGAGTCAAGATGGTACAACATGGTATAGTATCTTGTGCTGCATTTAAGTGAACTCTGCTCCTCATATGTGCATACACTCTGACAGTTAAGTCAACTTAAAGGAGTTAAGTCAGCTTAACTGTTAGAAAGTTAGTATGTGTGTATACACCCCAAGGTGCTTTGCAGGTATGAAATGTTTGCAGGGTCAAAACCTAATTTCTAGTCACCGATTTCAGTCCAAACATTTTTATTTTTTTTGCGCGCACACGCTTTAAATTAGAAAACAAATCAATTGCTATAAGAAGAAAGGGGACTACCATAGGAGCCCCGTTTTTTTTTTCCCCTCAATCAGAGGCATTGTTATAGTAATGCCTGATTTGTTTCCTTTTGCTTCAGGTTTACAGAATTTATGAACGAAGTTTTGAGCACTTTTGTCAGAAAAAAATAATCAAAAATCACAGGGATACCTAGTAGAGCCACTTTCATGGGCTAGCATCACAATTCACATAATTCTCCTGAGAACACAGTGATGGAGACAGAAAATGCCACCAGTCTATCCAAAGAGCAATGGCAGTACAGCAAAGCCAGCCCATTTCTGTAGACATTGTAATTCTGTGCTACTTCAAATTGCCAGGCTGATTGAGATAAATATGATGGTCATAATGCTAGTCATAAAGTGGTAGGAAGCCAAGGAAAATATATATATTGACAAAATGAAAAATAACCAGCTGAAGTTTCTGTATATCTAAATAAACTATGACCATTATGTATATAATTACAGATTGGTTATTTTCATATTGCATGGTGTGTGCATACTGGTATTTAATTTTGTGTTTGCATATGTATTTGCATGTGCATACACACATGCACGTGCAATCGGGGACATGCACACACAGAGGTGTATGTACGTATATAGACCCAGAGAACAATCAGAAAAGTTCTACAGAGATTCTCTTTGACAGACCTCAAAGAATTACTGACTCGCCTTCCTCAGAAACTGTCATGGTTTTGAGTTCTCTAATATTATATGCATACATCTTTGCTAGGAGAGAGCAAACTGTCTTTTTACCACTGCCCTGATGCAGCAACAATATTTCACAGATTTTGCTGATCTTCTAGAATACAGGCTCACCAGTGTGTTCAATTCTGCTCCCATTTATAGTAGTGCACATCTAGAACAACTCTATTGTTTGAAAAGGAGGGTTTATTAATTCTGCCCTATTAATACAGCTATGTCAAGATTTAAATACGCAGTGGGATAATCTTTTATTGTGCATGTGAAATGCCTGTAGTTCTGATGATAAGAAAATAATACATCTTATCTTCAGCAACTAGATAGCACTCCTGTGTTTCATGCCTGGGAGTACAGGGACTGAAACTTCAGTTTCTCAAACACCACATTTCTTTTTCTTAATTTTAAGAGACGATCTAGAAAAACAAATTAGGTTTATTGGCCTTTTGAGAGCACAACACAAAACACATCAGTTTCACTTGGAAGAGACAAATCTGTCACCTGCTTCAAGACCATAAACCTAAATAATTATTTTGCAAGGAGTTTAATCAGAGATACCCTGCATTTACCCCAGGTAATAAGGGGTTGAATGTTACTGAATTCCCCATTTCCAAGGAAGCCAGTGCTACTCCAATTCGGGTCTATTTACAATTAAGTATTTAAGTTTTATTTCTGACATCTTCACATTTTCACTCAGTTCCAGACTGGCTGTGAACACCTAGCAATACAGTTATGCCAGGTATGTTTTAGTCCAGCATATTCAAGAATAGTATCTGGTTATCTTTACATTTCCTAGCAACATAGACCAAATTAATATGTGGTGTAAATTGCTGTTACTCCACCAAATCAAAAGAATTGGCCCTATCCTCTTTATTTACTTAGTACCCACACCTTCCTTTCACAGAAGGTCAAAGTGGAAAACCTGTGACACAAGTGAAAGTGTTGTATTATACTTCACTGTCTTGCACATTAATGCAACGAGCTCTGCAAAACCTACCCCCGCTCCCCCGTCAAACTGGCTGAACTTCAAACTTCTGAATGTTCCATGTCTCACACATGCAAACACCCACACGCTGTCTGTCTCTATTTTTTCTTGAAAACTAAATGTTAATAAGATATTATTTTTAGTTATTAGTGTTTGTGCTGATGGCAGATGATCTTATAGTTTCATGCAGGATGTGCATGGCCCCAGTAAACATGGCATACTGGCCAGGGGCCAGTATATTCCAATGCCCTCATCAAAGAGCAAATAATGTCTTCAAAAAAAGTGGTCCCACTGATTTTAGTGGAGCTCGTCCTTGCCTAGACCATGGTGGCACAGGCTCGGGACAGAAATTACACATAAACCGGTATAAGTGATTGGAAGCTAGTTAAATCTGTAACCAAACCAGAGTTCAAAGCGCATAAAACCCTCCCAAAATCGTTGAAACCAGTTTAAGATAAACCTGGATGGATGTAGCATCAAACTTAGCTGATTTCAGTTAAATCAATTTATTGAGCTTCTGTCCCAAATCCCCTCCAGATTCAAGTTAACTCTCAGTCCCCCAGCATCCCAGGATGAAAGCTCCAGCTGAGCAGAGAGGTGTGCTGTAGTGCCTCCTGACTTCTGGCCTGGGCCACTGCAGGCATGTTGCTGCATTTCAGCAATCAAAAGTGAATGTCTGTTCACTTGCTTATCAGTTCAATATACACAGCTTATACTAACCTGTAAAGACTGAATCAATTCAACCTCAGGCTTTTTGAGCATCTGTACTTAGCCCAAAGGTTCAGTGCACATAAACTGCTTTCAAAATGGCCAGAACCAGATTAAGATAAACCTGGGTAGATGCACTATCAGACTTAACTGATTTAAGTTAATTTGGTGTATTGAACTTCTGTCCCAGATCCCCTCCAGATTCAAGTTAATGCTCAGTCCTCCAGCATCCCAAGATGCTTTGCTCCACCTCTGCAACCCCCTACCCCCCATCCTTGCAAGGTGGGTAGGCTAGCTTGGACTCAAGCTGTCTGCTCCAGCTGAGCAGAGAGGCATGATTTAGCACCCCCTGGCTTCTGGCCTGGGCCACTGCAGACATGTGGCTTCATTTCTGGAATCCAAAGTGAATGTCTGTTTACTTGCTTATCAGTTCAATCCACACAGCTTAGACTAACCTGTGAAGATTGAATAAATTCAGCCTCAGGCTTTTTGAGTGTCTTTACTTAGATAGAGTGACTAAAAGTGTCACACTACGTCTCCAAAGGGAATTCAAGCCTCACTCCAGAGCTTAGAAAACCACCTGCAAACAGTCATTGAGGCTGAAGGATCAAAAAGCGGCAATGTGTGATGCCAGAGGTGTCAGACCCTTGTGTGCTCTTGACTTTAGAAACTGAAGTGCCCAACCCCTTCTAGTCCACTGGGCTGCCAGCTTAGGTGGACCACTGACCCATGGAACAATGCACTAATTTCAGTGTAAGGGAGCAGTAAGTGGCCCTATTTAAACACATGGGACTTGATTCTGTGTGAAAACCCTTTGGTGTCATCATGCCATTCCGACATATGCATAATGCCTACTGACTGCAGGGAACTAAGGACTGCATGAGTATCTGAACAACTGTCATGACCCTATGTGGAATCAGTTACAAAATAAGCACACAAACTTTTGAACATTGATATAAACTGATGCTGCAGGGTCACATACTCCTACACAGCATCCCAGATGCTCTAGACCTCATTAGTCAAGCTATGCTGTAAAGATATGAAGAGGAGGGAAAGTTCTCTGAAAGCTCTTGGGCTGGGAGTTCACACCTTGGAGCAAACAAGGGTTTTCAACTAAAAAAGGCTGCTATTAGAAAAAGACTCCATGTTTTGAAATATGCAGTTCTTTTAAAATGTCATTAGCCTTCCTAAACCTTGTGAACCCCAAAGGCAACTTTCTTCCTATAGGAAATCAAAAAGGTCAGCAATCGCTGAGGAAAATGGAGGCCAAATCAAATGCATCTGGAATCAAGTCAGTTTTCAAGTGCTATTCTGAATATCATAACCAATAGCATTGCTTATTCTCAGTAGTTCCCTACATTTGGTTTCATGGCTCTGAACAGTACTTTTGACTCTATTGTAGCTGCAGTTACTCTTTTGGGACCCAAACCTTCAAAGTTGTGAGCATCTCCAACTTCCAAAATTATAGACTTGAAACCCCCTCCCCTTCTTTTCCCCTCCCCCCCGCATTAACATGACATTTTAAAAAAAGCTAAACACTCTCCTTTACCTTCTGACTTCAGATAGTTTTCATTATCTGCTGCTTTTCTCTGCATCTGGGAGCACTAGAAACCTACTTAAAAATGCAGATATTCTGATGCAATCACATGGTTCCAGAAGCTGGGACTTTTTACACTGAATAACATGAGGGTGCTACTAAAATCAAGACAGCTAGGCACCTGGTGACTAGAACAAAATTAATTGGCTTCAGCGAAGGTGAGGACCTATTATGCTAGTAGATAGGCAAATACATAGTAAGAAATAGAGCTGCTGCTTTAGTTAACAGGCTAAACACCTGGAAAGTGAAGTAGTACATCCTGCAATTCACAAATGGGGAAACTAAAGCACAAAGCCATTAAATCATAGTCGGAGAAAATTAGGAAGGGACCTCAGGATGTCATCTAGTCCAACCCCCTGCTTAATGCAAGAATATCCCCAAGTATATCATGCCAGCCAATGCTTTGTCTAGCCAGGTCTTAAAAAACCTCCATGGACAGAGATTCCACAACCTCTCTGGGTAACCTGTTCTAGTGCTTTACTACTCTTCTAGTGAGAGAGTTTCCCCTAATATCTAATTGAAACTTCCCTTGCTGCAACTTGAGATCATTGCACCTTGTTTTGTCATCTGTCACCACTGAGAACAATCTAACTCCATCCTTTTTGGATCAAACCTTCAGGTAGCTGAAGGCTGCTATGAAATCTCTCCTTCAGTCTTCTCTTCTCCAGACTAAATACGACCAGTTCCCTCAGCCTCTCCTTGTGTCCCAGACCCCAAACCGTTTTTGTTGCCCTCTGCTGGACTGTTTCCAATTTGTCCACATCCTTTCTGTAGTGGGGATTGAGAACTACTATTATAAGCTTGTGCATGCATTTCTGAAGTCAAAGAGTTTTTCCGTCAACTTCAGTGGAAGCAGGAGTGGGGACCAGGAGTAGTTCCCTGTGAAATCAGTGGGTTGCAAGGAGTTAAGCACATGCATGAAGGATTGCAAGACACAGGTCTAAGCTCGGTCTTGTGGGGGAAAAAAAAAAAGATCAGTCAGGCAGTATGTTATTGGGTCACAAGTCCTTTACTCTTCAGCTAGGATTTATTTCTGCCACTCAAAGGCAGCCTGATGAGTTAAGTACATCTCCCATGAGATGGCTGCACAGCCTATTTTCTGATCAATTTTATCTCTTGTCTAATTTACACCAGCAAACACACTGCACTAAACTTCACCTGCTGAATATGAGTTACCCAAGGGAATTTTTGCTCAGGCAAAATAATAGACTTCAAAGCATACTGTAGACAAAAGTGAGTAATTCTACAGCATTTCTATTTTAAAAGTGTGACATTTGAACAAAGCATCTCAGGCTGCCTAATTACATTTCCTTTCTTCTTCCATGATATTTTCCAGATTACATCTAATTGATAAAAGCAATCTAATCATTTGCAAGTTAAGCTGTGCAAAGCCACATTGATTACCAATATTATTATTGTTCACCTATTACAATATTATTTCTAATAAAGGTCAAAATGGGAAGGCGCCATTAATCTTGTGTGTAGGTTAACCATTTAAAACTAGACAAGGATGTTACTTGAAATGAATTAAATGATAAACATCTCATTTCCATGCCATCTCTCCACTCTTATACCTGCAAAAGAAAACTCCTTTTTGTTTTTTCTCGAACATTTTTATTTGCATCTAACAATGGTCACTTTAGAGTCCAAGAAAGGTACTTTTAGACAATGTAAAATGAAGCAAAGAACTTGCAAAATAAATTTGATAGCAGGCTGTGCAGCCAGGGATAGGATCAGCTATCAAGGGGCTGTCCAAGCAGAAAAGTGACTTCAGATTTCAAATTGGCTCATGGCTTTAGGTACTTTCATTTTTTTGGATGGCCCACTTGAGACAGTGCTCAGTTTTCACAGAGCAGATACTTGGCACCTTTTGAAAAATGACTACATAAAAAAACCCTCAGGCAGCAGAAAACCAGCAATCACCCCAAACGTGAAAAAAGCTGTAATCTACAGTGAGACCCTCAGAAACCACTGCATCTGCTCTGACACCCACCTTGTCAAACTGAAAACTGTTTCTCTGCTGGAATGTCCTTGCTGGGCAAAGGCAGAGTATATTTTCGAAAGAGCCAGCCAAATTACCTGCAGCAAAGTACTGCAAGAAAACCTCCATTGACTGCACAGCCTTGGTTCTTATTCAGCAGTTCACACATGAACCAATAAGAAGGATCATCTGTTACAGACTGTACTCAGAATGGACGAGCCCTTGGGTGAAATATTCCCAGCACCCCACTGCTCTTCAACCCCACTCTTGACTTTCAGACTTCCCCAAAACCTCAACCAATTCATTATCAGAAGCTACCCCTCTTCAGATCAACAGGCACTTAATGGGACCCAATCCTGCCTTCATAAGACATGCAAAACCTGTCAACTCATCTCTACTGCCGCAAAAATCAACATCCCCCAGGATGGACCCATCTGAACCTACATGTGACCCTTCTGCCAGGTGCCGGTTGGCAGCAGCAAAAGCCAAGGTAAAATATATTTAGGCCCCAAAATTGAACCAGAGGCTCATTGCTGCCGACTTGTGTGTGCGTGTTACACACAGATCCTCTGCACATCTATCCCAAAATGTGCTATACCTCATCAAGTCCTCCAAATGTCCTCTGGGGAAATCTGTGGGTGAAACTTGACAAAAATAAAAACAAAACTATGCACCAGAAGGAACAATCATAGTAAAAAGATAAAGGGCAGAGACACCAGAACACTGGTAAAGAACTTTCTCTGCAGAATAACACTCCGTTTCTGACTTCACAGTCCTCATACTCAAGAGATATTTACAAAACACCTGCAAAAGTTGAACCTAAGAACAAAAATTAATTAGTGTATTGGACACTAACAACCACAGACTTAATGTAGACGTTTACCTAATGGCCCATTATAACCTATCTGATTCCCACTAATCATGGGTCCTCTTGAATGGTCTTGTTCTTCGACTTGTCAGGTTATCCTTTCTCCTCCATTTCCCTGGTCTATTAGCCACTTGATAGCCTCTCTTATATCCTGTTTTTATTTACATATGAAGCTTTGCACAAGCCTTTGTCATTTTTATTATTTAGTGCAGCTATGTCTGCTTTATTGTTTTCCTTAGAGACTTAAGGATACAGTGGTACTCAAAAGCTTGTCTATGCCCCTCTCAACTATACAGTATATCCAATAGAAGGTGTCCCTCACACAATGCCTTGCCTTCTGAAAATCAGAGTTTTTAAAAAACATCTCAGATTGGATACTTTTGAGTGACTTTTGGAAATAAATGCTATGGCATTCAAAAAAATACAGATGGCCTTTGGTGCCGTTAACTCCAAATTATCTCACGCTCAAACATTCAGCAAGCAGCCACAAATTCCAAGTTAGGCAGCACAAGTTCCATCTCATACACACAATTATTTTTGAAAATGTCATAAAAGGAGGAAGGGAGGTTGCAAACATGCACAAGCCTACTCAAGGGGTATATTAGCAAAGATGAAGTCCATTGGAGAGGGCACAGTATAGAGTACAGCCATGCCTGAATTAGCTGGTTCAATTGTGGGGGCATAGATGTCTTCTCCAGTAGAACCCCAAAATACTGCACTTATTTTTACTGCCACTTCCATCTGGAATACTCTACTTTTTAAAGCCCAGTCACCTAGTAAACATGCTTAATTTTACGGTTAGGTGTATGACCCCTGAATTCAAATACCAGCCATGTGCACATTATCAAATGTGTATTGTGAAGACAGAGTTGGGTCCCATTAATTACCTATTGATTTTCATGGAGTTTTGTTTCTGATGGTTGTAGGATAGAGGCTTTTTATCACTTTAACTTCTGTATAAAGCATTGGGTTGGGATTCAAGAATTAAGTTTTGGATTTTACTCTTGGCCTTCCTATTTTATCCATCCTGGCTTTACTGTACCCACCTATAAAATGAGAATAATGATGCTTTGTAAAGCACTTTGAGTTCCTTGGAAAAGACTCACTAGGTAATAGCTAAGAACTATTAAACTTCCTTTTTTCTGGTTAGACAATAAACAATTCCCCGTAAAACACTGCACCAGGCTCTTTATAATACAGTATTTACATGCAAATTATATTTTGTAATTATCCTGTTTGATATTTTTAGAATGTTGATTTTTTTTAGGGAAATGAAATTCAGTAATAGTTACTGAAAATATGTGATATTTATCTAACATTTAGCTAACAAACAAGAATCTTTATTTTTTTCAGTGTTTCTAAACTTAATGAATATCTCACTGTTATTCTTCTGATGAATATGGTCCCACAGAGTATCTCAGCCATCACCTTTTACATTCTTGCTTATCTAATGTAAGCAAGCAAATGCATTAAATGAATTCTACAGCACAAAGCAGATTTATTAATGCAACGAAAAGTCTTGATAATTTCCAAACAATTCTTCCTGACCTATTAACAGGCAGTGTCCCATACAGATATCAAATAAGCACTTCAGATTGTATGAATTTGCCTTGTACAGAATAATGTTCTGATTCAGAAACCACTCCAGTGAATGCTTAGTTTTCATTTTTCCATTGACATTCATAGTTTCATAGTTGGTAGTGCTGGAAGGGACCTGAGCAGATCATCAAGTCCAAACCCTGCAATGGCAGGAAAGAGTACCTGGAATCAAACGACTGCAGCGAGGTGTTCATCCAGCCACCTTTTAAAGACCCACAGGGTAGGAGCCAGCCCCACTACTCTTGGAAGTTGGCTCCAGATCCTAGCCGCCAGATCCCTAGGGCACATTAATGGGACATGCGCCCTCTTTCTGCACAGGTCACCTTTTTTTAACAGGAATCCAAATACAAATATATACAAATGTATACTAATGTATTCTGAATAAAAATATATCTGAATGGTAATAAATATAAAAATGTATCAGGAGAGACCTTGAGCTTATGGCAGTGCTGAGTAACTATTAGTAAGGATCACTTTTCGCCAAAGGTGCATCCTTTATAATTTCCCGTAATCCCGTACTGAGCCCTGTCTCTAAATGTGTTGCCACTATATATATATATATTACAAATGATATATGTTTGACTTTGGTCAACTTAAACATTCATTTGAAATCAATGAAAACACTCCTAGAAGAAATGCCATGTATATGCTTAATATACTGAGCTCCTATCATGGCCCAGGGTCCATCCAGTCCCAATCTAATGATCAGAGCAATCCTTCCTCTATGGCTTCAGGAAAATAGGTTCCACTGGCAGCAAAGCTGGATCAGTGCCCTGGGTCCATCCAGTCCTAACTGAGAAATTGTAACAATCTTCTACTTCAGCAATCCCTCACAATTGAGGACGATCGTCTTCAATAATTGTTTTATCTGTGTGTCCAAAGATGGCTGATGAGGCCTCTTCAGGATTGAAAGACTCTACTGGAGCTCAGACATGTGTTTCGATGTGGGGTGGGTGGCACTGGATTCTTGATTTGGTCCATGAGACGCTGTTTCTGCCGCTCCCACTTTTTTATCTCCTTTTGTTGTTGTGAGGTTTCAAAGTACTACGGTCCCTTCATCAGACACTTCCTCCATCTGAGGTGGTCATGGGCGATAATTTCCTATGAGTTGACGTCAGTGTTGTATTTTTTTCATTTGGCTTTGAGGATGTTCCTGAAGTATTTTCTCTGACCTCCTCTTGAGCATACACCTTGGATGAGCTGGGAGAATAAAACTTGCTTCTGGAGTCAGGAATCCAGATGACATAGCTGGCCCAATAAAATTGATGTTGCATGCTCATCTATTCAGTACTCATGGTGGTTGCTTACAGGAGGAAGGTATCATTGGTGCATCTGTCTTCCCACTGGATTCAGAAGATCTTCCACAAGCAATGTTGATGGTACTTCTCAAACAACTTTAGATTACTCTTATAGGTTGTCCGTGTTTAAGCTCCATTTAATCATAATTGCTTGATAAAACCTGAGCTTGGTTTTGGATCTGATATCATGATCTTCAAACACTTGTTTCTTCTGGTGTCCAAAGGCTGCCCTTACTCATCTGAAGTAATGTTGGATTTCTTCAATGTCAGCCTTCTGTGGGAAATGGCTTCCGAGGTATGGGAAATATTTAACACTGTCCAGAGTCTCATCATGGATTTGGATTACTGGAGATGGGGATTGTTCGTTAGGAGCTTGTTGGTGGACGACCTTAGTCTTCTGAATGTTAAGTGTCAGTCCCATTTTCTTGTAAGCCTCAGTGAAGATGTGGACCATTGCTTGAAGGTCTGCTTCCAAGTGAGCATGCACTAGAGCATCAGCAGCATACCGGAGTTCAATGCTTAAGGTCTGTCTGCTTCATGACGGTAGGTGACCAGTGGTTCTCAGTAATGGCTCTATCACAGATCCTTCTGAGGTTAGAACAGGAGTTAAACAAGGCTGTAGCATTGCTTCAACACTCTTCTCAATATTCCTTGCTGCAATGCCACCTCTGACCACCAACAAGCTTTTAGCACAAGTGGAGTTAAACAGAGTGGAGTTAAACTCAGCCAACTCTGAGCCAAAACCAAGACCACCCAGACCTCAATCATCAGAGCAACCAGTCTCAGAGGAAACAACCCTACCAGCTCCAGCTTTTAAAAGCTAGGCTCATGGTGCTCCCTGACTTCAACTGGCTCCTGGCTTCCAGTAGATGTAATTCCTGAACTTCACCCAATTATCAGGTGACACTCCTCAACTACCCATAACCCAGTTTGTAACACCTAAGTGATTAAAGAGTCAAGGTCTTAGAGTATCAGGGGATTGTAAGGAACCATCCATTGACTTCAGGGAAGGAGTAGAGAATTTGCCATTCAGCCTTTGCTCTAACAACTCCTTGAATTACATTTATAATTGAACTGTGGGCCTTTGGAGCTGCAAGTGTACATCTTTTTATCTTACAGTAGTTAAAAACATGCAAGGAACAAGATGAGGTTCAGAGAAGAGCAATAAGAATATTCAAAGCAGGAAGAAAACACTCATCTGAAGAGAAGCTGGCATGATTTACCTTGGAAAAGAGAGGGAAAAAGGGGGAATATCCATCCAATATAATGAGTGATCTGGGGAAGATTGTTAAGGTACAAGAGCAAGGGGATGGTCAGTGACCTCACCACATGAGAAATTCAAAAGCTAAAAACAGATTATTTTCACACAATGTGCAACTAGACTAACTAGACCAGCAAGATGAGGCTCCATATCAGGGATAGATTATCCAGGCATTTGCCTTTTGTGGGATTCTTACCATTTTCCTCTGAAGCATCTGCTACTGAACACTGCCAGACAAACTACTGCACTAGATGGAGCTGAGCAATAATTCATAGGAATTGCCGCCCTGGATCAAAGTGCAAGGTACCAGAACTGAGATATGTAAGACACTTTCATCCTTTGTGTGGCAGGTGTAGAAAATAATTGTGGGTTACATATACCTCTTGGACAATGGAACAGTCCAGGAGGTATATGTACAGTCATCTGAGGCCTAGAACAACTGGAATCTATGATTACTGCCACCTTGGTCAACCCTAGGTACTGGATCAGGTACCTCTAGAGCTAAAAGTTTGAACCATGACAGTTGAGGTTAGTGGTTCAAGCTGAGACGTACTAGAACCATATTATCCTGCCCTTTATAAATCAGGCCCATGAATGTATACATAACGAGTGGGTTACAGCTGTATAGGCCAGCAGTTGGCAACCTTGTAAGGCTACAGGCTGGATCAACCCAGTGCATGTCAGAAGTGGGCAGGCAGGTTGGCAGGCACCTAGCTGGCACCACTGCCTTTCACTGTAGCAGCAAGGGAGAGCACCCACAGCCTGCTCTTTTACCTGTGGTGGCCAGGAAAACGTGACTGCTGCTGAAGGACCTGCTGCCAAATGCCTCTGAAGCCTCATGTACTTGGGCCAGATCAAATGGCTCCACAGGCTGGATTCAGCCCATAGGTCATAGGTTACTGACCCCTGGTATAGGGATTTTGATTGTCTGTTGAAATGCAAGCTGGAAGTCAGGAGATACCTGGATATTTTCTCTACTGAAAAATGGAAGAATAGTTACCTTGCTCAGAAGGATTTTTTATAATTACTTTTATTATGGTGATAATAGTTTTTATTTGTATTACAATAGTGGCTAGATTCCCCTAGGAAAATCACGACCCAGATGTGTAACACAGTTGATAAACACATAGTGAGAAAGTCCCTTCCGAGACAGATTACAATCTTAATGCAGCTTTGAGGACTTGAAACTTTATTAATTCATGTAAAATGCTTTGAGATCTATTGATGAAAGATATTTTTTAAGTGTAAAATGTCATTTATATTCAATGAAAGTTTTTAATAAGCTAATTTCTTTTAATATTAACCACAGTGTAGGATTTTTTTTTCCTTTGCAGTAATATGAGATTTTCTTTCTGTGCAATTTTATAGCGTCTAGTGCAGCCTGGATATACTTATACAGTATTTCATTTCTTGGCTTTAATTCAGGAAGATTATTTTACCAAAGCATATTCCTCTGGAAATAATATGTTTTTAATTTTGTGCCTTGTGATTCTTCTCTCAGAACGGCTAATCAATGTTTATAATTAACTTTTATAATATGCAAATAAATTATAACTTGCAAGTTTCCATTTCATTGCCTCTGTTCTAGAAAACAAAATATTGAAATTTCCAGAGGCAGTAAGAATTGCCTTAAAAAAACCACAATAAGAATTGCATGGCTTTTCTTTGGAAGATTCACCTGGGTAATGCTAGTAAAAGATGCTCTATTAAGAGTAGCTCAACTATAAAGTTACGTGCTACTTTTGCTTTCAGAGTGGCAACAAATCTGCCATGCTCCTAAGTTTCCCACAACACAAAGTGAGAGGAATTAATCATTTCTTCCAACTGGTTTTCTAGTCTTCACCAGACTGTATCAATTTATTAAATTTGGGAGCCTGTAGACAAAGAAGGTTCTCAGTCGAGCACTGCTGAAGCATCCTAGCTTCTAAACTAGTCAATTAGTTTTTCAAGAGCCAAATTAACCCCCTGGGGTAGCACTTATTTTAGCAAAATGACACAGAGGTACCTGATTGGTAAACTAAGGAAATCCAAGTGGGTGCTTCCAACTGCTCAGCACACAAGAGGGAGAAAATTAAAATACATTATGAGTATAATATGCCAACCTTGTACTAATTTACATTCACGCTAACTCGATTTGAGGATTGGATAGGTGACATTTTTACCATAAGATGCTTCTCTTGGGTAAAATGCAAAAGTTCATTTTAAAAATATCTGTACTGAGGGAGCTGTTACTATTCACTTACTATTCTACCATTATTCATCATTCTGCAGTAAGTTTCCAGCCATATTAATCATGTTACCAGCGCAATCATATACTATGTGCAACATTTTGTTCAAACAATACAGTATTGTGTGGTTTCTAGTGTATATACAATATAAACAGGTCACAAAAGTAGGCTTGTAAATCCTGTTACCTGCTCTAAATGGAGGTTTATCAATGCAATGAAATCACAGCTTTCAGCATATCACACACAAAAACTGATGCTAGAGAACATAAAGGTTGCAAAGTCAAGCACTTAAAAGTTAGGAAATGCCAGAAGTAAGTTTGTCTGTGTCACCTCAGTTCAGATCCTTTGGGCACATGCATTTAGATACTACAGTGACAAGTGCCATAGAAAAGCCCTTGAGGAAATTTAATAATTCTCTCTTCAGTGCAAGGTTTGAATAGTGCGCTGAGAGCCACGTTCAGAAAAACAAGAACAAAAGTTGAATAGTTTGTTGTTAAATGAAAATTGTCCTTCCTGTGTGCTGAAAGAGGCAGATGTCTTGTGGGGAGGCGTGGGGGAATGAACACACATGTCGTCATGCCATTAAAAGAGTATACCGTAATGTGTATCTGGATCTGAACTCAGTCTTCCTCTCCCCTGGCTTCCTAGTATCTACCTCCAGCCTTATCTTTCACTGGGCTCCCAGTCTCTTTGCCCAGATAGTCCCAGTTTATTCATTTGCCTTCAGCTCCTAAGTCCAAGTCTGTTTGCCTTTCCAGTCCCACTCTGGAAAGTACCCCTCTCCTTTCCAAACCTCTTTTCCCCAACTTTCTCCTTCTTCCATAGCCATGCCTCCCTGTCATGTCTGGTTCATATCCCATACCCATTTAAGTATGCGTTTTCCCCATATCCTGCAGCTGACTATTCAAAGCAGAGGAGAAACCATCTTCTTCAGCCCCTGTTGTCCCATACACTGCAAACTATAGCTTCAGAAAAATGCCAGCTAAATCCTCTATCAAACAGATTATTTTTTTCTCTAAAAAACTGAACTCAGCCAAATATATATATATATTTTTTTTTACAAGAACAACAAAGATGGTATCTCTGCCAAACTTCAAGTGACTGTTCCTGAGCACAAAGGCACTGACTTTTTTTTTTTTAAATATGTGCAAAACAACCTATTTTCTAACAATCTTATTCTCTGAAATGATTGACATTGTCTTGAAAAATGCCACTTAATGCATTTCCTAACATGGAAAATTCCAGGCTAAACAATTCAATTTTTACAAACCTATCAGCAAGTAAAAAACAGGATTAAGTGTAGGTTGAACTACTAGCTCCTTTTATACTACACAGTATAAAAGGGAGGTGATTCTTTACAGGGGAAAGTGACACCTCAATCACACACTTCTCACATCTACTACATGAAACACTGCTACCTGGAGCCTTAATCCTACACATCAGAGGTGCTGAGTATTTGGGGGTCCCGAAGACCATGGCCTCCCTCGGGAAAATGCATAAAACTTTCCACATGTCCATCTCCATCATCTTAAGCCCCCCCCACCCCAGCAAATATAAAAGTCAGCACCTATGCTACATATTGCTCAGCACTGATGGACCCTTTTCTGGGGCTCTGTACAAACATCCCCTCACCCCGAGCCTTCATTATGAAACCAAACTTCCACTTCCCCCAAAATATCTTTCCTTGTAATATCTTGCTTTAAACTTGCCTTATCATCACTGACATTTCAAACTGTTGCTCAAAGGCAATGAAAACTGGCAAAACAAAGAAGAAACATATGCTACCTTTGATGTTGTTGTTGTCCCTCTGGTTTCTGCTAATATATTGGGGAAAACATCTTTGATAACTAAGCAGAGAGAGAGAGAAAAGTTCATCTTCAGATAAAGCCAGAAGGCACCAGATAAAAGCTAATAAAAAGTAGGTCAGCTAATGATTCACAGCATCCAGTGCTCACAGAACCCAGCTAACGGCAGCGGGGAAAATGCAAATGCAGAAGCTGATGTCAAATCCTATGATATATAGGAAGGGATAGATTGAAGAAATCAGGTATGCACACCTGTGCCTGGAGATTTCTGTCATGGAGTGTGGGTCGAGTTTAATCTTCCAGACTGCAGTTTTTCCCTGACCTGGGATTCTGTCTTCTGCCTTTGAACAGCCCTCTCCCCACTATACTTGAGCTAAGATTAATTAAATGAGCCCGGTAGATACCTACTGACTGTACATGATAGATGGCCAAGGCAGGGAAATACACCAGTCAGTATGGCTCTGCTTTCAGAAACATCAGCTACATTTCTAACCAATGTCAGCGAGAGCTGTGGTTTCTCTGTTCTTACGGCGAAGATAAGTCCACTGTGCATCGCTCAGGTCCTGATCCTGTAGTGATCTCACTGATGATAGAGGTGGGAGTGGAGCTTCACTGAAGTCAATGAATGCACTGTGCAGATGCTGTTTTCAGACTGCAGCTTTCTATGTACAGTTTCTTCAACTGAAAGGGGAGTCCATGAGTTCCCAAGTTTTTTCTCCCCCCGCACCCCCTATCTGAGATACAGTTCACCACAGAGATTAGCTCAGAGCTGTTTCTTCTTCCTCTGCTTCATCGCTTCATAGTTGTTAGGGGCTGGAAGGG
Organism: Gavialis gangeticus; assembly: GCF_001723915.1. Classification (NCBI taxonomy): domain Eukaryota; kingdom Metazoa; phylum Chordata; order Crocodylia; family Gavialidae; genus Gavialis; species Gavialis gangeticus. The sequence continues at coordinate 35,336,670 of NW_017729029.1, read as the reverse complement.
ACCTCACAGATCATTGGGTCTAGCCCCACTGCAGTTGGGCAGGGAAGACTGCTGGGGTTTGTAGCTATTTAATATCCCCTATTGCAATTGCAGCAATTGCTTAAGTGGAAAGGAAACATTTATTTTAGTTAGGGCTATCATATTATTTTTAAGGAAATCTGGGACACTGCCCCCTCCCCCAGCTAATCCCCTCCCCCAGCTGTGCCCACCCCACACCCTGCCTCAAGTCACTGTGCAGGAGGAGATGGGCAGGGCAGTGCAGGTGTGGTGTTGCCAAGCCGGGACTTTTGTTTCCATTTTCACCAACCAGCTGGGATGCCCTACAAAATCCAGGACTGTCCCAACTAAACCTGGACGTATGGTCAACCTAATTTTAGCTGCTTTTTAGTTGCTTGTCAGCTAGAAACTAAGCGTGCTGGCTCCTTGTCTACTAGACAGTGTTGCACAGACCACAAGCAAGCACTCGGCGGACTACAGTTTGAGAACAACAGAGGTAGACTATATTGATTGTGGGGTTTCGCTCACACTGAAAATGAAGTCAGTGACATTTCTTTAATAGTACTCCTGGGCCAACCTCATTTTTTGACAGATTATATATATTTTTGTGAATTATTATTGACCATTTTGTGATAAACAGCCCCAAACCCAGCAGTCTGCACTGTTTGTCAGAAAATGGTCAATGATAATTCACACAAAAAAAATTATTAAAAAAAATCAAAAGTCTGATTGCCTTAGTGTAGTGACTTTTAGTTTCACTTTACAGGTACTCATGGGAGACATTACAAAAAGGTAGTCACTGCCAGACCTGCTACTACAGTGTTTTATACCAACATCAAATAAGTCCCCCATTGCGCACGACCTTGACAGAGAAGCATAGGTCAGGCTGAACAGACTGAGATCTGGATACGGACGCTTTGAAACAACACATCACAGAATGAATTTTTTGGACAACCCCCTGTGTAAATGCGATGTTCAACAAACAGCACAGCACTCAATCTACAAATGCCCAGACAGGGTAGCTTGAACTGACATAGTGGGTGTGTCTACTCAAGACATAATAGCTCATTGCTAACACATAGTAGAGTTGCTGGGTACTAACTGTGATGCAATGCTACTGCGCAGTAGTAACAAGCTACTGCACCGTAGTGTCAGAAAAAAACCATGCAGGGATACTACTGTACAGTAATGCCAGTTGCTGTGCAGTCATTTAGTACTTGCTTATGCATTTTTGTACGCTTCCTATATTTGTTATGCATAAGCAAGTACTAAATCTGCCACTTATGTAGATGTGGCCATTGAGTGATAATACCAGACAGTGGCTCATAAATCTGGAAGTTGATACCTGATGCCACACTAAAGGAAGCCCAAAATCTATCAACATTTGGCTGAAGATGCAGAAGCCCAACAATTAATCCTAAAGAACGCTGACTTCAATTTTATTACATCTGTTGACATCATTTGAAGACTGCCCATTACCTCAGAGAGATTCTTGAATGAGGTTCCCAAAACTTTTGTCCTACTGCCATCAATATATTGTAGGATCAGGTTGGTTCTGATTTCTTTTTTAAAGACAAAAACTGATTAACTGATTTTTTTTTTGGACAAAGCATTTCATTTTTTTTAAAGTATACTCATTTAAAAATACAAAACACATGTTTAAATATACAATTTAAAAGGACAGAATCAGGGTAAAATAGTCTGATGATATTGTAGCAAAATATTTAAATGGACAAAAACTTTGTTTTCTAGAATTCTGAAATCCATCTTTTTTTGTTTCCTTTCTATTTCAGAGGGGAAACATTAAGTTGTGAGGTTTTTTAATGGAAAATCCATTTTTCCTCCAACTCTTCTTAAAACAAGTCTAGTAGGATACTCTTTTTGAATACTTTCATTACCCCCTGAGGACACACTGGGGCAGATAAATTCTGTTAGTTAATCAATGGGATTTCCGTGTGTCCTCTAGAGAAGAATGTGATATTTGTTTTTAGATGGCTGAGTGAATCGTTCAGCTTTAGTCTTCAATATATTTTCTAAGAAAGTATAATCTATTTACAAACAAAAGAAAAGAAAGCCTCCAGCAAAACATACTGAATTTTTCTCCCATTCAGAGAAAAGATAAAGTTACTCAGTGTTCTGTATCCAAATTAGACCTTGCCCTAACCTCTGCTTAGTTTTTGATAAAAAACATATTGATCGGTGCATTTTAATTAGTGGGGATTTTTAGATAGAACAGTGTGCCTTATTATCAACTAACAATCAGCTACTCCAGCCTCCGAACCCTTACCCAGCCCAGGAGGCAGGACTGTTGTGATAGGAGTGATAAAGTTCTCCCTTATATTAGCACAGCACCCTTATGCTATCTGTTACTCAGATAAAAATAAGGCAGGCTTAACAGTTCAAAGTTGAACAAGTTCAGGGCTTTGCATTGACATAACCATACGGTGTAATGGTCCCATTCCTGAAAACACACACATGAATATATTTAGGCATGTAAGCAGTTCCACAGAGCACAAAGAGGAACTGTACACATGCCGGGAGGCTGCTCTGATGCACTTTAATTACAGCACATCTGAGCAGACTTGATTGAGTCTGCTGGAGTGTGCTAATTAGCGCGCTCCAGCCAGCCTCTGTGCCTCACATATCAGCATCCCCATACTTCAAAATAGCAGTGAGGTTGCTTTAAATAAAGCTCATTCCACGAGCTTTAGATAAAGTGCCCCCACTGCCATTTTGAAGTGCAGACACAATGATACACAAGATGCTCTGAGTGCTTTATTTAAAACAGCTCTGGGAGCCACTCTAATTAAAGCATCCTGCCTCTCCCCAACCCCTAGAGCATGTGTAAAAATGTCCAAAGAGGCTACAGCTGTATTTGCAGCTAAGCATGGATGTTTAGGGATTATTTTGTACTCCTAAGCTATGTACAGACATTCAAAAAGCCTGACGTGGAACTGACATAAGTTACGTGGTTTTCTGTAAGTGGCCTAATTGAGATTGGTAGCAAATAGAGCATACATTGGCCCTTTGGGTAGGTGGGGAGGGCAAATCTTAAACCGAGTTCCACCATTTTTAAACCAGTTTTGTGTGCTGAATTTCTGTTCTGTTATGGGTATAGGCCAGTTTCTGATCACTTGTATGGGCAAAAGCATAATGTCTGTCCCAGGCCCTGGCCTCCGATATTTTATCAACTCCTGCTAGCCACTACAACTAACCTTGACATACTGGACTCTGATGTTTCTATGTCACACTGCTGAATTTTAAATTTTAGGATCATGTTGTATTAGCAAATTATATAAAGAGTTTGTTTATGGACAGATATATAATAACAGTTTAAAAGGGGCAGGAGCTTAGAGCTGGGGAGAGACTGTCAGTGAACTAATGTAATTGTTTTCTTGTCCCTTCCTACAATGACACTAGATGGTACCACAAAACAGTTATATTGCTTTGAGCATGATCTGTGATAAACCAGTATAATTTAAAATTTTCATAATTGCTTTGCCTGTCCACACCCTTAGGTTAGCCCGTCTGATCTTCTTTTAACTATACTGATTGCTAATTAAGACCAGTGAAGTTCTTTTCTGCATGCAAAAGCTGTATAGCATATTTAAAGAGGTATAACTTCTCTTTCATGAGAGTAGTCACAGCATAGCTTATTCTGACACTAGAATGCAAGTAGGTTATACTGATATAGGGCTCTTATCTACCGATAAAACTCCTACCACACTGAATGATCCAGTAATGTACAGTTATAGTCCTGACTGAAATAGCAATACTAATAATTAGTAATAAGTATACCATTATGATATTTGTGTGCAGGACAGACTATTCTAGTCATTCCATAACTGTCTGTGGGTTTCAAAATGCCTAAAGGTTACATACCTTTTAGGCCTGTGCGAATAGGTAAGTATTTGGTTTGTCGGAATTGGATTAGGCCAACTCAGAGGACAGTGATTCAATTTGGAGATTCGGATCACTGTCCTGAACTGATTTGGCCAAATCAGCTTTGGAAGATTTGGTGCTGATTCGGAGAGGTTTGGTGATTTGGCCATAGACTATAATGGGGAATCACTGAAATATCTATACCTTTGTCATGTTTTGGCAGTTTTGGATAGAAACAGCAGGGATGATAGCCCCTTCTGAGGGTATGACGCCTGCCAAGTTTCAAGGAGATAGGTACAGGGGGTTTTGGGAACTGCACCTCAAATTACTGAAAGCAAAAGTCATGTTACTTGCGTGTGTTGAGGCAGATTTGGATGAAAACAACAAGGATGGTAGCCTGTTTCTGGGCCAGCTGCCCACCCCTCTTTTGCTCAGGCAGAAACAGCTCACAAAGCAACAGAAAGCCTGCAGACAGAAACTTATATGCCATTTCTATGTCCCTCCCCCAGAGCACTGTGATTGGAAGGGGACTCAGGAAAACATCACAGTCACTGGCCAGCTACAGATGTCAGTCTCTCCACCCCCCCCACCCTACCCCTGCTCCCTCTTCTTAGTTTCTGTTCTCCTGAAAGACTGCCTTCTGGATCTCCACATTTTTTTCTGAACCTTTTCTGAATTGATTTGGAGGGTTTTTTTGGTCTCCCAATTTGATTTGGATTCAGTGATTCAGCATCCAATTCGGGCCAAATCTTCTCTAAATCAAATCAGTGACCAAAGCTTCACACACCTCTAATACCTATACTGTATGTTATATAATATATGCAGTATAGGTATAAACTATGATAGATAGATAGATAGATAGATAGATAGATAATATGAATATACTATATTAAATGTAACATACATGTTTAATAAAGAAATTCCCAACTGAAAGACTTGACTTTTTACAAGCAGACATGGTAAATGCTTTTGGTCACTGATGTGAACTACTAGTTAGCTTTTAAATTCACTTTCATGTGACTATATAAGTTCACAGAGATCATATAAAATTAAGCTGTAAACAATCACAAAACAAATATTCCCTGTGTTCAAATGGATTTTTCAGCGATAATTGCACACACCATTGTATTGATTAAGAGTTAATTGATTAACAACCAAAAATAGACATCAGGTCTGATTTTCCATTGCCTTGTCCTTTTTATATTAGCACAATGGAGAGATTACAAATGTAACACTTCATATCAATTTGGCATTCAGTTTGCACTGTGTGGCCATGTCCCCATGAGTAGGGGCACATGGTTGCAGCAGCACAAATAGTAGTGGCACAAATTTGTGCCACTTTGTGCCCCAATGCATGCGCCTACCTGTGTGCTTTGCAGTGGGACACATTGTCCCACTGCTCCATGTACTGCAGACACAGGGTGCCTCACCACAGAGCTACCAGCAGGAAGAGTTACTGTGTACCTTCCTGCCTGGCTGGGTTGCAAGTGGCCTTGAGACTGGGGCTCCACACACCTCAATACAGGGGCTCCACAACAAGGACCCTGCACTGAAGCATGAGGAGACAGGGGAGCTGCCAGCCCAGGGCTGCCTGCTTCCCTATCTTGAGGCACACTGCACCCCAGCCAGTTGGGAAGGCTGGCTAGGGTGCAGGGTGCCTCAGTGCAGAGTGCTTCACAGCATGCCCTGAGCTGCCGGCTCTTCCACCTCTGCATTTATGCCAGTGCACACCACTTTGGTGTGTTTTGCACTGCTTCTTTATTTCAGGGGGCTTTTTTTGCTACTGGGAAATCCCAGTAGCAAATTTTGCCCAGCATTGCAAATCAGCAGTGCTACACATGGTTTAACATGCCGGGTGTGTGGTTAGTGGTGATGCAAATAGATTTGTGGCACCGCAAACTGTATGTGCCTGCACTCATACCTGTCTTGGACAGAGGAGAAGCAGTCCCAATGTAAGCAGACAAAAAAGCCTGAAGAGTCAAAGACAGGATTATAGTAACAATGTCAGAAAGGTAATAATGTAATCTCAGCTTGATTTGTTGTCAGTCCTTCTGATTTTTCAAAGAAACAAGAAAAAATTTCATTTTACAGATCATTTTTCCCCCATGAGGCTACACATTTTTCACATGGTTCCACCATCCAAGAGCAAAGGACATAAGCTTAACTAAGAAGGATAGATGGTCAAAGTTTCTAGTGTTCAACCATCTCTCTGTCCCTCCAGCACCTAGTAACACCTCATTGTACAGTATATAGGCAAGCAGCAGAGAAATGAGAGAGATGGAAATGAAGAAGAGTGCTGAACCCTCCTAATCAGAGCATAAGCATAAATTGGAGGCAAAATGCTGGGGTTAACACACCCTGGATCATGTCTTCTAAATGGTAAATTGAAAAATTAAGATGCAGAAGTTCAGAAAAGCTAGCGGTCATAAATATTTGTGACTGTTAGCAACCTCACCTCAGAAACAGATTAATTTATGTCCTGCTAGTTTTCCCTTCCTTCACCTCATTCACCCACCCTTTTCCCTCCCATTAATCAGGGCTTATTTTCCCTTATGGTAAAATGCTTGGAGGTCACTGGATAAAAACTCTATATACAGACAAAGTATTGATGTTAATGGCAGTGCAATATCATTAATATTTTCAGATGACTTTGAACAAGAGCATTTATCTCTCAGCAGTTTCAGAGGTTGAAATGCACTCTCTAAATATTTTAAGAACTTTGGAAAGCAAACCAATGCAACTTTTGCTAAGTGCTTGTACTGTGTCTAGCACAACAGGATCTGGTTTAGGATCCATCCCTACATGCAACAGCAATATGAATAATTAATTATATTAATAATTATGGGGCCCAGACCTATAAAAGGTTGAGGACTGATGAGCACTCTCGTTTGACATGGATTGCAATACCAGTTGAGTGCCCTCAGACCACCAGGCAATGCTGAGCCCCTTTTAGTATGGAGCACAGACCTATTAAGAGTTATGTGCAGAAACCTGAACAATGCAAGGAGATGGCTTTGCTTAAATTATGTCGCCTGTTGTTTGTTATGTAAAACTTAGGAACCAAACAAACACAGTTGACCTCAGCGAGAAAATGCTTGTACTTTATCTGTTATACATTTAAAACAATATCATGAACTGTAATTTAATATGCTAGAACTTAATAGAGGCAATTTGAGGTTTTATGTGTACAGAGTAAAATGGCCAGAATGTGTACACTGGGTGTCATTATTTAATTTTTGCAAAATGCCACGGGAATATAATGCCATGGGGATAAAATTTAGCACTACAAGACCCAATAAACAGAGACATGGATTCAATTCCTTTCTTCTTCGCTGGAGATTAGTAAACTAATTCCCATACCATAGCTGCAAGAGTTCTGAGAACACAGAGCTAATGAATAGAAGAAATAGGCACTGCTTAGCTTTGTTAAGGTCATAGGTGTCAAGATGAAGCTACAATAAAGCATCAAGAAGAAACGTTATAAAAATGACAAGTTCAAACTTTGCATCCTCAATGCTTGGCCTACGAGACCTCTCAAATTCTCTCAGGAGAGACTTTATTTGTTGTTGTTTTCACAATAATTGGTAAGGATTGGTTTGGTTTTGATCCCCCCCCCCCGCCCCGCCCCACATTTACCAGAGAAAGAAATAAAATTACTGATTTCAATTGGTTTTATTTAAAATTGTCCAATTCCATATTCCTTTAGAGAATCAGATATCAAGTGAGCACTAAGAGCAGAAGTGATCAAACACTTCTGGGCTCAATCCATCCATAATCTTACACTACATGTCCATTATCATCAACTGTCCCTCAGATAAGCTTTTCACATCCATGCTCCTGCATGTGGAATGGTGCATCTTCTGCCTGTCTTCTCACACACCAGCACTAAAGATGTTAGACCAGAATGCAATACATATAAGTCATTAGCAACAGGAAGGAAGAGAGTTGCACATTCAGATTTGAATGTCTCTGCAGCAGGTACAGGACTGACAACCTATACTGATCAGGAGATTTTCCTATGCGCCAAGCACAAATGTTTGGCATGTAGGACTGAGGTGCCTGAACCAGAACTGGTTCAACTAGCTCAGTGATTTTATCAAGGGAAGTCTTGAGGGCTTCCTGGCATTCTGTTGTGGCCTAGAGTTGAGCATGAAGGGGGCATGGTTAGGGTGGTCTTCAATCATAAACTTCAACCACTACAGAAATGCATCCAGGATTTTGCTTGGAAGCAGCAAGTGGAGTGGCTGCATCCTCTGCTTCTGGTATCTATTCCCAGAAGTGAGGCACCCAAAGTCTGCACTTTTTATGCTTCGGCTTAAAAATCTATCCTCAAAATTAACCCAGTCCATCAAACAAGTCACTCTATTCATGCTTCCATACCCAAGTAGTTATTTAATAGGGGGGTGCGAAGCAGGCAGTATTCAATTCAGATTTGGGGGATAGTGATTCGATTCACTGATTCAGATCACTGTCCTGATTCGATTCAGCTGAATATGAATCTGGAGATTCAATTCTGATTCGGAGAATCAGCGATTCAGCCATAGACACGGCTTTATATTTTTTTCTATGTACCTCAAGGTACCGGGAGCAGCTCGTGAACACTGAGATGGTGGGATGGATGGATCATCCTATGGGAGTGCAGGGGGTTTCCCATGTGCTTGGTGGCACACCACCCTGCTTTGCCTCCCTGGTTCAGCAATCTGCTGCAGGGGGACCCCGTATTCTGCCCCCCAGACCCAGAAAGCACCAGTCACCAAACTGGGGGCTGGGCTGTCCCTCCCCCACCTTGTGTTCTTCAGTGGGCCCAGAAGTGGACCGGAAGTACGAGAAAGCATATAAAACTGTGTCTATGGCCGAACTGTCAAATCTCTCTGAATCGAATCGGAGGCTCTGATTTGATTCGGAAAAATTAATGGGTCTCCTGATTCACTTCGGATTCAGAGATTCAGCTGCTGAATTGCGCCGAATTTCCTCTGAATTGAATCAGTAACTGAAGCTTCACACAGGCCTATTATTTAACTATTTAGAGGAGTATTTATTTCCAAGCTCTGCTCCTACACTCGCATTCACTCACTTTTTATCTTAGTAACCTTGCCAAAAGCAAAGTTTGTCAGGTAAAGTAATTTCCATCACATTAGAGAGATTAGCTGAGTTGATGAGAGTTGCTCACAAGAGGCTCAAACACGCACTTGTAGGCTTGTCTGACAAATGCAGGCTTAAATTCTGCTGTTACCCCAGCTGGGTAGAGCAAAGAGACAGCCAACTGCTTACGAAGCATTCCAATCCAGCCAGCAACGAAGCAATCCATTCAAATAAATGCAGCTTGGGGAGGAATAAAAGACACTGAAAGGTTAATATTTTTTCTGCAGCCTGGTGCAGAAATTGAACTCACACTGAAAAGTTTATAGCTGTCTTTGGGTGAGCAAAATTTTTTTTAAAATTTCTCCCCACACCTTCCCCCCACCCCAAAAGGGAGTTGACACAAATTAATTGATGTGATTTCAATGACAGTGATGCAGAGGCAGTGGCTACTATTTCTGCCAAATATAAGCTCTCCCATGATAATATAAGGATTCGATTCAATATCATCTGAGAAGTCAACTTGACCAAGAAGCAAGAAATAGCTAGAGCTAAAAAATTCCACCACTGGACTTTTTAATTCTCTCCACAGTCCAGGCTCGAAAAAGGGGGGAAAGTGTACAATAAGAGATTTTTGGGAGTGCCACAGATTTCACAGCTCTGTGAAATAAAAGGCTTATTTTGAAAGCTTCACTCCCACCACATGCCAAGTTGCTCAGTCCATCATTCATATTTAAAAGCATCAAATATCCTAAAATATTATAATGTAGATAGCAAAAATTCACTGTGCAGACAAGGATGCATGAAACTGTCCAAAGACGACACTGCTCATCTCAATTTGGGTTCTATACAAATCTGAAGCTAACATGCAGTTACAAATTAAGCTGGCTCATCTTGTGATCTTGGCACCAATACCATGTCCAATTTGCCTTTTTTCGAGGTTCTGAAACAAATCCAGGTGGGGTTCAGTGGTTAAATCGGTTTTGCTTTGTGATTTTATGTCCATTCATTCTCGAAACTCAAAGGAAACAAGAAACCCTTTGCACTGAAATGAAGCACAAGATCTGCATCACCTCAGTCTCATATAACATTTCTAAGATTTTTTGCATAGTTCTCTGCACAGTTCCCAGAACTCTGTAAATTTAAATCATATATTATACCTGACTTTCTTTAGCCTACAACAATAACAGCACCTGAGATTACTGTAAGTGAAAGCACATAAAAAAAAAACCTCAACAATTTGTTTGTGCAGGTTCTGTGTTGGCTGCATTCACTTCTCTTGGCACAGACAATGAAAATAAAATGAAATGAGTACAAGACAGCAGGGAGGGCTAGGCAGGCAGCAGGTAGCTTGGGCACTGCAGCCTTGCAGTTCAGGGGCAGAGAAATGCATGAAGCAAGGGGATACAGGCGAGATTCCCTAGATATGCTACTTCATGTGGCCAAGAACATTCATTGAAACTTCAAAGCTGGATAGACTTGTTCCAACAATATGCCCATGTAAATGCAGCTCCTCCAAAACATGGAATCACATCTGATAGACATGAAATAAACAGCTGCAATAGGCCCACTAAAATAGACACCTAGAAAAGCTTTAAAATATAAGAATCAATCTGCCCCCCCACAAATTCCTTTAAACAAATAACTAAATAACTAAATAAAAATTTATACACACACACACACACACACACACACATATATACACATATTATATATATGCTATCCTTTTTTATCATGGAAAAGATACAAGAGGTCAAGATTCTGGTTAATGCTTCCCTAGAAATAAAACAAACAAACAAAAAAACCTCAAACCCAAAGTTCCTTCTCATGTTGCATTTTGTCTTCATCTGCCTCAGTTAAATATCAAAGGAAGCCAGTTTCCAGTACACCAGTCAGAACAGTTTTAGCATGGGCTTAATTTTAAGCACACGCTTATATGTCCCTTGGTTTCAACTGAATGCATAAACTTGTACTCACAAACTTTGCTGGGGGATGAGGAAAGAGGGAAGAGGTATATGGGGAAGAGGTATATGAGGAGGACTGGGGCTAGTTTCTATTTGGAAATCCCCCAGGAAATCAGCTGAAATAGCTGAAATCAGACTATACTCCTTAAACCCTCAGTGCTTCTGTGGACATGTCTACAAGAGACACATTAACCTGCATTAGCTTAATTTTATGCTCATTACAGGCGTCCGTCTACATGTACACGCCCTTAGAGCACATTAAAAATGGAGAAATTAGGCTAACTGCACCTAAATTTGCTACATGCAAATGCATATATCAAATTTAAGTGCAGTTAGTTGAAGCACATTAACACATGTGTAGACATGACCGGGCACTAACTTTAGTGCTGGCTTTGCCCAGTCACTAAAGGCACATAGCGGTCTTTAGTGTCAAGCCCCTGTACATGTAGACACCTGCCAAAACCACTTGATGCGCATTAGCTTAATGTGCATTAAATTTAGTCACACTTAAATGCATATGTAGACGTTCCTTGTATCAAATAACCAAGGCAATAGATTATGAACAAATAGTTTTGCATTTTCACAGTAATTCAGGCTTATCCTTTATTGCCTTTTTTTTTTTTGTGCTTCTTTTTGTATCTTCCCAGTTTGGAACAGCTGGTGGAAGTCCCTAATTCTATACCAACAAGGAGTGGCAGGGAAAAAAGCAATTAGACGCTCTACTCATGAGTGGTTATTTCTTATTTGGTAGTGGTTTCTACTCCCAATTTATTCCAAACTGTTTGTCATATACTTATGCTTGTGATTATGTAATTGCAGCATGGTGATTTTTTGTTTTTAAATAGAAAAATGCTTCCTGATGTTTGCTTCCAAATTAGGTTTCTGCCTTTCCGTACAACAGAATGGTACTTTTTTTTTAAAGTGAAAATATACTCTTCTTAAAGGTTGTCTTTAATTTCTACAATTATGATAATTATACTAAACATGTATAAATGCTAAAAAGAGTGGGAGGTTAATATGCAGGGATATTCATATCACTTATAAATTAAAATGGGCCAAATCCCCAGTTCATGTGTGCTGAAAGCTGGCTTTTTGGCCAGACTTTCATTGCACAAATCGTATTCCAAACATAAATTGAATAATAGTTCCTTTAAATTTAAAGAGCAATCATTTTAAGTACATTGCAATGCCCTCATTATTCCATCTTGCTGCCAGAGTTTCCTTTGATTTTGTTTTCCCTTGTAAATATAGCATAACTCTCCTTCCTACTATGTGGTTCTATCTGTTGGAAACTAGGGCTGTGCGAAACACCATGATTTCATTTCGACATCTGTTTTGCTGTTTCAAAGGGACAGTGTTTCGTTTTGTCATTTCATTTCGAAGCACTGTCCCATTTTGTTTTGTCAAAACTGTTTCACTGTTTCAACTCATTTTGACGTTTTGCCCATAGGTTATAATGGGGAATCATGAAAATGCCTAAACCACTGTCATTTGTTGCCTGACTCAGATGCAAATTGCAGGGGTGGTAGCTTCTTCTGAGGGCATGAAGCCTGCCAAGTTTCAAGAAGATAGGTGCAGAGGTTTCTGGGAAACTGCACCTCAAAGTCTTGAAAGCAAAATTTGTGACACTTGCTGGCAGCAGCAGCCTCCTGTCATCCAGCATTTGGCATGCAGCCATGGCACCCCCCGCCTCCATTTTGTGCCCTCTAGATCCAAACTCCAAATGGCCATGTAGGACCTCTGGAGATTTTCTGATTGCAAGAGGGAGGTGGAGAAGAGAGAGTTGTGTATTCCACACTCTCTGAAAGGAAGTAGGCAGAAAATGACAGGAAGTGGGATAGAGCAGCCAATCCAGTGCTTAGAGTCAACTCTAGAAACCAGACTTTAGAATCAAGCCAGGTAGGAAAAGTAAAATTGGAGATCATACCCCAGAAGCAGATTGCAGGAGGGCTAGAACCAGGAGAAAGGGCAAGAACCATGCCTGGGACAAGGTATTAAAAGGTGACAGACAAAGTCTGTGGTGCAGGTGGCATGTGACTGTCACCACTGCTGGTTTAAAGGGCTGTGTTGGAGGTGAGAGCAGTTTCCTGCATATACAGCTGTGACTAATGTCTGGGCATTGTGGAAATGAAAAGCTTGCTAGAGGGAAGATGCATTTCCACCTGCAGTATGTATTGTAGGCCATGTCTGCAGGAAAAGGCAGGTTGTGAGCTCCAACAAAGACTGAAGAACGGTCCATATACCAAGTAGAGGGCGCTTCCCAGGTACCAAAGTGCAGGCATCATACCATGCTTTTCTCCTCTGTCCTAGCCAATGACAGGGGTACATTGTGTTTCTACATTGACGTTCCTTTCCAGTGCTACTCCCTCAACACAATGCCAGGTTGCAGTGTTATTTAAGCCTCATTTTACAAAACAGCCTGGGCAGTTATTTAGTTGTGTGCACCTGTTGTTCCAAATGTCATATCTCATTCAAGAAATCAGACACATTTAGAGACTGATACAAAGTCTTTTGAAGGCAGCAGGGGGTCTTTCCAAGGGCTTTGGATGAAGTGCCTAATGAGAAATTTCACACACATTAATGTGGTCACTTTTTCCAGACATGCAGAAGAAACCCTTGATTTTACATCCCAAGCAGAGTTAAATAGTCTTGAATCTTCTGATGGACATCAAAACACTTAATTTTGCTCTGGGGCTGCTAGAAACATATTTTTCCCTGTTTGTACAAATTTCATAAAGGTTAATAATTAATTATATCAGGTTGACCTTCAGCCATATATCAAACCCAGCTTCAGAACAGATTAAGGAGCAGTTGTTGACCTTTAGTTAGAGATACAAATTTGGTGATTTGGGAAACCTGCCCCCGCAAAATTTATGAAATCTGTGTGAGATTGGAGACTTGCTCTGTGCATCAGAGCCAGACTGCAAACTCCGCATTGAATGAGGAACTTGTTTGCTTCTCTCTAGCATCTTGGGATGATATTCCAAAATGTGGAGACACAAAGCTAATAATCACTATAAAACTTCAATGATTGTCTGATCAAATGGAACACACCTTTACAAAAAACCTAAGGGCATTTTTTTTATACCAGAGGTATAATAATAGTAAAGATGCTCATGCAGAGACTATAGAGAAGCCAATAATTAGCCAGTGGATCATCTTACATAGGGTACTTCAATCACCTGAGTAGGCTGATCAATGAGGCCTGACCAAGTATACTGGAAGTTGCAAGAGTTTTAAGGGGTCCTTCGTTTTAGGCTGAGTGAGAGAGGAGACAAACTGAAAGCAGAAAGTTAGCTGCTAGAGTGAAAGCAGTGATCACGTGTGGGATGGGATGTCCTGTATTTCTTAAACAGCTCTGACCAAAGATGCTCAAGCACAAAGATGAAACTGGGGCAGGGAAGCGTGGGCAAGTGTTTTGTGTAGAGATACATATTTCTTGTATAGAAGGCGATTGTTTTTGGAATACTGCATGTCTGTCCTATAATATATATAGCCTTGTGATGTGGAAACATCTCTTTATTATTTACAACAATTTATATACAATGATTTACATTACAGTAGTAACTGTTTCACTACTGACTTTGCAAGGGTCTTGCGGCTAGCTTGTTCCTGTTCTAGAAGTTACACCTAGAAGTTACTCCTGTTCCACCTAGAAGTTACTGCTGAACTCGCCCAGAGTCTTGTGGGATACGAGACTTCCTGAACACTCTGTGCATCCATAAGGACTTACGATGTCACATATCCTTGGGGTGGCCATACATCCCAGTCTGGCCAGGAGACTCCTGGATTTCATAGGCCAGTCCTTGCTGGTTGGCAAACATTTAAACAGAAGTCATGGAATCGCAGGGGTGCAGGGCTCAGTCAGGCTGGGACAAAGAGTGGTATGATGCACCAGGCAGCTCTGCCTCCCCACCAGACTGCCTGCTGGCCTCTGTCACTGCCTGCAGCAATGCTGCCAACTTGGGATGGGAGGGGAAGGCAGTGTCCCAGATGTCCCAGATTTCTTTATGGTCACCTTACATACCCTATGTCCTTTAAAAGGTGGATTGCAAGCTCATGTTTGCATGGCTGGAGGCCTGAATTCACAAATTCATTGCTAATCATCAAAATTATTAAGCACATGTTTAGATTTAAGTAGGCGTTTAAATCCCATTGACTTTCAGGAATGCTGAAGCATGCTCATAAATTAAGATTCAAACCAGCATTTGAACAGAGGCAAGGGTCCCTAGGACAGGAGAATGATAAGTAGGTGACCATTTCACCAAAACACATGCACAGTTCATTACTCTTAACTAATACCACCAAGTCTGTACAGAAGTATAGTCTTCCCCCACCTTCAGCTATTCCCAAATACATTCACCCACATACATGAAAGCTGTTGCAGCAGGATCTATTACTAAGTGAGACCCGGGTGATGGTCTAGTACCATTCAGCCTATCAGCACAGAGGTGAATCTTTCCTATTATGATTGTCCTACTCAATATCTCTCTACAAACACCTAAGAAAAAAACCAGTCAGGCAGTTAATTTTGAAACAGAAAACATACTACACATTTTTCAAAGGGCGGTGGCTCACAACAATTATCTGATGTAAACAGCTTTAAAAAAGTTGAGCAACTGCAGACTAACTAGCTCTGTCATAAGTCCTGAAATTTGTGTATGCTTGAGATGCCATCAAGACAGTTCGTTGGACTTCTTAAACCCCCATCAAATCACGGAGGGTAGTAGCAGCCTTTTTATTTCTAAAAAATCTCCCTCAAAAACCCCACATAAAACACATTCATCTGAAAATACCATTCTCTCTGCCTGCCTGCCTGTACTCCATCAATGTACTGGTTCTTATGTGACACACTGACATAGCCTAACAGTTCTGATTCCAACACAGAAAAAGTGAAAACTGGGTCTGACATCCAAAAATGATGACCAAATTCCCTCTTGCAATTTTCAGGACAGGTGGCACCAGTAACTAGTAATAAAAAGGAAGAAAATAGAAAGGCTAAAGAAAATGGAAATATCACCCATTACAGGCATAAAACGCAACACCTTTCAAATTTTAAAGCATTTTTACAATAGTTTCCATGGGAACAGAAATTTGGCACGAGAG
Organism: Gavialis gangeticus; assembly: GCF_001723915.1. NCBI lineage: Eukaryota > Metazoa > Chordata > Crocodylia > Gavialidae > Gavialis > Gavialis gangeticus. The sequence continues at coordinate 35,320,642 of NW_017729029.1, read as the reverse complement.
CTGTTATGAAAAACTGTTAGGAGGCAGCCTTTACCAAGCCAGATGGTTAATATGTAACAAGGGAATATCACAAGATGGAAAGTAGGTTGGTATAACCCCGACAACCTTGGTAATAGGTCCAAATGGACATAATCACAGGAGTGCCTTCCAAGAACATGTCAGCACCACTGTCATCGGTGACAATGGCTAGGTGCAGATGTTACATTTAATGTACGTTGAACACACAAAAAGTCCTTTAGAGCCATAACAGGACAGACATTTGCAGCACTTAGAGTGGGATCCACCAGTTTTAAAACACTTTAAGTTAGCCCTCGATGGATATGGTATTAGAGTAAAGCGCTTTAGGTGACAGCACTTTTTTGAATGTCTGTACCACGTACATCACACTTTGATGTAGGTCGCATTCTGATGCCAGCCCAAGGGCCCTTGCTGGGTGGCTTGCTAGTCTTAGCTGGTGGTGGTCTGGAGACAAAAAATGCTGAATCTCCTCCCTGTGCAGCTGGGTGGGGTGGGGGATGGGGAAACAGCCTCTCTGCCATGCAGACACCCCAACCCCCCAAGCTTGTGGGATCCCATTTTGGTGGGGGCTTGGCCAGGCTGGGCTGGGTCCAAGCAGTAGAGAGCCAGTGAAAAGATAAGCCAAGCAGTCCTACGCTGCTGCTTATTGCTGCCATTGTGAGGAGGCTTAGATGGGGTGGGGGTGAGGGACGGGAGCCCCACTGCTGCAAACCCTGCCCCCTCACAGCTTGCTGGTGGCTGGGGTCTTGGAGAGGCTGGGCTAGGTCTGTGCAACAGGGAGGCTCCCTTTCCCCCACCTTCCTCCCCCCAACCCCAGCCTCTTCACAGCTGCAGCCAAGAGTAGCTGCCCTGCTTGGCTTTTTGCTGCACTGGGAACTTGAGCCAGGAGTGTGGGTGGGGGGAGGGTCCCCTTGGCACAGGGACCTGGCCTAGTCCCCCCCTAAGACCCCAGCCAGGAAACTGTAAGAGGGGCCCCTCACAGTCGGGGGTGGGGGAAACTCCTTTTCCCCCAGAAACCTAGTTCTTAGCATGGTGAAAAGCTGGGCCACTACAGCTCCTGGCTGCAGCTCTCAAGAGGCTAGGGTGGTGGGGCGGGGGGAGGCGGGCGAGGCAGTGTCTGTTCAGTTTATTCCCATTCTAACTTAAAGCACTTTAAGTAAAGTGCAATTGATCATATTGGCTAAGTACAGAAATCCAAAAAGCCCTGGTTAGAAGTGCTCTATCACAAGTAAAAACTTCACTGATTAGATGGAGAATGAAAGGGCACATCTTTCAACAATGCAGTCACTGTGAGAGAATAAGGAATGAGTGGATGCTGACATGAAATACAGCAATTGTTCCAAGACTGCTTCAATTAAGAAGGGAAAAACATTTATGTTATTGGCTGCAATAAATGTGCATCTAATAACTCTGTATTTGCCTTGGTGCATCTTTAAAATGAATAAGTAGAGCCAAAATGAGCTTTCCCTTAGCAGTCCACTTTCAAGTGAAGACTGCATCCAGCATGAAACATTTCCAGTGGCAGCACAGGACAGCTCTGTGACATACAGCAGTCCTACATCTTAGCCAGAGAAGCTACAAAATCCATTCCCACTGCACAGACTAGCCAGAGTCAGCAGTTTAGCTCATATAAATCAGTGCAGTCCAATTCTAGCTACAGAAGATATTCTGTGGATCCAAGCACTGGAGCATCTGAGCACTTCACACTGATACATATATTAATTGTTTCAACACATCTTGGACATAGGGTAGGACACACACAAATGGGGAGCGGAGATAAAGTGAGGCATCTAGGCATCTAAATCTAATTGATTTTAGTGCTTAAATAGCTTTGGGGACCTGGACCTAATTGATTGGCCTGTGGTCACTTTGGAAAACAGCACAGCGGGCAAGTTAAATGAGTCTCCAAAATCGAATCTACCACCTAACTGCAAGATTAGCATTGAATTGCTGGGACCCATCTGCATAGAACTTGCTAGAGTGCCTTAGGACTCCAGTTTTAAGGGAACTGTTATCCATCTCCAAGAAAGGATGAACCCGATGCTACAATAGAAGGTCAGAAAGATAATCATAATGTACTTAAGTGACAGGACAATGTGGGGGATAGATTCCTTCCTGAGCACTGCAGCAGTAAGTGTCTGCTCTGAACATGAGGTTTATTTTCCCTCCCTTTGGGTTCTTTATTCTGTGACTTTCCAGTGGAAACACAGAATAGCTGCAAGACATTTGTAAAAACACAGTGGGCATCTTTACATGTACTTCAGGGATTAGGGGAAGGGTGTGCACTTTAATTACAGCTGCTCTCTACACTCTAATTAAAGCACCCACAGCATATCCTGCACTTCAAAATGGCAGTGGGGGTGCTTTAACTAAAGCTTGTTCAACAAGTTTTAGTTAAAGCACCCCCACTGAATACACGAGACATGGAAGCTGGCTGAAGCATGATAATTAGCATACTCCAGTGGACACAGTTAATTGAGTCTGCTCTGATGTGCTGTAATTATAATGAGTTGGAGCAGCATCCCCTCATGTCCACAGGTACCCCACGTGGCCTGATCCTCTGAGGCCTGGCAGCTGATGCAGTCATTTAATCTGCATGAAAAGTATGGAAAATCACAGTAGTGGTGTTTCTTACTGAGCAATGGAGGGCCATGGAGAAACAGGCCCACAAAATCCATGGGACACTATCAAGCATTATTATTATTATTTTTTTTTTTTTACCTTGAGCTGAAATTATGAGTTAAACGTGTGCGTCACCTGGTGGCCATAATGGGACAATTAAAAAAGTGGTGACTGGATTTTCCCATTCCTTGTTTGTGGCCATCTTTACCTTTATAATTGTATTATGCTATGTTGGTGCATAAAAATCCCACTGCATAAAGGAGAATGCTGTCATGGCACCCAAGTAGCACACCTTCCATCGAAACCTGGACAGCAAGTGCCTCCATCACTCTTGAGAACAGGGGTTTGAGATGTTCTTGAAATTTTAAACCAAGATGGTGCTCAAAGATACTTGAAAACAGTATTTGGTCATTTTCTCACTTGTGTTTTAAATGATATATACTACAACAGAGTCACTTAAGAAAAAAGGAAGAGAGGGGCACAGTCTTGAAGGCTTCAGAGTACTTTTGAGAGAATGTTTCATCCTACATCACCTTTAAAGGAGAGGTCTAAGGGCCAGAGCCTCAGCACTTAAAACTGAAAGCCCTGATTAACACCAACTGAATATCTGGCCTTGTACATTTATAATTAGCACAGGTAGTTTAAAAAGAGAGGACAGTCGAGGCTCATTTAGAGAAGAGACACCTGGTTGCAAAGCAGAGATGGTCAATATTGAAAATATTGCATCGTTTTGGCCTGCAAAGAACAGCTGCTATTACCTATCAGGTCAAATGTTGTCATTCTGCAGGGCTAAATGTGAAGAGAAACCTAAAATTGCCTTTGGGAACGGTATTTTTTGCCATCATTAGATTTTGAAGAATTGACATTTTGTTTTCCTGCGCACACTCTCAATAGAGTCATTTATAAATGTCATCAAGTTAACAGACCACATTATCTTACCCTTTTGATAACTAATCTATAACACACTAGGAAATACCCAGTGTGCAGGCACAGGCTAGCTATTAAGACTTGTGATTATATTGATAAAATCCTCTGTGCATATTCATCAAGCAAGATTTTGAATTACTCTCTACTCATTGGAATGCACCGACTAACGCCACTTCTTGCATTCTGTTTATAACCCCCTGAAAATGCCCATCCAGACAGGAGGAAATTGCTTTTGTGTAATCACTAGAGAAATATTTAAAGAGCTCCTGATGCCTCCTGGGAAAGATCCTATTTATAAACAGCCCTGCTGCCATTTACACTCAATTCAGCTGAAGCTACAATCCATACAAAGGGAGGCTCAAGGGTGGGATATTCAGATGTGTTTAGTAATAGTCTAACTTCACTCCCATTGATCTTGCTTCTGGTTACAGTGGGAGAAGTGTCTGGCCAGTTCTCAACACCTAAAAATAACACCCCCCTACAGCTCTTCTTAAGTTAAACCCATCCTTCTCTCCCCTGCCCCTCCTCCCCCCCACCAAATATTAATCACCTGAAACCTAATCATACACTGTCATATCCTTGGGAGCACTACGAAGCTGACATTCTTCAGCCCACTTCTTTGCCCACCTACACTTCCATATTAAGAATCTTAATTGCTCTCATTCTTTCCCACCTTTTATAACAAATTGATCCAGAATACTACCGCATTTAGCTCTCCAGCGATTCCTTGTGATTTTGAAGTCTCCCTACATTACTCCATAGACTGAAATGATAATTGTATCTCCCCCTTTTCTCCTCCTTCACCCATTTCACTTTCATATGTGTGTGTGTGCATGCACACGCACACTCCTGTGTTATATCAGCTTACCTTTAATATTTTTTATACCATGGTTTTTACTGCTGTGGCACTTGGAAGCTACAACAGAGATGAGGAACCTATTGCATTACAGTATGAAGTGACAGACAATCTCTGCCCTGAAGAACTTAACTTTTGATTAAACAAGGCAGGCAAATGAATCAGCAGGGAAGAAAAGGGAAGCAGATGCAGTGAAAGGGGAAGTGACTAATATCTCACAGGGTATCACTGATAGAGCAAGTCTTTCCACTCTTAGGACAATTCTTTCCTCACTAGACTGCAAGGCCTCTTTTCTTATTCCTTTAGTTGAGGTCTCTTGGTGCTCCTTTAGATTTTTTTAAAATATATATGTAGCTTATTGCAGAACTGGCTGGATTTGGGGGAGAAAGCACTAGAGATAAGAAAAAGTTGTAACATATTTTCAGCCAAAGGAAGTGCTGATGAAAGACCGGATCCCAACCGTCTGCCCAGATACAAGTATAGGCTAAGTACCTCATTCAGTCTACATGTTTTTTTGGACTCTTCTGTTCTTTTGTTGGGTAGCTTTGAGGTGATTGACTCCCGCTATTTCAGGAAGCACAGCTTTTTGTAGACCCCATTCCTTAATGATTTTTGGGGGGGGCCAGGTTGGGGAGGGGGATGAGCATGTTTTTATTTTTTAGTTGAAGGCCTTCTGGTCTTGTTGGAACTTTCCTACTTTATTTACAAGTCTAGAAAGTGTCATAGCTCCAGATACATCAGGAGGCCAATGGCAGGCAAGCAGGAATGTAGTATGGGTAGAGAGCCAAGGCCGACAGGATAGAGGAGTGTATGGAAGAAGGGTCTTGACACGCAATTGCTGCTACACAAAGTCATCACTTATAGCTAAGGACATCCAGAAACTGTGTCAAGCACTACTACTCAAAGGCCAACTCCAGCTTTCTTCAGTCCATTCCCAATGCCCTGCTTTCTTCTGACAGCTCCTGTAGAGCCTCAAAGACAAGTGCACTCTTCTTTCTCTGTCTCTGACCTGCCTTCTAGTTTGCTGAAATCTCCTGCCCAGTTAGTAGAAGACTGCATGTATGAATAAGCATTTGCTTCCTTACCCTTGCATAGATGCACCTTATACTCCTTATTTTCCCCTTCCAGTGATTTTGTTGTGTAGAGACTGTATGAGAAAGAACTCCCCTGTTGTCCTATGTGGCCAGTTAGAAAGTTTTCCAGGGATTGTCCTCTCTCTGCAACCCTCAGCAGGAACCTTATACCTAGACCCATGCAAATAGCTGGAGTGCTGGCTGAATTGGGGGAAAAAAAAATCGGTAAGATAATTGGTTTGTGTTAACCTGAAAAGAAAAGGTTTGTTTTCTGGCTGACACGCAGCCCACCCTGAAGTTCCTTCCAGATAGAAGGAAATATTTTGCTTGACCTAAAACAGAAAGGTTCAATGATTGTGGGGTTTGAGGATCTTCTTTTAATTTAAAATATTCTAAAATTCAGTTAGTTAAATTTGGTCCGGAAATGCCACTTCAAAATGTAAAACTGAAATATTTCATTTAGAAAATATCCACATCAAATATCACCAACCTGCTTTTTCCTTCTTTGGATCCAAGTCTCAGTTGAGTCTGAACTGAACATTAAGTATTTTCAGCTGCCTGTAACCACACTTTTGGTCAAACAAACTATTTTTGTTTGCTCATCTCTCCAACCTTTGCCTGCCAGAATCTGCAAAGTGAAGTTAAAATGCATCCAAACAGAATCCTACGTCTGCAAGTACTTGCTTTCCTGTACATAAATCCAAAAGGCAGAGGTGAAAGTTTCTTAAATACAGTCTAACAGAAAAAAAGGACTAGGTTAAAGTCCCAAGTTCTGTAGGGATGGAACAATTTAAATTGATTATACATCAGGTAATGATGTCAGCAAAACGCACAACTCCAAACAAAACTACCTAAGCTGTTTGTAGTTAATCCATTCAGAGTAAGCAATCAACTACTTACTAGTCTATGAAGTCAGCATAATGTGGACCATAATCAGTAAATATTCTAGAAGGCTAAAATTAGATACCAAGAGTCCATCCTCAGGCCCATGTATTTATATTTGATAATGACTTCAGTAATATATTTTCTTTAGTTAAACCCTCCTGTGGCTCGCAGGCTTTCTGTAATATATTTCTGCCCCAACAACAGACCTTGGATTTTATTTGCATTTATTAATAATTTAGCTCTACTTGCAAGTTTTATCAAGCTCTGACTAGAAAAGAAGAAATACAATAGTAGCAGGATGCAAAAGGGAAAATCCTGCCCTCTGCTGAGTGTGTGAAGGGGGTATTCAAGACTCGCCCTTTGTGTTGATTCACTGGTGACAGAAGAAAGCTGGGGTGGGAGGCAACATGTGTACACAGTGCACATGTGAATGCAAAGCTGGGGTGGGGGCAACAGCATGGTAGCTGGAGCACAGGGGTCTCTACAAAGGAAGCCTTGCTAACTCCTTGCTTCATGGGTTCGGTTGTATCAAAGGAATGACAGTGGGCAAGCGTAGATATAAATTATTAAGGGTAGACTGTCTTCATCCACTATTGTAGCTATGCAGATGAAGGCATTAGATTGACTCATTTGTGGATAGTTTCATAGTTTCTAGGGTCGGAAGGGACCTGATGATCCTAACTGCAATGACTTTACAGCTCATAGGACCATTTAATGCCAACTCTACCAAGAACTTGGAGAGGAAAGCAGCAAAGGTGCATGCTATGGCCATGTTTCCTTGCCCTGTAGCCTAATAGCTATGCAGGCTGAGAGTCCAACCATGTCACTGCAATCTCTCCAGTACCTCTCATCTGCTTTGCTTCCCAAGGGAGCTTGTGTGCGGGATAACCAAAATATCACGTGTAATATCACAGGGGGGGCAGGGGAGTGAACCCACACACAACTCAAGCACATGAAGATGCAAGAGCAATAAAAACACCCAGATGGCAGCACCAGGGTTGTGTTGCATCATCTAAGATATGTTGCATATGCAGGAAGAAGTAAAGTAACCCTAAAACTGTCAATCCTTCACAGCTCTGCACCCTATTAAACTCATCATCAGTGTTATGAAACCATATGGTGCATGTCTATTAAATGTGCTCCTGTGATTGGAATGTGTTTGCATCATCCTTATGTTTGAACCACACTGTTGATATAGTTGTGGAGCTGTCAGCTCTGAAACCCGGAGCACTAATTAAAGATGAGCACGTTAGAAAAGGGTTAGTCGTTTAAACTGTCAAGAAAAACAAGACACAGGCAGAGCTGTTGTAGCAGAGTCTGCTGCCGAGGAAATCCCCTGGTTGTGGGGGAGCATGAGCAGCAGAAGTCATGGATTCATGAATACACTAAATACCACATCCGCCCAAACATCTGGCCAGACATGAAGTATCCTCTCACCATCTCCCCTTTGTCCCCAGGGGAGTAGCAGAGGGTCTGACTCACCATGGTGGTACCATGAAGCCGATCCCTCATTGTGGTCCTTCTGAGTAGCTCAGGCACGTAAATGAATTGGCCCTCAAAATATCCCCATTTCACAGATGGGAAACTGAGGTGCAGGGAGATTCTGTGCCACGATTTTCAAAATGGGTCAGCAAAAAGCAGGTGGGACCAAAATGTCCATCTCAGTTGCCACATCAGAGACAGGTTTTCAGAACCGTTCAGCACTCTGGGTGCTCAACATGGTGTGAAAATCTGGCCGCAGCTGCCACCCTGGGGGTGTTTCAGCACTGAGCGCTTCTGCAAGCCTTGGTGCCAGACTCTTCAGATTCATTTTTTGTAAAAATTATGATAACTAAGAAAATGGGAGTTCCTAACTGAGTCCTAGGTACCTGCACCAAATTTCCATCCTAAGGTAGTTAGGTTTGGCCCCTACTATCGCTTATGGTCTTTTTGTGACTGGTCCTCTTTTGGGCACTTGGCTTGGAGCTATTCCTGGGTCTCTTCAGTGTATGAGGAGTTTTCCATATCTCTAGTTTGATATCACCACAGGGTTTTTTTTACATTAAACGTAAAATTTAAAAAACTGTTATTCATCACAGTTATGGAACCCTGCAGGCTCATTTGTACATATTCTGTCGTACAGAAATTATTTCAATTAACAAACAAAAGGCTATTTTTTTATGCAGACTTCTTCCCAAACAAATGGTGTCCTACTCATGCTATCTTAAAGGATGTTATGATGCACGATATCAAAAGCTCATTAGCACTTTTTTCATCCATGGCAAAAAAAAAAATGTCATTGCAAATGTTTGTTGTGGTAGAGTCACTGTTGTGTACTGAGCAAAAGCTTGTTTGGGGAGGATTTGAATGCTATATCTGGCAGTTTAGCCATGGCAATATTTTTGTTCTTATCAATCTTTAAAAAAATCTTCCACTTCTGATGCAGACACCTGTGGCTACAGAGATGACACAGGAACCACCTGCCAAAAGCAGGAAGCTAGAGTCTGCCGCTATTTTTCAGTCTGAAGCAGCTCGGTGGAAGACAAAGATCCATCAAACATAGTGGCTGCCTGATGAAATACTTCAGTAGTTATTCCTCACAAACATACATCAACAAACATCTGCCTCCTTGACTAAAAGCTTTCCTGTTTCAGCTGAATAAATTGTGACTCTTTCCCTGGAATACTAAAATCTGCCATCAATCATGTAGCCGTCACCCACTCCCCCATCACCCTCTACCACAAAACTGTGGGTACCCCCACATGAGATCCAATTTCCAAGCATTTTTTCTGAAATCCATATTATTCTGTTGCACTGATTGTTGCTACTAAAACACACCGCAAAAACACTTTCATCCAAAATGTTAAGAAATGTGCTGGTATATTTTTGCAGACCGTTCTAATTGTAATAAATGCCTCATTACAGATTTTCTTGAGAAACAGTGGCTCTTAATACCATTGCACACTCCTACCTTTGGCTCAAAACATACAATTTGAGCCAAGGGTAGGAGTGTGACCTCGTTACCTCCAGCAGAGGTTGTCATGTCATGTAACAGTAAGTTCAGATGCTAATGTAGGGATGAGTCCTGACCAAAGAAACCTAGGACATATTTGTGGGGGGGAGGGAAGGGAAGTAATAAGTTTATAACATTTCACCTCTGTATTACCCATAATGCATATGTTAAGACAAAGGGCACTGGCCTTGCAATTGTCATCAATGGGAGTTTTGTCACTGACTTCAATAGTGTGGGAGCAGGCCATATGTTGCTAACATTGGTACAACTGAGGGCTTCTCACATCCTTTATATATGAGGGCTTGACTCTGTAAAATACTGAATGTTCTGACCTACTGTCCTGAATAGCACTACTTTTAAGCCCAGAAGTTCATGGAATCACAGAAAATTAGGGTTGGAAGTCATCTCAGAAGGTCACATCCAGTCCAAATCCTGCGCCAGGCAGGACCAGCCCCAACTAGCTCATCCCAGCCAAGGCTTTGTCTAGCCAGGTCTTAAAACCTGCCAAGGATGGAGATTCCACAAGGTCTCTGGGTAACCTGTTGCAGTGTTTTATTACCCTCCTAGTGAGAAAATTCTTCCTCATATCTAAGCTAAATTTCCCTTACTGCAACTTCAGCAGTTGTCCCAAGTTGTCTCCTTGGAGCTGACAGAATTACCAATGGCCTTAACGTAAAGCGTGTGCAGAAGCAAGGGGCCCATCTATGTTCTGTGCAGTGTTTATCTTAATCAGAAAATCTCTCATCTAGGCTATCAGCACATGTACTTGTGTATAGGTGCTGCAACAAATTTAGTATTCAGTGCTGCCATTACATATTATACCAGTGATTAGCAGTCTGGCTTTGTGAGAGTGCCAGGGACATGTGTGAGAAGCTGTCATGCCTTGATTGAATGCTAGTCAAGTAGCAATAACAAAGCACTATTAAACACTAGTCGTCCAGAATTGTTGTCTCATTGAGAAGTGCTGCCTTCCCATGCAACATTAAATACGAATCTCATTTTCCTCCATCTCAAGAAACCTTTAACCTCTTAAAAAGAGTAATGTCCACAGTTGCATGACCAATTTCTTCTCTGTCAAATAAAACTACTGAAGATGAAATTGATACAATTCAGAGCTGCATACAAAATGGTGCAGGATAGATATGACTGTCTACAAAGCTATCCTCATTATAGCCTGAATATATTTTTCTGTCATTGGAGACATTCCTGGAATACAGTTTATTATGTGTTAATACATGTCACATTAATTACCATAGTTATAATATTACACCACCAATAAATATTTTAACTAATTAGTGTACTTTGTCTATTGTTTTTAAAGCAAGAGGCGCTGTTCTAAGACAGTAAAATTCAATTCTTTTCTTTTTCTTTAAACTATTTTGCTTGACTAGTCCAAAAGCTTTAACAATTGATCTGTGCTTACGTCTTGCAAGAATGTATAGTAGCATCATTGCTGATAAAAAATTACAGGAGTTCCTAGCCTGTCTCTGTTTCTATTACAATAAAATACTGAATAGAGGTGTGACACCTGGTACAACAGAACTTCATTTGTTTCATGCAGGCCCTATTGCAAAATGCTTCAGTGAATATAATGATTCAATCAAACAAAAAGGCAAAGGAGTGGAGGGAGAGTGGAATGTAAAGGTACAGAGGGAAAAAGAAAGGTTTTCAGGTGAGATTTTGAATATGATGTACAGTAGACAAGGACGCCTATTCCAGATAGCAGCATCCATAGAGAAGACAACACCTCCAACAGTAATATTTACTCAGCCACATGGATGAAGTCAGCAAAGCTGGTGAAATGAAATCTAGCCCACATCCAGGGTAGAGGATGTCACTATGGGCTGATGTAGGGGTTTAGACCATACCAAGACCTGCGGCCCTCTACTATAATCCTGAAATAATCTTCTCAGCCCAGAGACCCTTTTCACAGTGAGCAAACAATGAACAGCCAACTCCACTTGTTGTGATCCCAGTGCAAACTTTATGTGACACTTCCAGGTTGTGGAAAGACTTTTGTTGGCTCTCTCCACCACAGATCTATTTCACCCCCAATGAGGTTACTATACACGGCCTGACTGCTCCTAAAGACAGCTTAAGGCTGCAACACTGTGGATAGATACTGTAACAAGTGGGAGTCCTGGGGCCGGTCAGGTGTTGGCCTGCCTGCTCGTCTTAGGGCTAACCACCCGCCTTCCTCATCTGCCACGCATTCATGTTAGTGATTATATGATGTTAAACAGGTGGGAGGCTGCCCATTTACTGGCCTTGGTGAACCGGGCCTATGTACATGGCTCCGACCGTCCCTTACTATGTCCCATGTCTCACAGATGTTCCTCCAGTGCTTCACACTGGGACCCAAGCTCCAGAGTCCCACACGGTACTCTAACTCCCCTCTGGAGCTCCTAGTCGCAGTGTCTTGCAGATGTGCCACGGCCTGACACCTGGCCAAGTTATCTGGCCACCCAGCCACTCACTCACTTGGGCTCCCAGCTCAGTTCCCCTCAGGGCTCCCAGCCCTTACTAATTCAGGCTCCAAGCCCCATCTACTCTCGGGGCTCCAACCCCTTCTCAACTCAGGGCTCCAAGCCCCATTCTGGGCTCCAGGCCCCACTCTCATACTACTGGGATTAGGGCTCCAAGCCCCATCCCCTTGCCCTCCCTGGGCTATAATCCCTTATCCCCTTGCCCCAGGAGCTCATACTCATACCCCTGGAGCCTCACCCCTGGCTCTTATGTGCAGCCTCAGAACTCATCTGTGAGTCTGGGCCCTGCCTGCTCGGTCTTACTACCCACCAGAGATGTGGGGCTTGGGTTAGAAGTCACCCCATACTTGCCTTTCACTGGGGAGGTGACTGGCCTCACATTTTCAGGGACTACCCTGCCACAGGCAGCCCCTGCAGGCCATCCTCCCCCAACAGGGTATAGTTTTCTGTCATACCCAGGACAAGGAACTGCCATCCCCATAGTTCCTCCCTTACCTCCAAGGTGTTCTGAGCAGCATTTTAGCCAGTGGTGTCTCTCTGGCTGCTGGCAGCCTTTCCTGTTCAGGGCCCAGCTTGTATAGGGCACAACTGGGCGCCCTTCCCCAAGCAGGGAGTAGTGCCGAATTGGGATTGCAGCTAGCTGCAAGCTGCCTTGCTGCTGCTCAGGCCCCTGCAAGTTACAGATACCAATAATCTCTGAAGGAAACTATTACCAGTATTGAAAATCCTCTGAAACATACCTGCATGGTAGTTTTAATAGCTTTGCTCTTCTGTAACCAGGGTTCCACACCATAATTTTACAAGGTTACTAGCATACCTCTATGCAGTAGCCTAGTACTAGACCCTAAATCAGGTATACTTTATAGAACTATGGATAATGATCAAATATTTTGATATATGCACTGTCTTTTTCTTCTATGGGGCCTTTCATGGAACAAATAGTTCAATTTAACAGGTGGGCTTGAAAATTTGGTATGTTCCCCAGTTTATATTTGTATCATAAACCAAGTAGATGAGCAACACTATAAAGGATGAAGTTTCTTAGTTTTAAAGCTCTTCCTATAAAGTCAGGCATCTGTGAGTTTAGGAAGACAAGACAAGACTACCTTATAGGAAAATAGTGCAGCTTCTAATTAGAAATGGTAAGTTTGACTCAGAGAAAAGACCTCAGTTTCTCAGTCCAGAGCCTCAATCCCTCAAAAACTTATAAATGCACTTAACTATAATTATGTACCTACTTGATGGGAGTTAAACATGCAGCATTTGAATCCAAGTTCCACTATTATATAATGACCTACAGTATCAAGAACTGGCAGAAATTCTTCTGTCATAAATGGATGTGAAAAAAATGTTTTAATTCCTCAATAAATTGTTTCAATAAAGCAAATATATCTATTTACACAAAGGGTAGAGATGTACCTTACAGAGTAACTGAATCAGAGATGCCTGAGCTTTTGTGAGCAACAGCTCACTTCACTGGATGAATCTGATTGAAAGCTTATACATTTCCAATTCAGTTAGTCTCCAGTGCATCTCTACCCTGCCTTTTATCTGACTTTGGACTAACATAGCTAACTATCTATTTATACAAAGGACTTGTAAAAAAACCAGCTGGGAAATCAATCTTCTGGGCCTGAAAAATTGAACTTCCCTCAATTCTCCCTTGCAACATCTGTAGTAAATAGACTGTCTCTGTGTGAATCCAAATGCAGATGAAAATGTTACTTTTGCTTATTTCAAAACACAAAGAACCGTAACCAAACAAATCAGCCCAGACTTCAATATGAACTGACTGTGACGTTTCCAAATTGCAACCTAATAAAAGAATGAAAAATCTAGTGTCTTTATTGTTTGGAGTAATTTAATAGACATAGAGAAGAATCGTGGAGACCCAGATTTTTCCTAGAATGGGAAAGAAATGCACCTCATTAGGATGCTACAAAAGACCGCCCCCCCCCCCCAGAAGAATGAAGTAATTCCCTAGTCCCTCAACTTCTACTTTAAACAGTGAAATACTCACTGTAGTTTTTACTTCCCCTGTAATGAGGAAAGGGCCCATATTAGGGATAGAGAAAGGTTGCAATTCAAAGA
>NW_017729029.1:35286678-35301692 GCF_001723915.1 Gavialis gangeticus | reverse complement strand
AAAAAAGCCCCCCCCCCCCCCCCAGAAGAATGCAGTAATTCCCTAGTCCCTCAACTTCTACTTTAAACAGTGAAATACTCACTGTAGTTTTTACTTCCCCTGTAATGAGGAAAGGGCCCATATTAGGGATAGAGAAAGGTTGCAATTCAAAGAATAAAGCCAATAGGAACACCAAATGTTAATATTTTCATTGCAGCTTTTATTTATGCTTATATATTAAGAGATATGTACAGGAAACAGTAAGTCTTAACCTACTTCTACCCAGAGATATAAATGACAATATCTGATATTAGAAGAATACAGCACTAAGAGTGACAGCAAAACTGATTAAGTGTTGCTACCAGAGACTAGGATTAGCACAAGAGGAAAGAAAAGGAGGAAATGCTGGGGAATAACCCATATCATCAATCTTAAGAATCCTTCATCCCATCAATCAGCTCTGCTAGGATTATTACACAGAGTAGGGGAGAAATTGGACTGAAATGTTAATGATCTCATGATTTACATCCTGCCAGAATACCTTCTCTTTCATCTGCTGCTGCTGCTGCTGAAATAGTAGCAATCTAAGATTTGGACTGAATGGAAACAGGAGGAGGGGAATTCACAATATTTTTTAATGTAGTATTTTTAACAGTGTGACCTGTTATTCTTTTATGTCTGCCACAGGAGAGGGTTGAGGCTTTTCTGCTGGCCACCCACTTAGCAAGTGTTTACAAAATTAATGACATTGTTGAAAGCTCTGTTACCTTATTGTGCCACTCACTTTTGCTTTTCTCTCCTAGCAGTCCTCAAATGAAATCCTTAAGACACAAAGCTCAAGGAGGAATTTTTAGGCTGTGTGTGTCATGGGCCAAGTCCTGGGGGGATTTGATCCCACCTTAATTTGTCTCGGGCTAGGTGTGGCAGGAGGGTTAGGTTAAACCAAACTGACCAGCGATGCTGGCATCCGCTTGAGCACTGTCGGTTGGGATGCCTGCCTTGGCTTTCTCAGTATTTTAGACATTTATTAAGAACAATGGGAAATAAGCATGGACAAAGAAAACAACAAAAACAAAATCGGAAAACAGCACGAGACACACGGGGACAATGATACAGAACAAGTCTGAGAACCAATCTGTTAGCAAACACAACTGTTGTAAAATCTCTGGAAGCAAACGGCACCAAGCCAAAGAACTGGTCCATCTCAGAGGTAAACTCCAGTTAGGCAGGAAGGTCACCACAGAAACCAAATACCTCTTCAGCCCGGCTCCTCACCCTCCACAGAGAGCCACAGTACTGCACGCAGCGGGCAACTTTCTCACTTGGAGGGTGGTGAAACATTGGAACAGATTACCCAGAGGGGTGGCGGAGTCTCCATCCTTGGAGGTTTTTAAGGCCCAGCTATCCAAAACCCTGGCTGGGATGGCCTAGTTGGGAGTGGTCATGCTTTGAGCAGGGGGTCAGACTAGATGTGACCTCCAACACCGGTGCCAAAACTGTCATGCCTACAAAGGTATTTGTTGGTAAATGTTAGTTTCCATCAAAGCCAGAAATGAAGGGAAGCAGTTCATATTGCACCACAGCTGGTTGGAAAGACTTTGATAGATTTTTTTTTTCCTAACTAAAAGATACACATCTGTACAAACTGAAACGCTTGGCAAGCTTGTGTTGATTTTGCCAAAATTTCAGTTTGGGGGGTGGGGGGAAAGTTTCAGAAAGGATTTTTTCCCTATGTCATAGTACTTTAATTAGTTTTGCATTATTTCTTGCCATACCAACAATTACAGTACATGATGCATGATATTTGGACATAATATAAAAAAGTTAAACTATTGTAAGGGCAGCTACTACTTTGTGCTGATTTATACTATTTTCTAGATCAAAGTATTTTCTTTTCTTTTCATATTGAAAATGGAAGTGTCCCCCACCCCCAAAAAATGTCGCTCAGTAATAACTAGAGAAGCAGCTGTTTTCAGTTACCCTACAATAATTTTACTAGGATACTTGAAAATGGTGCCATAAAATTTAGTATAGGGTATACTTAGTATATTTATCTTCTTTTGAGTTTAATAAAATAGGGTATGGAAAATCAGAGAGTGTGAGAAGGGTAAGAGCTACTCAGGCAATGGGAGGAATGACATGGAGAAAAGAGGAAAGGATAATTTAAAATAATAGGGGGAGAACAGAGAAGAGATGGAAAGAAAGGCAAATGTAGAGAGAGAAAGCAATCAGAAAGGGAGCAGAAAAGATTTACCTTATGGGTGCAGAAGGAAAACAGATGCAATGAAAGAACATTATAAAGGTAAAAGGATGGATCGAGAGATAAAGTAAAAAATAAGAAAAATGTGGGTTGAATGTATAGACAATACAAAAGAAAGGACAATTGGAGGAATTTATAAACATGAAAAAATCTACAAGCAGAGAGTAATAGGAAGAGGCCTATAGTATTTTGCATGGGTTTTTTTTTCTTTTTAATTGGGTGCTGGCACACAAGTCCTTTAGGGTGTTAGCACACAATTCCTTTAGGCCCCTCTGAACATCCAATACAAACTGTTGTTGTTGATTGCTATCTATAAAAGATTTGTTAATTGAATTTATGTTTGGAAGGGTTTTGATATCTTCTAAAATGCAGTAAACTGCACCTGGCACCTTATAATTTTCTCAGGACAGCTGGATCATCTCCATATCACTAGCTGCTCTTCCTTTTCACATTCTGACTGCTCATTGCTAAAGCAAACTGTAGCCGTTAAGTCCAAAGATAAAATTCTGCATTTGGAAAGCAATTCCTCAAAGACCTTTCTTTTCATCATTAGAGAAAACTGAATGAAGTTTTCATGGGCAGAACAAAAAAAACCCAACAAAGCCAAACCCAAATATGTGTCACTGTCACTTTTCTGAATCAAGAGGAATAGCAGGAAATGGACTAAATACTTATTATCTGGGACTAATGCAATATTGAAAAAAAAGAAACCCTTAGTTGGCAACCTTGATTAGAGATGCTGGTTCCTGACCCAGCCTATGTTAATGAGGAAAGCCAACAATATATCCGAATCTATTTGATATATCACAGTAAGTATCTAAATGCGAAAATGAGAGTAATGTTTTTGGAAGCCAAACTTCCGAGTCAGCAAGAGAAGCTGTAATTCTGAGACATCATATAAAATATACTGACTGATCCATACAGAACTAAACACCCCTGTACTTTAAATAATTAATCCAAGCTCTCAAAGACGGAGCAACACAGAGGAAGGAAAACTTGCAAAATGAGATCAGTGTTTAAAACAGCAATTCTCAACTTACTAACACTCTAGCTACCCCTTGATAGACTCAAAGCACGCCATGGAAAATAGTGGCTTGTATTTTTCACTCACTATTTGACTATGGAAAAATAATAGAGCAATTCTCTTGTTGCATACATCTCAGAGAGACCACAACAGGTTAGAAAATTTTTGACACTATGGATTCCTATTTGAAATCTCTGGGTTTATCTTGTGTATTGTGTTTGAACACTTAACAGTGCTAACAGTATGGTGTACCTGTAGCACCCTTGAAAGGATCTTAAGGCATCCCAGTATGCCACTGGACTCTGATTGAGAATCACTGGCTTAAAATATGTCACAATCATCTGTACACAAGCTCAACATACTTCAGTACCTCATACGGGTCTTCACAATTTCTCCCCACACAATTTTGATTTTAATTTTACTTACAACAAGCCCAAGGTGAGCAGCTCCTTTTGTTTTAGACTTTTGCCACATTTGTTAAAAGTGCATAACTGTATGTGCAAACATTGAACACTGTACCTTGAGCAAGTGTTTTCTGCAAATGTACTTGCAATTGTAGTTACTATAAAAATACCAGCATCTGTGTGCAATTGTATGCATAGAAACATGAAAACATGAGTTCATATTTTGTTTCTATGGGTGCCTATACATGAGCAGTGAGGCTGCTCCAACATGCTGTTGTTACAACATGTTGGAGAAAGCTCAATTTATTACTGTGCTTCAGCAGACTCCAGCAGCTTCTGTATCAGCATCCCCATATTTAAAAATGGTTGTGGGGGGAAAAGGGCGGATGCTTTAACTAAAGCTTGTCAAAGAAGCTTTAGTTAAAGCAACCTTGCTGCCATTTTTAAGTGCAGGGACGCTGATACACAAGATGCTGCAGACACTTTAATTAGTGTGGCTCTGGGAGGTGCTCTAATTAACTCGCCCTACTCCCAGGGCAGGTGTATAAGTGCTCTATGTTGTGTTAGGGTTAGTCTCTCTCCTTTGTTTCCTTATGTAATTATCATCCAACTCAAAAATTTCCAAAGATCATACTTCAGAAACATTACCAGCCTGATATTATAGCTTGCATGAAAATTTACAAATTATATGCAGTGTAAAATCCTACCAGACCATTTTACACTCATTTTGCACATGGGAAAATATCAACATATGGCAGAATCAAGCCCTCTGTCTTTTAAATCAGGATTTATTATCCTATTATTCTCATCTGAGTAAGTGTGCACATTAAGTCTAACTAAATTGTTAGATCTAACTCTGAATAAATGCACGAGCATCTATCATACACCAAAATGCAGACCTCCACATGCCACATTGAATCTAGTCTTAATGGGCAGCATTAATAATACCTTAACAGAAGATCTCAGGAACACTGGCTAATTATGTTTCTACACCTGAGCAAACAAGCCTCTATGTCCTATCTGACCAGACTTCAAAGCCAGCATCTAATTTATATTCTAAATGTGACAGAAGGCTTTTCTCTGTCATACATTGTAGAAATACTTGCTTCTGAATAGTGAATTCTGTGCAACTGAGTTGCTCTGTTGGAGCACTAACGAAAAGGCATCCTACTGCTTTTCACATCATTTGTTTTCATTGGTACCTAAAGCAAAGCCTCTGAGCACTTGCTAATTCATAAGGCTGGTCAATGACCAATCGGTGGAAGAAATTATCTCACAGAATACTGAAGTTTGAGCAGAACCGAGCTGCCAGCAAAACTGTATTTCCTGGCATGAGATACAGGGGTGGCAACTGTACCAGCACATGACTAACAAAAGAAAATCAGTCACCAAGGAGGAACATCTATTAAAATTGATAACTGATAGATTGCTTTAGAAGAGCTTGCTGGTTCTTGGTTGTCTTCTACCCCTTATTAGGTCAGCAGGTTTACACTTGGGGGCAAGAGGGCAAGGAAAGCAGGAATGTTTCACTATTAGGCAGGCTGAACACTGTCTTCTCTAACAAAACCCAAGGCATTTCATCTGTGTTTCAGATACGTGTTCCTTTTCCTGAGAGGCAAAAGCCCATGAAGGTTTTGCCTGGGACCCTTGACAAGACAGATGACTCATGAAAAATGGACATTCATTGATTTAACATAAGAGAAGCAGTCTCCAGGCATCCATACAATAGAGGGACTGAGTACAGGGACATTCATTATGGATCCTAATCCTTGTTATATCAGTGAGAAACTCCATTGACTTCAGTAGCTTTGGAATGGGCCCATTAAAATATTCAGACACGAATATTGGTTGCAAGTTTGAGATCCATTAAGCATGCTGCTTTAAGATGCTGGTGGCAATAAATAGATTTGCTTTGTAGTTCCAGTTGAAAGAAATGCAGCCAATTTCTACAGAAATACAGTGTTTGGGATGCCTTTCACAGTGTTGGGGGTTTTTTTTGCAATGTTGCCTGTTCCGACCCTGGTCAGATTTCAGTTGAGGTGTAGGAACTGAATTGTTGTCTGGCTTAAATATCGTCTGACCTCAGTTTCTGCCTACCTAGGCAGCAGATTACCAAAGTCTGATCAAGGGCAAAATTCTTGAGTTTGAGAAACTCAGATGCATTCAAGCTGATCACATATGCTTGCTGACTTCTCAAACATGTTACAACCTCAATCTATGCAGGACTTTTGCAGCAGAATTTTGCATTCATACCAATAGAAATTGTTCATGAATGTGCAGCTTGCTGTTCACCTGTAACCTAATGGGACTTTGGAGAATCTTGGGCAAAGATAAACCTCTGGTCATCACACATCTGGCTCTTTTCTTTTTTCCAGTCCTGCTGAAAGAAATCCATTTGTCTTGAATGATTTACCAAGGATATGAAAGTGATTTTATACCTTTTCCCCATTGACCTTGTAGCCATGGTTGCAGCTGATGGTGAGTGTCCTAACAATGAAAAATATTCCTCACCATGTTTCACTTCTGTACCCTTTTCACCTCTGGATCTCCAAGCTTTTTATAATTACAGATCACAATGTTCCAGGAGAGGCAAATAACTACTAAACCTTCTTCACAGAAGGAAAACAGTAGGACAGAGGTTAAGTGACTCGTTCAATGTCACACAACAATTGGGGTGCATAGGTAGGACACCTACTCCCTAGCTCCAGTTCAGAGATATGCAGCTTTTTTGTCACTCTTGTTACTCTTGAGTAACTGTACAGTCAAAGCCTCTGGAGATCCTTATGGTTAACATGAACAGCCATTAGGGCTGTGTACAGACTTTGCACTTTTACTGGTATAAGTGATCGGAAACCAGTCTATATCCATAACAGAAAAGAAGTTTGGCACACTAAACTGGTTTAAAAATGGTGGCACCTGGTCTGAGATTTGCACCCCATCCCCTTCTCCCCGCAGGGTGAATGTGTGTTCTGTTCAGTTCATACCAATCTAAATTATTCCATTTAAAGAAAACTGTGCAACTTAGATTGATTCTGCCTTGGGCTGTTTGAGTGTCTGCACCTAGCCTAAGTCATGCAAACAACACAAGCCATTTGTCACCTCCCGTTGATCTCAATAGGAAAAGGACCACTTTGGCTTCATTACATCTGTGGCTAGTTCACAGAGACATCTGGATACTCCTCATGATGGAGAGATTACCTTCCTATCCATGCCAGTGCAGTGAATCAAAATTCAGCTACCAGTTAAGTTCGCAGCTTCAAAAAGGAACTCTGAATTGACAGCTGCTACTCACCTTCACTATTAGCCATCAGCTTCAGTGCTTTTCTCTTCCCAGCCATATCTAACATAAAGATAAATTACTGCACAGCACAGAGCAATTGAGAGGGGATGAAAGGTTTAACTGTCCACAAATATTGGATAAATAGCTGCTGACCAAATGAGCCAACTGTAAGCAACTTAGACAGTCTTGCATTACCCAAATGGTGATAACAGGAGTCATTGTGTAAACATACACAAAATCAATATAAAGCAGCTACATTTAGGATCCAGTTCAAAACCTATTGATGTCAATCGACTTCAAGCCTGTCAAAATCTTTGTTATTTATATTATTGGAGCACAAATGAGCTCTTACCAAAATGTGGGGCCCTTTGCAACGTACATGTATACAGTCCCTGCATTGACGAGCTTCCATTTTTAACAAACTGGGCAGGCAAAGTATCATTATCCTAATCTGACACACAGTGAACTGAGGCACTGTAGTCACAAAGAAAGGAGGATTTCAATCCATGTCTCTTGGGTCCCAGGGCTGTAGCTACAAGGCTACCTTCTCCTATCAACTCTACATTCCCAAAAGGGGCAAAAACACTTTCTACAGAAGAAGCCTTCAAGGCAACATTTTTTTTTAATTGGCTCCAGAATCAAGTTTGAAATTAGGTAAGCATCCTTATTGATGTTTAGGAATAGAAAGACTTTAAACAAAATGAAGGCAAAACGCACATCGAATGTCTAAGCACTCTGGTAGACATTGAAGGACTGACTGCACATTCAAGAGACCAGCATCAAGTGGCCCTAGTTTAAATGTTGGACATGGAATTTGCTGACTGGCAACTATGACTATTTCTTGTTGCCTCATTTTTGGTGAAATCACCTGTAAAGCAGTTCACGTTGCATTTATCTGTCTC
This sequence comes from Gavialis gangeticus, assembly GCF_001723915.1. Classification (NCBI taxonomy): domain Eukaryota; kingdom Metazoa; phylum Chordata; order Crocodylia; family Gavialidae; genus Gavialis; species Gavialis gangeticus. Next base: position 35,293,843 of record NW_017729029.1, on the reverse strand, counting down.
AAAAAGCTTGGGTGATAGGTTTTTTTAATAAAGTTCTGTTTTTCAACGGTTTTTATTTCATGGCATTTGTTTTGGATATAAATTGTTAGTACTCTTTTACCTGTAAGGTTTTAAATAAAAATGGTAAAGGTTGCTTAATAGTAGTTTTATACTATATCCCAGATACTCGAGCTCTGTTCTCACATCATAGCTTTCATTCACACTAAAAGCACCCTTGAATTGAATGAGTGGATGACACTAATGTTTCACAAGTGATAGTAGACTGTCAGTTGAAGGTGTTTTATTGCATTATCTCCAAGATGAAAACTACCTTATCTTTAATTCAAGGGCCTGCTTGGCTAAAACGTGACAATTGAGGGACATTTTGTGCTGTGCCAGATGTCAGATTGAGACCCACTAACTTATCTGCTTTCTGGTGAGAGAGAAGAAAGGAAAATGTTTAAAGGAAAACTTGGTCGTTTATGATTCTACCACATACAGTACAGTAATCTTGTCTCCATAGAGACAGCAGCATAGTTTTCTGTTACTCAACACAATTACTGAGAAAACAGCATACCAACAATTCTGTTACAAGACCTTCGAGGATGCGACAGAGAGCTCTCCCATTTGTCAGCCCTGCAAACGTATATTCTGAGCCAGATTATGAAATTCAATATGTTGAAGTGGTTGTTGTCTCTAAATACGTCTCCACAAAAATGAGAATGTACTACTTCCCTGCCAGTCCATCTACCCACATTCTGTTCAATAGCTTTTGTCTCCCATAAAACTGATAATGCCTGAGTTTATTGTAGCCAGTGTGTGACTGAGAGACTGCAACTGAAATTCAGTCCAATAAGCAGGTCACAGAAAGTACAAGCAATATCCTAAAGAGCTCATGTTGAAACAGTCACTAAAACATTCCCGAAGAAAGGAAAACTCATCAATACCCCTAATTACATAGTGCAAACATCTAGACATAGCCAGTCCTACCTTCTGTCTTCCTGATTGCCTTCTTTCTGTGGATTTCTTTTCCATTTTCTTAGGATGCATCGTAGGTTATTAAAGGGAAACTTTGATGCTAACAGTTAGATGTTAGAAGGTGCAGAAGTTTTTATATACTATAAGGGGAAGGATTTCTCCATATTTCAACCATTTCCTAGAGTGGAACTGTAAGACTGCCAAACCTTGTGATATAAATATGAAAACAATATGAAAAAAAGAGGAGGGAGAGACTACAGCAGAAGGGGGAGAATCTTTTTGGACAGGAACTTTGTAGCTACAAATCTCCTTCTGCCTAACCTAATGCAATAATGATAATACAGTCCCTTGTATTATTTAGCATTAAATAACATAATCAAGGAAACAAAACAATGACCCAGAAAAAAAATATGCAGGCTGGAAAAGCATCATTCATCTTTCTCTTTTTTCCTCACTATTAAAAGTTGCTGTAATGTGTTTTACATTTTAAAAAAATCATTTGTATGTTCGCTTTGTGTTCTTTGCTAAATAATCTATATAGTCATGCACACTCCACCGCTGCGCGATCTAACGAGACTGCTTATTCACCATTGGTCAGAGCAGTCCTCTCCAGGAATTTCAAATACAACAGCAACACCATGCAAACAATACAACCGGATAAGCCTGTGACAAAATCTGGGGACAATGGGAACTAGCCCAACGGACACAGGATTACCACACTGTTGTGTGCGGGGTTGTTTACTGGTTTAACTGCTGGCTGTATAATTTCAATAATTAGAATCTGACTGGCTGTGCAACATTGCAATGCAGCTGTAACACCCTAAAGAAATTTTAGACAGGCTATTAAAGAATGATTTATGAAGCAGGCTTTTGTTCAACCAAGTGATTAGAATTTAATAGTGTTTCCTACTTAGTTTTGAACTGGACAAAACCAAGCTAAGCAACAACAAACAGGGGAGAGAGAGAGGGGAAAAGGAAGTGTTACAGTATCTCCCCGCTTACCTGAGAAGTGACAAGTGGAGAATGTGAAATTTAGGGAAAGCTTCGGCATCGTTTCACTCTTGGTTTGGACAGTATCTCACCCCTAAAATTGTACTGAAATCTTGAAATAGCAGTTATTTCTCCAGTGCAATGCAAGAGAAAACCTGCCAAGAACAACACAAAAAACTTTTTGGTAAAGATTCTGTAAATGCTACATTTTGAGAGGAACCACTGAAGTGGCCATCTTGGAGATGTGTTTTGTGTGCCCTCTGGGCAAAAACAGAGGATGCAAGACGGATGAAAATATTGTTTAGGTTTCTGGTGGCTAATGCAGACATTCTTCCTTTTATATAAACTCCCTTATTTAATGATGTGGCAGATTCCCAGTAACTACAATAGGACCTGGATTGTATTTGTCATTATTATTTTACCACCACTTCACGGTCAGGGCGGCTAGGATCTGGAACCAACTTCCAAGTGAAGTGGTGCTGGCTCCTACCCTGGGGGTCTTTAAGAGGAGGCTGGATGAACACCTTGCTGGGGTTGTTTGACCCCAGTACTCTTTCCCGCCATGGCAGGGGGTTGGACTAGATGATTTACTCAGGTCCCTTCCAACCCTAGAAACTATGAAACTATGAAACATGGCTATTGGGAAGCAAATAGTCTCCTTCAGAGGCTCCTCAAGCCGATGCATGAGAACGATGGCAAGTCTAGATTGAGGGGTTTTTGTCAGCTATGTATTCAGCAAGAGTAATGTGAAGAGTATCCCTCCCCCCCAAAAAACAGGCTAAGCAGGCAAGAAATGAATCTGTAAATGACAAATGGATATGAAGAACAGCATGAAGACAAGATAGCATACGTAAGTTGCATGCAAAGAACAGCATCATCTGCTGTCCTCTACTTGGTTAAGTATCTCCTATTTACTCTGCAAAAAAGTCACAGTTTGAGCTGTATTCTGAGCAAAACAGAACTGGAAATGAACAGAGGGCATTTCTAACAATGTACAATGCCTGAGACATGGTTAAATTTCTTATCCATGCCCCTGTTTCTCTATGATGCTATATTCAAGGGGAAGCCAGCAGTAGAGCAATGCAAAGATGGTGCAGGGCATAATGTAAATAGTGGGTAGAGTGGATAATCTTGGAGCTGTCTTTCTGAAGAACTGGAGGGATGTTGTGAATATCAGGAGTCTTAGAAATTCGAAGACTGAAGTAATCAAATGGGAGATGAGCAATTTCAACATCTAGATGAAAGGTAAGGATCAAATTATTGTTATGTTGTCAATGCAGAAGCAAAGAGATTTAGATATAACATGGAAGAAAGAAGAAGGACATCCGTTTCAAAACTTTTGCAACAAAACGGAGGCAGACATTGGTACTGATAGAAAGAATTGTAGGTTTTGGTAAAGTTTCAATAGAACTTTCAGAGAGAAAAGGGAGATGGGTGGTGGGAAAAGACTACAAAGATTACTCTGGTAGTCAGACAGAAACTGAAAAGGGATGGATGAATGGTTTGTGTATTATTTCTGAAAAATGCCAATAAATAAATATCTAGTCTGCATTTTTGTCTAAGGCAGAACACATTTCCTTCCCCACAGCAGAAGCTGAGAGATGTTTTTTCTTGCAGGAACCACTGTAGGTAGTAGAAGAAGACTAATTCACTGGCTGTTGTTCTATTCTCAGTAGGAGTACTTTATATTAGGAGTTCTTCTACGAATAACTTCATAATATAGCACTTGGAGTATGTCGAACTCCCTGCAGGGAGGTGAGGATTCTACATTAAGGTAACAAAACATGTCAATATGGTAGAGGTAAAGAAATAAAGTCTTTTATTTAAGGTCTGTAATGAAATAACCTGCTTCTCTTGTTCAGAAGGGTGCGGGGGAAAGCATATAAAAGACAATGTCAACTCCTTTTGGAGAACTTGGAGTTAGAGGGTGAACAAACCCATCATATAAATTTCTGATAAACTGCCTTTTGGAATTGTAGATCTATTTGTCAAAATACCTTTGGGATCACTCTATTTTCTCTTTTCTGGGCAATTTTTTTCAGTGCAACCATATAACTTTTTTTTGCTGTCTTCTGGATTTCTTCAACTTAACATCAAATGAAAGACAAACACTTCAGTTCTGAAAGGCGTTGAAAAGCCCCTCCAACATATAAATATAACTTTTCAATTAAATAAGATCCATCATAGAATAAGGACCCGTATTATTTTGGGTTCGCATGCATCTAATACCAAACATGTTAAAGCTGACATATATTTAAGTGTCTGAACATAGGTCTATACATCACATAATGACAGTCTAAATCTGAGAACACTGCCTAGTAACTTTAGTCATCTCACTTGTCAGACACTGCTATCCCGAAAGTTATAAAGAGATGGCTGTGACATTCATTTTGGTTTTGTTCCATATTTTGGTAAAATTAGATCATGAGGAAGAAAAGTTGAAAAAGAAAACTGATGCAAAAGCAGTGATACTTAATCTGCATCTCTTTAATCTTAATTTATGAGTTATGTGATGTCTTAGATGACAGCAATATTTAGCTAAGGCTGAAAAACAGACTCATGCCCAAGCTGATTCATACTGAAAGGAACCTCTTCCTAGTCATCTCTTCCAAGGTTCCTGGATGGGTCTGAATGAAGCCAATGATGGAATCCCATAAATACGGGTGGTTAACTGAGGATGTGCTATACTACACTCCTTGATACACTTCCTCCGATGATTTGTAACAATGTTGTAAGAGATGACAGGACAAAAGGATGTTTTAGGTATTCTAGACAGTGATGTGCTGCCCTTTTATCAAGGTTTTCTTACAAATGTTTCCCCTTTAGTCTGAAATAAAAGCTAGGGTGCATTCCTTTCTGAGAGGAGGGCTTAGCATCTGGGAATGTATTCATATGTTCAACTGTTTAAATTAAAATACTCTGTCATAATCACAACCAAGCCAAGGTAAATTCCTAGTTAAGTAGAATGGGTGATACTTCATTGTAGACATGAGACTGACTCTGTTATGACACATCACAGCAGGAGTCTTGGTTAGTCATGGGGTATCTTTCCCTTAAGAAATAGTTTGAAAACATCTACTTTGATTACTTCGGGTCCATCCCAAGAAGCAAACTTTGCTTTTCAGAAATATTGTCTGGGCCCAAGGACTAATCATCCTAGAAAGGAATCCAAACTGCATTCATCTCCACTATCTCTACAAGTGAGCCATAGAATAATTATACTTCTCCTGTTGACCACTGAGACTGGGGCTAGGTACTCATAACATAGTAGACACTATAAGAATAGATGAGGGCAGAGAGCTGATACCACAAAGAACTTCAAACATACACAGACAAGTCAGACAAGAAGCAGGAAGCAGGAACTTTCAGATGCACAAATTATGCTCCATGGAAATTCATAGAAATAGAGAGGGACCTCCAGAAGTCATCTTGTCCAACTCCCTGCCTGAGGCAGGATTGCCCTATCTGAATTACCCTATTCAATCTGTGATCTAAACTCTTTACAAAACTGCCACCAACCCTGACAAAACACTACTGAAAATACCCCCAGGCCTCTATCAGCACTTTTAGGTACTTAAATACACTTGAAATCTTGCCCAAAGTTGTAGGTCCAGCAGTTCAATGGTGGAGCCAGAAATTGAATTGAGGTTACTTGCCTCACAGCCCAGCACATGTTCCTCAGATCCCTAACAAGACTGCCCAGCTCATCACAGATTAGACTAACTGTCCAATACAAGCAGAAGGAATGCCTGTCCATGACTTAAATTACTTTAATAGAGACAAAAGTACCTTAAGTAAATTGACGTTTTACTAATGTCACAGAAATCATAATAATGACTTGATTCTAGGTTATTTCATAACAGATGTGTAAAATGCCTTTAGCTCTGTTTAAATAATGCAAAACATAAAGAAACAAGCCATTTTGCCTAAGGGCATGAGGAACACTTCCCAAGATTTTCTGCTGTTTTCTAAGATAAGAAAGAGAAAGGAGAGGAAGGAAGGCAAATTGCTACTGGAAAGAACAGATCAATGGGCTCACAGTAACGGCCTGCATAATACAGTAATAGCCTTAATACGTCATGTGCATAAAAATATAAAAACTGCCATTTACTGGGTCAGACCATAAGTCCATCCTGCCTCATGGGGAAGGGGGGAAATTATGGGAGTCTGGGGGAGGCTTGGGAAGCAGGGAACAGGTAAAATACTTACACCTTTCTGTCCTCAGGCCTCTGCTGCCCTAGACTGTTCCTAACTCAAGCTAGCACTAACACCTATCAACGTGTGTGTGGATCATAGTGTAACATATAATAAAGCCCTTTGATTTACCCGCTGAAGCCAAAAATTCTGATTCCATGTCTTGTCTGGTAAAGGCTTCCTTCAACCAAATCCAGAGGGGAAAAAGAAAAGTACAATATCTTCCATATGAAAAATAACAACAGATTCCATTCCCTACTTCCCTGCATAATATATTGGTGATTACATTTAACTTTACCTTGTATAGATGGTTAAACCTAAAGGGTTGTATAGATGGTTATACTCCTAAAGGGTATAAAAGGCTACACCAGTGGTTGGCAGCCTTTGGAAAGTAGCAAGCTGAAATAACACAGCTTGGTCCACAGGCAGACCACCACTACTTTCTTTGGCATCAGTTGTAGATCGCCTGCCCCTAAGCTATACCATCCTGATGCCATCCTATCATGCAGACATTTGCACTGGTGGAAATGCCTCCATCAAGAGAGGAATTGGTCACATGGGGCACCTATACACGTGCAAGAAGTCTCCTCCGACACATGCTAATTAGCACGTGTTGGAGAAGACTCAATTTCGAGCAGCCTCCAAATCATATGTATTCATTGTTCCCATGGTTTGAAAAGGTGGAGGGGATGCTTTAATGAAAGCTTATTGAACGAGTTTTCGTTAAAGTACTCCTGCCACAATTTTGAAGTGTGGAACACTAAATACACACGATGCTGCAAATCATTTAATTAGAGAGGCTCTTAGATCCTCTCTAATTAAAGGGCCCCCCCCTTCCATCCCAGAGCATGTGTAAAGATGCCCATGGAGTCCAATGATACATGCAGTTTAGGATAAACTTTCTTTCTCTCTTGCTGGTTTTGGTTCTGTCCTCTGGGAAAGCAGTTATCAGTGATGCTTTAATTTCTTAATTTGATGGCTCCCATACCAGCTGAAGCTACAGGACTTTTTTTTTTTTTTTTTT
>NW_017729029.1:35254324-35286529 GCF_001723915.1 Gavialis gangeticus | reverse complement strand
CTTTTTTTTTTTTTTTTTGTCTAGGCGGGATTTTAACTCTTCGTTTGCCAGGTTTTATGTGGTATTTTCCCCAATCTTTGAAAAATAAGTATCTTGCTCTCCTATCAAGAGAGGTTTCTCATAGCTTTTACAGCATCTTACTCTGTTTTCAAGAAAACTTTTCAATGGAAAAGTTTTTGAATGGAAGAGATTTTGAATATTTATTATGAACAGCCTAGAAGCTAGCAAATGGGTTACCACTGAACCATACTAACACAGGTCTAGAGGGAAGATAACATTTATGTGCCATGTTCCTTCAGACTGCAATATTAAAAAAAGCCAAATGAAGCAGGGCAACATCTGATGATTCCTTTGAAAACACCAGCCAAACCGACACTGTTAATTTATGTGCGATTACAGAGGTATAACTGAATGCTGAATCTGAGTCCCAGTCTGATGTTTACCTTTACTCGCTGCCTTGGGACTCTTCGGTGTTAAAAGAACAGGAGAGACAATTTTATACAAGGTACCCCAAAACTTCAACAACAAAAAAATGGTGCCCATTCTCTTCATCCAAGAAATGTGAAATTAAAACACCAAAAGATTTTCTGACATGCTCTTGAGCTTATTCATGGTGACAAGTACTTTTTTTTCCCTGGCATTTGAGCAGGCTTCTCTGACAAAAATAGTTCAGTTTCCCTATAAATAGCATGAAATATACAGGTGACAGATTACATTAAGCCCTAATTACTTCAATTAAGTTCTTTATTGGAGACACATCATAGATAAGATAATATAATTTGGCCATAAGAAATGATTTTTTAGATACTGACAAGACCAAATAGTGTAGAACAAAACAACTTAAATACAGTAGTTATTTTCCTTTTTCAAATGAGGAGAAGAAATGATCAGGCACAGTTGACCTACCAGAAATGTGTTCTACCAGTGTGTGCATCAACCAGCCTTACAATGTTATCTCGGAAAGTTCTGCCTTCTGAGGTCAGTAATTTTAAAGGTGACATGAGTGAGTCAGCCAATGAACATTCTCAACCATGTGACGGAAGGGCCAGAAAGACCATTTTTAATGACTGTACAACTAGGAGTACTTTGCATGTTCTACATTTTAATTGCATTTCGTGTGCAGGAATAGAACATTGAATTGTACAATGCACAGCAGGGAACTTTAAGGTTTCTCCTTTATAAACCTTATAAATAAAGAACAACAAGAACCATAACTTGCTCACATTAGTGATTTTTACCACAACTGTTTTGGTTCAGGGATAGGAATATTTTCATTTTTCTCTCTAAATCTTTATCTATGTCCTTACTGGAGAGATGCCTGGATTCTGAGAGAGAGAATCCAGACAGGCACTCCTGTAACATATTCTACAACCCAAGGTGCCAAACTTAATGTGTCACTTAATAAACTAAGCATAGCAATAGAGAAAAGTTAGAATGATGCATCATTATTCACACCAATAATACTTAGTATTTGCTATATTTACAGCATGAATGCAATTAACAGTTAATCTCCAATGTGCTCCTGTGAATGAAATGTGATTATCCCCATTTTTACAAATTTAAAAAACCAGATTTGAGATCAAATCATTTGTCAGAGGTCAACATGCAAGTCTTTGTGAGAACCAGAATCAGAATTCTTAGGATTTCCCATCCAGAGCTCAATCTTTTGGGCTAGTATGTTCTCTAATAGGCTTATACCAAAACTAGATAGCTTGTGTGACCGAAAATCTTCTCTTTTGTTTGATGTCCTAGGCCTAACATATGTGCACATACTATTCCCAAAGCATTTACGCTATTTTTCTATTTCATGTGCTTGAGGGGTACCATATGTCTTCTAGACGTGCCTATTAACCATGACAAGTCCTAAATAAATGATGCTGGAATCCTGATGGCTAGAAAGTAGGAGACATACGAACCAAGCAAGGAGGTGGCAAGTCATTCAAGAAGGGAAAAGCACTCCAGCATGTTTTGAAGGAGGGCTTGATAACCCCTGTTGAAGTTCCTTAGCAGGTAAAGAATCTGTCTTAGTTGTGAGACTGGATCATAGCTTATTTGCTCACATTAGAGACTTTGCTGAGTACAAAATGGAAACTTTCTCTTCAGAATGCCTTTGCCTTCCCTGTACAGTGGGGTCCTGTCCTCCTATTGATCTCAAGGTTGTCCACTGCTCTAGTATCTGAGTACTTGCCATGTAAAAAGATACCCATTGGACACTTTGTTATTGTGATTCAGTGGGCACATCTACATGTGCTATTAGGGCAAAGAAATAAACTCTGGCACAGTTTATTTCTCCCAGGAGCAGTATGTTGAGCTTCAGCAAAGCAGCCCCAGGCTGGCAAGGGGCCCGGGCGATCAGGCCTGGGCTCCAGGTGGTGGCAGAGGGGCAGGCTGGGGCACAAGTGTGCTGCAGGGGGGGGCTAGGGGACAGGAAGCCCCTACACTGTAGCACCCTCATTCCCCAGTCAGCCCCAGTTACTGTCTACATGGGCATTGCAGTGGGGTGAATTATTCTGTCATAGGATAGTACTTGTCCTGGATAGTACTATCCTACAGTGAAGTTTATTCATTTACTATGCACTAATATGGGAGCACATGTAGATGGTGATGCTTTACTGAGGAGCTAATTAGTCAACTGCTGTAAAGCGTGTGTGTAAATGCACCCACTGAGTTTCAATAAATACAGTCCACTGAAATTTTCTACAGTTTTTCTTGTCCCAAATAGAAACATTAGGGGTACTTGCCCCCATTTTCTTTGTTTCAGAGTAGCTAGTCAGATGATGTTAGGAAAACAGACTACGACAACCTACTATTTATCTATACCCAGCCTGGTTGACTTGGGTGTCATTCATTCCATCACAAGGTCAAATCATGTTTGATTCACTCATCAGAGTTGCTGTATCGATTTTAGTCGGACTCCCTGCTGATAGTGGTGGAAAAATGTCTGGAGTTAACCGGAGCAATGACATCAATCCCTCTCTTCTGTGGATTGCTGAAACGTATTTGCTGAAAAATAGTCAGTTTTTTGGGTGTTTTTTTTTTTTTATGATATCTCTTTCTTTTTCCTTTCCCAGATGAATTTGATGCCTTGTTCCTCAAATAATAACATGCTTAGTATTTAACCCGTCTCTGAGACCTTTTTCATTGGGGTTTGGGTCTGGGTTCTTTTTTCATAATTAGTTTCAAATTGAACTTTACTTGACCCTCAGATGTTCCATGATTGAAGTTTCTAGAAATTGAATATGATGTTTAATTTAGTTTTATTTCAACTGGTTTATTTCTTCAAAGGATACTTAAGTGAAAGTTACAGACCTGACACATGTTATCTTCCAGTCCACTAGCTTGCTGTGTGTAATTCTGAATGCTAGCTTAGAAGCATCAGAAGCAACTGGGAGACATTACATTTGTCTTGGGTTTTAGTAAATCCTCTGATTTCAGTCGTTTCTAAAGAATACAGTGCTGACTGGAATAGATCAGTTCTTGCAAGAGAAAACTTTGTTTAGAGTAGATTTTATGAAACAGAAGGATAGTTTAACTCACATGCTTCATTTTACAGAAAAGTCTTTCTACTACTCTCAGTGGGATCACTCACGTGTATAAAATAGTGTTGGAGGACCAGTCCCCTAGTTAATAACTATTATTAATGTATTTTCCCAGTATGGGATCTAATAGAAAAATGTTTCAGACTTATTAAAAAAAAAAAGGAAGTTCCTTGGAAGGTTTTAAAGATCTTTATAAGCATTTAATCTTTTAATACTGGGTTTAGCAAGGCATTTGGTTCTGTGTCCATGAATTGTTACTTGAAAATAATTATTCAAATCAGCTCAAAAAGCTGTGCTATACAGTGAAATGAAAACTGGCTAGAAGTCAATAAATAAATTGACTTCAATTAAGATTTCTTTTAAAAGCACAAAAAATCCTATTCACTTCAATAGGAGCTCAGTGCTTTGCAGGATGATAACATAAATAAATCTGAATTATATCAAGTATGACAAATATATAGTGCATCCACGCATACACACACAAACCCTATTGATAGCCATCAGCAATATAAATAAAGTCAAAATTATAAGTAGGCTAATATAAAATGGTTGACATAATTGTGAGGAAAGAAAAAAGAAGAAAAGACAGTTATTATTTTTTGTTTGTTTGTTTGTTGTCATAATCTCAGTTCAGCAAAGGATTTAGGCAAGTACTTTCCTGCCTTGGAGTTTTAATGATGGGACCTACGAGGCTTGTTCCAACTCTTAATGAAGTCAATGAGAGTCTTTCCATTGAGTTTAGCTGGTGTAAGTTGGGCAACTTTCTCCATAAATTCTTACCCTGCAGTGAATAAGGATCTTGCCCTGCTCCCAGTGCCTGCACAGTGGAAGACTTACACACAGCTGATCTACATATATTGCATGATCTCTTGCTCTGGATGGCTTAGTAAGGGACCTTCAGACATTCAGCAGATGAAACAATGATTTAGAAAATATTGGCATATTATGGTTCTTAAAGACTTTACTAAATTGACCTACACAGCCTTCCTGTCAATCTGCACTGGAAAGTTTGGGGTTTTTTTCTTCCTAAAATGAAGATAGTCAATGGGCATGTGAAATGGAGCCCACAGAAACAACCATAATGTCATTGTTTTTTTAACCCCCACTAGAGAAGGTAAGACTGATTTAAAAGCAAGAGCTGTTGAAGGTAGTACCCAACATCTCCAAGGAATATGCCAGCCCTCATCTGGTAACCAAGCCCAAGCAGAAAAGAAGCAGGACATAAAGAAGAGGTGAAGGATTTTGATGCCACGTTGTACAGGGACCTGGTATCAGTTTTGCAACTGAAGCTTGTAATATTAGCATATAGTGTAAATATGAATCTTGACTATACTTTGCGGAAGCTGGTTCAAGAGTCTTTATTTTTATTCTTTTTTTTTTTTAAATCAATGGAGTCAAAATGCAAAGGATCATGGAAGGTATTAGCAAGATAGTACCACAGGATAGGAAATTAACCTTTTGTTCCCCATAAAGCTTTACTAGATTTCTGTTAGTGCATCAGCTAATTAAAAGTAGGTCTTTAAAATCTCTTTTTTTTTTAAATAAAATTGACATAACAATATTTCCATGCTATGGAAATTACATCTGCTTGTGTAAGGAAATGAAGTGACAGCTTCCATTCAATAAAGCTGCTTAAAATTACTAATGGAAAACACTTCTATTTACAAGGACTAAAACAAAAATATTGGTATTTTTGAGACTGTCAATAGCTGCTGAACCCATGTGAATGTTTAATTAAAATCTATTGGGCTTTCTTAACTGCATCTGGGAAAGTGCTTTATCAACAATTTATTTTTTTCAAATATCTTCAAAAAGCTCATTTGCAGTATCTATGATAATCTAGTAGCAGTATCTTAGCTGAATAGGTACCAACGAGTTGGACTTTGTGAATGTTCATATGTTGTAGATTTTTTACTAATTCTCTGGTCTTCTAGCTTTACTTTACACCATGTGAACTGCCCTGTGATGTCCCATAGAAAATTCCCTCCATGTACTGGAAATATCTGTCATCACACCTGCTTCCTGCATTAACCACTCTGTACCACTCCTGTATTAAACACTCTCTACCTCTCTGTCATCAGGCGAATGTGCTAGGACAGAGATCACCTGCACTGAATCCTACAATGAAGCAAGGTCCCTTGTGATAATGACTAGCACTGGAGCTGGCAGCTTGGCATCAGTAGGATTAGCCAGATCCTTGACAGCATCCCCTTGAGAATCTGGCTCAAAGAGTTTAACATATATAAAAGCAAGAAGCACACAATGCAAAATGCAAACAGTGTTAACAGCTGTGGTGTATTTCTAGTTGGACAGCTATGAATAAATGTAGAGGAAGCCTGATCCAAAGCCCCTTGAATCAGGCTTTGGATAATGTCAAAATGGAAAAGCAATAACAGAAATTTGATAGTCGTGCTACCATGCATATTAAAGGTTTGCAAATTACATGTGAAATTTATCTTGTGTATAATTTTATTTCTCTGGTTTGCATCTGGCATTTATGTCTGATTCTAAATGCTTTATGTTCATTTCATACAAACATAACAAAAATAAATGTTAATTAAGAAAAGTAGTTTTTCTTTCATAAATAAACTAATTAGGCCAAAATTACCCTGATGCAACTCCACTGATTTCACTGGAGATACACAAGGGATACATTTAGCATGGAGTGTCAACTTGATACCTATTTACAAATTACTTTCACTGATTTTGTTCAGTATTATCACCCATCTCATGATCTGCAATGTCTATCTGTGGCATTTCTGCCATTATTGGAAGAGTTTATCATAGATAATTCATCTGGCTTTGAAGACAAAATTCCATACCTCTTGATCTACAAAGCAAAGTTAGTCTGAGAAAACAACCATTTTGTTTTCAAATGAACAGGTGAGAATTGCAGCCATGTCTCCTATTTTTCAAGTCAAAATATGAATCTTTTACTCATATCAATGAGCATCTATACACACAACCCCTTTGCTTCAATAACTTTCAATGCCACAGCTTGCTACGGCAGATAAACCTTTCATAGTCCATCCCTAGCTATCACTGCAACTAGGAGTGCTGCATTAAAAAACACAATTTTTCAGTACCACCCTACTCCTGGATTATGTAGGTTGGGTTATAGAAAGCATATCTTTATTGTTTCCACTCCACCACAGCTACTAGTAAGAGATGCCATAAGCTTTCATGATTCTCATTTATTTTAGCAGCCTTTTTTTAAAATAGGAACAAACTTAATCTCCAGTGTAACTGCATTAAGTAAAAATGTTACAATTCCAAAGACATGGGTTCCCTTATGGTACAATTTGTACCAACAAAATTGCATGATTCTGGCTGCAGCAGGGACAGATGCAGAAAGATGGAAAGAAATGTTGATGCCCTCTCTACACTTTTACAAGGCTTTCTAAAGGAAGCTGGAACGAAGAAGTGTATAAATAACTGTATGACTTATAATACAATTCCTGTTATTGTAATAGCATTATCTCCATCCCCACACAGGTGATCTTTCTAATCTGTGGCCAAAACTATAAACCCAGGTTGTGTAACAGGGGTCTACAGAAGATCTAATCTATGTGACTGGGCACAGAGAAGGATCGCTGGGTTACAGTACTGACTAGGAGTTGTGTATGTTGGTCTGTCCTGAAGCATCTTATGCTGTTCTACCATGTTCTCTCTCTCCTACCTGGGTTTTCACTAACCTTTTGGGACGTGCCATTGAGAAAGTAGAATTGCTAAGTGGTTAGATCACTGGATGATTTTGCCACTGTCCTGACAGATGACCTTGGCACATCCCTTCACTTCTCTCTCAGTCTCAGTTTCTCCCTATGTAAAAATGATAGATAGATAGATAGATAGATAGATAGATAGATAGATAGATAGATAGATAGATAGATGAAGTATCACTATATATTAGTGATACATATCTATAGGTACATTTGAAATAAATAACATTGTAATAATGTATGGCTCTGACAACATTTTTAATCAAAGTAGATTTCAATATATGGGTACAGAGGAAGCTAGTATCAGTAGATAGATAGATAGATAGATAGATACATTTAGATATAGCTTTAGATGGATATATATATGAATGTATCTATAGATGTATAGCTATATATATCTATATGTATATATATAACTACTGATACTGGCTTCCTCCATACCATATATTGGAATTTACTCTAATTAAAAATGCTGTCAAAGTCATACATTTTTACAATGTTATTCACTTATTATTTGTACAGTGGCTAGCACAACACAGCCGTGAATTGGTAGAGGTATTAAGGTGCTACTGAAAAAAAAATGAGTTCTGCTTCTAGTAGATACTTTGATAAATTATTGCTAGCATGACAGCGATTTTTCTAAATGAAGTGCCTCCATCATTCTTTTTAAAAAATATCAAAAGTAATTAGTTTAAAATAGAGACTTATTATTATACCTACAATACTTCATTTCTGAGAGGTGATTAAGATATAAGAATCATGGAAGTCTTGGGCTTTGTGTTTCTGTAATTTAAAAACAGCATATCTAATTTATTTCCAAAAAAACATTAGTCAGACACACAGACTTTTTGTGCCAGTTTTCAGGCTGCAGTTATTTTTTCCTAGCCAAAAAACTTTTATTTTAGAAGTTTATAAAGGATATATTGATAGGCCCTTGATTATAGGATCATAAATAGCCATGAAATGAAGCTAATGACTGGAGACAGATAAATGTTAAAGACATGAGAAGATGGGAATTATATGAATAAATATCTCATCTGTAGAAGCAGAATATGTTTAAAATAGTAATAATAAAAATTCAACTAACTCCCCTTTCCCTTCCCCCCCAAAATATTCCATATGCACAGACTAATTTCATATGTAGACTGAAGTGTTTCCTAAAAGGCTAAGGAGATCAAACAGAATATGTCAGAAAAGAAATAAAATACATTAATCTTTCAAAGGAAACATAAAGCAAAGAATGCTAAACAAGGTAAAGAAAGTGATGTTCTAAGATAATGGGGCTGCTGAGGAAAAGATTAATTTTATCCTCTATATACAGCATAAAAAAAAAGAAAAAGACTACCCTCCAAACTACTAGCAAATGGCACTGACAGGCAAGGGTGCTGACCTGAGAGGATATAGTGGAAGTCCATCATAAGCTCCTTTTACAAAAGATCACTCAGTTTTGATTGCCACTTACAAGTTCACGGACACTGTATTTGGGCCATAATGGCTTTCCACAGGGTCACAGATTCACAGAAGTTTAGGGCTGGAAGGGACATAGTGAGATCATTGGGTCCAGCCCCCCTGCTCTGGGCAGGAAAGACCACTGGGGTCAAATAATCCCAGCAAGTTGTGTGTCTAGTCCCCTTCTGAAGATCTCATTAGGTGCCTGCACCACCCCAGCTGGGGGTCTATCCCAGAGTCTGGTCACATGAACTGTAAAGAATTTTTTCCTTATATCCAGTCTGAAACCTTTTTTTCAGACATTCATAGATTGTAAGGGGCTATAAGGGACATCACAAGTTTATCAGGTTCAGCCCCCTTGCACTAGGCAGGAAAAACAGCTGGGGTCAGGTGAGTTTATGACCTTCTAGAAGTTTATGACCATTGCTCCTGGTTTTCCCCTGGGGCACTTTGGTGAGTGGTTGTTTGCCTAGTCCCCGATGCTCTCCCCTGATATATTTGTAAGCGACCACCAAATCCCCCCCGAAGTCTTCTCTTTTCATGGCTGAACAGTCCCATATCTGTCAGCCTGTCCTCATAGGGCTTGCTCTTCAGGCCTCTAATCATATGAGTGGCTCTTCTCTGGACTCTCTCCAACTTCTCCACATCTTTCTTGAAGTGCAGTGCCCAGAACAGTACACAGTACTCCAGCTGTGGCCTCACCAATGCCAAGCAGAGTGGGAGAATCACTTCCTTAGTTTTGCTTGAGATGCATCTGTGGATGCATACTAGTATATTGTTTGCTCTGCTAACTGTAGCATCATACTGGTAATGGGTCAAAGCATTATGATCTGTAGACCCAATATGTTGTGCTCATGAGCACCTTCCATCAGTGTACTTCCTCAGGGGCAACTGGACCCTTTTAACTTCATACTTCTAGTTAATCCTCTGGGTGATCAAAATGAAATTAAAAGGACTACACAAAATTAGGCATGTGTTGAAACAGAACCAGAGAGAAGTAGGGCTGGAAGGGACCTCCAGAGTTCATCTAGTCCAACCCTTTCCTCAGGCAGGATCATCCCTTTCCAACCCATCTCATACAAATCCATAATATAAACTTTTGGTCATCTTTGTGAACCTTAAGCATCCTGGCCCTAGATTTTTAAGGGTATTTAAACAGCTAAATACCTTACCTGGGTCTCTAAATCTGAGCTGTGCTGGACATACCTCCAGAAAGCTTTTAGTGTACACCCCTATTTCCAAAATTGCCTTGGGTAAAGAACCAATTAGTAGGCACATATATTAATTCATAGATCTTTATTGTTTTAGAAGCTGCAATAGACAAGTCCCTAAAAGCTCTCTCTCAAGAAGGAAGGCAATGGGCTTCCAAGGTTAGATCACAGGATTGCCTGTATGTGGATAAAAGAAGTGACTTCAAAATCCATCCAAAAGCAGAGGTAAATGGATGCAGTCTGAGCTAGGGTTTAAGAAACCCATAAAGAAACAAGTTAAGGCCCAAGCTAACTAGTTTAGAGGTAGGTCAGGCAGCTCTACACCACCTGGAATCACTACTTTGACTGACATTCACTAAAAACCTGTTCCCTTACTAAATCTACGTGGGTTTTTTTCCTTCTTTTTCTCCCCTGTTTGCTGCATTGAACTTTATGGGGTTTCTTGGAAAGTTTCACACATTTAATGGGTCTTTTGCTTCACTTTGTATCTGGATGGACCCAGCATTCATCCCTTTAATTTTTAATCCTTCTTCTCAGCATACATATCTTATGTTGCTCCTCAGGAACCAATTATACTCTTCCCAACATCACTCACTCCACCCCGTTTGCTGCTATTTTTCATCATTATGAGCTAGAACTCACTGAAATATGGATAGCAGAGATGCACAGGCTCAGTGCTGTGTTTTCATATCATCAAATGTCACAGACATTGAGGCCAGAACATTGCTTAGGATTATGTTCTCCCACTGTCTGGTTCCGATTCTGCTCTGTGGCCTTCCAATAATGCATTTGTGATTTCCTGCTCCCCACTTACTGCCAAATCTATCAAGTTACATACCTCCTTCCTTCTGAGTCTTCCTTGAACCTGATTTCCCCCTACTTTTAAATGCCTAAAATAAACAAATTGAACAAGCTACAGCTGCCATTTTTTTCCAATTCCACCTAGAAGCAATATAATCCAGGGCAGGATGTATTCTAGAGTATACACTATTTAAACAGACTGGTGGATTTGTCTATTAGGATAATCCTGCAATGGGATTCTCATGTGGGTGGGAGGAAAATGAAGGCTAATGCTGGGGAAAGAGAATTTTAATTACCTGAAAATCTGATGGATTTGGTGATACAGTTTTACTTACATCACATTTAAATGGGGTAAACAGCCAATGAAACTGGTTTCTCAATTTTTTCTTTATTTATTTTGAATTGAGAAAGGGTCAAAGATTACTTTTTCCAACAAAAAGTTTTGGTTTTATTGAACTGATGTTTTCTGATGAAAAATGTATTTCCCCTGAAAATTCTTAAACAGCTCTATCAAAATCATACTGGCAGTCTGAATTCTTAGTTTTTGTCTTCTCAAACTAAGTTATTTCATTCAGTGTCCCACTAAGTGTAGAAAATAAATGCATGTAGTATATTTTACAAATCTTTTTCAATCGTGGGTTTTGGAATATTAAAAAAAACATATCAAATGTATTAGACAAAAAGCCCAAATAATTACATTAGAGGAGAATTTGGAGACTATTTCATTCACTATCTCTTACGAGATATGACCATTTCCTATAGACTTATGGATAAGGTTTGAAAAGTTTAATGAACGCAACACATAGCTTCCACATATCTGGATTATCAAAAAGCTGTTGATCCAGAAAAACACAATTTTCTTCAAACATAAAAGATAAATGCCCAAGAGTAAAATGTAATTGCTTCATATTTCATCAAAACTTCTAGAAAAGGAAACAAAAGGGAATTCAAAAAGCAGAAGGGATGCCTTATACACTAGGGTATTTGTAAGACAGAGAGAGATAAATAGAGGAGTAAAGCCAATGGCGGCATTGGCCAACCTTTTCAGATGCATGAAGTCAGGGTTTTACATGTACGTGTTTATGCAAAAATCCCCAGCAGGTGTGCACACAAAAGTGCATCTGCATTCTTGTAACATGTCCAAATGAGCGATGATAACAGATACGGTCCCAAAGATAACTTTTTCAATACTACAGTGGACCATAGAGTCTACCACTTGTTCATAAATGTGGGGAAATTCACAAGCTTTCTGCCACAAAAAGTCGTTTTCTAAAATAGGAACCCAGCTGAATTCAATGTCTTATTCAAAAGGACTCTGGATGGGAAAAATAAAATTGTCATTGGTACCATAGTCCTTTCCAAGAGATGAAAAGAATATGACCATCTAAATTACTTGGGTAGAGACTAATGAAGTTCTAAAAGTTAATTAAATTAGTTAGGGATACACTGATAGAATAGTGAAACAAAGATTGGAATAAGTAACCTTTCATGAAGATTTGGATCTCATACATATCAGTTAACACAAATTAATTTACTGGTAAATGTGAAATAATAAACTTCAACCTAAAATAATAAACATTTAATAACACTAAAACTATCTAAAATCTAGGCACTATTTGTTTTTCATTTCACAGCACAGTAATTTTGTGTTAATAAAATATACAGTAAGTTGCCTGCACTATCTTTTTAAATACTAGTTAAATAAGAACATGTTTCACAAGATGAAATGTATTAATAATGTAATGGACCACTAAAAATGGTTCAATGAGGAATCAACAGCAGGAAGATAAAAGGAAGCTTTGCTTTAATGAATTCTATGATGGTTTCTATAAACAACCTTTTTCTGCAAGCCTAACTTTTCTGATCAGTTTACAATCCATTGTGCAATCATCTGTTAGTCCCATGAAATTAAAGACGATACAGGTACACAAGCAATTAAGGTGAAGCAATACACTCTGGAGCACTTTGAGCTGAAGTAAACTGCTCCCAGGTGCAGCATCTACACATGTGCCTTGTGCAGCAGCAATTTCAGCCAGCAGGGAGCAGCCCTCGGCTGGCAGGAGACAGGGGGTCAGCCCAGGCTCTGGGTGGCAGTGTCAGGCAACACAGGGGCTGGCTGGGGCAGAAGGGTCATGAAGGAGTCTTATGCCCACAGTCACAGTCTACATGTGTGTTTAATCAGACATCATTACTCCTCTATAAGATAATACTGTCCCCTACAGTACCATCTTATGGCAGACTTAAGTAGTTTACTACCTCCTAATACTGGTGCTGGTGTAGACGGTGACACTTTACTGTGGAGATAATCTACTCTGCAGTAAAGTGCATATGTAGATGCACCCAGTGGGCATGTCTACACAAGATGTTTACTGTGGAGCTGCCTAATTATCTCCGCATTAAAGTCTGCACATCTACATGTGTAGCCCTATTAGACTGCAGTAAACTAACTCTGCTGCAGTTATTACTTCTAAATACAAGTACTATCCTGCAGCAACATTATTTATCATGAAGCACCACATGTGTAGATGCTGATAGGGCTGGCTGGGGCACAAGGGTGCTTCAGTGTGGGGACTACTTACCAGCCAGCCCTGCAGTGGAGCACCCTTGCATCCCAACTAGCCCTTCTGCAGCATGTTGAACCAGAGCAGAGCAGCCCCCAGCTCACAGGCTGACCCTCTGAGCCCCCTGCCAGCTGCTCCAACCCAACTCAGCGTACTATGGTCCTGGGCACACATGTAAATGCGGTCACACCAAAGTTTATTGAATACCATTAATTGCACATGCAGATGTGCCCAGAGAAAACAAAACTACACAGGTAACTAGAGGGGTACCACTTGAATAAAAGGTCTTAGGGCAAGATCCAGCGAGGTTCTTGAACAGAGGGGTGCTTAGCTTTAAGAATGCAAGTAGCTGTATTGACTTCATTTGGACATTTGAGATGGTTTAAGTAAATATTTGAGGGTTTTTTCCTGAATCATGGTTTCAATACAGAACTACACATCTGTTCTCTCAATGTTCTCAAGATGTTCTAGGACGCCTTATAATCTGTAGTTTGCTTACCTTAAATTACAATGGAGTTTATAAAAATAAGCATACGTTGTGAACTCAAAGGTAACCTGTTGTTTGTCTCCTAGACCAGTCTTCCCTCTCATATGTTCACAAGAAGACATGTCAAGCTTCAAGGAAATGTCAGCTGCATAAACTGACAAGTGAATAAACCAATGATTTCAAAAGGATATGTCTGTTAAAAATCTAATTTGTGTAGAATAAACATTCTATGTATATTCTGAAAACACAAAACATTTGTATTGCTGTGAAAAATACAGATAAAAGTAAAAATGATTTGTACATGAATTCAAAATATTTGCCACAAATACACTAGGTTCAATAAACTTCTGATGAAGGACAGGCAAGTTCCTTGCCTAATCACCAGGCAGTTTCCTGGCAGAAAGCTAAGGAATATGGGCATTCTAGATAGCCCTAATACATGGGTTGTGCCATAGCTGGGTCATGGCTCTAACAGAGGTTTATGTCTGATCTATAAAGCCTAGACAGCCAGGGATAGGAAATTGGACCCCATCAGTCCAGGAGAGACGCACCACTCATACATGTCTATCTAGACTGAAAGAATGGTACTGGCTTGGTACCATGAGATTGGTGAACAAAGTTTCTAATGGGCTGTGCAACTTAACTTATATCCCACAGAGCATACTTGCTGCCAGTCACATATACACATGTATAAATATATATGTATACCAAATGTATATTAAAAAACAACATCATCTTTCATTCTCCTAGAATGCAAGCCATGCTCCGTGGTTGCGTACTACTGAGCACCATATGACCCTGAACCTGACAGAGTCTACTGGATATTACAAAAAGATAAATAATAATAATTTAGGGACACAACAAACTGCTTGTTTTTTCATCTATGATTTTACTTCCAGGTTTCCCCTGGATATTCAAACCTGTCTTTATTTTCTTTTTCTTTTCCTCTGCAATAAAAAAAACAAGCCATAGACTGAGAGGCCACTGTTATGTTCAGGTTCTAAAACTTCCCAGGCCAGCACTATAACCCAACTTAAGTGAAAGGCTATTTAAGACAATAATTCTGCATATCCGTATAACCTAAAGAGACTTTGAAATTGTTTATAGCCAGCTGACATTGAAATAAGAAAAGATGTCAGTAAGCCAGAAGTCTTCTGCCAATCTGTCAACATCTGTGATTGCTACAGACTAGCTGGATACGCAAGAGGGAAAGAGAAGGATAAAGAACAATAGGACTTGGCCAACAACCAGAGATAAAGTTCATCTCATTGTCCCTGCTTTCTCTTTTTTGTTTCCTTTTTCTATTTTTTGTTTCTCTGTCTTTGTTCAAAAATTAATCTTTGTAACTGCTGCAAACAGACTGAATGAAGGAGCCTTTATTTTAATTAAAACAGCATAAGGATAATGTGACTGTGTTTACAATCTCTCCTTGCCCTTGGAAATGAACAGTTGATTTAAAACCAAACAAGCTGCATTCAGAGTAAATTAAATCCTAAGCTCATTGAACCCACTGTTTCAAAGTGAAGATTTAGCCTACTACTGAGATAAAATAGGGTTATTCCTCTATAGTTAACCCCAGCATTCCCCCTTTTAATTTGGAAGATATGGAGTGATTGTCTGAGTAAACCAGGCAAATATAAGCTAGTAGTTGGGAAAACCTGAGTGATGCTTGGATTTACATTTTCAGAAGGCTTCAGAAGGTTCTAGGTGCCTCAACTTCCAGGACCTAACTTCAGCAGCCTGATTTTCAGAGAGCCCTGCCAATAAGGCCCCACTACATTACCTCAAATTAGGCACACAGAACTCAGCAGCCAATGTAAAAAAATGTAAGCCTGCATGCTTTGCAGATGGCTAATGATCAAGTTTGGCATGGGTAGGGGCATAGCAGACACCACTTTCCTATGTGCCTGACATGGTCAGATATTGCATGTCAGATACTTTTTCATACCTACTCATCTTATAATATTTGTATCCAAAACATGAATATCCATGCAAGCGTTTGGATGCTCATCTGGATGAAGTGTGGATTACTGACTATTTGAGATTTGCCCTAATTAGGTGATCTCATAGATGCTTAAACACACTGCACTTAGAAACAAGGAGAAAATGAATTCAGCTAATTAACAGCAGGGCTGCAGGTCTACTCTGAGAAGGTCTAGCTGGAGAAGTGTAAAATGGCCCTCTTGAACTCTACAGAGATCCATCTGGTACAATCAGTGACAGAAGTGTTTGCTGCTTTTTTACTCAGACTCTTCTTGAACATGAGGTGCAGTTCAGAGAGGAGTTGTTGATATTATTCTAGCATCAGAGGAGCCTTTTGCTAACTCAACTTCCCATCTATTAGAACTGTTCAGGTCTCAGTTCAACCTGTGAGTTTTGTGAAGAGGTCAATCAGAGGCTCATTTGAAGTCAAGAGGATCGGTAGACCTGTTTCTGAGGGCTGAATCTGCCGTACAGAACTGCCCTATTGGCATTGGTACATGAAATGAAAGGATCTAGGGTAATTTTGCAGGGCTGAGAGCCAGATTTTGGCAGGCAGATCCCTTAAGACACTATAAAAATGACACCCTAATGCCAGCATCCCTTTTTGAGTAGAACCATATTTATGTTATAGATTAAGGCCATGGGGGAATGATAGGTTGGAGATCTCCCTGAGCAGGTTTCATGGCCCTGTAAGAGCTCACACCTTCCCCTTGTTCCAGGTGCCATGCTGCCTGTGAAGTTCCCCGCTCCACCCTGGCTGGCCCTTCTCTCCAGGTGCCCCTGCTTATCTCACCTTTTCTCTTCCCGCTCCAGCCAGAGAGCTTTTGCCTTCTCCCCAACCACAGCAGCTCTGCCTCCTTTATAGTGCTGTCATGGGCATGCCCCCCAGCCTGTCTGGTTTCTCCTTTAAGGTTCCTGTCCTTTCTTTCTTGTAATGGGGACTGAATGTGCTCGGTTGCACTCTCTTTTTATTAAGCCACCCTGTGTCACAGCATTTCCCCTATTCCTGCTCTCCCTCTGGGGACAGGTTATTATTTAAGAACTATTTTCTACTATAGCAGTCCTTAACTCTACTATGATATTGTAGAGTAACATTTCCCAAGGAGGAGATTTAGAATTAAATTCAGATGACAGCAAGAACAAGTAGAGATAGGGGACCATGCTAGTTGGGGAAGACTCTGAAAGAACAAGTTAGGGAAAAAAAGACACTGTAGACTTGCAAAAAATATTATTGAAAGAAGTTTTAGATAATCTCTTCTCAATAAATATCTTTCCACTCTCCATTACTGCCTCTATAGTTTATCTTTTTTTTTTTTTTTTGGCCTTTCCATGTTCATTTTTTCCTCTCCTTTTTTTTTTCTTTTGCTTGAATTATACTGCTATTTATAGCCATAAATCATTTCATTGTGGAGGATTTCCCCCCGCCCTTTTTTTAATAATTGTAAAGTGACTTAGCCAAAGGCATTTTGTTAAATGAAGTATCACTGAAGTAAGAGTGAATCATAGATGCCACAGGCCCAATCCCATGCAAATCCTGTTGACTTCAATGAGAATAGTACTGGGTCCAAAGGCACTTTTTTTCTAAAATTCAACCCGAGCTAAAAGAACTAGGCCATGAAGTATTATGCAGGTTTGCATTCATTCAAGGACAAAGGCCCCATAATTAAAGAAAAAGAAGAAAGAGAGCACCAAAACCTTTACTAATTCAGGGTCAACATTATTCCAGTGCCTAGCAGAATTACGTCTGAAGAGGCACCGAGAGACACAACATCCTGTATAGGAGTCCCAAAAGCATTACGTAAAGTGAAGCACCCTTCCAAATGTCTTCCCAATGCAAAAGTAAGGCTCTGTGGTCAGAGCATTTTAGGAGGGAGAGGCAGTTTTCTCAGATCTTGACACAGATGCAGAAAAGAAGAATAAAAACCAGACTAAGATGAAACAGAACTGATAGCAGAAGCTTTGTGGCAATTGGCCAAACCTAAGAGACTATGCACAGAGAGGGAAAGATGGGTCCTGCAAATCCTCAGAGGGTGTGGAGGAGGGAGGAAAGAAGGAGATTGTGAAGTTGGCAAAGATGTCTGATTATAACAGAAAAAAACAATTAAGGCATTTGGCATTAACAGGTACTGTAAGTCCCTCAGGTAGGAACTCTGATTCATATCTGCAGAAAGTGAATTCACTTTAGAGACGTCAGGGATGCCAGTCACTGCAGAGAGCTAAGTTACATCTCCCCTCAGCTACAGCCTCCGATTTTCTTTTCTTAAAAGTAATTTTATTTGGCTCTCAATGAAAGATCACTGACTGGGACAGTGGTAGAATGCAAGAAGTCTTAAAATGTTGCTGCCTGTCTATTTTCCATTGTGGACTGAATTTATCCTGCAGAAGTAGGGTGACCAGATGTTCTGTTTTAGCTGGGACAGTCCTAGATTTCAGAGGCTGGTCCCAGGTGCCTATTGGGAATTATAATGGGTGTAGGGGCATGGGGCACAGTCTGACCGGGAGTCAGATGTTGTCCTGGATTTCCAGGATTTCCATGTGGTCAGCCTAAGCAAAGGATAATAAGTGCATCATTTAACATACCCCAAATAAGACCACACATCTCTGTTGTAGCTGACAAGAAAGGGGTTGATACTCAGTAGTGCTGAATGCCCAGATGTGCCACTGAAATCAATGGATTGCAAGCAGACAGATTACATCAGTACAGACTTAAGAGTTATCTCAATCAGCCTTGTGTCAGCCAATTGTGATTAAACTGGTGGTAGCAAAGTTTAATTGCAATTAGGTGACGTGACGCAGTGTGTGATTTACCTGCTTTAGGCAGAAGGCAGGTTCTCAAGAAATGCTCATAACCTCTGAAAACCAGACTTATTTTGTTTGCATTTCAAAGGATCATTCCACGGGTTAACCACTATGAGACATTAGCTACTGGGGAACTGGTACCACATGCTGACACCAGACATCAAGCTGTGATGTTTTATCTACCACTGAAATATCTAAATGCCACCACGATGGCACAAAGGAAATAGCTACTAACCAGCTTCTTACATTCAAATTGCATGTGAGGTTTCAGTTTGAGAGACATTTTTTTTGCTTGTATTAAACATGACCTACAGATTGTTTTCTTTGTAACAGTGAATGCTGAGGGAAGGGATGCTGCTAAAACAAGGCTTTTCAGACTCTTCTTTGTTTGGCTAAGTTATAACCCTACATTTTACATCTTCATCATTTGTGTCGTTATTTTTGTCTTGACGTCTGTTTGCTCCACTGTATTTACTTTGGATCATGAATGACTGGTGCCTCCCAAAACTGGGAAGGGGGCCACAATTTGTGGGTGGCGTCATCGGCAGCATTGGTGGCAGGGTGGTGAGCGGAGACTGCCTGAAGAAGACGGGGGGGTTGGGGGCGGGGGGGAAGGTTGTGAGAGGTGATCTGCGACTGCCCACAGAAGCCAGCAGCAGTGGCGGTGGGAGTGAGCAGCAAGTGCCTGCAGAAACTGGCGGTGGCATTGGTGGCAGCCCTCATTTCAGGGGAGGGGGGGTACATGCCCTACCTCATACCCTCCCTATGATTTACCTGTGCTTTGGATATATGGAATTTCTCAGAGCTTTCTGTTGTGCTATTTTTTCCAGATTAGAAAATAATAAAATAGCATATGCAATTTAGCAGATTACTTCAAATGGAAGTTATGTGTATATCAATAATAAAATTAAACTGTGTTCTTTTGTCACTTTCACTGGGACAAGGTAAAGTTTTAGCATCAAGTAGTTGTATGTTCTCCCAGTTTTAGATGGTAGACAATAACTTAATAGAAATACTAGCTCATCCCTTCTGTTTACATTCAGGTTGAATTTAATGTCCCTGGAATGTGATTTTACAGCCTTCCATTATTTCCCAGTAAATACCAATACAATAATGAGTAATTTTCAGCTGTTTTAAATACTGGTATATGTGAGGGGAGTTTTTTGGGGTGGGGCGGGGACCCAAAAATGAAACAACCCAGTGATTTACATTGTCTGCTTTTGGTCCTACCTCCTAACATCTTTTGATGTTGGTTTGGTTTCTCCTCCACTGTGTAATGGTGGGTCTGTACCACGGAAACTGAGCATACTTCTCTTCACATGTTTTCATTATGGGAGACTGTGCACGAGAAGAAAGAAATAAAATAAAGTTTTACGTGTAAAATTTGGAGACTGCTAACTGGATCTTTGAAACACATCATGGTATGCTATGCCACCATTTGGGTCAATTTAATGTCAGACAAGAGCTGTGCTATATTATTTGTGGTCATCCAAATTCCTTGTAAATGGTTATAAATAATCCAAAAATAAACCTATCAAATCATGACACGTCTCACCATAAAAAATTTAAATTTGTCCAGAGATATGCAGAATGAATAATTCAACCAGCACCATTCATCTGCACAGTAGTGTATAAAATTTAATTTAAGAATTTAAGTATTTGCCTCTCGTGAGTTTTATTCCTCTAATTTAATACAATTTCCCTTTCTCAGAGAAATTACTGCATCTCATTTTGACATCTGTTCTTCAAAGAATTACAGAGAAGGTTCTTAAAAATATACTTTACAGTGTTTTATATAAACCTTCCCACTTCTATCAGGCTCTGTAATAATTATTTTAAGTTATGAATGATTGCTTTTCATTTCATTCATATTCATGGGAAGTGGGCAGATATCAGGAGTATGTGAGTGACTGAAGGGAGCTCTGAAAGTGAAAATTAAGGTCTACTATAAAGTGCTGCAGGTAACAGAAATCCAAGCAAAAAAAGCCCATGCTATAGCCAATAGTACTTGGACAAATCAGCAATAGCTCTAAAGTAGTTTGGAACTGAATACCTACTCTAGAGGACATCACAATGCAGCCTAAACACAGAAGGAAAATTAAGAAAGTCTCTTCAGGAGAATAAGCAAAGGGAACCTACCTTACCACCATCACCATCACATAGTTCTCAGTAGGTCCTACAAGTACTTAACAGAATAGCTCATTAGGATTATCTCCTATTTTACTAGTGGGGAAACTGAGTCAGAGAATACCCAACAGCACTACAATACCCAGAGAATAACCAACAGCACTACACAAATTTTAAATCCACAATTTAAACAGTTTTGAGGAGGAAGAATGAAGGAAAAGGAGAAAATAATTCAGTAAATCCTAATTTGCTCACAAAGAAGATAAAGGCCAACTAGTTAAACAGAATAAAGAGAGAGCTTCATGTTCATACTACAATATGTTGGACCAAATTCAAAATATGGATGAACAGGGGCAGCTATAGTTTAGCATTATGAGGTCAAATCAAGGGTGTTGTTGCACCCATGTTGGTCAAAGGACGTAGGCAGACATGGTTCTTTGGGTAAATCTGATATCTTTTACTAGACCAACTAAAATAGTTGGACAAATTCTTCTTTGCAAGCTTTTGGGTACAAACACTCTTCTTCAGGCAGAGGATGCTTCTACCTGTAGAAGGGTATTTGCACCCAAAAGCTTGCAAAAAAGAATGTGTCTATTTTAGTTGGTCTAATAAAAGATACCATACTTACGCAAAGAGCTCAAATCAATACATCTGTATAAAATCTATTGTGCAAACAATATGAATGGTAAGTATGAGCCTTAATTCTCATGATTTGAAATGTATAGGGTCCCAGAATTTTCACTGGAATTGCTCAAAAAATGTGTACTCTTTTTAAATACAGTAATCACAATTTATCTTTCCATGAATGGAAACATTTCTGATTACTATGACAAAAAGCTAAGAGAAGACTGTCACCTGTATTTCAAACCTCAGTAGGTTTATTAATAAACCCTCTTGGTATATTTTCATTTCAGAATAACTGTAATTGAAGGTTACATGCATGGAAGGAGAATACCAGTAGAACTCAGATTTTTCTAACTCAAATACAGAATAGCATTTTAAAAAATGATCCCAATCTGCTATACAGAAAACAAACATCTCTATTCAAGACCACAAATTTCTTAAGCATCATGTTGAACCTCATGCAAAATGAATAGATTGCAGGCACCTATAATAATACTCACAGCAGCAAATATTACATTTGAGAGTAACTGCTTGTAGAAACTAATGCTATACCACTCAATTTCTACATCATAACCCCAATAAGTGGCAAAAGGTCCCAAAGCTACACTATTCTTATATATCTTAAGACTCTTATATATCTAGGGTCTTATATAATGCTCAGCGCCATCATACCTAATAACCTGGTTCTTTGTGTATTGCTAAATAACGGCTGTAGACTGCCAGGAAAAGCATGGAAAGATTGAAAACTACCCTAAATTAAGGGACTTGTTGCTCTAAATAACAATTCATCCCATTTACATACAAAATAAAAGTGTATATGAAATAAAATGGACTGTTTACGACACAGTAATAATAATTAATGGTACAGTAACATTTGCTTACTCCAAACCTCAGGAAAGCATTAAAAGAAATTTAGAGTAACTGGATCACAAATTAGACATTCTGTGAACAAGGGTTTTTTAGCCAAAGGAAAAATGTGTAATGATCCAGAAACAACAGAGATAGGTTGATATAATTGACTTTTAACATTCAGGAAACCAGAGGGGCACAGTGATCTTCTCTTCTACAAACCCACATGCCTGCAATGTTTTATAGTGATTCTATTTATACATGACATTTTTGGGAGGAGTACTCAGGTTATGCTTCAGTAGAGATATAATCATTGAATATGCCCAATAGTCAGGCAGTTCAGTATATGACAGCAATATTTTAAGGTGGAAAGCTCTCTCTTGCAATAGAATTAGATGCAAGCAAACAGAGATGCTAGGTACCTCTGGGAATTCCTCAGCAAAAGCTCTGATGGACTCAGTTTTGCCTTCTTGGTGGACCTCCTATGTTTTAGAAGATTATGGTCCAGTCCAGCCCTGGAGGGTGCTAGTGGAAGGTGTTGGAAAACCCTGGATGCATTGCTCTATCACAGGGATACTGCCACCAGACAAGGGCCAGGTACAGACATTACACTTACATAAAGTGATTATAAATCAGTCTAAACCCATAACTGTACAGAAGTTCAATGCACATACACTGGTCTAAAAATGGTGGAACTTGGTCTAAGATAGTCCTGAATCAATCCATGTGCAATCTAATCTAATTGTTTTGGGTTAGACCAGTGAATCAAACTTATGTACCAGATCTCTTATAAGTTCAAGTTAAGTTGCTATCCTTCAGTATCTCAGCCTCCTTTGCAGCCCCCTGCTACCCTCCCCGTGCCTCACAGGGGGCATACTAGCACTCAGCTCATGCTCAGCTGCTGCAGCCAAGTGTCTAGTATACCTCATCCCTGAGCTCTCCCAGGTCTCAGCCAGCAGAATCCCTCTCCCCAACCCCATCCGCTGCTTCCAGCCTTGTCAGCCACAGGTAGGTGGTGGGCGGAGAGGGGCTTCTGTTTCCCCTGCACAAGCCCCAGGACCTGGGCACCTGAATCCCAAGGCTGTGCTCCTGCATCCAATCATGAAGCACCCCACGATGTACGCACAGACTTGCCACTGAGCCCAGGAGAACCCCCAAGCTTGGGCACAGCCCCACAGGGCCCAGCCCTAGCTGCCACACACCCAGATACGAGCCCCCAATGCCCCATGTTGGGTACAGCCCCATGGACCTGGTCTGGGCTGCCGCACACCCACTAACTGGTAGGTTATCTCAGAAGCTTTACCATGGCAGGGGGCCATCTTATGGACAAATCTGTTTTCCAGTGGTTTTGGCCTGTCACTGGAGTTTGATTATTAAGCCGTATGCCTTTTTCATGAGAGGAAGGACAGAAGACTACAACAGCCCTCTTGTTTCTCCAGGTCTAGAGCTGAAAACACTGTATAAAGGGAATGTCAGTATGTCTCTTCCTAAAGCATTTTTCCTTTTATTCTGAGGACAGCCTGGCCCATGTAGCCACATTCTGAGAGACCTTTAGATTTGGCATCGTTAAATTGCAAGGTGATGATTTTCTGGTCTGGGACTTGAACCAAAAAATGGTTTTGATCATTTAAGAATAAATCTCTTTCAGTATTTCTTTTCAGAAAATGATTATTCCTTAAAGTATTCACTGAGCTAGGAAGAGAGAGAGAAGGAAATCCCACTTCTCAGATGAAAGTTACTGTGGTCCATATCTTCTCTCCAGTTTGAAAAGGCGCCCTTCTGACTAACAGGAGAGGACCCCAACTACTAGGCTATAGAGACAACATCCGTTCCACTGACGATGTATGTAGCCTATGCAACATGGAGCACAGCATTAGGAGCAGAGACTGAAACTTCCTTTAACTACCTCGGTGCCAGTGGCTGGGACATTCTCATGAAAGTTTGAAGGCTTTCTGGCAGAGAAGGTCATTAAAACCAAGGTCTTGTGGACTGTGGGAAATAGGATATGTGGCAGCAGCTCTGCCACCTCAGACAACACTTGCTAGATCTAAACCTGTTTTTCCTTAACACCTCATTTCAACATTTCTTAAATGAACTGCTTAGACATTTCAGAAATGTTCATTTCTTCTTAGCATGGGCAAAACTAGCCAGGAATTTGACCTGAATACACAAATAGTTGTGGTCACCCTAAAAAAAAAAAAAATTCCCCAGGAGATTCACACCAAAAATTCCCAGTTCTGATGTAGAACAGTTTTTGTTAATCGATTTGTATTAAGAACGGTCTGTGAGCTGGACCAATTTAACCCTAACCTCTTTCTGCTGAACATTTCTAAGTAACCTTTGTAAGGTAAGGTGTGTCAGAATGAAAGAAGAAAGCTAAATGCATTGCTGCAAAATGCAGAAGTACTAGTAACAGGCAAGCGTGAGACTTAGACACCAAGTCTTCATAAAGGCATGGGCAAAGGTATGCGTGCTTTTCTCAGGAGTACTTAATGTCGATACGGGAACCTCCAATGTACCTATGTATATAAAAAGTCAGGTTTACCTAACTATATGCAGACTCAGTTCTGGCTTTTAAACCTGGTGGTGAGATTCATGTATTCAATATGCAGAAGTAAATAGATACCTTTGAGTAGCATGTGCGAGCTGTGTCAAAGATGCGTGTGGAAGGAAGTCTTCAGGATTGTTATTCAGGCTGTAGCATTACTGCCCTTTCAGAAGGGGAAAAAAAAGACATGTTGTATCCTTTGGGATCTTGTAAAGTACAGTAAATTCCACTTGTTGAGTGAAATGGTAAACAATACTTCTAGAAATGCATGCAGCTATATTAGGCTACTGTGTACTTGCTAATTATGGTCAAAGGGAATTTCAAGTATAAATGCAATATTCTACAGTGGCATCTTTCAGGACAAGGGAGATGTATTTTTAAAATGGAGGAATATGTTTTATTGCATTGCAAATCTTCTTACAAGACAAGAAAAAAAAAGAGAAGAACTAAAAGATTCTATCTGTGAATGTCCTGCTGTGAAATTAAATATTGATAAGACGTTATCTCTAATATTTCCTCCTACCCTTTCTGGAAGCACCCAACTATGGTAGCAGGAAAAATGTTTTTCCCCTCCCTCTTCCCCTCTTCCCCTCCCCCCCCCCAAAATCAGTTTGTTGAAAGCAGGCTCTGATTTTTCCTTTGTTATTTTTTCCTTTATTTACTTTCATTACATGAGTTTTTTGGAGCGCTCTCCCTCCTTCTGATCTGTTCCTTTCTGTGTTACAGTATTCCTTGTGAGTGTATATCTTCATGCTGCAGAGGATTGCTCTAGAGATGTGGTATCAAGGAACTGGCTGACACAGAAGATTAATGTAGAAGACTGTTTGAACTGTTATTGCATACCAAACAGTCTTCTTTGCCCTCCTTTCATCACTAATTCCAAGGCGCAGAACTCTTTTACTCACGGGCAATTTTAATCTTCATATAAACGTCTCCTTTTGCTTTCTTCCTAGAAAATCGCCTCAGTAGGTCTTACTGGGATTCTTATGGCACCAATGTGTGGTTTTATCTATCTTCTCACCACTCATTCTCTCATAACACACTTTCCTCCAGCCACTTATTTTTATTTCATATAGACATTCATTGTTCTGATCTAATTTACATGTGACAAAAAGACTTGCAGTTAGACAAAGAAGATGTATATAGAACAATACATGTTTTGCCATGACATTCTGTTCATTACCAAGGATAAGGGATCCTAAAGATATTGAAATAGAAGGATGTTTATGTCTACTGTTAATTACTGTTGTGTCAATACCACAAGAACAATCTGGAGATCAGAATACCTGCATTACTGTCACTTAAAAGCAACGAAGCAGAAAACTTCCCTTTTGATTAATGATTTCCATTCTTAGCCCTCCTGAGTCATTCAGCAATGCATGTCTCATTGTAATATACTCTTTCAATTCCCAAGCAGTTTATTGTGGTTTAGACACATCACTCCTCGTTGTTTCATTGACCTTGATTTGCTCTTGCTTTCAGAGATCTCAATACCAAATTAAAACAGTTTAGTGCATTTAGAGGAACAACAGCCTTTCAATTTCTAACCCGTTTGCTCAAACTTAGACATATTTTCTATCCCCACAATGCATATTTATTCGTCTTGGTCTATACCAGTTTTCTAAGATCTCAGGACCAAATTAAAACAGTTCTAATATGTTCCAAAGAACAGCAAGCTTGCTGCTTAAAATAAATATATTAAATAAGCTTGATGTTGAACCTAATATGTTTCCAAGTAGGTTTGGGAAGGTCTTACTTCAAAGATACTGCAACACTGATTTTGAAATGATGGAAGTTATTCTCTGTCCACTTCTAGTAGAGCTTCTGCAGTGCTTCAAAGATCCCTTGATAGCCCTCCATAATTTTTAACCAAACTAGCCTGGAAATTGAAATGTCCCATGTGAAAGCTTATCCCCCCCATACTATTCGAATACCTATCCTCTTGTCTTTGCAGCCACTCTGAACTTTAAAACTGGTCGATAGTTTAAATGTCCCCATGTGCACAACTGACCTAATTACATATTCTGCAATTCATTAGTCTCTTCACATGATCACCTCATAGTCTCTTATCTAATTAAATTGTTTTATGTCTTGAGCTCATTGGTCTCAGATCTTTTCAAAATTCCCTTTAAATTGTCCAACATGCAAACATTAAGGCATTAAAAAAGGGATGCTTCTAAGCCAATATTTGTCCATTTGTACTCCTTTTAACATTAATGTCTTATTTTGTAATGCATCTTTGAGGGCCTTGCAAGCTAACACAACACACATTCCACTATCCAGGTGGGCTTATATGGCCCTCCAACATCTTGGCAGATGAAAGAAAACACAATGAAGTCAGTCAGGTCAATGGTGCTTAGCAGCAGTATGGGAAGAGAGTCCAATACGTGAGTGGCAAGCCTTCCTACAGTGGCTACAGGTCCACTCATCAGATGGAGGTTGATGTGTACACTGCTTCCTGGCTCACCTGCGGGCCTCAGCCCAGGCTCTCTGCTGGCTCTCTGTGGTGACTGCACTAGCTTTGACCTGGCTTCTCCAGACTGAGCAGATGTGGGCAGGGTTCTCCCATTTGTCGGTGGAAATGCTGAATTTCATGAGACCTTGCTTGACCTTGTCGTAGTATTGGAGCTTTGGCCTTCTTCTGTACCACAGGCAGTTCTTGTGTTGACCACAGAGCACAGCCTTCAGCAGATGATTATGAGGCATGCACTCCATGTGTCCCAGCCAGCAAAGCCCAAAAATTTCCAGCACAGTCTGCACAGACTGTAGACTGGTCCTTCTCAAGGATCTTGTTGTTGGTGACCCATTGGTCCCAAGTGATTTTTCTGAGACCGCAAAGGTGGAAGCTGTTCAGTCTCCACTCCCACTTGGAGTATGTGACTCAGCTTTCACAGCCATAAAGGAGGGTACTGAGGACATAAGCCTGATAGTTGGACACGTTTGTGTTCAGGGTTAACAGCTTGTTCCAGACACATGAGGTAAGTTTGCCAAAGGTGACAGAGGCTTTGACAAGTCTTGCATCAAGGTTTCTATCAAGACTAAGTGAGCTGGTAAGAGTTAAGCTGACATAATAGAAGTGGTCTACACTGTCCAGAACTTCATTATTAACATAATTTTTGGGTGGGATGTTGGTACCCTGTCAGGCCGTGTGAAATTTTGGTGGCTGTTTCAAGGTGCAGTTTCCCAGAAACCTCTGTATCTATCTCCTTGAAACTTGGCAGGCTTCATGGCCTTGGCAGAGGCTACCATCCCTACAGTTTTCACCCCACTGCACCTTAACACACACACACAGTCACACGTCACGAGTTTTGCTTGTCAGCAGCTTATGGTACAGTTTCCCAGAAACGCCAGCACCTATATCCTTGAAACATTGCAAGCTTCATACCCTCAGGAAGGGCTACTATCTCTGCTGTTTTCTTCCATATCTGCTGAAAAATTACAACGTTATAGGCAGTTTTGTGCTTTCCCACTATAGCCTATGGGCAAAACATCAAAACAGCGCTGAAACAGTGAAACAGACGAAGCGAAATGGAAGAGTGCTTTCAAACCAAAATGAAATTCAAAATGAAACACTGTCCCATTAAAACGGCAAAATGGAAGTTGAAACAAAATGGTGCTGTTTCGCACAGCCCTAGTGCCCTGTAACATAACATATTTTCTTGATAGGGATTGCCATGCCGTGTAGCGTGGTACTGACTACTCCCACATTTTTGCCTTTACATTAGGTGTAGCATCACTATCTGTTATTGTCCATATAGCTCAGAGATGGGAAAAGTCCAGCCTGACTGGGCCTAAGGCAGACTTTTTTCCAGCAGCCCCTGCCTGTGCCACTCAGGCCAGTCTCCATGGAGACCCCAGGAGCAGGGGAGCCATGACAGCATGGGGCCATGACAGCCACGTGCTCACAGGGTCACCATAGTGACTGGCCCAAGAGGTGTGTGGCTGGGTGGGAAGCTGTTCCAGGGTTGGGGCCAGGACCGTGGCTGGGATCTTGTGGCAATGACAGCACAGGCCAGAGCTGGGGCAAAGCCGTGAACTGCAGCCTGAGTGCCCCTGCCTGCAGAACCCATTCTCATCACAGGGGCGCGCAGGCAGCGGATCATGGCTTTGCCTCAGGATCTTGTTCCAGTGACAGCATGGGCCAGAGCTGTTTCCATCCCTGGCCCTGGAGCAACTCCCCACACACCTGTGTACCCTGCCAGTGCCGCTTAGACCAGTCTTCATGGAGACCGTGGGAGCATGGAGCCATCATGGTCTTGCTGCTCCTAGAGTCTCCATGGAGACTGGCCCGAGTGGAGGAGCTGGGAAATGGAGTCCACTGCAGGCCAGATCCACTATTTTGCCCACCCCGATATAGTTGAAGTTTTCCAACTTTGCAACCCTCTACTGTTTGCACTGGAGAAAAGTCTCTGCCAAACCTCAGCTATAGGAATACATTTTTCTTTCTATTTTGCTACTAGCCAAAATTAGCATGCAGACAGAAGTGACAATTTTCATCCAAGCTGGCCAGAGAAAGTAGTTTATAGCTGTGACCAAACACAAGTGCACGGCTGCAGATAGCTTAAAAAATGGCCAATCAGGTGAAAATCTGACCCCTTATTGCATCAGGTATCAGATAAAGACATTTCAAAATGTAGTGTCTTTTGTAACTCGTGTCTGCAGAGCTCCCAGCCTGTCACTGTTTTCAGAATGGGAAGGGAGAAAGGGAGCAGAGGGAGTTTGGTATGGGTTTTTTTTAGCTTCCCCTGGAGGGCGGGGCCTGTATTGGATCCTCTCATGATGTGGAGGGCCTCCAGTTCACCCATCCCACCCATCAGCACCAGCTGGGGAGCCCCAAGAACAAGTTCCCTCCACTGCCTTTCCCCCTCCTATTCTGAAAAGAGCAAGCACTGGCAGAGAGCCCTGGTCATTGCTATGGGAACCAGCCTGCAGCTTGATACCCTTCCTCCCTGTCACCAACAGTGAACTTCTGTTTGGTTTGGGGTAACGTTGTAACTCAGAACACTTTGCAAACATCATTCTGAGTTATAGCTAGGAGCTGCACTTCTGTCTGCACCCTTAGTGCCTGAATCTTTCCTAGTGGCACAAGTGTGGGTTAGACTAGACACATACTTCCTACTGGAATTGATAATGTCAGATTTTACATGCACATGCAGACATGCATGTATACCTCTGTAAACATGTCCGCTTTGCCAAATAACAATCTTATGCCTTCAACAATAGCGAGTATATTAGTTATTCATGTAGATTTAACTGCCTGGAAAAGCTGGAGATGTCATAACAAATTAGGCTTTACCCAGAAGGGAAGGAATTAACAATAGAAAAGAAAAGTTTAAATCAGGGAAGTCCTTTAATGAGTTTGCTTCTCAAAACCAATACATTTTCTTCATGATTTGCAGAACTCTACCTTGAATTTGCAATAAATATGGCAAATTTCAGACGAACCATATTTCCCAAACCAAAGCTATAAGAATTACCACCTTAGTAATAGGAACACAAAATGAGGAAAATTGTTCAGCTGTATTTCTAACTTGAATAAGGATTCAATTGCAATTCTAAAGAGTTTCAGGTCAGCATATATTTTATCTTAGAACCTTTCCCACTATTTTATCTTTTCTGGATTAGTGATCTTCCATCTACAGCAGAAGGATTATTTATTTTAGTGCAGTAGCTGAAGGAATTGAAGAGGCACTGAACAGTTTGGGCAGTTTATGCTGATTATTCGTCTGAATAATGCAGATATTCTTCCAAGTCATCTCCTTTCATCTTGCCTGAGAAATCTGACCAAGATAGCAGGGAGTTAGAATTGTAGAACTCTACATAAACAGAGGAATGCTGTATGTGATTCCTGGGATAAAAAATAGCACATAAAAAAAGGAAGAGCTAAGAAAACACAATTATTTGCCTATGCAAACATATTGCCTGCAGAGGGGTGATATTTGAACATGTAGAAATATGCACAGGAGAGCTTCAAAATTTGATAGGCTCAGAAGCGAGATTTAAAGAAGTAGAATTTATTTCTGTTTTAATTTGTTTTCTCATGCTGAAAACATTTAACCAATTTCCTGCTCTAGCATGGTGGAGTTCAGGGTATAAGAAGAGCTTGATTCTAATGAGAGATATGCACGCTTAGTTCCTATCAGGTATCTGATCGAGAACATTTACAATACATTTCAGTGCTGCAGTCATTTTCAGACATCAATGTCAGGAATGTGTTTAGTTACTGATCTTGTTTGAAAGTTGAGAAATGAAAAAGCAGGTTGAAACACCAAAATGACCATTTATCTGATTAGTCAGATAAATGGACATGATTATGGTGTTCTTTCCTTAAACTTATAGAGCATACCCTGGTTTAGTCTCATCACTTTAGAACCTGTATCATGAGCTAAATCAGAGATGTAAACTGCACTGTTCAGAAGAGTCATGTCTTGCCAGTTATCATTAAGTTAACTAGTACAAGAGGGCATGTGTAGACAAAACAGAGCCCAAAATTGAAGCGGTGGGTTTTTAAAAACACTGCTTCAATTTAGGACCCATTATACCCCCCATGTCGTGCACACACCCAAACTTATCTGCCTCTCTGTTAGTGGGGAGGGGAGGGTGAGTTGCCAGTGGCTGGAGCAGTCCCTGGCCTGTGGGAGAGAAGTGGTGCTTCCCTCCATGGCAGCTGTACCCCGCGCCCCAACAGGTGGCACACACCCACAGGCTCTGGCAGTCCCAGGGGGCACCGCAGCCATGGAAGGAAGCACCGGGCCCCCTTGCAGCTCAGGCAGGCAGGCAGGCTCCAGGGGGGGGAAAAAAATCAGGCTTGCTGCTTTTCTTGGGCAGAGCGTGCCTTCCTGGGCTGCTGCCAGGCTACCTGCATGGGCTTCCTGAAGAGCCCCAGAGCTGCATGGAGCCCAATGCTTCGCTGCATGGCTGTAGGGCAGCAAACTAAAACTCCTCAGAGGAGTTTTAGTTTGCTGTGCCGCAAGTCATTTAAGGCACATTATGCTGCCAAATTTTCTACAGTGGCTGGAATTACTGCACAATATGCTGCCAACACATGTAAACACTGATGTCATTAAAGCAGTGCAAAAGCATTTAACCTGCTTTAAAGTGCCATGTCATGCACATATGCCATGCACACATGCCCCTCATTTTGTCTTGCCTTAGACTTCCTGATGTTGAAACCACAGTGGTGAAGTAAAATTTGTTAGCTGCCATGTATTGTTCAACAGAACCACCTAAGAAATTCTGTATTTTTGCATCTTGTTAGAATTTAAGCCTTAGCAGCAGGAAAGCCAAGACTCGCAAAAATGGGGGTTTTGAAGAGATGCCCTTCAGTCACTATGACTAATTACTTACAGTCAGAAAGCCTGAGGCAGAATTTATTCAATCTTCACAGGTTTCTCTAAGTAGCATAGATTGGAGCAATAATGAACTGAACTGATGTTCAGTTTTCAGTTGGGAAAGGCAAACAGAGGCCTGCATTGGCCCAGGCCAAACTACTGGGGGGGGGGGGGGGG
>NW_017729029.1:35250837-35254225 GCF_001723915.1 Gavialis gangeticus | reverse complement strand
GGGGAGGGAGCGGGTGGTGCTACAGCAGCCTTCCACCCTGCTGGGCATTGTGAGCCCAGCTGAGCAGGGCCATCCCTGATTGGCTGCCCAGCACACACCCCTAACCGCTGCTAACCAGCCCACATGGGGTTGAGAAGCCCCATCTAGATGCCAGCCCACAAGGGGGTAGCCTCTGCCTCAGAGGGTTTTCCCTGGCCAAGATTCCCCCAAGCCCTGGTCTACCCTGTCCTGGGGAGCCAAAGGGTCATTGGTTCTCTAGAGACTTTTACTCTTGCCTTGGCGATATTCATTCTTAATCTTTATTTCATCTTCATGACACTTCAACATTTGTCCTAAACCTTACCACTCAATATTTTCCTCTTCTTTTTGTGCATACTCAAATGTGAACTTTAATACATGCCCACATTGGTGTAACGTCACGTCTACCCTCCTGGTAAACAAGGAATCAGTTTATCTTGAATATAAATTTGTAGGAATGAGGGAGAAAACATCTAAAAAAAACAGCAGGAGGAAGTTGTTTCTTCTTCCAAAGACTCATTTTAATAGTCCGTCTGATCTCATGATGTACTGCTGTTATTCTCTTTAACCCACTCTTTTATGCATTCTTCCAAACCCCCAAAACAATCGTTCTTTTTTAACCAGGGATGGCTAAACTTCAAAATCTTCAGAGATGCATACAAACATCTGAATATTTTTCTGAGCCCTTTAAACTTGCATCAAAATGAGGAAACAGGCAGAGATAGAAGAATTCAGGGCTGATGTTAATCTCATGCTAGCATGCATCAGGAACAAAGACACTGAAGTCAATAGAGTTACAGAGGCATAAAAGCCAGCCACTATCATCAGAATCAGGACTGTGATTTTCAAGAGACCAGAAACATAACAATTGACTGAAGTCTTTCTCATCCAAACTGAAACACAAAATGGCAGTTGCCTCAGAGGAGCTTTGGAGCTTACCTCAGAAGGTACAGAATACAAAAACCAAAATGACATCTCCTTTCAGCTCAGGTGCATTTATTTTAGCTGAATTCACTGATTCAGAAAGATCTGATTCTCCCTGACCTGATGACATCTCATACAATACAGGTCACAAGAATCCTATTATACACTACAGTGACTCAGCCAGAGGTTAGGACTGCAGTGCACCAAAGGAGATAGGGCCCACAGACAGAAATGAGAGTATGGACATAGTGAAAAATAGCTCCCTTGAGGTAGCTCAGGCAAACAGACTGATAGCTAGAAAATTATATTTAGAGGTTTGCTTTTAGAAATTAGCTTGTAGGTAAAGTAGATGAGTATTAGAACAACAATCTATGGGAACAACAAGGGTTAATTGGTTTCTAAATGTCTGTTTGTGACAAAGCTTCTTTCAGGGCAGACACTGTGTCTCAGGCCAACAGACAGGTGGACATAAACAAGCTCAGAAATTTGAACAGTGTACCCATAACATGAGATAATGTGGCATTAGGCCACAGTGACTAGCTGCAGAATCCATGGGATTTCCGGTTTTGGCAGACAGACCAAATTAGGAGGCTAGGGCATGCCAAAATTAAGATACCAGTAAATGACCAAATTAAGATGTGTGCATGTAATGGGTTTGGGAAACAAAGGAATATGCTGACAAGACAGAATGTGGACAGTATGACAACCACAGGGAAACCAATCAATGATGCCCAGGAATGAAGAGTTATCAGAGGAGAGGAAGAATACAAAAGGAAGGATTTCAGAGCAGCAAAGGGTCCCCAAGAGGGGTACACAAAGCCACCATGCACAGAAGGCACACCACCAGCCCATTTCACCCATCCCACTGGAGGGGGCGGGGGGGGGAGGGCTTAGCCTTGGCCTTTGACCTCCAGGCTGCTGACATTTGATATTCAAGAAAGAACCACGGGGTGAAGCTCACATACTGGCCAGATGTACCTTCCCTCTGTGAACTCTGGGACTGGTAGATATAGAATTGGGATACTTATTTTGTTTGCCTTGCTTGCATTATTCCTATCTGTTATTATTGCGTAGCAATAAAATTTGCCTTTTAATGAATGGAAGAAGTAGTGGTCAGTCTGAGGCTTTGAGTCCTCCTGGAGCAAGGTATCTGAGTCAAAAATCTAGTGCCAACACAGACCGGTGCCAAGTACACCCAGATGAAATGTTACTGAGGTGGTTTGACAAACCAAATTGCTTTCACTAGGGATGATTTCCCCCCAAACCAAAAATTGGTGCATTTGGCTTTTGCTACAGGAAAATTGAAACATGCCAGCAAGATCTTTCATTGTAACAAGATTTTATACTGAAAAAAACTCGAAACAATCAAACATTTAGACAGAAAATTCCCCACTAGTTCTAAGTATACTCCTTTGGACTCAGTTTTCTTATGACAGAGGCCAAATTAACAGTGGCTTATAACATAACTTCTAGCAATGAATTCTGAAGACAGGGCTCTACCTCAATGCAGTACACAATGGAGAAACCCAAACTATTTTTAATTGCTTTCACAAGATTATAGTTATATTTTAT
The DNA here is from genome assembly GCF_001723915.1 of Gavialis gangeticus. Classification (NCBI taxonomy): domain Eukaryota; kingdom Metazoa; phylum Chordata; order Crocodylia; family Gavialidae; genus Gavialis; species Gavialis gangeticus. The sequence continues at coordinate 35,251,711 of NW_017729029.1, read as the reverse complement.
GAGCTACTGAATTTGACTACACAAATCCCTATTGTACTACAAAATGTGATAATGGGAATCTAATACAGTTTTGCCAACATCATGATTTTATCAAAGTTTTGTATTGTTTGAGGTTTTTCTTAAAACCCCAGAGCCTGCAATCAGGTGACTGTGAGTTTCATCTTTCATTTTTTAAATACATTTCTAGGCTTTGAAAGTGTAAAGTCCTAAAAGAAAAAGAAAAGAAAAGAAAAGGACCAAAGTTTATTATTACACTTTTTGTTTTTAACCATACTGTTTTTGTGTCTGATCCATGTCTTTTGACCTTTTGGAACTGATGCTACCACTGAGTGCTGAAAAAAGAGAGAGAGAGAAACAATACTGCATGGGTTGGATGGCAACTAAAGGGTTAAAAAGAGTAGTGCAGAAACAACTTCATCACATAGAAACCTTGTCAAATAAAAATAATAAGGGAGAAAACGAAGTCCTCTCTCCATTTATAGTCAAATAAAGTATTCCCACTAGCCTTTAATAGCCACCCTCTACTATAGCATACAACGCTGCACCAACTGCAGCACCTAAGTGGTTTCCTACCATAGCATCCTGGCTGAAGCAGAAGCAGCACTCTGTTCTGTAGTTTGTTCCAGTTTTCTGTACAATTTTGCTGACACTGAAACTTTCAGCAACAAAAATTCCCTTTCTGCAGCAGCCACATATTGAATATTTTTTACCTATGTTTTATTAATTCTGTATTCATTTCTACCTCATTATTTACTTCATTTTTTTTCTAAAAGGCAAAGGTTTGCTTCCTCCTCCCCTTACATTTTTATCAGAAATTTGGAATAAAAAAGAAACTAAAACCAAGTGTGTGTGTGTGTGTGTGTGTGTGTGTGTG
>NW_017729029.1:35246909-35250760 GCF_001723915.1 Gavialis gangeticus | reverse complement strand
TGTGTGTTTGTGCGTGTGTGTGTGTGTGTGTGTGTGTGTGTGTGTGTGTGTGTGTACACTTTGTTCTGTGGCAAATTCACTGCATTCATGACTTCCTGCTGCTTATCTTCCTTCAAGGAAACATTCACAGATAGGAATAAAATTCTTGACATATGAAGTAAGCCCCCCAGTCTCTTTTTCAAAATAATAAAATATTACTGATATTGCACACTAGGTGCAAAGTAAACTTTCCCTTTTATTTCTTTTTCACTGGACCGGAATATATACCTTCCATTTACCTCGTCCATGTAGCAGTAGAACGTCACCTACTGTTCTATGCAAAGCACATCTTTGCAGTAGTGAAGATAAAGATTATTTCAGGAGACACTCAAATACACTTGAGGACTCAGTTCTCAAGACCTCTGGGTTAGGAAATCTATAAAGAGTACCCAGATGTCTTACACTATTAGTATAAGCCACCATACATGTACATTTTCCTGTTGAAATAAACACTTTTGTGCTCTGTTTAAAAGTTGCAGCTACACTGGTGTGCTTATCAGATTTATATTCAAAGTCCTTCCAAAGAACTTGACAGGCTGAAAAGTCCTAAGATCTACAGAAGTAGCATACATGATGTCTTAGGGGACAGAATTCATCTTAATAAAAATAATCTTCCTTGCAGGTAGTGATCCCGTCAAAAAAACAGAAGTAGGACTTGATAAGAAATAATGTAAAGTTGCTAAAGGCCCACCCGCCAGCGCACAAGCAAGCAAATAAAGATAAAACCAGGATATATGATATTGTTCTACAAAGTCGATTGTGATCCATGTTACATAAACTGTACTGCATTAAATGTCACAAAGAGCTTAGGTATTAGGTATATGCATTAGGTATATATTGAAGACTGTAGCTAAAACATGTACAATTTAAGAAAATATCTTCATATCCATTCCTTTAGCATTGTAGAAATAAGAATTTACAGAAAATTATGTTTTGTTGGTTTGATGCAAAAATATACTTCAGCAGATTTCATGTAGTTTGCCACTTTAAACTGAAAGGCTAGCTCCCAGGTCTCTACGACCACTTTCCTTAGGGCTCTTTGCTGTGACAAGAAGAGAGGCACAATTAGCAACAGCCGCTTCCCATTTTTAATGTTTATTAGCAGGAAGGAACTGCCTCCCTTTACCATCACCGCAATGAAACCCACCCTCTCTGATGACAGAGTTTCTCCTAGATTTTGAAATGGAAGTAACTACTGCTTCAGACAGCTCTTGTCTGTCCCACTCTAGGATTCAGAAAATGCTATAATGTGTTAATTTTGATGAGAAACTGCAACTTCAATATTTGTAAAATTAGCTAAGATTGAGCCTAAACTCACTCCAACTCTTTAACCCAATCAGATTAATGACTTCTTTCAAATAAAATCTGCCCCCTTCCCCCCACCTCGGCTGTTAGGCTGTTAACACATTACCTAAAATCTTTCTAAACCCAGTCTAGACACAGTCATCTGTTTGTTATCTAGGGGAATGGCAGATCTTATGGAACAGCTGTCCAGGGATGTTTTACTCTTTGTTTGAACACTGGGTGGACTCAGCCACAGAAGGCACAGATTTTTGTGAGCAATATCTTTTATTGAACCAACTGTGTAATTGGGAGGGGCATTAACAAGCTTTCAGGCACCACACTATGCTTCCTCATGTGTCTGAATCCGGAGCTGAGCCTATTCAGGATACCAAACTTCCACTATGGAGATAATCAACTCCAAAGTCTAAATATAAATCCAAGTCCTCTTGAAAATTTGGGAAGTTTAAATCCCTGTCTATTGAACTTAATGGTATATTGGACACTGACCTCAGTAGGACTGGGATTTTACCTTGGAAGTTTAAATACAGACACTTTTCTTCAGACTTGCTTCTATTTGAGGGATAGAGACACCTCAGAAAAGTGATAGCTAAGATGTGACCATGCAGCAGAAAAGATGCTAATATAATTCTAAATGACTCCTCTTTTTGAAACCAGAATAGAAAGGGAGTGTCAGAAGTTAACACACTCCTTTTAAATGTTGAGACCCTCTAATTCTTACAGGTACTTAGTTTCTTTACTTCCTATATGCAGATTGGAGCTGCCCAAAAGGAATAGCTATTTCCTCTCTGCCCCTTTTTTGGCTATATGTTATTATGCAATGTTAATAAAAAGTGCCACTGGCTAGAAAGAAAAAAAATGGTTGAGGAAAGTATGTTTGATACCATTAAAGGAAAATTATGGGATAATATTATATCTAGTACTAGCACAGAGCAAAAGAATATTCCACAGCATTTATACTCATAGTTATATTTTCTCATTACCATCTACCATATGCCTAGAATATCTATTTAATACAAAACAGTAATTATTTTACCTAATTAACTGACACATTAAATCAAAGGCAGAATCCTTAAAGTAAGTTAAACTATACTAATTATGGACAGAAATACTTTATTTTCATTCTTACAATCATCAGTGGAGTTTTCTTATAACTATGATGAATAAAATCTGATTAAGTTTCTCTTTTTTAATCTTCCTAAAATATGTACATAAATTTTAGTGCTAGCTAAAAGTTCTGGAATGACATTCCTAGGGAATTAATTCCTTTATTTATGTATTGGATGTAAATACCCTCAACGCTGTGCCACCAATGTTTCTACAACCATGAAATATTTCTTTCAAAAATGAAGAAGAAAATCAACTTTCATTATTTGTTCACTTCTCAATCTCACTGTTGGTTCTCCCTACCTGAGTATGAGTTAGCACACATCATACAAGCTATCTACAGTATAGGTGTCTGTCCAGTAAGGTCCAGAGCCACTTTTTACATAGACTACTAAACAAATTCCAGACTAATGGGGTGTAGCCTAGTCAGGATTCATATTCCTAAGAGATGAGAGTTTTCATTGCCCTTTTATGTCATCCAGTAGCTCATTAATCAAATATTTTAATAGAAGCTATAAGTGTACATTTTTGCTATGATTCATAATCAGGGGTATGTGAAACATATATAACTTCATCTACATAAAGTCACTCAGTTGTGTTTCATCATACATTCGCCTTTGCACCAAGCCGAATTAATTCTTTTTTTTCTTTGACATAATTTCCTAGTCATGTCCATAGGTTTCAAAATAACGACTAACTCTTACAAGGAAAATGGCTGATTTTTTGCTCTACTACATTCTCCTGTCCATCTTGAGTATCCCCATGAAGAAAGCTGACTCCATTCCTTTCATGCAACTATTTTCCATGGCCCCATTGCTAGGCAAACCTCCAGAACCATCATAAGATAATAATAGGAATGGAAATTCAAGGACTCCTGTGAGGAAGAAGAGGCTGCCTGTCCTGGTTTCTCTGTTTTTGTCATTCAGGTTTGTCACATTCCAGCTGCCAACCTCCAAGGCCAAGCAAAGCTTTCATTTGATTAATCCACAAATGGCTTTGAACAGCCACAACCATGACACCACATTGACCTGAAGACACAAAGTATGACTACCTTCCTGAAACAAAGCAGAAGACGGCACAAGCTCTTGTCATCACTTTCAATTTTATCTGCATCTCTTCCATAGCTCTTAACACCCTAGAGACACATGAATCCATTCTGAAATTTTGCACTAAGTCAGTTGATGTCTAGCTGAGTGCTCTCAGATCTCTGTGTACCTAAAAGTCAGACGCAGCAACACAATAACCAGGAAATGTGTCAAGTCGGTAGATCACGTGCAAGTTTTGAAGAATATTTTGCAAACTTTGAAAAAACAAAATCCTCCCTCAGACAGAATGACCCTTTTCTATCTATCTCTAAGACCAAAATTACTCTTTATTGCACAGATTTTAAAATTGTCCCCCAC
>NW_017729029.1:35221492-35246870 GCF_001723915.1 Gavialis gangeticus | reverse complement strand
TCTTTCTATCTCTAAAGCAAAAATTACCTTTTTTTCCCCAAATTTTAAAATTTCCCCCCCCCCCCCCCACCGCTCCCATTCCATAGCACCCTGTGGCTGTGGCACTCTTCTTACAATTCCATATTCAAACAGATACAGAAGAGTACAATTTCCTTGCAGGACTACATTTTCAAAGGATGACAACCTTATTTTGGATTACCAGCTCATACCCATTTTGTTCAATTTGATGTCCATGGCATGCCACATCAATAGGAAAAATGGTTGATATAGGAACCATGTAGCTTTCTGTTATGCTCATTGCCAGATATTGTAAATGTGCTATTGCAGGTGTAATTGCAACCTCTATGAAAATTAGTGGGCTTGATTCTCTTCCTCCTTCTCCTCCTCTCAGAACAGTGTAAATCAGAAATAACAGCATTCAAGTTAACTGGGTGAAACCAAATGAAAGACTGCAGAAGTGAAAAGAGAATCAAGGCTGATTTTATTTTCACTTGTATACAGATAATCTAGTAGTTAAAATTACTGGATGACATCTGACTTAAAATAGGTCTCAGAAACAAATTCCATTTAATTCCTTTTCATACTTTGTCATGTTGGATTATTTTATAAATTTCCTAAGAGACACGCAGATGTGACCAACAGCAAGACATTTCAGTAGAATTACAACCGTCTGACCAAGCGCATCAAAGCAAAACCAAACAGATAATACAAATCCTCTCCCGTACTATATGTTCTGCCAAAAAACTAACACAAATATGATCAATTCTTCTAGCACATGGCTGAGCTTACAAATAGGGAATTCTCATGAAGCACTCACCTCAAGATGTGTACTTGAACATGATGCCCAACCAGGTAAGGGCTAAATTAAACCTGTATTTCAGAAGTTAGATCCCATATGAGTTTTTTTGTTACCCCCATTCCTTTGATAGGTTTGTTCATTTTAGATTCAAGTCACAGGCAATGGGGTTTGGATTCAAGTTCCCTGAAAGAATATATTACACTCTAGACTTAGATTCTCATTTTTTAAAAATGGTTATGGCCTATCTGAATGCTGGACGTGGAGCTGAGTAGTTTGAAAATCCCATTCCAAAATACTGGCCAGGTGTTCAAGCGAGACTAGGATCTTGGTGAAAAGGAGCACAAACGGACCTGACCTTTGCCAAATCTAGCCATTTTATCCAGACATCCAAGCAAGAAAGAAGCTCTTTTTAAAAATGTAGCCCAAATTCTGGGTTGTCTATACTTGATAATCTAAAACATATGGCTCTGTGAAACTCTTTGGGAAATGTTATATGTATAGCACTGTGGACAAGGCTGTGTTGCAACTTTAAGAGGCAAGACTCAAAAGTCACAATCCAGGAGGCAAGGCTAAGTATCTGTGCATCAGCTGTGGCTTTCTGGAGGGGTGGGACACAGCATGCTCCGTTCCACCTACCGAAGTCCACCGATGCACTGAGGCTGCTCCAGACTTGTCCTCAGTGTCTAATCATGGGCCTCCAATGCAGAGAAGTAGTGATCTCTTCCAGTGCCCAGGGGAAAGGGGAGAGTTGGGGATTATTCTGGCCACTGGATGGGATGGGTGGGGGGAGGTGTAGTGTCTTACCTGTAGTTCTCCTTGGGCAGCAGCTGAGGCTGCTCCTGTAGCAACGTAGGCCTCGGGCAGCTGCGAAAGAGCGACAAGCATGGGTTCCCCAGGGGGCCCTCCTGGAGCCCTATGTTCTTCTGCCTCGCACTCCCTGACTATGGCTCCCATGGCTGATGTGAGATAGACAAATCCTTTGTGACCTCAGGATTTTAGCCTCCCCCATGAGAGCCTGTCCAAATCAGGACCGTCGTTTCAGGACTGCATGCCATGAGCCTGCTTCAAGTCATAATTCTAGTACCTCCCTTTTAGTAGGGCTTCTGAAGAGAGCACTAGAAGGCTACCACTGCAAACATGCCAGGATAATATTTATTGGGCTGTTGCAATCTTTTCAGCCTGCTCTAGTCCTTCTGCAAAAATGAAGCTGGGATAACTTTACCCACAAAAGAAAATAGAGCAAAGTATTAACGTGGCATTTGTCCCAAGAAGGAGTTCTGACCTACCAGAGTTGCAAATGCCAAAGCTAACAAATAAATTTTGCTAGGCATGATTTGGTAGGCCTGAGGGGTTTTTTGGTTTTTAATAAGTAGTAACAAACAAAACAAGATGGGACAACGTGACAAGAGACACTGTAACTTTGTCTCCTATGGTTCAAGCTTGTTTGTTTGTGTTTTGCTTTACACATTAAATTATTAAAGCTAGTCTCTGTCCTGCAAAGAGAACAGGGTAGGGAAATGGGGAAGTGACAGAACTCGATTTGGGTACACTTTCACTTTCATTTACTGTCTCCCTACATTGCATGCCACTGCATTGTGCACAAGCTGCCTTCACAATTCTTTGTCTTTATTTTTGTTACTCAGGCTTCACATTTATCTATGAACTCAGCACTTTTCCAGTGGGTGACATGTCCTGTAGTGAAAGGATACACAAAGAGGGCACTTCTTTTTCTGTTTTAATACATTAGATGTGAGCTAAATGATTTTTTTCAGGTCATGATACATCTCACTGATTTATGGTAACTGGCAGCCTCCACACGGAGTATAGTAGACATTGTTTGCTAGCTCTTTAGGGTAAGCTGTTCCTGACCATTGGTTCCCATAAGATATTTTCATGAGAGGAAGCTGCCAGATAACAGCTTTCTGCAAGGGGCTTGAAAAGGGCTTTCTTACAGGTATTCAGAACTGAGACCTTAAAATACGTTACAAAATTTCTCTTTTACCCAACTTTACAGTGCTTTTCTAAAAATAAAACATTCCAACCACTTGTTTGAAGAAATTATAGTGTATGATGGGACAGGTTCATTACAATTTCATCAGATTCCATTTCTTTTGCAGAATTAGGAAGTTTAATTTGGTAATTCCAGCACAAGTCCTGCATATTTTTCCATCCTTTTATCCAGTGCTCTGCCCATACACACAGACATGGACATATGCATATGCCCTTTTTGACTTGTGACCCTTGCCATTATTTAATCACATTCAGTGAAACACATACTAAAAGTAGGGTTTACTTGGATGTCAAAAGCTTTTCCACTTTGTTAGCACCTTTATGAACCTCCCACTCTTTCAGAGTTGTCCCATTGCTGGGATGTGGTCCATTTATAATATTTTGGCCTATGTTTCTCTGAAATCCACTAAGCCAATTTGTTGCTGCTACTTCTTTCTTGGCTGCTTTTCACCATAACATTTAACAATAAGCCTTAATTAGAGCTTTCAATCGCGGTAATGATATGAGTTTGCTCTTTTTTTTTCAGTAGAAACAGTCCGTCCTCATTTGATGTGTATCCAGAATGTAACAGCACGACCACTTGATCTGGCTGTCAGATTCAAAGTTTTACCAGAGGAAACCTCACTTACTGGTTTTGGTTGAATTAGAAATGGAAACATACCAACATAACCTTTCTTTTGGAAAGTCTAAAACATAGCATGATGCACAGCTAAATCCTTAGGTTTGCCAGAAACTGCAAAGAACATAGTCATGTTCATAGTTTGAGTAATCAGAACCTGGGGGAGCTGTTCGTAAGGTATTAGGCCACCAGACTCTCAGCAATGTTACAGTGAATGCTGCCAAGAAATACCAGCTTGAAATAAACATTTTTCAGTAGGTAACATTTGGAGAACAGCGCATTTGGCTTCAAATACAGTCTCAAAGCACTGACCTCTTTTGAGATCTGATAACACAAATACATTGCCATATGGAAAAGCACATCATCATCAAAAGCACAAAGTGATGTGTCCAAGATCTGCAAAAGTGACTAGTGACTTGGGATGCCTCCATTTTTGGAAGCCTAAGTTGACGTATTTCAAAGAGGCTTGGTTTTCAAAGGGCTCAGGTATTGTCTAAAGAATCAGATCCCATTTAAAGGTCTAAATGTGTGTACCTGAATATAGAGACATGCAAAAAGCAATAGTAGCTTTTGAAAGTCTTAGCTTTTGCCACACATAATAGTTGATGGATCAGCACACTATCTGCCTTATATACAGGATACATCTTTATGGTACAAAGCAGTGTCATGAAGACATTCCTGAGTTAGCTCAGGCAAGGTTCTTTGGGTAGATATGATATCTTTTATTAGACCAACTAAATAGTTGGAAAAAATGTTCTTTGCAAGCTTTTGGGCACGAACACCCTTCTTCAGGCATAGGGAGATTCTGCTGGTATTATGAGTTCTCCAAGGTAGACAAGAAGCTAATTTACAATAAGTAGGTCTGTGAAAATGTGAGTGAGTGGTAGTTTGGAATATAATAGGTAGAGATAGGAGGGGAGGGGAAGAGAGGGGAAGCAAGGGAAATGTGTGCAGGAATGTAAGTGGTCTGCTGTAGGCAGGTACCTGGGGTCATCAGATGACCTGCAGGTTGTAATATGTCATAAATCCAATGTCTATATTTAGTCCATTAACTTTTGCATCCAGTAGATTTATGAAGTGAGGTTCCAGGGTTTTTGGTTGTAGCCATGTTGGTCTAGCTGTGATGTCTTTTATTAGACCAACTACTCAGTCGGTCTAATAAAAGATACCACATCTACTCAAAGAACCTTCCCTGAATTGAAGTTGGTATTTTTTCCAACTATTTAGTTGGTATAATAAAAGATAGCACATCTACCCAAAGAACTTTGCCTGTCTATGTCCTTTGACCAACACGGCTACAACCAACAACCCTGAGTTAGCTTAAGCACTAAAAGCCAGACAGCCATGCTATGCCAGGCTTAATCAACCCTGCCTCTCAGAAGAGCTAAATAGCCCAAGTGTATCACCATGTGCTTCTGGTTCTATAGTTCTGGAGTGAGAATGTGCAGATCTAGCATGGGTATTTCTACACAAGGCAAGGTTGCATCATGAAGATCCTAGCCTGTAAGCTTGTATATCCTCAGCTAGTTTGGGCCCCTAGAAAGAATTATGTCATGTCATATAGCCATATCCAAATTTTCCCCAGCATAATTCTCAAGTTAAAAATTTAGCCTTAATGTGGGACTTTGAATCTCACTTATGGGATTGTTCCTTTTTATCCTACAGCTAGTCCTTTTTCAGACACGTTAAGCAAGGTGGATTATCAGTTAATGCACAATACCTTAAAGGAATTACCTTTTAAACAATCCCAAAAATATGTATTGAAGCTCTGAAGTATTTCAGCTCTCATCTGCATGTAGGAAGTGAAGCAGGAGGCTCTAAAGAACTAATCAGATGTATTAAAAATGAAAGAAAATATCAGACAGGGGAAATGATTATAATTAAAATTTGAACAAACACAACTGCCTCAATGTTACTAAATGGAAGTCAAACAACAGAATTTGTGTTTGGGGAGTGTACAATCCTGGGCTTAATCACCTTCATCTGCTCTGCTTTATATGTGTTTTCTACAATATCATATTTATCGCTGCCCTTAAAGAGTTAATTCTTTCACAATTTATGCAAAAGAGTTCAGCTCTGAATGGCTTAAAATATGAACAATCTATTATGCATAAAATTACTGAAATACCACAGTGCAAACACCTGGGAAAGGGGGCGGGAGGGTTTGTTTATTTCTAATTTTTTTTCAAAATGTTAACATTGTGTCAAATTTGGGAGTTTGGTTTTGAACATTAGTTCAGTTTAGGGGATAGTGCTCTTAATATTTTTTTACATGATTTCATGATGTGTCAGCAGTAGTGCTGCACTTCTTTTACAACATAATAGGGCAGGTTAAATATTCTGACATGGTCTGACACAGCATTTTCAGGATCAGGGCTTTTCTCCGTTTCTGTATTCATATTTATTTTGATTAGTCTAAAAAAAAAAAACCCACCTTCCCCCGCCCCATGTCCAAAAGGGACCAAAACCCTTGGACACATAGGGGTACTTTTGAATGCACACTTACATTAAGACTTTTAACTGGCTAGAGATGCCAATAAACAATGCAACAAACACTCTAACTTGTACATGTGCTTAGGTAATTACTTTGGAATATGATGCAGAGATTTCTTCTGACAGATGTGAGAAGTTTTGAGTTTAAAGCCAGTAAAACACTTGTTTTTACTTACTTGCCCCTTTTCTTTTCTATTCAGAATAGGTATTTGTTAAAGAAATCCTAAGGGGTTGCTTTATTATTTTTCAGTTTACAATGCTCTTAATTTACCCACACTATTCTATCAATTCTCCCCCACACTTTTGACCAGTATGTGCCGGAAGGGAACACATAGAGGGAGCCTTTCTTGCCCTTCACTGCATTGAGATGGACACACAACAAGTCTTGTGGAGTAATATACCCTCCATTCTGGAGTCAGGAGCAGAAGCATGACCAGTTCTCCCAAGCTAGCTGTCCTCAGTAGACAGCAACTAAGTGGTAGAGGCATCAGTTTGCACTGAGCAAACATTTACACTGGAATGAAAAAGACTTGGAAAGCTGATACACAATTGTTACACCAGTGTAACTCACACCAGTGTCTAGTTACTCCTCACTTCCTGAGGGTAATTTTACCCTAGAGTAGAGGACCTTACAACAGTTTCATACAATCACTCCATTCTTCCCAGACTGTGGTAATGTATTAACTATATATTCTCTCTCCCTTCATAGCAGTATATAACCATTTATCCTGCAAACAATGTGTTTTGTTTCTCTTGGAGATTTTCCTTCTGTTATTTGAATTGGCCTACAAACAGAGCTGTACCCTTGTTATTTTACAGGAACCAATGTTTCCACTATCCACTATTTTTTAGTGGCCACATAACCAGGCAGCACTGGGTATAAATATCTCATCTCTAGTGCTCCCAGAGGAACAAACTTGCCACATGCCACTTCCATCCAGCTTCTGGATCCCCTTATCTCTTTTATACCTTTAATGGCAGGAAGGGGAAGAGGGTTAAAGGAGTCCCAACTCATCCTGTTGGCAATACAAAAACCTCCCTCTTTACACATATTGGCTTCAGGGAGCACATTATTGTAGGGATGGCAAAAATGTCCATCCACATTATACCAGGAAACTAGAGCAGCTGTTCACAAGGAATACAATAAACAGAGGGCACATACGGAGGTAGTAGGGATAGGAATTACACAAGTCCCTCAGTAACATCAACCTTTCATTCTCCAGATGAAGCAAACATCTCTTCTATGCCAGTCTAAAAAGTCCAGTTGTAGGTCATGTGAATCCCCTGTTTTTATGGTCTTGTGAAGCATTCCCTACTTATAAGACACCTTGCCAAAGAGCCCATAAAGTTCTCTTCTCCCCGACTGAACCTAACACTTAACTGTAGAAGCCTGGCATTCTTCTGGGGCTTGTTTTTCAGAGTCACTGAAAATAGTAGCCAATAAAAAAAGTCCTGTGTTGCACTGCCCTATCCAGAAGCTGCTACTAAGGCTGCATACACACACTTAAGTAATCTGAAAGAATTTCTCCCAAGTTTCTCTTGGCAGAGACATTTTCCCAAAGCCACATGTACTAACTTTCGAATGTTGAGGCCCTGAAGAACGGAGAGCTTCCAGTGCTAACACTGTGCAGCCTAGGAGCTGGGGGGGAGGGGGGCACAGCTTAGTGTGCTCTGTAGGTTCCCTTGGTCTGCCTGGTGACAGATGGCAGCAGTGCACAGCACATCTCTGAGTGGCTGATCCAGACTGCCCATGGTCAGCCAGTTTCCCTGAAGCACAATGTGGAGATTTGTAAAGGGGCATGTTCCAGAGTTCAGAGTCTCCCTGGACAAAGGGGAGGGGAGCATGGGGGGTGGAGGTGGATGTTGGAGGACTACATTCTCTTCTGAGAAAAGCAACAGTTGTACAGAAATTTGCTCTCCTTCCAGAAGAAACTCTCCTGGACATGATTTAATCTGTTTGTTTTTTCTCCTGGAGTAGCCATTTTCATTCTGGGAGAAAAAAGCCTTAATATCTGTACATTCATGGTTTCTTCTGGGAGAACACTGACTCTTCCAAGAGAAACTGAACGACTGTAAGTGAAGAGAATGAATACCTTTAACTTTTCTATCACCGTAACCTCTGAATAGATTTTGGAACATTTTTATCTTTCTGGAACAAACTATAACACAAATCATAGTTATTTCCCCCACTAACCAGAAATCCCAAGTATTTGATTGTTAAAATATCTTTGGGGAAGGGGGGGGAGTTGTTAGTTTTTTGGTTCAGTATTCTTTTTAAAACAATATTGAATAACTCCAGCTTTTTTGGTTTCCACAGCCCTTCAAATGACAGATTGCCACATACACACTCTTCTGCACAAAGTACAAGAGATCACTTTACAAGGCTGGCATCCAGTAACTTTGTCTGAGCTAGCACAGAATGAGCACCTTTAACTGCAGTTGATCTCTCTCACTGGACCTCATCAATCAACAGAAATGTAGTTTTCTTTCATACTGGCCAAGTACGGACATTAAAAAAGCCCAAGGAGGAATTTATCTAACCTACGTGGGTTTCTGTAAGTGGCTTAGGTAATATTGTTAGTGAAAAAAGACAGGTTGGCCCTTTGATAGGGGAGATGAGGGGTGGGGGGCATGTTCCAGCCAGCCTCTGTGTCTTGTGTATCAGCATCCCCATGCTTCAAAATGGTGGCAAGGAAGGACACTTTGAATAAAAGTCATCCAATGAGCTTTAGTTAAAGTGTTCCTGTTGCCATTTTGAAGCACAGGGATCCTGATAGACGAGATGCTGCAGGCACTTTAGAGTGACTCTTGGAGCCACTCTATTTAAAGTACCTGCCTCCCACCACTGGGGCATATGTAAAAATGGTCTATGCTTTTTAGAGACATGTTTCCTCTGAATTTCTATTAATTGCACAGGAACTAACTGGTAGAAGAACATTATTAGAATAATGCACATCTGCTCTTGATTTGTGATGCTGAAGAGCATTCATCCTGTTGATGAATTCCAGAATGAGCATTCATCCTGTTGAAAGCATTCCATAACTACACAGATTCCATATAGCTCATCATGAGAAAATTTAGTTTGAATATCCACTTTCCTGGCAAGAAAGGAACAAAAATTTGTTGAAAGTCAGAGGTGTCAAACTCAACCTGGGCCCTGAGCTGAATCAGGACTGTAGGACTCGTTTAGAAATAAGTCTCAATGAACATTCTGATGTTTTAACTAAGAAGTAGAGCTTTAAGGAATTCAACAATTTAGGGTCACAGGTACTGCTTTCCACGACATTTTACTTAAGTTCACTAAATGCCAAACAAAACAAGCAGAGCTGTTGCATAACTTTCTCACAGCAGCCTCTGGAAATCAAATATTGGCTCAGTCTGGCTTCACTGGAAGGTAACAACCTGACTTGAATTCTGAGTCTTTAATGTAGCTGGCTATTGATCCTGAACGTTTTATGTCAAGTCAGATGCATGGTTTTAGTGCCACTGGCAATAGCACTGGGGAAAATGAGTCAAGTTTGGGGGTGACCGTGGAGCTTTTCCTCACCTAGGAGAGCCCATCTCAGCTAACCCTGCCTACATCCTTATAAACCAGTCTAGCCTAATGAAAGCAAGAGTTGTCAGGAACAGTACTGAGTAATTTTTTTTCCTGGTCTAGGACTTGATTATAATACTCAAGTAGCAACAAAACATCCTATGGAGGACATTTCTGAGACTGATGTCCCAGTGTTAACTAGACAGACGTAGCTATTTTGGCAACACTACCAAAATAGTTACTTTGGGCTTAAGGACTGATGGAGGATCCAGGGGTTATTCAGTCCCAGGTTTTTTTATATACAGTGCTTCAGTAAAATTCATGGATGTATTTTGTTTAATACCTTGTGCCTTACTTTTCCACTGAGAACTTCAGGAATAACTCTCTGGGTGACTCAGGCAAGAGGTTAGGAGAATGATGAGGTATGGGGACTTAAATGTTTAACTGGACAAATTATGGAGAGCAAGGGGTAGTCAGATTCGTAGGAAAGCCACCAATACCACCAAGAATGGCAGAATGAGCACCAAAGCAGTGAAGGAAATTCTGAATCCAAAACTGAAGTCAAATACAATGCTTTCGAAAGCCAAGCCTGAATATATAATCAAGGGCTTCACAGAGACATGTCATTTGTGAAACTATAGCTGGGTTTTGACCAAGTATTTCTGTATAAGCACAGATATCATAACATGTTATTTTCTTCCCAGCTCCCAAGCAGCTGAGAATCAAAGGGGAGAATATTTCACATATATTTGAATGATGGGGTGACCTTTCCATAGCAGATCCCTTTTAAATCAATCCTTAATTAAACATATACATAAGCTGGGATCACACTGTACAAAACTACTACGCAGCTCTCAGGTAACATTGTATTAGTTAGAGATGATAGCAGGCAATTTGCATCATATTTTGCTTTGGGGAAATAGAGCAGAGTTGCTAGAAAGATTAGACAAGCTGCTCAACATGATAGAGACATTTCTGTACATTCAGAATCCCTGACAGCCACCCCACAAATACCAAAGAAATTACATTTGGCTAAAGTTACTCATTTTAGGCTAAATGTATTGTAGCAACTTATAAGAAGTTACATACATCTGAATACTCTCGTCTTTCTCCCCACAGCGCCACTCAAAGGGAAAACCGTTAAGCATGTCATGAAACCTTTCATGTGTGGATTGAAGTCTGAGGATAGGGATAGATCTCAAGCACACATTAATTTCTAGTGCAGATTCAGGTTTCTGCATGCTCTACTGTCTCGTTCTTAATTTGTACCTCAAATGAATTGATATTTCTTTCCCTTTCTTTATTTTAATTTTTATCTGGCTAAAGTTCTGCAAATATAACTGATTGCTTTTGCCTTGCTGGAGAAGGGACCAAACATCACCATGGCAACTTGATATTGCTACACCTCCTTGGTAACCAATTTGACATAATTATTTATGATATTCACCTGTATTAAGGCTCCAGGGCTGAATATTTTAAAAGTCTATCATTTTCAATTGCATTAGCTTGTTTTATAAGCAAATGATCCTATGAATATGCACATTTTCCATTGCTCAGTGCAATTTCAAATTAATTCCCTGCAACACATACTATTAAGCTACATTGCCAATTATTAGACAGCTCCTAGACTATTTGTTTACAATGCCCAAAGATAAAAAAGTGAGGATGGAATATGTGTATGGGAAAGGATTGGAGCTTTTCTAGAGGTCAGATTACAGCTCAAGAAACAGAAATGTGCATTACATTTTGACCATATATTCATCTTCCCAAACTATGTGCACATCCCAATTTGAAACCATCCCTCTCCTAGCCCAAGAGAAGACCAAAAATAAACACAGTAGATCTTTATTCCACATTCTAAGTCCATCTCTACTATATTACATCTATGTATTTAGTTTTCCTAAGAGTTGCCTGAACAAACACCTCATTTCTAAACTAGTTGCAATACAGCAATTCACATATACTGGCTTACCAAAAGCTGGAGTCTACCACCATAGTGATGACTTCCTTGCAGTTATTCATTGCATGTTTGGAACTTGTGGGAGAAAAAATGGCTCACAACAAAGACAGACAAGGTTCTTTTGGTAAATCCGATATTTTTTATTAGACCAACTCAAATAGTTGGAAAATTTGTTCTTAGCAAGCTTTCGGGTGCAAACATGCTTTGCCAGGCTAAGGAAGCATCTGCAGTTGGTCTGTGCTCTTCTTGGATGGAGTGGTAAAGCTGCCAGAGGACAGTATGTATGCAAGGAAGCCATAATTTTATTTTATGTACTGGCCTCTGGCTGCCTTACCACTCCATCCAGGAAGAGCACAGCCCAACTGCAGATGCTTCCTCAGCCTGACAAAGGGTGTTTGTGCCCGAAAGCTTGCTACGAAGAATTTTTCCAACTATTTCAGTTGGCCTAATAAAAGATATCAGATTTATCCAAAGAATCTTTTCTGCCTATGTCCTTAGACCAATACAATTATGAACAACAGCTCTCCTGTGAAACATGGAAGAGATCACAGCAAAGACTGCATGTTGCATCCTCTTTACTTTATAAGCTATCCTCTTCTTGCCTGTTTTAAATTTTTAAGTATATTAAGCTGTTTTAAGGCATGTCATCTTTACCAGAAAAGACTGTGTTTGACTTCTTAACTTTCCTGCATCTTTAGGTTTAGGTATAAAGGTGGCGTGAAAGCAGAGAAAAGAATCCAAGTAAATATATAACAGGTGCACAAGTACATTTCAGTTTTAATAAACTATGTATGCATAGGTGTGAAAAAATATGCTAATAGGCCTCATTGTGGCTGTGAGATGGTTATGGGAAAAACCCAACCAACCCTAACTCTTTACACACAGATAAGAATTTCCCAACTTTACAGTTGGCCCAGTGAAAGATATTACCAAACAAATCTTGCTTCTTTTATGGAAAAATAAATAAATTCTAGGGCTACAGCAAGTCAGGAGGAAACAGATTAGTATAAAACAGTTAGCTGGACCTTCAAACTATTTTTATTAAACCTTTCATTCGTTTTTACTCCTTTGTACTTCAATAGAAAGTTCAGCAGCTGTCTGAGTGAAGTTGTTTAGTTCTCAGGAACTATTATTACAATTTCCTCATGTGTTCTGTCTTCTCCAAGAGCCAAAAACTCCTGAGAAATGCATTTAGTTCATAAGCAGCCACATTCGTACACATGCTCTGTGTTCCATGAGCACCGTTATTATTGGAGAGGATGCAAATATATTACTCAAAATAGCAACAATAATTTTCAGTAAAGACGGTAGACTCCATTGGAAGAGATGTGAATACTGGCTAGTAGTATAGGCACTGTCTATTGTGTGCTCTGACCACACAGATTTATTTACAAAATGTTTGAAGATAAGATCCATTGCCCAGAGAAGTCGGCAACCTGATCCCATGACAAGAATCACCAGCATTGATTCTTGTTTCTGCACGGTTCTCATTTCAGAGATGGGAATGAGAAAAGGGAGGGATGCTTGTTAGGAAAGGTGTTTTTTGCAGGAGGAAGGGGCAATGCTATGGAAGCCATAAAGCCTAAATGGCAGAAAAGAAAATGAAGGGAGCAGTTTCCATAAAGAATGAAGAGGCTGTAGGAAGAAACAGAGAAAGAGATAAAAGCAGATGCAGAGCTTTGCAAATCCGGCATGTCATAGATCAGAACTGGACCTTAGGAGTCAGCATGCTTGTTAAATAGTTCTGGTCCAAAGCCCATTAAAGTCAATAGAAAGACAATCAATGGCTCTGGGTCAGGCCCATAATCACAAACAAAATGCGCCAATAGGATCCTTAGTTCCCCAACAAAACATGAAAATAAATGAGCAGTGTCAAAAAGCAGGCTTGTAAAGCCTCCTCCCTCCAATGATGCTGCTTCTTTTAAGATGAGGCCACTAAAGGGTAAAATGTGTGTATGGCAAGTACAGCTCCTGAGAGGTTTAAATATAATCTTCTTATGGCACCTTATTCAGTTCCTGAAATCTTCTCTGGTGAAAACATAAAGCAAAAGTGAGGCGAACATCTGTTTCATCTGTGGGTTCACTGTACTGTCAACTTCACTGCTAGCTTTTTTTCACATGGGTGGAGTTCACATATATGTTTGCACACCCTTCTAATCGTGTCTAAGCCCTTTAGTGTAGCATTTATGCAAGTGAATGTGAAACTCAGCAATGCTTCCTCTCTTTGATCGCTTCTTTGCTACGGCTACTGTCTTTTTGCCACCCACAGATACACACTTAATTCTGAAATGTGATTGTCCAATTAAGGACTGTTTAGGGGATGGTAGCCAACCTTTTACTGTTCGTACCAGAGAGGAGCTTTCTGGAGCAAATTGTTTTTTTTAAAGTAATTGTTATCTGAGCAAACAGATGTTTGGTGTTTCAGAAAAACATCACATGTTCAGTCAAAGTGAGTTCTGAAGCAAAACACACACATCTATGTGGTCTGTTTGATGCGCTGTGTTAGAAAGTGAATAAGGCAATCATGTGCCGGTACAGGAGACTCATCCATATTTGTATTGGGGGAGCTGAAAAATAAGGATGTGTTTGTATTCTCAACAACTAAAGGTCAATTGCAATGATTTCTCATCAGCTTTTCCTATACTGAAGGCTGTATTATATGGGAAAGCAATTGTGCCAGAACCATAATTGATTTTTTGAATTTCACTTTGATTTTTTTTTTTCCAAACAGAAATGGACAGCATGAGAGAAGTTATAGTTGGGGGAGGGGATGGCGGGGAGAGACTGAATTTAGAGGCAGCATCACAGATGACAAAGGAAAGATATCCCTGTGAAAGATGAAAAGCCAACAGGCATACACAATTCCTGTATAAGTAGGCCCTTGATCTCCCAGGGTGATTTGCCCAAGTAAAGAATGCAGGCACAAAGCCAACATTTCTTTATAGAGCCAGATCCTCACACACTTGCTCACGATGAATGCCTTACTCAGCAGCTGAGGCCAATAAAAGCAAAGCAGATTTTGTGGTGCATTAAAGGGACCACATACCTATAGGAAATAATCAGAGAAAGGCGATTTGAGAGAGATCGCAAATCAGGAGAAAACAATTAAATGTGGGAAATAGAGACTGGGAAAGTTCAAAAAGCCTTTTGCTGAAAAACCCTCTTGTGTGTTTTTTGTGTTCCTATGCTTTAGAGCAGGGATGTCACACTCACCTGGCCATGTAGGCTGGGTGAGTGGTATAGGATATGTCCACAGGTCATATGAATGGCACATGGCCAGATTGGGCTGGACTGGGCCCCTGGATCCACCTCCCCCTGCTCCCTGACACACCAGATCCAGCACACACAGTGCTTTGTCCAACTGCTCTGCGATGCACAGTGCATATGGTACCTATCCCACCCAATCTGGGATGCATGCTGCACATCACCCACAGGTCCTGGACTGCCTGGGAAACAGGGCACTGCATGTGGCATGCATTCTTGTCCCTGCACTTGGTGCTGCTCTGGCACAAGCTGCATGCCACATGTGTGACTACTTTGGATCCAAGAGCAGTGTTGGGGGCCAGATAATGGGGCTCCACAGGCCAGATCCAGCACATGGACTTCATCTTTGACACCCCTGCTGCAAAGCATGAGCTCCTGGAGAAGACACCTACTTCTATTAGTATTTATTGTCCAAAGTCAACCAGATGGCTTGTACTTAAATAATAATAATAAGGAAAACCTAAGTGACTAAGTTTGGGATCTATAAGATTCCAAACCCAATTTTCTGATTCAAGAGGTTCTGGTATTTTAAAATAAATATCCAAATAGATCCCAAAGCTCAAATCTTTATTTTGTACTATTCACTCTAATTAAAGTACAGTCATTGTGATATGGTACAGCAGGGACTGTATCTTTTTCTGCCATACAAACAACAGACAAATCCTGCAGATCTAACAGAATCACAGCATCATAGAAAAAGAGGGCTGGAAGGGACCTCAGGAGGTCATTTAGTCCACCCCCCTGCTCACAGCAGGAGCATCCACAACTAGATCAAACCAGCCAAGATTTTGTCCAGCTGGGTCTTAACCTCCAAGGAGATAGATTACACAACTTCTCTAGGTAACCTGTTCCAGTGCTTCACCACCCTCCTACTGAGAGTGTTTTTTCAAATATCCAATGTAAACTTTGCTTGCTACAACTTGAGCCCATTGTTCCTTGTTCTGTCATCTGCCACCACTGAGAACAGTCCAGCTCCATCCTCTTTGCAACCCACCTGCAGAGAGTTGAAGGCTGCTATTAAGTCCCTTCTTAGTCTTCCCTTCTCCAGACTAAATGAACCCAGTTCCCTCAGCCTCTCCTCACAAGTCATGTGCCCCAGCTGTCTCACTATTTTTGTTGCCCTCCACTGGATTCTCTCCAACTTTTCCACATCCTTTCTGTAGTGGGGGGCCCAAAACTGGATGCAGTACCAATGCTGAATAGAGGAAAATAATTACATCCCTCAATCTGCTGGCAATGTTCCTACTATTGCAGCCCAGGATGCCATTAGCCTTCTTGAAAACAAGGGCACACCATTGGCTCATATTCAGTTTATTGTCCACTGTGACCCTTAGGTCCTCTTTTGCAGATCTGGTGCCCAGCCAGTCAGTGCCCAGCCTGTCCTGTTGTGTGGGATTGTTCCATCCTAAGTACAGCACTTTGCACTTGTCCTTGCTGAACCTAATGAGATTTCTTTTGGCCCAATCCTCCAATTAATCCAGGTCACTCTGAATCCTAGCCCTACCCTCCAGCATATCTACAACTTCCTCCAGCTTGGTGTCATCTGCAAACTTGTTGAGGGTGCACTTTATGCCAGCCCATTGATGAAGATATTGAACAAAAACAGCCCCAGGACCAACCCCGGGCACTCCACTTGGTACTAGCTGCCAACTAGACATTGAGCCATTGATTACTACCCTCTGAGCCTGATGCTCCAAGCATTTTTTAATCCACTTTGCAGTCCATTCATCCAACCCGTACTTTCTTAGCTTGCCTGTGAGAATGTTTTGGGAGACCATATCAACAGCCTTGATAAAAATCAAGGAATATCACATCCACTGGTCTCCCTGCATCCACAGAGCCAAGCATCTCATCACAGAAGGCAATCAGGTTGGTCAGGCCTTTGACCTTGGTGAACCCATGCTGACTGTTTCTAATCACCTTCTTCTCCTCCAAGTGCTTAGAAATGGATTCCTTGATGATCTGCTCCATGATTTTTCCAGGGACTGAGTTGAGGCTGACTGGTCTGTAGTTCCCTGGATCCTCTTTGTTCCCTTTCTTAAATATGGGCACTATGTTTCCCCTTTTCCAGTCATCCAGGACCTCTCCTGATTGCCATGAGTTTTCAAAGTTGATGACCAGTGCCTCTGCAATCACATCAGCCAACTCCCTCAGCACCTTTGGGTGCATCCTATCTGGCCCCATGGACTTGTATATGTCCAGCTTTTCTAAACAGTCCCTAACCTGTTCTTTCACCACTGTTGACTGCTCATCTCCTCCCCAAATTGTGGTGCCTGGTGCAGCAGTTTGGGAGCTGACCTTGCCTGTGAAAACTAAAGCAAAAAAGGCATTGAGCACTTCAGCCTTTTCTGCATCCTCAGTCATTAGGTTGCCTCCCTCATTCAGTAAGGGACCCACACTTTCCCTGATCCTCCTCTTGCTATTGACATACTTGTAGAAACCCTTCTCATTACCCTTCACATCCCTTGCTAGCTATAACTCCAACTGTGCTTTGGCCTTCCTGACTTCATCCCTCCAAGCCCAAGCAATATTCTTATACTCCTCCCTAGTCGTTTGTCCAAGCTTCCGCTTCATATAAGTTTCCTTTTTGTGATTCAGTCTAGAGTTCCCTGCTAAGCCAAGATGATCTTCTTCCATACTTGCTAGTCTTCCTGCACATCAGGATGGTTTGTTCCTTCACTCTCTCTAAGGCTTCTTTGAAGTACACCCAGCTCTCCTGTACTCCTCTACACCTCTGTCTGACTTCCCAAGGGATCCTTTCCATGGGTTGCCTAAGCGAGCTGAAGTCTGCTTTTCTGAAGTCCAGGGGCCTTGCTTTGCTGCTCTCCATCTTTCCTTCCCTCAGGATCCTAAATTCAATCATCTCATGGTCACTGCTGCCCATGTTGCCATCCACTACTACATTCCCCACCAATTCTTCCCTGTTTGTGAGCAGCAGGTCAAGAAGAGTGTAGCCCCTAGTTGGCCACTGCAGCACTTGCACCAGAAGTTGTCCCCAACACTATCCAAAAACTTTCTGGATTGCCTGTTAACTACTGTATTGCCCTCCCAGCAGATGTCAAGGTGATTAAAGACCCCCATGAGATCCAGGGCCTGTGATTGGGAAATATCCACTAGCAGTTTGAAGAAAGCCTCATCCACCACTTCCTCCTAGTCTGGTGGTCTATAGCAGCCCCCTGCCACAACATCGCCCTTGTTGCTTTCCCCTCTGACCCTAACCCAGAGCCTCTCAACAGGCCTATCACCAGCTTCATACTGGACTCTGAGCAATATGACTCTTTTACATAAAGTGCAACTCCTCTTCTTCTCTGCTCCTTGACCTTTCTGAACCATCCATGATGATACTAACCATATGCACTTCGGAAACAATAGAAATTTTCCCAGAAGATACAGATATTAAGCAGAAATGTGATACAGAATGGGAGAATTTTTCAAGAATCCAGTCTGCACATGTGTAGGAATGAAATGAAATATTAATGAGAACAGTCCACTAACTATATTACTCATCTGTATATGATTTATTTCACATGGATTACCAAAATGAGCATTCATCCTGTTGATGCCTTGTTAACATATGATATCAAGGCAACACATTTATTAAGAATCTGTATAAGAAGGAAATGACCATTTAAGAGAGTTCCCATTTGTTTCCCAGGAAGCAGCAATAAGACACAGGCATATTGCTATTTGGATCTAGGTTTTTGTAATGCAAAGGATGAATTATTACCTTACTTTTTGCCTGGCTCTGTACTTGAAAACACGACTAGTGTTTCCATGCACAATCAAATTGCTTTTCAATATTGGACTCCATGGAACAGCAATCTGATCTGGTCTGGCCTATACTGTATGGCATCTAGGTCAATTTTTTCAGGCATGTGCATGAAGCATCAAAGGCCAAGTAACTCACAAGAAAGAGGAAGGAAATATGTTATGCTGCTACATACATGAAACAAGGATTGACAGTATTCATGCATGAGTTTGCAAAAGATGGCGAAGGCAGAGGGCCTACATGAATAAACATGAGTTCATGTTTAATGTGTTAAAACAAAAAGACTAGGGCAAGACATGCATCAGCTTTCCTCAAATCGAGAGATAACACATCAGTCATTCACCACATCCCAGTTAAGATACGTTAGAAGCTCCCAACCCACCCATATGTTACAAAGAGTTACCCATAATACATACCACATTTCAGCACTTCCTACTTGCTTGAAGTAAGAGGGACACCTAGTGCTGTGAGCATTGAAAGACAAGAACCAGAAAGCTAGTGGACCAAGAGAAGGCTACAACTGAGAGGGAAGCAACATTTTAGCAATAATGGAAAGACTGCCTACAGCAGATATCATTGTATTGTCTAATCTTTCATTGCCACCTCTTACATCTAAGCCACAAACACAACATGATTAAGTTTATACTTGCTACGCCTCCATATAGCAATATTGGCAACAAAACAGCCATTCAAATTAAACAAAGAAGATAAAAAGCTGATGTACAAGATCATAATTGCTTTACTTACCCTTACCAAAAAAAATGTGATGCTGGGAACAAAAGGGGAGGGGAAATGCTTCAGAATCAGAGAATACATTCAAACCTTGCACTTTTTACTTCTCAGCTAAAGCTCTTGCTTCAGTAACCCCATTGTACAAAGAAATGAGGCACTACTATGGTAACAGAAACAAAGGCCAATATCTCACAGGCAAACTTCAAAATAAGAGAAATATCTGCAAAGGAAGAATATGGATCAGCAACACTGCCCACTTCCCACTCACCCACTTCTGAAACAAAACCACAGTGTACTTGTTCATTACAAGGCATGGTATTCTAGTTACCCTTGCTAGTGTCAGAAAAGTTGATTTCTGGTTTAGAGTGACCATAAATCCTGGTTTGGCTAGGGCAGCCCCAGATTTCAGAGACCAGTCCCAGCCAGCTGGTGAAAATTGAAGTGGGCATCCCAGGTACAGAAGCAGAGGGGCAGGAGCTGTTAAACAGGAAACCCTAGCAGACAGCAAACTTGCCCTAAAATAGGTTAGCTTGATTAGTGAAATGACCACTAACACTAATTGTTACTTCATAAATGAAGTAACACCTATGCAGTAAAGAAAAATGAGTCATTAATAGGCCATTGACTCCCTGCAGCCTTCAGTAATGGCAGGGAGGAGCAGTGTCCCAGATTTCACCTTGTCCCATATGGTCACCCTATTTCTGAAGGGTGACACTTCATGCAACAAGAAGCACTGGCCAAGTTTGCTCAGTTCTTTATGGAAAGATTGGAAGGGAGAGAATCCTTTTCTTCCCCCTCTAATTTGGTCAATCCAAACCATTTGTTGCTCTGACAAAAATGGCACTTGCACTGAATGGGAAAAGAAGCTAAGACCTACCTGCCAAAGTAGGTTATCTAGCTGACCTGCAACACTAGAACTTGATGTAGGTCCCTATTATAGGAAATTCAAGGATAACAGAGACAGATTTATTAAAAAGTCAACATTGCTTTCCTTAATTTTACCAGATAGGCTACATTTACATTCATTATTCATTATCTTCCAAAATGCTAATGAGCATTTGTGAAAATTACCACATTTCCATATTTACTGAAAATTAACGCTCCATTAATAGAGAACTGACGGGTGTTATTTATTATGTATATTGAGGTCTTAATCTGGATCAGTGTCATGATGTGCTAGGTCAGCATGTACCCTGAAGATCTGAAAATGTGAAGCTTAGAGAGGAGGTTCCTGGAACTAGAGAAAGAACTAAGGCTGCCATCTTGCAAATACATGTGTGCTTAACCTTGTATGAGCTGCCTGATTGAAATGTAATGAAATCAACAGAACTATTCATGGATGTAAAACTAAGCAACACATGCTTAACTTTTCAGGGCCCAGGACTTGGAAAGCAAGTTATATGAGGAGACACTAAAGGACCTAGGCCTGTTCAACTTGTGGAACAGGCACTTGAGAAGGGACATGATAGCAGTCTTCAAATACTTGAAAGGCTGCCAAAAAGAAGAGGTAAAGCACCTTTTCTGTCTTGCTGCAGAGAGGAAGGCATGGAGCAATAGCTGGAAGTTGCAGCAAAGAAAGTTTAGATTGGATATCCAGAAAATGTTCTTCACTGTTAGAATAGTGAGACAGTGGAATAAGTGCTTAGGGAAGTTGTGGACTC
Organism: Gavialis gangeticus; assembly: GCF_001723915.1. Classification (NCBI taxonomy): domain Eukaryota; kingdom Metazoa; phylum Chordata; order Crocodylia; family Gavialidae; genus Gavialis; species Gavialis gangeticus. Next base: position 35,226,028 of record NW_017729029.1, on the reverse strand, counting down.
TCTATCACTAGAAGAATTCAAGAATCATAGAAAATTAGGGTTCTACGGGACCTCAGAAGGTCATCTAATCCAACCCCCTGCTCAAAGTAGAACTATACCCAACTAGATCATTCCAGACATGGCTTTGTTGAGCTGGACCTTAAAAACCTCCAAAAATTTTACCATCTCTCTAGGAAACCAGGTCCGGTGCTTCAGCAACATCCTAGTGAGCAAGTTTTTACTAATATCAAATGTAAACTTCCCTTGCTACAACTTGAGCCCATTGTTCCTTGTTCTGTCATTTGCCACCACTGAGAAGTCCAGCTCCATCCTCTTTGTGACCCACCTGCAGGGAGTTGAAGGCTGCTATTAAATCCCCTCTCAGGCTCCTCTTTGACTAAATACACTGAGTTTCATCAGCTTCTCCTCCTAAGTCATGTGCCCTAGCCCCTTCACCATTGTTGTTGCCCTCCACTGGACTTTCTCCAGCTTCTCCACATCCTTTCTGGAGTGGTGGTCCCAAAACTAGACAAATCCAGATGTGGCCTCACCAGTCCTGACTAGAGGGGAATAATTACTTTCCTCAATCTGCTGTCAATACTCCTAGTAATGCAGTCCAGTATGCTATTAGTCGTCCTTGCAACAAAGGCACACTGTTGACTCATATCCAGTTTACTGTCCACTGTAATGCCCAGGTCCTTTTCTGAAGAGCTGCTGCTTTGCCAGTTGGTCCAAAACCAGCAGTGGTGCATGGGATTGCTCCATCCTAAGTGCAGGACTTTGCACTTGTCCTTGTTGAACCTAATGAGATTTATTTTCATCTGATTTTCCAATTAGTCCAGGTTGCTCCAAACTCTAGCCCTACCCAGGTTGGACAGCCACTGGTCAGGGGTGATCTACACATAACTATGCCTGTTCTATATTTCTCATGTTTCTGGGCTTTGCTGGTTGCTTCCTCCCACCTCTTTCTGCTATGTGTGTCATGTAAGTCACAATGTTTTTAAGCCTTCCCAGAGATATTGGGTGTTGGCTACAGCCAAGGCTGGGGACTTTGATTGGAGTGTACCAGTGCTCCTGCTGAGACCAAAGCCAGAGTATCCTGGCTAGAGATCTTGCCCCTCTGCTCAGGGTCAGACCAATCATCACATCTGGGGTCAGGAAGGAATTTTACCCCATGGCTAGATTGGTATGGGGTGTGAAGGTGAGGGTTGTCTTCTTCTATAGCAGGGAGCATAATCCATTAACTGGGACCTCTTGATTGTATATTGACAACATTTTATAGAAGCAGAACATTGGCTGTTGTGATTCCCTTGTTTTACCTGTGGCAGGTTAGGGTGTTAGATCTATGTTGTATGAGGTTTGACTGTAGTCTTAGACAGAGTTAAGAGTATAGTTTGTATGGGATGGTTTGGGCAGGGATTGTCCAAACTCAGGCAGGGGGTTGGACTAGATGACCTCTGGCAGTCCCGTGCAGCCCTACTTCTTTATGACTTTACAGGTTACTAACTTTGCCTTCCAGTGCTTTACATTAAAGACAAGTGAGCAGGAAAACAAAGTGCACCATGATGTAGTACTAATATGTATGACAGTAGACAGCCCTGTAAATAGGATTGAGTTTAAAACTAGAAAAATGGGAGACAGGCCCAAAGAATTCTTTATATTTGTCATCCAACTGGCTGTGTTTCTTTCTGCAACAGAAGGTCAAAAATGGCTATGGTGTATTTTAGGTGGTTTGTCTCAAAAACAAAATGTCACATGCATAGAGATTTATTGGTTTTTGGTTATAGCCATATTATTTTAAGGGCACAGGAAGACAAGGTTCTTTGGGTAGATGTGATATCTTTTATTAGACCAGCTAAATAGTTGGGAAAAAGTTGTTTGAAAGCTTTTGGATACAAACAAATAACTTTTTTCCAACTACTTAGTTGGTCTTATAAAAGATACACTTCTACCCAAAAAACCTTGGCTGCCTAGAGATTTATCAGCAATTTACCTTTGCAATTTTATGTTTGCATCCTGGTTTTTCTGCATGTTGCCATTTTATCTTTTGTCATTTACATTTTCTGGTTATAGCGCATTCCAAAAGCATCAAACACCGAAGGATGGATACGACAGAGTTATTTATGACAATGACTTTTATAAGGATTTGATTGCTTTAGATGTGAAGATAATATTAAGAGAGCAAGGACCAAAACAAGCTGCAGAGATTTTCTTCAAAAGGATTTTATTTTTTGAAAACTGAAAATTTTCTCAGAATTCATCTGGCATCTTCAAAAGGAGCAGTTTTCACATGTGGAAAAAGCAACAAAGCAACAATTATGAAGAAAATTAAAGACAGAATGAATAAAGGGGTGTGCATTTGCCCTTATGCTCTATTCTTGCAGCTAGAAAGTAGAAGAAACTAAAGTATCCACATGTGCAATCAGCATGAAATCTCTGGGGAAATGTGACAGACTCCTCTGTATAAAGAACAGGTAATAACCAGGGTATTTACCATATGTACGCTTCAAGTATATAGATATCCTTCTTAGATTTCCCTCCACAATTTGCGTTTCATAACATTGGGCCACTTCAGTCCTCAAGGGAAATCAGCCTTCTTCTGTATTCTGGTATTAGAAAGTGGCATAGGGAATGGTGACCTACACATAGGTCAAATCCCACAGCAGGCAGAAAACAAGTGCTGGCATCTTCTGTTCTGGCTGATTTGGGATATCATTTGAGCATTTTTAAAACAGATAGTCTACAAGCTTATAGGTCAATCTATTATCATGAAACTTGGAACCTTCATATTTGTCAGGGTATATAAAACTACAGGCACAGCTGTACCATTAGAAGAATGTTGTTCTGATTTAACAGCAGGCTTTTGCTCTCAGATCATATGCAAAACCAGGGTGCATCAGGATCCTAAATAACTGAAACCCTTCACCATCAGGCTAAGTCTGGACTAGGCTAGGGGGAAAAGCTCCCTCCAGCGATAATTTTCAAGTGTGGGTCACTCTCTCACAAAAAGTCTGCCAAGGTCTTTGCACATAAAACACACATAAATGTATTTTATTCAAGCACTGAAACAGCTGCTTTTGTCACTGCAGGATCCCAGTTTCTGCACAATCATTACTAGAATTCATCCCCATAAGTCCTGAGAAACAGGAAGTAGTTATTCAAATTGCACAGACAGGCTCAGGGCAGATGTGCTGGTGGTCACAAAGGAAGCTTATGTCAGACTGGGAGATAAATGCAGATCTTTGGAACAGTTCTGTTTCCTATACCTTCCTTCTGCCTAGGATGAGCCACAGCCTCCTCCTATACATCCGGCTTGTCTACACATGCATTTATGCCAGCTTAAATTTACTGCACAGTAAATTACTGTACAATAAGTGGGAATAGGCTGGCATCTATACATGCAGGCATTAAAGCGCACTAATGCTCTGTATGGAATAACTTGGGATTAAAATTAGTCCCAAGTCAGTCCACACACACAATGTTATTACGCAGTAAGGTGTCTACATGTGAATAACTGTGCATTAACCAATCGGGCATAAATTTGATATCTGCATGGTGCAGGTATCAAGCTTACGCTCAAGTCAGCAAAAGTTGGGATATTTACTGTGCAGTATGGGCATGCACATGTAGATGCATTTCTATACTACGCAGTCATTTTGGTTACCACGTGGTAAATATACATGTGTAGACGTGCCCATTGTGTAGCATTCTCAGTTCCTTCTGATGCTATCAAGGCTTCAGTAAGCTCATCATTGCACTGGAAGTGCAGTACTTTGTGGGATTGGGCCTCAGCTACAACTCATTTCAATTTAGCTATTTCGTTCTCTTTTTTTCTAATCATCTTTGGGAAGCCCAACCCCTTGCCTGGTTCCCCATCTCTCCCCCTTACTGGACATGTCCCCCTAAGTGGGACAGTTTATCAGGTGTCACTTTGGTTCTTCAGAGTGCCAGTTTTATTTGGCTAGAATTTAGCTGGTTGATTCTTCCAGGTTGTCCTTTATAATTTTCTCCTTGCTTTTTGACACGTAGTAGGTAAGTGATCACATAACAAGCCTCTTACACCAGAGCCAAAAAATAACCAACAACAGAAAAGGTCTGGATAACAGCAGCAGGTATATTTGAAGCCAACTCCTATGTAGGATGCAGGCAGATTGTATGAAATGACACATGGTAAATTAAGCAAAGATAGGAATCTCCCTTGTGTTACCAGATGATGTCAAAGATTACTTAGATGATGACGTAGAATGCTTTTACAATAAACTAGTCATCAGTATAAATACTTTGGTGTAAGTTAAACTATAGTATATGGTGATTTACAAAGAAATCAAAATAAATCAGCAAAAGCTATTCCAAAGGTTATATAATGACTCTATAAGTATGTATTTTGTACTACACATGATAAATGAAACAAAATATTGGCTTCTTATTTTTGTACTACATAATTATCCTATATATTTCCAAGGATGAGGCTGAAAGCTCTTTAATTCTATAGGTGAACAGTTATTTATGCAATTCGAATCATATTCAATGGGATTAAGAATCCAAATAATTGGCTAC
>NW_017729029.1:35212861-35216492 GCF_001723915.1 Gavialis gangeticus | reverse complement strand
AATCAGCAAAAGCTATTCCAAAGGTTATATAATGACTCTATAAGTATGTATTTTGTACTACACATGATAAATGAAACAAAATATTGGCTTCTTATTTTTGTACTACATAATTATCCTATATATTTCCAAGGATGAGGCTGAAAGCTCTTTAATTCTATAGGTGAACAGTTATTTATGCAATTCGAATCATATTCAATGGGATTAAGAATCCAAATAATTGGCTACAAAAAAGTGGGGTTCTTTTGTAGTTTATGGATACAAGAACTCAAGTTGGTTGTTCCCTTGCACAAGCTACAAAACATTCTGATCCTGCAGCAAGTTATGATAGGTTCAGCAGTCACCATTAAAAATATATACATTTTGCTGAAAGATACCATATACTCTCCAATTATTTCCAACATTATGCAGAATGCAAATAGAATACAAGATGCTACTTATATGGTAATGATTGTCAAATACTACATTTTAGGAGTAATCCCTGTGTTCTATATTGATCATCAAAAGAAAAACACAAAATGTTTCAGGATATTATAGTAAAATAAATAATTCTGCTGGTAAATATAAATATTTAAAGTCGCTGCTTCTAAAGTCTTAGCACTCCATTTGGTTGCTCCATTTGTTTGCCTGTATGCTCTAAATCAATACCAAGAGACAATTAATCCCAAAGGAAATAACTACAATCTAAAAAAAAAAATCATGTCTGCTCCCACTAATCCACTGCAAACAACAGATGCATCCAAACCTGTATTTCAAATAACATATGCTAGATTTACCCTTGCATTTTTTAAAGTTTTGGTTACAAAGAAATAATTAGCTTTTTTTAGTGCAGGACTTGCATTTTAGTTCGTTAATACGAGATATGCTTTGTGCATTAAGGAAAAACAAAATAAATTAAGATAACACCTTACAGTGCCATCTACTGCTAAATTCTTGAGATACAGATTAGTTTAATTTACATGCACTCAGCTATGTTGTAGTCTACAAAGCACTGAGAAAAAATAATTCAAAAGTGAAAAAAAGAGATGGTCTACCTTAGTTAATTATGTGATGTAACACAAATTATTGCCAAATCAATAGCTACATGGATTAGCCAAAATTAATTCAACAAGGTAATTATTAACCTTGGATAAAGTTAGAACAGATTAATTCTCTCATATTTCTTTCTGCATCATCTTTTTATTCTAATTTTGTCTTTATAGGATTTTATACAGCAAAACTACACTCTTATCTTATTGTGCTTATATGTGCAAAACCAGTAGATACAGCACGGTGCTGATTGGCATGCTGATATCTTTGCAAAAAGACTATATAGTGAAAATATAATGATGTATTTGACCACATCTCCTGCCCTTTTCCCTCCCCATCAGAGAGGGAGATTTATGTCCTAAAGAAAACACCTGTTTTGTCAAAGGAGTTGTTCCTGCCAACAGTTTTGCTAGAACAGAACCTTACACATGCAGAGTCCTACTGAGTACTACAATGACATTAGGCCACTAGTTTATGAACCAAATCTGATATTTGAGAAATACATGAGCATAAGGTAGGCTTAAAACAGACGTTAGATTTCTCCCAGAGCAAAGCTTTTATCCTGGGATCCTATAGAGGTAGAATCTCATTGTACCACTAAATGTCAGTGAAGTTCCTTGACACAATCCTGGCTAAATCAAATTAATTGTCATACAAGCCAGATGTGTAAATAACTATGTGAGCTATGCAAATGTGTTGAATCTGCATGTACGAATCATAAGTTACTGCTAATGCCACTGCATGTTTAGTGTTACTGTATGTTTACAATATATTCTTTATCTTCCCCACATTTGTGGCTGGAGTAATTTATTTTTGAATGCCATGGACAAACATAACAGACTAACCCCCACCTGTTTTAATGTGAGTCAAAGCTTGGGACAATGAGACCCAGGATAAACCTGGCGTCTGGTTTTAGCCCTTGATAATATCCGGCATAATCATATTACTACAAGGTCTAACCATGGAGTCAAGCTAGGTAGTAGCAAGATGTGATGCAGTGTTTCAGAAATTAAGGCCAACTTTTCATGTGATGATCAGTTACCGGATCACATGACTTCTCTGCATGGTCACTCTTCTTTACAACACAGGTATTTACAACAGTGACTCACAAGTCTGATACCATCCTCAAAGAAATGTTTTTGGTTGCTGTGACACCCACTTCTGCACTAGTAGTGGATTCACCCATAACAGACGCGCAGCCATTTTTTAACTTCTCCACCCAGTCATTGACCTTCCATTGCGTCATACAGTTCTCACCGTATTGTACCACAATCCTATGGTGAATGTCACTAAGTGGCATACCTTTGGGCCACAAAAATGCACAAAAATTGGAAGCGGGGGCTTATTTGGTGATACTTTTTTACTGGAACAACAATATAGTTGGAAGAGATGTTAGATACATTTTCCAACATAAAGTACCCTTCTTGAGGTCTGGACATAAAAGACTGTCGAACGTACTATACTATTTCTCTACTCTACTGTTGATCCACTAAAAAGCCTTTCTCCTTACATAGTTTCTAAACCTACTCCACCCCCAGTGCAAGTAATGTTGCTGATTCAGTTGGTGGCATTCTTCTGTTTAAATCAATACTTATCAAAAGCCCTAGCATGTTTGTAGAAGTCATTGGACTTGTGGAGATGTCATATCTCAGAAGCAAAGGACAGTTGTGGAGTGTGTAATGTCATCAGCAGAGATCATCACAGTTCAGAAAGTTCATATCCACACATGAAGTTTGTAACTATTCCCCAAACAAATATTTGATCTCAACAATGGTAGAGAAAGCTGCAATTTGTGCATCTTTCCCAGAATTTGGTTGCGTTACATTTCTTTCTTTCTAGTATTCCCATCTATAATAAGTCCAACATTTTGAAAGAACCAAAAGTTTGCTTTAGATCACAGATGGGACACTGAGTGAATGCTGTGAGAGTTTAGCTTGTTGTGTATACATGGCTAACTATAACTTATAGTTAAATAAAACAGAATCTTAATACTTTCTGGGACCTAAAGCATCTAGTTAATGTTATACATACATTGAAAATGGAAGAACCTTAAGTAACATGCACAATGCCATACTTTTAAGTAAATACAAATGGTATTTGGTCAGTGTGCAACAAAACTCAACAAGTATATTTGCTGGTACTGAAGGCAAGTGGGTCCATGTGCAGGATTGTCTGAAGGGTCCACCTCTAAAATGCTATCAAAGCTTAAGATAGTTTTCAAAATTATAGATAGATTTTCCATTCACCTGTGCTTATTGATGAGCTCCAAAACATGCTTCCCTTCCATACCTGGTAACCAGAACTTTAAACCCCGAAAATGTTCCATATCAGTTTTAGCATTGCCATTACTGGCTATTTATGAATTTCATCACCGTAAAGTATTAAATTAATTATCATTATGTCCCATTATAAGTCTTGGGATATATAGATATATAAATTTAACAAGATTCTTTTAATATTTTTATCATTTTATTCACGGATATCCCTTACAGAATGTCAGAAAATGAAAATAAAAAGTACCACCCTCCCCTCCCCCACCCCGACACACACACACACACACACACACACACACACACACACACACACACACACACACACACACACA
>NW_017729029.1:35190184-35212768 GCF_001723915.1 Gavialis gangeticus | reverse complement strand
ATAGTTAGACCATGATTGCTACTTCAATAGATAGAACAATAATTTCACAGCTTTATTATGGTTTTGGAATGATGATTATCACTGGCCAATTGTTTTATTTTTGATAGGGTTTTAAATGTGTTTAATGCTGTCATGAATCATTCACTGGATTGACTGTATTGTCAGCATTAATGATTGTTTAGGGAACTATAATCACTTATACTTAATATAATCTTCTCTATTATCAAAAGAAAATGTTCAGAAAACGGGTTTTTAATATGTTGCCTTATGACAGCAGTTTCACAGCCAAGGCCCTATAATTTCATAACATTTAGGCTCACAATTTGTGGCACAGTTCCCAAGAGCATGAGAGTTAATATGACAATCCTCACTACAGATTCTGTTTGTGTCTCCCCGCCTGAGTGGACCTGATAAGCATGCACATCATCCTTGCTGTCTCTTGTTCAAATATACATTACACACAGCAGCTCAGTGTCTGCACAATAAACCCCATAAAACTGCAGCACTGCCACATAAAGCTGATCAGGAACTTTTTGACTAAATGGCTCTTGTCACAAAGTGTTGATTCATCAGAACTGAAACTTATTTGGAACAAAAAGTTTAGATGAATTCTGCACTGGGAAAGGTTTCTCAGATCTAGGAACTTCGGCTCAGAACTGAAGACAGAGAAACACTGGAATAACAATAGCTTGCTGGTCAGAGCACTCATTTGGGATGAAAGGGCTGAAGTTCAAGTACTTGCTGTACCTGATTCAGACTAAGGCACTGAATCTCATCCTCCTACATCTTTGCATAATACTGACTTTTCTGAGATGAGGCTGCTGATTTTCTTTGGGAGCAGTACTACTTTATATACATAATTAAGTATTCATTGGAGTTGGGACTAGAAACCATGTCACTCAAATCAAGCAAAAGGGATAAAGAGTTAGTCTCTCATATTTTCTGCTCTATTCCATTCTATTCCAATTAAATATCCATTTAATTAGAATAGCACAGTTCTAATGACAGAGGGAAAAAAAGAGAGACAAAAATGGAATTTGAGTCCAGAACTAACCTTGTACTTAGGGCCCTCATTTTGGATGGGGAAATCCAAATGCCAGGCCTTAGTCTCAACAGGGCAGAGCTGGGAATTGAATATATGATCTCCCAAATTCTAGGTGTGTCCCTGATTCCCAGCCACTTAGCCATCCTTGACAGACATTTGGAAAGGCCTTAGTTTTGCCCAGATGTGGAACCATGCAACTTTTGGAAATCCCAGTTTCACCATCAATGCTTCACATCATAGTAGAAAGAGGAAGGAGCTCCCTTCCATTCTGTGGAGAGGAAGCAAGAACTAAGTATGGATGTATTAAATGATGCACTCAGAGAGATACCTCATGCACCTCCCCACTTCTGAACCTTATGCATCCTTCACACGTTTGAAGCTCTGTAATTTGGTTTGTTTTTTTGGGTGAGAGATGGGTGCAGATCACATGAGATGAAGGGGTTTAGGATTGCCTTATTTTACCTCATATTCTAATCTCATGAAGTACAGGTACCTGAAAGGACAAACCCAAGTTGTGTAGGCACATTCAAATAATCTGGGAGAATTCTCTCAGGTTTGTTCTCCAGGTAAAGAAACTTACCCAGAGCCACTTGTATAGGCATTTGAATGTTTACCCCTAAAGAGGAGAGAGCTTGCTGTGCTGACACTGTGCAGTCAGGGGGGACATCTCAGCATGCTTTGCAGGCTTTCTTAGTCTGCCTGGCAAGAGCTCTGACAGAGGCTGCCTATAGTCAGCCTGTGTTTCCCTGTATCAAAACGTAGGGATGGTGAAGGGAACACACCATCTCCCTGGGAGGGAGGAGTGAATGCTAGAGACTATGTTCTCTTCTGAGACAAGCTATGGCATATACAATTATTTGCTGTCTCAGGAGAAACTCTTCTCGGAGTGATTTAACCCTGACTGTTCTCCTGGAGTGGCCATTTTACAGTAGGAGAAAAAGCCTGAACATCTGTACACTAGTGGTTTCTCCTGGGAGAGCAGCAACTCTCCCAGGAGAAACTGAATATCTGTACAAGGCCCCAGATGCAACCCAGGAAACTTGTGGTGGAAGAGGGCAAGTAGCCAATGGGAACACATCTTCTGAGAGAAAGGGAAGATTGCCTCAAGATAGGATTGCCTAATACCTAAACCATTTCTGATGAATCTTCATCTACCCTGTTCTTAGAGCCCTCAGTGGGATGTAGATTCCACAACCTCCCTAAGTCACCTAGAAATTAGCTAGCCTTAAAGTTGGAAAGTATTTCCTAATATCAAACATAAATCTCTCTTGTTGCAATTGAGGCTCATTGGAGTTTTTCTGTCCTTCCCTAGTGGGCTTAAGGAATAGTTTATAACATTTCTCTTAGTAACCTTTTAGGTTTCTGAAGATCGCTAATGTGCCTCCCCTTAGCAACTTTCTTCTTCAGTCTAAATACGACTAACTTCTTTCTCCTTTGTTCTTTTTAAAGGTTCCTCCTCTGTATAGCATATATTGCGTTAATCCTATCATGCTCATGACAATCACATCTCTGCATCTAAATCAGTCTCTTCACAGTTCTAATTTCTCTAATTTTAAATGATTTAATACAAGTCATTGGAACTTAGCTTTCAAAAACTATATGTATTTCCTTCCTGTCACTGGCATGCAATATATCAGATAAAACAAAAACAAATGTTTCATGATAGAAAATGCTAGTAGAACAAAGAACCAAGCCTTAAACCTAAGCCAAGAATTCATGTAGTGCTCACTTGCAAAGCAATGTATACAGAGTGACACAATCATTTTATGCTGTCTTTCATGTGGTAAAGATTCCTTCATTTGGATATACTGCATGAAAAATAGATCTTGTGCTTCTGGTGAAATTAAATGTTACTGATGCATGCATTTTTTCCTGAAGTCTATTTCCAATAGACATCTATCACACTGAATCACTCTCTCCCTTTTATCAAGCTCTACATAATTAAATGTTGACAATCAAAAGGATCTTTTAGATAAATATTTTTAGCTGAGAATAAAACGGCAGGGCAAAAATCACTATACCATCAGAATAATTCAGTTAATCCTCTATAAATAAGTTAGCTGTTTAAAAAAGAGTTATGTCTACTTGATCTATGCCTCAAATCTTAAGTAAATGAGCCCATATACCAAGCTATTATATTTTTTCACCTTGGCTTTGCTACATGGCAAGAACAGTGCCTTGATGGCCTGCTATTCATAAGTAAAGGACATCTACACCTGACACTACAGAACTCCCAAAGCCTTCACTGCGAATCTTAAGGAAGGACTTCAGAACTGCTTGGGTAATCCTATCTGCCTTCTGCTCAGGTTTAGCCAACTGCTAAATTACATAGAGATTGCAGGGCAGAAGAATTGCTCTGTGGTTAAAGCAAAGAATGCCAGTGCCATGTTACTACCTGCAAATACTTGTGAACTATACCCAGCTGCATGAGCCAACAACAGATTGGGGCTAACACTTTCAAAAATGGAAACCCAGTGTGCATTTTGGGAGCCTAAGTAGCCATGTGTGTGAAGTGCTGAGCATCTGAAACATCACAATAAGTAAGCCTCATGCTCATTGTTCAGCACTTTGGATGTTCTTGCTACTAATTTTGGTTCCTAGATAAGGATTGGCATTCTTGGCCCTGCCTTACTTTGTACTTTTCTTGCTTGCTAATGAAATGAAAAAAGAGTTTGATTAGGATACGTACCTTACCTTTGAAGTGACTGAGTCACCAAAATCTGACCTTCAGGTGAAGACATATTTGAGACAAATGTTAAGGATGTATTGTTAGAGTTGGACCCACTCTAAAAAAAAAACATTGAGCACATGCCAGCTAGCCAGGTTGCAGAAGTAGAATCTAGGGCAGGTGGAGGAGGAACAAAGTGGGGGAGCAAATGGGGTCCCCATGGTCTGGGGTTTCTTAGCTAGGGTGACCCTACATCCCAGTTTAGCTGGGACAGTACCAGATTTTGAAGGCTGGTCCTGGCTGGCTGGTGAGAATTAAAATAAGTATCTTGGAAATGCAAGGGCAGAGGGTGCAGTCTGGCAGGGAGGCAGAGTGTCTTGGAATAGCAGGGTGTGCCAGAAAGGCAGGCGCCACACCACCCCACCCCTGCCACCAGCAGCACCATTGACTTGGTTGAGTGGGGAAGGGGGCTGTGGGTCCTAGTCTGGCCTTGGCCTGCCAGCCCTGTAGCAGCAAGTTACAGCTGTGCAGGTGGAGTACAGTCAAAGAAGGTTTTTAGCCTTAAGGTGCAACTGCTGCAAACTCAAGCTAGTACTGGAACTGATCAACATTTGCACACCTCAAAATGCAATGTGTAACAAGGCCCTAAATGTAGTCAGGTGTAAACACCAGGACTGAAAGGCATCAAACATTGTATATTCTTATTCCATTGTGATGGCACATCCTAGGAAGCCTATCGGGGGATTGATTGCAAGGTAAAGTTACTTGCAGTGTATTGTCTCAGACACTGCATGAAGCATGTGGTCATTTTTTTTTTATTGATTAGATAAATAACTCCCTGCTGTTATCCGTTATAGTTGTTTTGTGTCTTTGTATTGCAGACACCAGCTAGCAATGTAAACATGTTTATTGAAAACATCTATAAAAATATTGAAAAGGAGAAAAGATATTGCACATTTTAAAGAGATATTCACACTCCATTACATAACACTATGAAGCCCTTGATTAAAGAAAACTTGGATCTCTCTCAATTGCTTCCTCTAGCATTAAGGTTTTTAGACAGCCCAAAATTTCAAAGAAACTGAGTGTCTTTAAGTACACAGAATTCAAAACATAACATATAGATAGATAGGTAGATAAATAGATAGATATTGATATATCTATCTATAAAGATATTGATATATCTATCTATATAGATATATCTAGGAGAAGAAAGGAACTTATTTTTATATATATATACATATATAGATAGATAGATAGATCCTATATGTATATATATAAAACTTATATCCCGTATATATTTATAGAGATAGATATATTGATAACAAAGGGGTGTGTGTGTGTGTGTGTGTGTGTATACACACACACACAGAGGATATATCTATCTAGCTATATATATCCTTTATCTATCTATCTATATCCTATATATACATATAGGATATATCTATCTCTATAGATAAATAGAGAGATCCCATATGTATATATATAAAAAACTTACTTTCCTTTCTTTGTTTGTGGTTAGGAGTCTTAACTGGAGTATGTGGGGACAGGAGGTTGATTTTGTTTGTCTGCTTCATTTTTTTTGCTTGTTTTAAAAATGTCAAACAATGATTGTAATAGACAATCATTAAAGGAACAAATTTGATGCTTAGTTCTGTTAATGGCAAAGCCTTTGTCTATTTATGGCAATGGATTCTAGTCTAAAAAAAACTGTCCCTCGAACTCAAGAATTTTATTCTTGCAATACAACACAATTATTAGGTAGGTCACAGAAAGCAAATAGGTCAGGAACACAGGTGGCTTTGAATAAGGTTGGTTGAAAAGCATCTGTCCAAACAGCAGTTCAATGGAAAATTGGATTTTTCACAAAGCCAAATTTTGTGCAAATTGTTTTTGTTGAAAATTTCAGCAGAATGAACAATCCTAACTGCTCTGAATGGTGGGGCAGACACTATGAGCAGTACTCTGCAATCAATAGAAGAGCTGGGATAGAGATCACAACACAAGTGTGCTCCGCGCATATTGACCTATGGTTAGCAGGTGAACAGCTAGATCCTACATCCATTGCAGCAAAAAGCTTTAGGCTTCTTTCCAAGTTAGAATGAATTAGAGTAATCAGAGCTACAGATTGATCATCATTGCCTGTTTGAATGTGACACAAGGGCCATTAATGGAAAAGACCACTTTTCATATGCACATATATTTCTGCACCCAGTGGCAGTGAGGAGACAAAGGATCTCAGAGCAGCAACTGCTAAACATGTACATCTTCTCTGTAGATGAAGAAAGTTCATCTCTTCCATAGAAGAAGGAGGTGTTATACAAAATGTGAAGGTCTTTGAAATGCTTCCCTATTTCTGACTGTTTCCTCATTTTTGCCTGTGTTCATATCCAGTCAGTGGTTTTGGCTGTAGCTGTGCTGGTCTAAGGACATAGGCACACAAGGTTCTTTGGGCAAATGTGATATCTTTTGTTAGAGTTGGTCTTTTATTATTTAGTTATTATTTAGTTTGTCTAATAAAAAAATACCCAGTGGGTAGCTACTTTCAGCAAGGCATGCTGGGAGATTTTGCCCTCCACACTTGGACACTGCTGGGTATTCTCAAGGTTGTTCTAGCCTATAGGTCTAAGTGAAACTGAAAGTTTTAACCCACATGAGCTACAAGCTAAAAAAAAAAAAACCCAGACAAGCAAAGGACTATGAAACATACCAAAGAGAAGAAATTTTATAGAAATGCACTGCAGAGTATTGCAATAAAATGACAGGACCTAAGATACCGTTCACAGTTATCTGATCTCCCCGCAGAAAACACTACACTGTAGCTCAGTAGCAGGACACCACCAAATATTAACACTAATCTCCAGATATAAAACTTGATCTTAGCCTACAAGACAAATCCCATTCTGAGAGCATAGATACACCAGGAGGTGCTAAGCTGGTGCTAAGACGGTGTTAAGCTACTATTGTGGTAGCTTTTATTTCCCCCATGTTAGGTAATCAAGAGGGTCAATATGTTTTTTTGCACAACAGTTCTAGACAGTTTTTGCTGATTTCTAGTCTGAAGGTGGGGGACAGACCCATATTTGAAAAAGTAATTGGAACAACTGCCATCTATTGGGAAAAGGCATGATTCAGGTTCAATACAGCTAAGCACAAATGCTGTTTGTTTGAAACAAGCTATGCACTGCTTATTTTCCAAACCTCATAGCTATTATTCACTAAAAGGAAAAAAATGGTCTGAAGATAGCAAACTAAATTTCAGTGTACACTGTAATAAACAGACTGAATCCTAAGCAGAGTGGATGAATGCAGAGTAAACTCATCAATGTGAAACCTCTGTAATCTTTATCTTAAAAAATGTCAGGAATGTCAGAGAGAGCATTTCACTGTTCAGTCTGAAAAAAAGTGATCTCTGATAGGTTCATATGATTGCTAGGACTTTATTCTCTGGACAAACATGAAGGTCTTATTCTCATGAAAAAAATGAAACAATTGCATGGCTAATAGGAGACATGAGTAACTGCTAACTTTCCAACCCAGACTGAATGCAAACAAGGCTCCTGACTTGAAAATTTTCTTCCACAAATTTTACTTTGGAAGTAAGGCTACCTTAAAAAGAAAAGATAAAAGCATATCTGAATTGGCCCCTATATGGCCCCTTTTAGCAGCTTTTCTACATCAATATAAATAGCCACAAATAAATCAAACTACTTTTTAAAATGAAAACTGGAAGTGTTCCCTGCATCAGATTGTTTCAAAACCAAGACCTGAGAGCTAAATTTTGCCCTTACTTGGATCGCATTAAAAATCAACAGGCCTGTTTGATGTGTAGGTGGAAACAGAATCAGTCCTTTATTAGTACTTGCCTGAAAATTCTCTCTTTTCTGACATGAATGTAATTTATGAACTCCTCCAGAAGACCTTTATCATGCCAAAAAGTTTCTTTTCAAGTCTTAAAAATATCCATCTAACTATGCCACCTCATCTATTACCAAGAAAGAAAAGGTTTTCACTTCTTTTAACAGGACCTATGCACTACTTGCCCAGAGAGAACACAACCTAAGAGAATGTATATATCCCAAGCCCAATTTAGATTAATAAAGACATTTAATAAATTGCAAAATTAGTGAAACAAATTTAGACATCTCTGCCCACTTAAATAGAAACCTTTGTCATAAAACCAAGACCCCTGGAAAAAAAGCACCCAAATTAGCAAAGCAATAAGCAAATCTTATTTAGCTTTAAAAAAAACGTAAGGAAGAAAATTGAAGCAGCCAACTGCACTATTCACATGCTTGGTGTTAAGCCTGGGTTTAAAGTGAATTGAGGCTAAACTGGCAACTTCATTAGTAGCATTATCAGAGGCACCAGGACAAAAAATAAGCTTGCATCCAGAGTTGCTATCTTCTGTTCCAGGCCAACATAGTGGAGAGAACACCATGGAAAGTGTTTACAGCCGTGTTGTATTTGTTCAGACGAAGACTTCCAGGCTTCAAAGATACCAATCGGGGCACTTATACAAGCCCTGAATTTACAGAGGAAAGAAAAGAAAACAGAATGAGCTAACAGATTTCTTACAAACCTTATGAACTAATTAACGACAGGGACCATAATAATAATTTACCCATTAGTGTAAGATAAAAACACAATTACTTTTGCATCAGCAATAAGCTAGAAAGGTCCTAGTGTGGAAGTAACTGAATTCTAAATGTGTTTGATCAATTATGTAAGTGTCAGTTTGCAGATTGAGAGATAGGGAAAAATGGTCGCAGAAAACAAAGGGAGAGGAAATTAATATATTAATCAAAATGTGCAAAATGGAAATATGAAAAAAACAAACCATTTTCTTAAATCCATTCAATAGGTTTTGGACAAAATACGCACTTTTCAAAGTACTGCTTTGGAATAAGGTTACTCCCCAGAGCCCACAGACATACAGGGAAATTTGCCTGCATGCTGGTAAGCTGCCAACCTAGGCAGGAGGTGGGGTGCAAGGCCTCTAGGCAAGGAGCTGAACTGCTTTCCTCTTTGATGTTGATTCCATCTCAGTCTCTGACTCTCAACCCACTGAAATCAATGGGAAGGGTTTTTTGTTTGTTTGTTTGTTTTTCACTTCAGCAGATGATAGATCAGGACTCTGCATGTTTTGTCGTCCTAGTACTTATGGAATATGAGTAGATATTGCAGTGAGCCCCAATAACACATAAAGCCAGGATCTCCAAACTCCAAGTTCCACAGCTGTTGATTAACTGAGCTCAAGAATGACTGTATTTACTAGAATACAAGATGAGGGTTTTTTCCACCCAACTGGCATAAGGGAAAAAGCCCCTTGTCTTATAATCACATGCAAGGAAATTTCACTTAAATACATTGTCTATCATTAAACTGCTGCCAAAAGCAAAGACAGGTTAATGCAGCCCATCTGAATAAGACATTTGGTAGTGCCCATTAAGCACATTCCCCCTTTCCTCTGACTTTTTCAAGTCATGATGAGCCATGACTTTGCATACATTTTGACTTCTTCACTCTCACAGAGGAGCTGTGCCTTTCTTTTCAATTATTCCTATTTCTTCACCATCTTGAAATACTCAGACAATATCACAAAATGAGGCCCCAAACAGTTCACCCAAAATCCATCTGCTGTCCTCTCTCTCAGGCTGGCACATATGATTAGCGTGGCCCTACCCTCCATGAGGTAAAGCCGGACCAGGTTGCCCTGTGCCTCATCTGCATATAAATTTTTGGAGCATCGCTGGACTCACGACAAGCACATCCAGTTCCAGTCATGAGTGCAGGCTAATTGCACATGGATCCTTTGGGGGAGGAGGCAGGGTGGTATCTGGAGTATACACACATACACAGAGCAGTGCTGAGCTGTGGGGTCGCTATGGCTTGAAATGCTGTCGACTCTGGTGGAGTCCAGCCCAATGAACTGATGTGGTAAATCACAAGCCTTGACTTTGACTTAATATCATGCATAGTTTGTACTACATAGGTGCCGAAGTGCTGCTCAAAAGTGTGTTAATAGAGCACCTGTGATAAAACTTACAGTAGTTAAAAAAAAAAGTGCATCATTATCTGGATGAAATAAGTGCATGGGTCCTATATGCAAATTGCTACAGCCATGTTTTATTGCAGGGTTATTGTTTTCAAATTGGCTCCTGACTTCCATATACTCAGCAAGAGCATTGGCTGGCAGTCAGGAGAGAGGGAAGGGGCTGCCAGGGGAAAAAGTTGGGGGAACAGAGAGCAAAGGAGTTACCTGATTTATTTTCCCTGCTGTAGCAGTGGGAAGGGGGACAGATTCAAGACAAATGTCCAATAATTAGATTCTAGACATGAAAAATTCTAACACATGTATAATTTTTTCCAAGTATAGAATCTAATTATTTGGCAGTCTTCTTATATCGAGTAAATATGGAAACTCTGTGTACCGATAGGAAGCAACAGAGCCAGAGTGTTTGTTTTCCTGCAGAGAACACTGCCTGTGCATGGAAACACACACTTTGCATATAGCTTACAACATATAACAGGCACATGCTATATAACACATCATTACATGACCAATGCAAAGAGGACAATATCTTTATGGCTGGATAACCTGGCAGACCAAGACAGCTTCCATGAATCAGCTTAAACATTACATATGGTACCAGGTCATATAAATAATACAATACACAAATAATATTTATATACTACTAGCAAAAAAGAAATATATAAATATTTGCAGTCATAATCAAAACAGGGGCTGCACGTTCATCCAGTTGGAAAGGACTGTTATTAAGTTGTCATTTAAAATCTACACCATTTACCATATTATATTCAACACACTTGAGTAGAAAAATGTTCATAACTTTAATGAATCACATAATTAAACTCAAAGTGCTGTTTAGAAACAAAATTATTGTTACAGCCATATATTAGGATCAAAACTAAAATAAAACTGTCAGATTTACAATGAAACAGCGTCTCTGGAATTTCAGTTTGTACAATTCATGACCATTTTTTCCTTTTATAGATCTTACTCTCAGGCACATTATTAAACACATAGGTACCTCACTTGAAAAATGCTATGCTGACCTGCAGACTTTTCTTGCACATTCTGAAACCTTGTGACACTCTAGATATATCCTAAAAACCTGAGGCAATCCCTCGATGAAGCAGAGAAAGGCCTATAGCTAATAAAAACTGGGATCTCAGAAAACAGTCCATTTGACAATTTCTCAAAATGTAATTAGCAATTTAAAAGTTGACTTTTTCAAAATCCTTTTTTTAAAAAAAATCCTGCTTTTAGAATTTATTCTTTCTTTTATTTCAAGATTCCTCTCCCCCCCCCCCATCACCCTTCCCCCAGCTGTCAAATTTCACTTGTCAGTGAAGTCAAAACCCCAACATTTTCAATTCAGGAAACTTCTCATTTTGTAACTGAATGTGTTGCTATTGAAAATATCTCATTCCAAAACACAATTACTTTTCTATATTTTAGTAATGCAAGAAAGATTCAGAAAAAGAAAAAAAATCAGGGCATGAAAATGAGGTGCAAACTATTTTTCCATTATTTACAAATCCAGTTTTTTTCTTTCTACTCTGGTAGTGTTTCATTGTCCATAAGCAATATAATTAAATTTAATTAAATTATGCAAAGTACATGCCTACATAAACTAGATACACAAGCTGCCACATTAAATACACATAAAAGAAACCAAACAAAGGCCCTATCAAACACTATAGTTAAATGTCATACTAGGCAAGTGACCAGCTTAATATTATAGACAAGGAGTCTACCTGGAACCACTTTTCCAACTTGCCAGTCTGTACTTAATTCCCTGGGCTCTGCACTTAAAAGATACTAGAGTCTAGGATTACACAAAATTAAATACTCTTTAGGCATGAAGTTAAACAAAGAAAAAAAAAAGGAGATTTCTTGATATAGGAGCAAGTCCTCAGTTAGGGTAAATTTTTACAGCTCCACTGACTTCAGTGGAAGATTTGGTCTCCAGCATATTGCATCCCTAATATTTCCATTTATCTTATTATTCCATAGTTTTCCACAAGATATACTTGTAACTAAATCTCTTAAGGTTGCCAATTAATTTAATTCCTAAGCATTGTATGTAGCTAGACCCCCTGTATCAGCTTTGAGCTTGCTGAATTCAAAGGGCTTTTTGTGTGCACAGTTAGGTCTGTCCATGTGGTTCCAGTAACAGGATTATGGTCTAATTTACCATCTTGTTATAATAAACAGCTTGCTATAGTAATGCAAATATTCAAATCTGTTGGCATTAGTGCCATTCAGAGTTGCATAAAGATCTTGGTAACGTAAGAGTGATGTAGCTGTGATGGTCCAGAATTTATGAAAGAGTCAAGGATTTCTTAAGGTAATATTCTAAATTAGACCTGTAGTTGGGATAAAGTTAGGCAAGCTTTTTGAATGCAAGTCATTCTGCCTCAAATCATAAAGACCTGGCAACTTCAAGTGTCGCACATACTTGTTACGACTTTCTTTCTGTGTAGGACAATGAGCAATATATAAGCATCAGTGAGCCAAAATGGCCCTTTAGCTCAAGGAGGAGAAGCACATGGTTTAAGATACAAACCCTCCAGGCTGGATTCTTGTTATCATCAACCCACCAGAGGCACTGTGTAACACAAACACGTACTTTGATACATCTCTTTCTATCTAAAGAGCTTCAGTAGCCCCCATCACGTTAGTAAGTGAGTGTCTCACAATCTTTAATGTAGAGTGAGTTTCTATGGGACGTTTGCCTGACAGAAGAGCGCTGATCTTTGCTTTGGTGCTGATTGAATGAGTCAGTATCTTTGAGTCCCTTATGATGGATTGTAGGAGTACTGCTTTGATCCTTTAGAGTTTTGTTCCAACTGCCTGGCCTTGATGTAGTGATTGGGCTTTGATTTAAATGAGCTAGCTAATGACACTTAACAGGGAGGTAGGACTAGTTTAGTCTACACAGTCTGAGCAGCAACAAGCAGCACGCAGTGAAATTTCTGTGGGAATTTTTAAATAGAATTTGGTGGCTTTGCTTTATAAGTATGGTTCTGCTTCAGCCAGAAATGTGGCAGGGAATCATTCATTTTTGTGACCTTCACCTGTTGTACCATGTTCTGTTACCCACTTGGAGAGGAGGTCTATTCTGCATGCAGTACAAGCTGATAGCCCCAATGAGGGAAAAGTTTCAAGTTCTGAGCACCACGTGTTGATCATCTTGCAAAGCTGTTGTGATCCAAGGTAATTTCTTGCATGTCAAAATCCAATCCCTACTGCAGCAAATCCCAGAGAGGAAAGTAATGGCAATTATTTTAATATAAGAAGTAGGATATTTCAAAGAATACCTTCAAAACTGGAAGCACTGAATTGCTACTAAGTACTGGGGAATCTTGAAGAGAGAAAACTTGCAAGAACCAGCAGAAGGAAAGCACATAAAGATGAACAACAGAAAAGTTAGGACAGCACCATAATTAGCCAAAGGAGACTACCTGCTGGGAAATAGCACTGGACTCCACGAAGTGCAAGCAGGATATTATTTGAGGCCCAAACGGATAGCAGGACGGTGTCCTGCCTTCTAAGGAACAAAGACAAAGGACATCACTACAAGAATAAATGAGATTCTGAACTCAACAGGAAAGATTCCTTTGGCGGCGATCCTTATCAGCTCAAAAGACACCAAAGGAAATCATAGCAGGGACCTGGGAAGCAAAGACGACAGAATTCATGAAAATCTTTCCTGTCTCTAGAGTGAAAGATGACAGATAGCAGACTGAGGGGAACAGTTTTATTCACAAATGGGAGGGAGTGTGGGGAGAGTTTGGGTTTTAACAGAGGATTTGGGGACTTACTGTGCAGGCAGGAAAGCATATCGTCCTGACAGTTTCCATCTCTGTAGCAGGGCTACCATCTCCAGTCTCTTAGGATGGTAGTTGGGAAGTCTTTAAAGCAACCAACAAAGGAGACACAAAGGGACATGTAAGCTACATACTTTTAAATCATTGATATTGTGCTGTTAGGAGCGTAGGTAATAAATGAGAGGAATTAAGAGATGCTTATGAATGAAAATAAACACGATATGGGTGATACTACTGAAACTTGGTGGGATGGAGGTTGTGAATGGAAAGGTAAAATTGTTGATTAAAACTTGCTTCTGAAGAATAGGGTGGAAAAGGAGAAGGGAGATGGTACTTTACATTGAAGATGGCATTGCAGCAAGGGAGGTTTAGGTTACATATTAGGAAAAGCTCTCTCACCAGGAAGGTAGTAAAGCACTGGAACAGGTTACCCAGAGAGGTGGTGGAGTTTTCATCCTTGGAGGTTTTTAAGACCCAGCTAGGCAAAGCTTTGGCTGGGATAAATGTAGTTGGGGCTGGTCCTGCTTTGAGCAGGCGGTTGGACTAGATGTGACAGCCTGAGGTCCCTTCCAGCCCTCATTTTCTATGATTTTATGGTTACCTAATACATACTTCGGAGTTCAGAATCATAGGATTTCGAATGAGTTTTTACTAAATTTCTATTTGCAAAACTAAATATGAGGTGACGGTAAGCCCATACTAAAAACCACCTCATTTAACTGATGAACAGTATGAACTGCTTGGAATATTTTGGAAGAAAATTTTATTATGGGTAACTTCAAGGTAGGACATTTTTTCTTGGAAACCATATCATTATCTGCATTTTGTTGCTTCCTGGATTTCTAAATGTAGAAATTCCAGCACCCAGTATGAAGTAACTCAAGGCTAGACCCCATTCAAATGGAAAAAAGAAATATTAATTGATTACTTAAAAGCAATTGTTGCCTAAGCATCAGTAATCATAAACTGGCCAAATTCACCTTGTGCAAACTGAATAGGGCACTAACCAGAAATATGTACATTTGAAAATTAAAAAGGCCAGTTTCATAAAGTTTAAAGTAATTGCCTTCACAAGTAATTAAAGATAATAACAATTTTTAACTGGTAAGTGTTGATAAAAAGACATGTGAATATATTAGGAACAAATAAACCCTCAGTGAGATGCACATATCTGGCTAGATGTGGTTGGAAAAAAATGTAAATAGTCCTAAAGAAAGCTGAAATAACCAATAAATAGTTCTGTTCTATATTCGGAATGATGCATATTGGAACGATGCATTTGGAGGATGGATACTACCTATATGATGATTAGTGAAAAAGGGACAGGTGGCATAGCATCTGTTAAAAATGAATGTTTTGAAATGAACACACCCAGATAATCTTAAAAGAACAAGCTAAGGAGTTCTGTGAACAACTAATGCTTATTTCATATGGTTTTGGAAAGGTAAGGAAACGAAGACTCTCAATATCATTCCAGTAGTTAAAAAGGATGCCCCTAGGAACTGTAAACTAGTTAGTCTGACATTGATTTCAGGTAAAATAAAGGAACATTTAATGTGGGAATCTATGAGCAGAGAATTATAACCTAACCATACATTTAATAACAGTCAACACTTTCCTGAAAGGTAGCTCTTGTCAAGCAAAGCCAGCCGTACACATGTGATGGATGCCACGTGATGTTTTGATTTTAAAATCTGTTATTCTGTGGAGTTAAAAGTGTTCAAACAGTAGAGATTTAAAACAAAAAAAGTTGCTCCTTGACAGACCTCAGACTGCTGTGGGTAATGAGGATATATCCATGAACAGATTGTTCCTAGTAGGATCCCCACTCCCAGGTTAATTATTGGTCCAACACTAGTTAATATTTTTTAAATTAATGGTTAAGATTGGAGGAAAATCTTTGGAGTCATCTTGAAATTTTGCTAGCAAATTGGGATCCAGGGTGTGGGCTGCATGCCATGCCCCAAACTGCCCCCCTCCCCATGCTGCCTATAGTGCTGGGTCCAGCCCATACACCACAGACAGTGTATGCCTCATCCCAGATCCAAGGCTTGTGTGAGCTCTCTTGCACATGGGCTTGACCGACCTCCTGTTCTGCCTGCACAGTGTCCAGCCTGCACACTGCATGTAGCTCTCAGAGCCAGGGTGATGCACAAGCTTGGTCCAGTGACCCACAGGCCAGATCATATGGCTGCACCTGCGGGATGTGGCCCACAGGCCATGTTTGACATCCTGGCTCTGTAGTTGAGAATCACTGAAGTAGAGAAAGTTCAAAGCTGCCCATAAAAATGATCTAGAGACTTGACACATTGAGACATTACTCTGCAAATCAGAAAGCTGGAGAAGTAAAGGGGTTGTTTCAATTAGAAGCACTTGTCCCTAGGGATTTCAAAAATAAAAATAAACTATAACTATCATATTTGTCATGTTATGACAATGCATTACTAAGCTCATGAAAGGAGAAGGAGAAGGAAAAGAGGTTGATGTCATATATTTAGATTTCAAAAAAGCCTTTGACTTGTTCTCCCATGATGCCCTCATAGTAAAATTGGGGAACTGCAGCCTTGACAACCTTACAGTCTGATGATTGGGAAACTGGCTCCATGGTCAAACCCAGAGAGTGACACTCGATGGAACCAAGTCAACATGGTGCATGGTGACCAGTGGTCCTCCCAGGGCTCAGTACTCAGACCTGTACTCTTTAATATATTCATAAATGATCTGGATTCAGGTGTCAGAAGCAGACTGGCTAAGTTCATAGTCAACACCAAATTATGGGGAAATACGGTCATGCTAGAGAATAGCTGGCAATTAAGGTTGACCTGTACAGGCTTACAAGGTGAGCAGATCAAAACTTGATGACATTTAACACAGAGAAATGCAAGGTTCTGCACCTCGGTAGAAAAAACCCACATCATACTTGTAGGCTCGGCAGTGCTACGCTCACTAGCACCAAGACCAAAAAAGACTTGGGGGTCCATGACTGACCACAAGATGAACATGTGCCACCAATGTGATGCTGCAGCAAACTCTGGCTTGCATCTACTGATGCATCTCAAGCAAGACCCAAGAAGTCATCCTCCCACTTTACTCAGCTTTGGGGAGGCCACAGCTGGAGTACTGCATCCAATTCTGGGCTCCACAGTTTAGAAAGGATGTGGAGAAGCTTGAGAGAGTCCAGAGGAGAGTCACGTTCATGATTAGAGGTCAAGAGAACAGGCCTTATGAGGAGAGGCTGAGAGGCATGGGACTGTTCAGCCTGCAGAAGCAAAGGCTCAGGGATGATGTGGTGGCAGCCTATAAGTATATAAGGGGTGTGCATAAGGATCTGAGGAATATCTGTTTACCAGGGTACCCCAAGGGAAGACAAGGTCTAAAAGTCACAAACTGTTGGAAGACTGTTTTAGACTGGACATAAGGAAAAACTTCTTTACCCAAGTCCCCAGAGTCTGACTTCCTGAGTCCCCAGCTGACTTCCTGCTTGTTGGGCAGGGGGCTGGACATGATGATCTCATGAGGTCCCTTCCAGCCTTAGTGTCTATAAAATCTATGAATGACTAACAACATTATCAAATGAAATACATAGTCCAAAACATTTAAAAATGTAATTATATTATATTATATTATATTATATTATATTATATTATATTATATTATATCATTATTTACATTTTAAACATGTTGGGATTGTTTAAAGCAGTTTGATTTAATGGGAAATTTAGATAAATGTTTCCCATTAAGCAGAAAATAAATCTCAAAATTCCAAAATTCTTACCACATGGACTTTCACCCAACACTAGTTCCCATCCTTGTCCCAAGCACTGGACCATCCTTCTTCACTGGGCTCAGCTGATTTTATTTTCTTGAATAAGTATCTGGAGGGTGGTTGTACTACTTAGAAGATCATGTTAAGAAGCAAGCTTAAATCGAGTTAGAAATGATATTTAAGGATGACTAAATAATCCAAGGTGACACTTTTCTGCAAAAATGGAGACTCCTGTATCTAAGACTTAATGTACTATTTTTTTTAAAAAAGCACCCATGTGGTAAATCTTAGAATAAGTCCCTTGAAAGGAAATTCTCACTCCATAAATCTTTGTCTGCTTCAAGCTTTTATCTTAACATTCAATATTAAACAGGGGGAAAAATCTAAAGAAAAATTTATACCTGCTGTTCTTTTTTGTCACTTTCTATAACGATTTGTCCAAGTTTAGCTTTATGAAAGAAGCTGTCAAGTTTGTCAATGCCAATATTCTAACTATTTTTTTAACAGAAAATTCTGTTATCATTCTATGTTGTAGGGAAACTCTGCATTTTCGTAATCAACGTACAACACCTGGGCTCATTCATAATTAACCCATAATAATTTTTTACTATTTGTCTGCCCTGGTAATTCACTTTTACTATCATCTCTCTTCAGTTAGATGGTATCACTAGAAAGGTTTATGAGCACCTACATCATTATGGGTGATTGCCGCAATTAATCTGTCCTTTTTTTTTTTTCTTCTAATGGATATACCACTAATCAGACTGACACAGGAAGTTTGAATTAAATTCTAAAAGTGATTTCTAATTATTTTTTTCATCACAAAAATCTATGGATATTCGGGACAATATCTGAAATACAGCTTGTAGATGTTTACCATTTGGTATCATTCCTTGATTTTGTTTGATAGGCATAATCTATAGGTCACATATAAGAAGCTGAGTTTTAGACTGCAGCAGAAGAGCTGTTATAACTGATATGCCTGCCACATAAATGAAAAACAAAAGAAAAAAGGCACCACCGATGACCATGATATACCACAAATGACAATAAGCATTCTCACAAAATCCAACTTCTATGTATACTAACAGAAAGCCAAACTAGAAAGATTAGCCCATAGTAGTACTCTTCAGTGACTCCTGAATTAGTCTATGGTTATGTTTCCCCCACTATGAAGTGTCATCACCCCCGCAAACCCTTATACTAACATCTAAAAGAAGCAGAAACTAAAATGATGAAGGAATCACCAGCAAAGAAATTCTTATGGGCCTTATTACACTAAAGTCAAAAAAAAAAAAAATTAACATTAATTTCAAAAGGAACAAGACTGGTCTTGTAGTTTATACCCTGATGTTGCAGGACAATTTTCCTGAGATATCTAAGCTCTGTTGCAGGTAATAAGATTCCTGTGACACTTTGCCAGTATATCCATGTCCCCACGGGTGTGAATGTGTGTTTCCCAAGGGAAAAGTAGCAGTGGCACATGTTGTGCTGCTGCTACTTGTCCCCAAGGTACACCTGTGCCATGCATGTTCCAGTGTGCAGCAGGTTACCCCAGGTGGAGTAGGGAGGCTGGCACCAGCAACTATGCTGGCCCCAGTCGCCTTACTTGGGGTCCTGGGAGCCTTGAGGAGCTGCAAACACAGTGCTCCTGCAGCAGGGAGCTTGGCCAGCAGCCGGAGTGTGGCTCCAGCTGGCTCTGCTCTGGTTTGGGGCTGCCCCTCTTTTTTAGTGTGGGATTTTTAAACCCAGGATCTCCCAGGGTCAAGAAAACTCCCCATGCTGCAATGTAGCAGCACAGGGAATGTCTGCATGTGCAGTGTGGTGCCAAAGATGGGTCTGTGGCACCATACACCACACATCAATGCTTGTCTGGATCCAGCCTATAAGTCTTTTCTTCTTGCACCATGCTCATCAGATGTACTTTGACACCAAAAAGTAAGTGTCAGAGTACACTGCTATCAGGAAGTCCATTTCATGAGCATGTACATACAGAAGGGCCACAGAATTAAGCTGAAAAGAGCTAGGAAAAAAAATTAATTATTACACTTCTACCAAACCAAATGCACATTGCATAAACATCAAGCTAGAAAGATGTATTTATGTGTACCTAATCTCTTCATCATGAAACAGCTTATGAATCCAAAAGAACAAAATGTCAAGGCTGCATAATATATACAAAACAAGGCATCCATTTCAATAATTCTAGAATCTTTAACAGTTACAGCAATAATATTTACAAAAGATAAATGAGTGAAACTTGTCAAAGCTTTAATACTGGAACTTCTGCTCAGCATACCTGAACACTGAGGATGGAAGATAAAGGTGTCTTTGACCCACCTTTTGGCCTACTTCCTGGAGATCGTGCAGCTAGCTGAATTGGCTTCTGCAACAACTTAGAGTCAGTGCATATCACACAAGTCACAACGCTAATGTTAACAGGCTCATTTTTTCTCTTACTGGAGTGAAGTGAGAACTTTGTCATTGACTTTTCAATGCATGATAGGGCCAAAGAGTTAAGTTCAAGTATTATGTTTACAATACAACAATTGTGATTCTTTGTGTTTCCTCTGTTTAGTAAGTAGGACAAATTACCAGTCAATGGTGCATGATGAAACTGATACATGGCTTGATTCCATTTAATTTGCATAGGAATTTGCTGCACCATTATTCATTATTTTTAAAACGCTACATGCATTTCCCAAATTGAAAGATGACTTAAATGCCATAGGAATTGTTACTAAAGAAATGCTGAACAAAGACACAGAGCCATTAAAAAATTATAAGCTCCTCCCCTTAGAGTTGAGTCAATGCTATTTTATTTAAAACCATAACAGACTACAATCTAACATCTGTTTTATCTTCTTAACCTCTTTGGCTTCATGTGCAACTAAAAGCTGAATATTGCTGGGGCTGTAGAAGCAATTATTTAAATTGTATTTCAAGCTGCAAACAGCTTATATACGTCTACAGACTTTCAGTGAGTAATGCTATTAAACTTTTTTAATTTCAATGGGAAATATTCAGAGATTGCCAACCCCAAAATGTTCAAATATTGTGACTCAGACACCAAAAGATCATGAGGTGGGCTTTAAAATAATCATATTACAATATTTATTAGGTATTTCTAAATTACTTTCCAGTTTGAGATGTACACAGAGGTCTTTTCTCCATACCTCTGAGGTCTAGAAACATCCCCTTTTTCTCTAATAAAGCTGAACATTTTTACTGAGTTTTTTGCTGTTGTTGTTGTTTTTTAAAAAAAAAAAGCTTTTGTCCTCTTTCAGTGAGATCTTCATTTTATGCCAACCCACTGCCAGATGTTTAACTCATTATGTGAGAATATTTATGCACTTTTACAGTCTTTTACAACCTAAGAACTTTTACAATCTTTTCTCCAATGCCTGATGAAGGGTGTTTGTGCCCAAAAGCTTGCAATTAAGGAATTTTTTTTGCAAAAATCTTGTTGGTTTAATAAAAGATAGCATCTCTACTACAGGTCCTGATTGCCTTATGCATCACTTATATACACAAGAGGTCCCCTGACTGGACTTGGGTTTTATGTACTCCCCCCTGCAACATCTGATCAGCGGTAACACTGCCAAGAACAATTTGATCCAAGCTCTTTGATTATTCTTCATACAAATGTGGTGAGTGGATCAAATAAAAAAGCCTATCTGAGCACGTCTGATTCCCCTTTTTGAGCTGTCTGCTCCACCTTCCAGTAGGAAGATAAGATGCCAGGTGGAAGTCAGGGATGCATTTCTTGCCAACCCTGAAACCAAATCATGCCTCTGGGTACAGTCAAAGCTTTTAAAACGTTTCCCACAGAAAAAGGGACATGTTCACAAACTTTTTCATCCATGTTTTTTTTCCTAACTTTTAAACTGCTCTATTTCTAGAGGTAGAAAGTCCACCACCCCTCAGTCTACCCTGTAAACTATCAGGATAAGGTCTTCAAGGCTACAGCTAGCTTCCACAGCGCTACTGCTGACAACTGTAAGACAAAAGAAAATCCTCCACAATAATAAACACTAAGTGAAGACTGAAATAAAGATTGCTGTTTATTAACTGCCCATGTTCACATAATCCATTTTATTAACTATGAAGTTTGCTTTAATTGGTTTGTGATTATTTTCAATTGCACAGTTGTTAATGCTTGCTGTCTTCCAAAATGTAGCAAAAGTGGTAGAACGCTGATAAATTATTTTTAAAGACAGTAATGGTTATAAACATTTGCCTGGAAAATTAAGTTCTCTCTTTACCCTGAGGCTGAAAACACCTGCTGGAATTATCTACCTTGATTCCCCTCTCACTTAATTGGCATTGTTACAAAGGGTGTAAAGGTGGTCCATAGCATCTAAAGAAGTAGGCTGTTGCCTATGAAGGCTTATTCCTCTCTGAAAAAGTTAGTCTCTGAAATGGAAACCTGACCAAACTATTGCCAACGGTGTAAAGGAGAAGGGTCAGCCAACCTCTCTCCCATTTCATCTACAAGCCCCTCTGCTAGATAATTACAACTTTCAAACAGCCGGAGCATTTGATAAGAAACATGCTGTTCATGAACAATATCTCAGGATCATGATTTACCTATTTTAAATTCCAATTTGTGGGATACCTGATCAAAGGGTTTTTGGAAGTCAAGGTATTACAATGTTCTGACAAGAAAATTGAAGATAGTGGACTTAACTGCGAGACGGTTAGATGGGTATGAAGCTGGCTGCAGAGTTGGACCCAGAGAGTCCTAATGAATGGATCTGGGTTGTCCTGGTGAGAAGTGGGCAGCGGTGTCCTGCAGGGGTTGATGCTTGGTCCTGGACTTTTCAACATCTTTATCAATGCTTTGAATCAGTGAAGAGCTCACTGGCCAAGTTCACAAATGATATCAAATTATGGGGAAGTGTGGTCACACTTGAAGATAGGCTGCAGATACATGTGGACCTAGACAGGCTGGCAAGTCAGGTGAGTCAGAACCAGATGAAGTTCAATGTCAAGAAATGTAATGTGCTCCACCTGGAGATGAACAATTTTCTGCACAACTATAGGCTTGGCAACACCAACTTGACCAGCACTACAAATGAAAGAGACCTGGTGGTAATAATAGACCACAGCATGAATATGAGCCAGGGCAAATAATACTCTGGCATGAGGTGACTTGATAGCAGCTTACTGCTATGTCAGTGGAGCACAACCAGGGCTTGGTGAACAATTGTTCACCAGGGTGCCCTTGGGGAAAAGCAGGAA